>NC_064639.1:362137126-362762126 GCF_023864345.2 Schistocerca serialis cubense | reverse complement strand
TAGGCCGTCTTCCGCTCACGCCCCAACATCGTGCAGCCCGCCTCCAGTGGTGTCGCGACAGGCGTGAATGGAGGGACGAATGGAGACGTGTCGTCTTCAGCGATGAGAGTCGCTTCTGCCTTGGTGCCAATGATGGTCGTATGAGTTTTTGGCGCCGTGCAGGTGAGCGCCACAATCAGGACTGCATACGACCGAGGCACACAGGGCCAACACCCGGCATCATGGTGTGGGGAGCGATCTCCTACACTGGCCGTACACCACTGGTGATCGTCGAGGGGACACTGAATAGTGCACGGTACATCCAAACCGTCATCGAACCCATCGTTCTACCATTCCTAGACCGGCAAGGGAACTTGCTGTTCCAACAGGACAATGCACGTCCGCATGTATCCCGTGCCACCCAACGTGCTCTAGAAGGTGTAAGTCAACTACCCTGGCCAGCAAGATCTCCGGATCTGTCCCCCATTGAGCACGTTTGGGACTGGATGAAGCGTCGTCTCACGCGGTCTGCACGTCCAGCACGAACGCTGGTCCAACTGAGGCGCCAGGTGGAAATGGCATGGCAAGCCTTTCCACAGGACTACATCCAGCATCTCTACGATCGTCTCCATGGGAGAATAGCAGCCTGCATTGCTGCGAAAGGTGGATATACACTGTACTAGTGCCGACATTGTGCATGCTCTGTTGCCTGTGTCTATGTGCCTGTGGTTCTGTCAGTGTGATCATGTGATGTATCTGACCCCAGGAATGTGTCAATAAAGTTTCCCCTTCCTGGGACAATGAATTCACGGTGTTCTTATTTCAATTTCCAGGAGTGTATTTCAGTTAGAGGGTGGTCTCGGATGACTGGAGATGCTCCGTCGCAAATGCGGTACAAAGAGGACAAAGTTTCATTAAATTATGAAGAAAAGATCAATTTCGTCTGTGTTGGAAAGAGGAACGTGAAAATTCCATGTTCGTAACAGTTGCGTACCTTTCGAAACAGTGTGGAGTTCAATTTACAATGTGTTTTGGTACGGAACAGCACGCTGGACGTACAATATTGTTTTACGTTCAGTTTTGGTAAATTGTTTAAATATCGACAATACCGTCGTGGCCATCTTTGCAGCAGCTCAATCGCTGGAGTCATCACGATGTTGTAAGTATCTGAAGCTACATCTCTTTTTTTAGCAATAAACAATCCGCAGCCATGTGTGCTATTGTACCGCACAAAAACGAAACTATTTACCTAACATCTTATGTGTGCTACACAGCGAAACAGCGTCCATATCCGCTAAGACGATAACTAGCGGTATTCCCCAGTGTACTAATTACGATCGCAGCGCAATAGATTTTACTCGCTGTCAGAACTTTTTTTTCCGTTGATATAACGTAGAGCTCCCATCATGACGGTTTATGAAAAAGGTACTATCACTTTTCTTTGCAACTCTGCTCAATCAATTACGTAAACGTTATTTTGAATAAATTATCATAGTCGGAACGATATTAATTGACTGGAACTTAGGAGTTTAACACATAGTAGTTGTGGAAATAATAGTCAACAGCATTTAGTTGACAGCTACTACAAACTGGAATTGCGTGCAAGATTAATGATTGCTCATTGTTTTCAAGTACTAGTCAGTTTTAAAAAGTATTTAATCCCTGTTGCAGTTTATATCGCTACGTAGTTAGAGCCCAAGCGGCTATTAACATTTATTATTATTCATGAACCCTGGACCTTGCCGTTGGTGGGGAGGCTTGCGTGCCTCAACGATACAGATAGCCGTACCGTAGGTGCAACCACAACGGAGGGGTATCTGTTGAGAGGCCAGACAAACGTGTGGTTCCTGAAGAGGGGCAGCAGCCTTTTCAGTAGTTGCAGGGGCAACAGTCTGGATGATTGACTGATCTGGCCTTGTAACATTAACCAAAATGGCCTTGCTGTTGTGGTACTGCGAACGGCTGAAAGCAAGGAGAAACTAAAGCCGTAATTTTTCCCGATGGCATGCAGCTTTACTGTATGATTAAATGATAATGGCGTCCTCTTGGGCAAAATATTCCGGAGGTAAAATAGTCCCCCATTCGGATCTCCGGGCGGGGATTACTCAAGAGGACGTTGTTATCAGGAGAACGAAAACTGGCGTTCTACGGATCGGAGCGTGGATGGTCAGATCCCTTAATCGGGCAGGTAGGTTAGAAAATTTAAAACGGGAAATGGATAGGTTAAAGTTAGATATAGTGGGAATTAGTGAAGTTCGGTGGCAGGAGGAACAAGACTTCTGGTCAGGTGAATACAGGGATATAAATACAAAATCAAATAGGGATAATGCAGGACTGGGTTTAATAATGAATAAAAAAATAGGTGTACCGGTAAGCTACTACAAACAGCATAGTGAACGCATTATTGTGGCCAAGATAGACACGAAGCCCACACCTACTACAGTAGTACAAGTTTATATGCCAACTAGCTCTGCAGATGACGAAGAAATTGATGAAATGTACGATGAGATAAAAGAAATTATTCAGGTAGTGAAGGGAGACGAAAATTTAATAGTCATGGGTGACTGGAATTTGAGTGTAGGAAAAGGGAGAGAAGGAAACATAGTAGGTGAATATGGATTGGGGCTAAGAAATGAAAGAGGAAGCCGCCCGGTAGAATTTTGCGCAGAACATAACTTAACCATAGCTAATACTTGGTTTGAGAATCATAAAAGAAGGTTGTATACATGGGAGAACCCTGAAGATACTAAAAGGTATCAGATAGATTATATAATGGTAAGATAGAGATTTAGGAACCAGGTTTTAAATTGTAGGACATTTCCAGGGGCAGATGTGGGCTCTGACCACAATCTATTGGTTACTCTGACCACAATCTATTGGTTATGAACTGTAGATTAAAAATGAAGAAACTGCAAAAAGGTGGGAATTTAAGGAGATGGGACCTGGATAAACTGACAAAACCAGAGATTGTACAGAGTTTCAGGGAGAGCATAAGGGAACAATTGACAGGAATGGGGGAAAGAAATACAGTAGAATAAGAATGGGTAGCTTTGAGGGATGAAATAGTGAAGGCAGCAGAGGATCAAATAGGTAAAAAAAACGAGGGCTAGTAGAAGCCCTTGGGTAACAGAAGAAATATTGAATTTAATTGATGAATGGAGAAAATACAAAAATCAGTAAATGAAGCAGGCAAAAAGGAATACAAGCGTCTCAAAAATGATATCGACAGGAAGTGCAAAATGGCTAAGCAGGGATGGCTAGAGGACAAATGTAAGAATGTAGAGGCTTATTTCATTAGGGGTAAGATAGATACTGCCTTCAGGAAAATTAAAGAGACCTTTGGTGAAAAGAGTGCCACTTGTATGGATATCAAGAGCTCAGATGGAAACCCAGTTCTAAGCAAAGAAGGGAAAGGAGAAAGGTGGAAGGAGTATATAGAGGGCCTATACAAGGGCGATGTACTTGAGGACAATATTATGGAAATGGAAGAGGATGTAGATGAAGATGAAATGGGAGATATGATATTGCGTGAAGAGTTTGACAGAGCACTGAAAGACCAGAGTCGAAACAAGGCCTCCGGAGTAGACAACATTCCATTAGAACTACTGACAACCTCTCTGGTGAGCAAAATGTATGAGACAGGCGAAATAACCTCAGACTTCAAGAAGAATATAATAATCCCAATTCCAAAGAAAGCAGGTGTTGACGTGAAAATTACCGAACTATCAGATTAATAAGCCACAGCTGCAAAATACTAACACGAATTCTTTACAGACGAATGGAAAAACTGGTAGAAGCCGACCTCGGGGAAGATCAGTTTGGATTCCGTAGAAATGTCGGAACACGTGAGGCAATACTGACCCTACGACTTATCTTAGAAGAAAGATTAAGGAAAGGAAAACCTACGTTTCTAGCATTTGTAGACTTAGAGAAAGCTTTTGACAATGTTGATTGGAATATTCTCTTTCAAATTCTGAAGGTGGCAGGGGTGAAATACAGAGAGCGAAAGGCTATTTACAATTTGTACAGAAACAAGATGGCAGCTATAAGAGTCGAGGGGTATGAAAGGGAAGCAGTGGTTGGGAAAGGAGTGAAACAGGGTTTTAGCCTATCCCCGATGTTATTCAATCTGTATATTGAGCAAGCACTAAAGGAACCAAAAGAAAAATTTGGTGTAGGTATTAAAATCCATGGAGAAGAAATAAAAACCCTAAGGTTCGCCGATGACATTGTAATTCTGTCAGAGACAGCAAAGGAGTTGGAAGAGCAGTTGAACGGAATTGATAGTGTCTTGAAAGGAGGGTATAAGATGAACATCAACAAAAGCAAAACGAGGATAATGGAATATAGTCGAATTAAGTCGGGTGATGCTGAGGGAATTAGATTAGGAAATGAGACACTTAAAGTAGTAAAGTAGTTTTGTTATTTGGGGAGCAAAATAACTAATGATGGTCGAAGTAGAGAGGATATAAAATGTAGACTGGCAATGGCAAGGAAAGCGTTTCTTAAGAAGAGAAATTTGTTAACTTCGAGTATTGAATAAAGTGTCAGGAAGTCGTTTCTGAAAGTATTTGTATGGAGTGTAGCCATGTATGGAAGTGAAACGTGGACGATAAATAGCTTAGACAAGAAGAGAATAGAAGCTTTCGAAATGTGGTGATACAGAAGAATGCTGAAGATTCGATGGGTTGATCACATAACTAATGAGGAGGTATTGAATAGAATTGGCGAGAAGAGGAGCTTGTGGGTCAACTTGACTAGAAGAAGGAATCGGTTGGTAGGACATGTTCTGAGACATCGAGGGATCACCAATTTAGTATTGGAGGGCAGAGTGGAGGGTAAAAATCGTAGAGGGAGACGAAGATATGAATACACTAAACAGATTCAGAAGGAGGTTGCAGTAGGTACTGGGAGATGAAGGACCTTGCACAGGATAGAGTAGCATGGAGAGCTGCATCAAACCAGTCTCAGGACTGAAGACCACAACAACAACATTATTCTTACGGCACTAATCTGTTAACGTACGTCATCAAATATAAACATTCTGTTCATGCAGTCTGTGAATAACATTTGCATAAGGCTTATATGTACTCGTATTACTTGTTCACCCACCTACACTTTCCGTAGATACGAGTTAACACATCTATGATTGCCACTAAAGCAGCAATTACAGTTGTGTATCGACATATTTCATTATTTGCATCAGTTATAAGTATGATTATGAGTGTTTTCATGTGTCGCATGCATCAGATTAGTCGGGTGTAAGGAGAAACGTTGACTGTCAGATACGAGAACATGTACTTTCGCTGAGGTTGGAAGCTTTTGGCGCTTAATTTTTACAGAAGTGGGCGTTGTATCTCAAGTTATATTTAGCCAGCAAGGTGTTATGGCATCTACATTCTGTGCTGAGTTATTTCATGTTTCTGACAATATAGTGTCCTCTGGAAATGTAAGTTTATATACAGTGTGGGAAGTGTTGGCTACGTGCATATTTGTTGATAACAGTGGGAGCATATTGCAGAGTACGTCAACTGTTTACAAGCTTCGCGAAATGTCATAAAACTGTCTTGGTAGTTAGATAGCAGGCGTAGAATGGAGGACCGTTTTAAGCTGATAGTTTAAAGTGCTTATAACAAAAGTAGATTTTATTATTCTAAAGATGAACGAAACCTAATCAGGAAACAAACTAATGGTGATACTTGGTGGCAAAAATTATCAACAGTGTGTCAAAAGGAAGGAAGAAGCTAACGTTTGGATTACTGCCACTGTCCTGCTGGTTTTCATAGGGGAACCATACCTAATAAAAATGCGCAGTTAAGGAAAAAAATGGTTCAAATGGCTCTGAGCACTATGGGACTTAACATCTGTGGGCATCAGTCCCCTAGACTTAGAACTACTTAAACCTAACTAACCTAAGGACATCACACACATCCATGCCCTAGGCAGAATTCGAACCTGCGACCGTAGCAGTCGCGCGGTTCCGGACTGCGCGCCTAGAACCGCTAGACCACCGCGGCCGGCTGCAGTTAAGGAATAACGGTAAATGTATAGGTTATTATCAATAGGAAAGCAAAATCATTTGATGTTTTTATTGATTAATACAAAATGTACATGTTCAGAAACCTACAGTAGCAGAAAGTTAATACTTTTATTGAAATTTTAAAAAATACAAAAACCGGAAAATGTGCATTCTTTTTTCACCTACGTTTAAGAGTACGCAAAACATGCCCAAAGAGTACTCATTGAGTAAATGTGACAAATGAACGTGATATCACACTTAAATGAAGTCTTCGTGCCACCATCTCCGACGCTTAATGCTCTGCATCCAGTCCTCTGGGAACGCCAACATCTGTGTTCTCTACTCACAGATTTCAGTCTTTTCCTTAAGCAGACTCCTTTGTACTAAGGGTAGCGGCAACCTATGTTTGCTTTCTCCATTTTCAATTCGTAGTCCAGCCTCACTGAGCAGCTCTTCAGTTTAGATAAGCTTCCTGTCCGGTTTCCGTATATAATTTGAAGTCATTTAGAAACAAAGACTATCCTTCGGATTTCACAGCGATCTCAAGTGGTACAAGTTTGCAGTTGTGTCCTAAGAGAGACCGAGAGAGATGGCGCATTGGTTAACACGCTGGACTCTCATTCGGGAGGACGACAGTTCAAATCCGCGTCCGGCCGTCTTGATGTAGGTTTTCCGTGTATTCCCCAAATCGGTTCAGCCAAATGCCGGGTTGATTCCTTTGAAGGGCACGGCCGACTTCGTCCCCTAACCCGATGGGACCGAAGACCTCACTCTTTGGCTCCCTACCCCAAATCCATCAACCAACCAACACTAAAGAGAACGCACGCACTCTTTGGGGACTTCAGTGGGCGCTATTTCCTACAGAAACAGTGATTCCAAGCGAAGTCAACAGATGGCAGCAGACGTCACATTTGCAAAACATGTGGATGCAGTATGGTAGATTGCAAGTTAGCGTTTCAAAATGCAGTCAAGAATTGAATGCTATTGCCCGTGTGTTCTGTGGATAACTTATACAACAGAGTACTAGAGCTACATCAGGAAAGCTGAAAAAGTGATTCTTACCTGTTTCACTTCGGAAACACAGGATTTCTTTACACAACTTCCACGAGGTGTTTCTGATACTTCTTTACAGGACTCACCAACTCGTTGTACGAAGCCCAGTTGTCATCACGACTATGGCATCCGATGACAGCTTACCTGAAACAGGGAAAGATTCGTCTTTTTTCCAAATGTCTGTTCGATAGTGTTACGTACCTACATCAACCATAGAAAGAACACATTATGAGTGTATTGTGAAAGATTCAAGTAATCTAGCTGCATATTAAATGAGTACTGTTATCAGCAGTTAAGATCTGGTGTATGCTCAGAAATATTAATCTTCATATAATCCGAATTATTACATCCAAATTCCTTCTGTATTTCAGTTTTTTTACGATGGTACTCGATTTGTATTTGTTATTTAATAATGCTAACTGATTCCTCAGGCACTGCTTCACAGGACATCATACTTGAGGCATGAAGGGAACAAACAAGAACTGTTGAACTATATTGCTTTTGTTAACCGGTTTGTCGGCTTACAGTTCGTCAAGCAATCGGCTATCGGCCTCAAAGACAAATAAGTTTGGAAATTTGACATTACAGTCAGTTTTAAGTGGTCTTGGAGAAACAGCAAAGAAAAATTTATTTTAGACGAACATAAAATACATAGAGACGCTTTATAATGTCACTTATTTGCAGAATTACATGCCATACTTTCTCTTAGTAAGGGGTGGTATATGTAAAGTATACAACCCAAAGATAGCATCAGGAAAATAAAGAACCATCGGTTTTAAGGGAAAAAACGGTACAAAAGATACAAAAATGCTGTTGATAATGAGATATTAGAAAGAGTTATATATTTAAACTATCTAGTATGTAACAAGGAGACGAAACTAATAAAATTATCTTGTCCGCAAAACATAATACGGAGAGGGACAGGAATAAAATTTTATAAGAGCATGACTGTTCTCACGTTTTGAGTGATCGTGAGTCATGGGTCACATATAAATCACAAGAGAGTAGAATTCAGGCAACGGAAATGAGATGAGCAGTAACAGGATGTAGTAGATTAGACAATCAATAATGATGGCATTAAAGATGAACTAAACATCTATACATTAAGAAATAAAAACTACGTAAACAGAACAAATTGGAATGTACAGATTAAGCCAAAGATTACTTCCACAAAGAGACATGAACGGGAAACAAGTCAGGTTAACTGACGGGAATGTGGACTGAAGGCAGACAAATGCCCAACACTTGACTTGAAGAAAAAGAAGACGACGACGACGAACTGTAAAAAAATAACTCTCTCTCTAAGTATGTAATTAAAGAAAGGCAACTCAGGTTATGGCTTACATGTAAGCTGTGCTACCGATAGAAGTGGCGCAGTTATAAGACACTGGACTCGCATTCAGAAGCACGGTGGTTCAAGTCACCGTTCGGGTATCTGTTTTCAGATTTTCTATGGCGTGCCGAAATGCTTCCTTCACAAAATACACAGCAGATTTCTTT
Source organism: Schistocerca serialis cubense (assembly GCF_023864345.2). Classification (NCBI taxonomy): domain Eukaryota; kingdom Metazoa; phylum Arthropoda; class Insecta; order Orthoptera; family Acrididae; genus Schistocerca; species Schistocerca serialis. Next base: position 362,753,575 of record NC_064639.1, on the reverse strand, counting down.
CTCCATTCGTTACCGATCAGAACTTGTGGTTTGTCTCTCATGAGCTCGTCGTCTTAATCTTCATTCTTCCTTTTGAAGGCCATCCTGGAAAAATGGCAAAGCTTATGACCATGAAATTACAAGATGCAGTTAAAATTTTCAGTTAGTAGCACCGCACAATGAAGATAACAGAAGATTACTTCACAATAATCTTCACTGCTGTCAAGGGTCTTTGTATATGTCCACAAAAATATAATGCAGACGTATTTGCAGTGCCAAAGTGTATGTTATAGTTTGTAATGTATGATACCAGTACCATGTTATGATATCAAGTGGTACGTAATATGTTATTTATAGACAAATGAAGATTAAGACAACTGGCTATACCCAGGAAAAGAAACTTGAATATAAACTGATCCATCCGAGAAATCAGATCGTAGGTTCTCGAATCATATCGTGGTTGAAAGTAAAAGTGACTGACAAAATTATTGTTTTAATTTATAATATAAACGCTCGCAGTTTGTAACTCATAGCCCAGCATGCGTGATACATAATCAGTAACACGCCTTTCTAAGCACTACTTAGAACAAAGAGTTTTTGTATTGTTTCTGAATTCCTCCGCTGCTGGTTACGGCTTGCACTCTTATATAATTACGCATAGTAAACTGTAGAAGGGAATCTAGCTATCCTAAAACGAGATACTTTTTTTACGAACTAGGCATCTGAATTGCTGTGTTGTTTTCAAACACTTATGTTTCCATGTATGTGTGTTTTCTGTTCTTTCCGACATGTCCGAAGGAACGGACAAAAACGAGGACGGCCAAAATCTTCAGTGTGGATGCACTTCAAGCTCTAACTCTTACGAGAATCGGAGAAATGCCACGAGTAATGAGGACAAAGGGCAGTAAATTAGCAGAGTGTATATAAACTGAGAATTTGAGTCAGATGAAGGCGTGCTATGGTAGTCAGTGCAGTTTCCATGGCCACTGTACCCGGATGCCGCAATTGTCAGAACTTCAGCCTAGTAAGCACAAGACCCTAGTTCGAAAGCCCGTCCGGTACAAATTTTCAACTTTCCCGTTGATATATAGTCAATTCCCACTCGCAACCAATGTCTGCAGTTCCTTTGTGTCTCAGTTTATATTTCCATTCAGTATCGTAGAGGCACTTATAGCACTGTGATAATGTATGCGTCTCAACAGAACGTTAAATATCGAGTTCTCAGGAAGACTGTCCGCAATTCTCGGAACCAAATGCGACCTATTTTGACACCATAGACATACACTACCTGAGAAAAGTATGTGAAACACCCTGAATACATGTTAGGATGTCAGCGTAACGTACCCACCACCGGGGTGATTACAGTTGGAATACGTTGTGAAGGTATAGCGGACACCAGAGTTGTCTAAGCTTTATTAACAGGCCTGTTATGGTATAGAAGGGTTGTGAACAGCGTCAGATTTTAACTGATCACTGTGTCGAACACCTTAGCATTGGGAGCCGCTCCTTCATTCCTCTTTAGGAACTATTTTTCCCTTCCATCTTTGTTCTGTCGACGTACAAATCAATCAGCAGTGCTGATAAGCAGTAGGCAGCCTTACACACTTTGTGACACAGTCTCGTAGTACACACTTGGCACAGCGGTAAGAGCAAAATTCTGTGGCGTACAACTTTGATGATACGGTGTTTCTTGGGGAGTCCATACAATATCAAATGCTGAGTTGCTGCATGCCTTCCCCATTTATTTCATACCGACGCGACGGTCTGTGCGAATGATGACGACGTCCTAGTCATAGTACACGACGACCCATTTCATTCGCCATGGCAGGAAGAGCTACATTTAAATCTGGCAGAAGTAAAGCTGTGAGTACCGGGCGTGAGTCGTGCTTCGGTAGCTCAGATGGTAGAGCACTTGCCCGCGAAAGGCAAAGGTCCCGAGTTCGAGTCTCGGTCGGGCACACAGTTTTAATCTGCCAGGAAGTTTCATATCAGCGCACACTCCGCTGCAGAGTGAAAATCTCATTCTGGATACATTTAAATCAATTTATGGCATTTGTACAATGTTGCCAATACAAAATGTAGCCTCTGCCAAACACGTTACACCGATTCATAGAGATGTAGAGGGTAACCATAACTCCATGACAAACTCTCAGAGGTAGTAGTATTGACCAACATAAGATAAAATTGTCTAGCGAACATGGGCTCTAAAATGCATACCTTAACAGCTATGAGAGCACTTGTTCAGTAGAAGAGACGTGTTCCACAGTTGTTGTTGTTGTTGTTGTGGTCTTCAGTCCTGAGACTGGTTTGATGCAGTTCTCCATGCTACTCTATCCTGTGCAAGCTTCTTCATCTCCCATCATCGAAAATGGACTGCTGCTGACAGCTGTTTAATCGTCCACTGTTTTACGCTACTATAGACAGAGGGTTACATGTATGTGTTCAACAGTAGCGAAGGTGAATAAATGCTCATAGCTCTCAAGCACGTGTTTACTAGACATTATTTTATTGTTACGGCCATGCCACCACCTCTGAAAGTTTGTCGATGGAGTTCTGGTTTATCTGTTGACGTAGATACAAAATTTAAATGAGAAAGTTTGGACGGTTTTAATAGCTGATTTTACTTTTTTGTCTCTCTCTGTGTCCGACACGCGCTGAAATGCTTCTTTTCCATTCTAAGTAAGTACACATAAGCAAAGTAAACAAAGTTACATGAACAAAATAAATGTGCCACAGTAACTTTTATGCATTCAATTAAATTGGAATTTCGCCATGAATTCTGAATAAACTTGTAATTCTGACAGTACCTGATTGTCGTTTGGCGAAAAAGGACTACTGCTGACAGCTGTTTAATCGTCCACTGTTTTACGCTACTATAGAGGGTTACATGTATGTGTGGTTTTGAGTCGTACAGCATGATCTTCGGCTCCGAGCCACGACGGAAAAATTAATGGCTCTGACCAGTGCTCATTCTCACCATGTGGTTGGTGCACTGGAGAATGCAAATAAATGACACATGGCGCTCCGTACTTTGGAAGTATTCCAGTTAACTAATTTCACGACTTTCTACCATTCACTCCTACTCAGCCTCCCCCTCCCGCCTAGTGGCAGTAGGGTATATTACTCCCACAATATTTTTATTCTAACAGCGAGTGTTATGTATATCATATCTGGTTGTAAGTGCTACAAGTGTTTCTGAGTTACTCTTTCATGGCAGCTCTTTTCACTCTCACACTCACTCATAGAGGTGCTAGGGATGACTTACTGTCACTGTAAACTTTTCCGGATAACAAGTGACACGTGTGGCGATTTTGATAGTAATTCCTCCAAGCTTCTTACAGAGAGATGCTGGTACGACACAGTCTTTGCAACGCAGCCGCCCCTCTTTCCCCTAAATCTAGGGTGGAAACGTCATCATGACCGTCACCAATATGATTTTCTCTCTCTCTCTCTCTCTCTCTCTCTCTCTCTCTCTCTCTCTCTCTGTATACGAGTCATCAATCTTCTGTCTGGATTGATACGGCCGAGTACAAATTCCTCTCCTGCACCAAACTCTTTATCTCATAGTAGTCTTGCACTCTACGACATCAATTACTTGTCGGATGCATTTCAATCTCTGTTAGCACCAAGGATATTATTCCCTGGTCTCTTAACACATGTCTCATTATCCTGTTCCTTCTTCTTGTCATTGTTTTCCACATGTTCCTTTCTCCGCCCATCCTGCGAAGAATCTCATTCGTTAACTTATCATTCCACCTAATTTCCAACATTCTTCCGTAGCATCACATCTCAGACGCCTCTATTCTCATCATTGCCGGTTTTCCCACTGTCCATGATTCACTACCATAAAATAATGTGCTCAAAACGTACATTCTCAGAAATTTTGTCCTCAAATTAAGACCAATGTTTCAGAACGACTCCTCTTGATGGCGATTGCCATCTCTGCACGTGCAATTCTGCTTTTTGCTTTTTGCTTCGCCCTTCGTCATAGTTTATTTTGCTTCCAAGGTAGCAGAATTCCTTAACTTCCTCTTTTTCGTGATCACCAATTTTGTTGTTTCTCGCTATTCTCATTTCTGTTACTTATCATTACTTTACGTAACCAAATATCTAGCGATCCCGAAAACTATGGATTTGAATCTAATATTGGCCGTTATCGAATATTTTTATATCTCACGTCTTTCGATCGTCTCCTTCCCTCAATAGGTGTGGTAGAGATGGTTGGCGTATATTAACTCCACTTTTTTTTTTTTTTTGCAAATAATTACACGTACAACGAGTCTTATACATACAGACTGAAATCGCTCCATGTGTTCTTGAGTTAAGCTTCTGTATTACTTCCTTTTCACCCTGGTAAGTGGTTCTTATCCCCACAGAAACATCGCATGTGTGCGCATAACAGCTCACCAAAGTTTCACCTCACTCTGGTCAATGGTACAGGAACGCATGGAAACCGAAGAAACAAATATTCATTTCTGTATATCTAATTTCTGCCGAACAGTGACTACGTTAGTAGAATTGGTGATATTCGAAATAAGTTTAATTTTATAAACATTCAGCCTTTCGCGGCCGGTGTAAATCTCACTAAAAGTCCTTTTGGATGGACTGTCGCGTCACCTTTTAAAATACAGAAAATTCTAAAGGTACTAAAATAGCCGACATTTTGGCCATACTGCAGTAGCCTTCCTGAGGGAAGAACATTTTCAATATTTGATGTGTTGACGGGCAGTACACTCAAAAAGATTTCAATGAGATTCACACTGGCCGCCGAAGCCTAGGTAAATGTCCACCTCTGGGGAAGGCTATTGTAACAAGTGCCACACATCGGTTATTTAAGTATTTTTACCATTTAAACTACTTTATCAAATTACGTGTCAGCTCGCAGAGAAATGATTTTAAGCAGAGTTGTACTTTGATTTGAAAAGTAGTTATATTATTCTCAAAAATTAGGTTCGTCAAAATCGCTTGTAAATATTTTTACTGATTCCCGGTTTCGACGGATCTGTGCTGTCATCGTCGGATCTAGTAACATAATAACAGAGATTTATGATGTCTACATACTTTACAAACATATTGATGTGGTTTGCATGTTTGTAAAGATAATAAACTTCTGTAAATATGTTAAAAGATCAGATGATGACAGCACAGATCTGTCCAAGCCACTAATAAATAAATAGATTTACAAACGATCTTGACGAACCTGGTTTTTAAGAACAACAGTGTCGAACGTATATGAAAAATATATGCAAATTTGGTGAGATTTATTTTTCCAACTTTCTTAAAAACCATATAATTATAGGCCTATCTTCTCTGAAACAAAATAATAATGGAGACACTGCATTAAGCAAGACAATGAAGCAAAAATGTAACACGATTATTTACGTATATGTCCAGCGGGACCTGTGAGGAAAAAACAGATCAAAACACTAACATTTAACTAGCAAGGTCATTAGATCAAACTGTTAGACACTTTCGTACAAGTTGGGTAGTATAAGAGGAAAACAAAGCCTTGGCTTTTGATACAATATTCTGAGTAACCGTGTGCTACATTTAGAAACAAAGTGATATTGCGAACTAAAACTTCGTCGACTTTCCGAAACGACTGACAGGTATCCCTAATTAACGTGACTGTACAGGCTGTCAAAAAGTTAATCCTGTAAGGTACGGAAATGATTGTTTCCCTTTCGGATGAGCAAAAAAAAAAAAATTTAGTAAAATGTAACTCTTATACAGAATGGACTGCAAATATAACTTATCTACATCGCGTTTACTTCTGTTAGTCAGCTCTTCAGAGTTACCGGCAGTAGAAAAAATTTTCCAAGAAATCCACACTCACGTTTTCCCACCTTCAAACGAAATGGCTTTCTGATCAGCACAAACGTAATGCATGTACTAGTAATTTCAACCACTAATGGAAGCACTATGCAAGAACACACACACACAAAGTTGTTGCGAAAGTGGAATGGCGAAGACTGTCACGTCAGATGATACATTATTGAGCAGCAATATGTCTTTATTGAAACGATTTTCAATGAGTAGGCTGCGATAATCTTAATTGACAATAGCTGTTTAATAAGCTAAGCATAGTGCGTATTTATTTTTAATTCTTGACAATGTTCCTTTAACTAAGAAATTTTAAATTGTAATTCGACTTATAACTCATTGGTTAGTAATGACATCATGGCATCAGATGCGGCCGGAGCCTCCATTATATATAGTAAGACGTGCACTGGTTTCTCCAGTAGTGAGTCTCCAACAGAAAGAGGTTCCTACTCAATGGTAATTCATCGTTTTATAGCTTTATAACTTTATGTATTTTCTTTAATGTATGTAGCCCTCTAATTAAAGCTTTGTATACAACTTGTAGGTCTGAAGATGACCACAGTAGTGGTCGAAACCGGTCACCTTGATAAATAAATCGTGATCAAGACTGTTTTTAATAGTAAATATTTGTAAGACATTGATCACTGCCTCTCCCCTAATGTATTCAAAAGCAGAAAATTGGTAGAATGAATTCCAGGTTTGGTGGCTGGTTCAAGAAAAAAGAGCAAGAGTATGTTGGTGTCACAAAGCAATACCTGAGTCACATCGTTACTCAGTTTTTCTGTACAAATAAAGATTGTCGTCTGAGTAACAGATTAGTGTGAGATGGAAAGTGAACGCTTTCAAGAAGTGCAGCAGCAGTACGAGAAAGACAAGGATGGAATGGAAAGCAGAGACTGACGTGGACGGGAGAGCTGAAACCGAAAGGGCCCAGGTAGGACACTGCTGGAAGAGCAAAGTCCTCAGGGAGGGAGATGCGGGCGCCCTGTGCACACAAAGGAGCCAGCCCGAGTAGAGTTACCACGTCAGCTGCCGACATGCTGGCTATCGTGGGTCCCCTGTTCTCAACTTCTCCTCCACCAGCAACCAAACATCACGCCAACTACTTGGCGCGTCTTGCTTCGGACAGTCGAATGCACCCTTAAAGAAGGGCAAGGGAAACTCGTAGGGAACATAACATCGTTATCGAGGCCTTACGAATAATATGTGAAAAAGGACTCACCCTGTCTATTAATGAAAGCTTCAGCTTTGCATGCCTTCCAGAGCTGTATAGTCAGGGTCAAGGAGCAATTCAGTAACTATTGAGAGGTTTCTCTGACTTTCCCTAATTTAATAAACAACGTCCAACAGTGTTCCCAAGCTGACTGCCGGTGATGGTATATTAAATGGTTTTCAAAACACTCTGCTTGTTGAGTTCCTCCAGTCGAGAATTTCATTTGCTAGGTTATATCCAGAATCAGGGCTATAAAGGGTGATTGAGCTGCCCCTAACGATAACATTCCATCAGAATTCCTAAAATAATTGGGGGAAGTGACAACGAACCCACTATTCACGTTGGTGTGTAGTCTATTTGAGTCAGACGACATACCATCTGACTTTCGGAAAAATATCATCCACAGATTTCCGAAGATTGCAAGAGATGACAGGTGCGAGAATTATCGCACCAACAGCTTAACGGTTCATACTTCAAAGTTGTTGAAAAGAATAATATACAGAAGAGTGGACAAGAAAATTGAAGAGTTCAGACGATCAGTTTGGCTTTAGGAAAGTTGAAGGCGCCAGAAATGCAATTCTGTCGTTGTGGTTGATAGCCGGCCAGAGTGGCCGAGCGGTTCTAGGCGCTACAGTCTGGAACCGCGTGACTGCTAAGGTCGCAGGTTCGAATCCTGCCTCGGGCATGGATGTGTGTGATGTCCTTAGGTTAGTTAGGTTTAAGTAGTTCTAAGTTCTATGGGACTGATGACCTCAGAAGTTAAGTCCCATAGTACTCAGAGCCATTTGAACCATTTTTTGTGGTTGATAATGGAAGCAAGACTGAAGACAAATCAATACATGTTCATAAGATTTGTCGATCTGGAAAAAGTGTTCGACAATGTAAAATGGTGCAAGAGGTTCGAAATTCTAAGAAAAATAGGGGTAAACCATAGGGGGAGATGGGTAGTATACAATATGTACAAGAGCCAAGAGAGAATAATAAGAGTGTACAACCAAGAACGAAGTGCTCGGATTCAAAAGGGTATAAGACTGTTCAATATGTACATCGAAGAAGCAATGATGGAAATAAAAGAAAGAATCAGGAGTGGAATTAAAATTCAAGGCGAAAAGATATCAATGATAAGGTTCGCTGATGATATTGCTAACCTGAGTGAAAGCGAAGGAAAATTACATGATTTGTTGAACGGAGTGGACAGTCTAATGAGTACAGAATAAGGATTGAGAATAAACTGAAGAAAAACGAAATGAGAAGTAACAGAAATGAGAACAGCGAAAAATTGAACATCAGGACCGATGATCACGAATTAGATGAAGTTAAGGAATTCTACTACCTAGGCAGCAAAATAACAAATGGCGAAGGCAGCAAGGATATCAAAATGAGACTAGCACCAGCAGAAAGAGCATTCCTGGCCGAGAGAAGTCTACTAGCATAAAAAATAGGCCTTAATTTGAGGAATAAATTGCTGAGAATGTACGGTTGGAGGTAGCGTTGTATGGTTTTGAAACATGGACTGTGGGAAAACCTAAACAGTAGAGAATCGAAGCATTTTAGATGTGATGCTGCAGACGAATGTTTAAAATTAGTTGGACTCATAAGTTAAGGAATGAGGAGGTTCTAAGCAGGATCAGAGAGGAAGGGAATATGTGGAAAACACAGATAAGGAGAAGTGACAGGATGATAGGCCATGGTACTAGATTGAGCTGTAGAGGGCAAAAACTGTAGTGGAAGACAGAGACTGGAATACATCCAGTTAATAATTGAGGACGTAGGTTGCAAGTACTACTCTGAGATGAAGAGGTTGGCACAGAGGAGGAATTCGTGGCGGGCTGTACCAAACCAGTCAGAAGAGTGGTTTGATGCAGCCGACATATGCAGAAAAAAGAATGTGGCTGCAGAATTTTCCAGGCTCCTTCCACAGGGCCGACAAAGTACGTACGATGTACTCTATGACGAATATACAGCTAAATGATTCCATATATAGGAGAAAGACTCAGTAGGTAAGGAGGGTCTCATTAGGATCGTGGCCAGGCGCTGGGTGTCCTCATTATTGTACATTCTCGCTCTTTTCTTGATCGGTCCATGTCAGGCAAAAATAACGGAATTCGAAGAGGTCTGCCTGTCTCGATGGAAAGCACTCTTTATTATACCCAAAGCAGCATTGAAGAGATTTGGCTTTCGTTAGTGCACTGTTATTCTGAAAAGCACATAAAAACAAAAAGTTATTCAGAGCACAGGTCCTATGATAAACAAATCTCAGTGACGCCGTCGTTGAAGTCATTAACTCTTTTTTAGAACCGATGTAATATTTTTAAAAAAAGTATTTGCGAGGCTTTTTTCGATATTCCTGATGAACGACTTCAGGTTTTTATAAAAATTTATTATTATTCACCTGACAAGTATTATTTATTTTTATATAATTCAATAAAAATGTACATTAAAGGGTTTTATTAAAGTGAATTTCCGACGCCTTTTTGAAAGTCGTTCATCAATCGCGACGAAACTGTTAGTGTCGTCCGGCTACTGTCTTAAGTATTGTGGCCACTTTTCTCAGAATCAGTGTAGGGCTAAAATAGATATTCGTTGCGAAAACATAAGAACTTTCTGGTTCACCTAGATTAATGCAGATTTATGTGAATCACTAATCTTCATACGTTGTCTGCTTTTTTAAGAAAAAAAAAAACAAAAAACACGGAAGCTATATTCCATAGCTCGGAATGTAGTAACTGGTAACAGATTTCTTTTCTTCTGTCCTCTATGATGTTGTTTACTCGTCGATTGGACTTACTGATCACGTCAGTACTGTTAATTTCTCAGATACGGCTATCTATTTTGATGCAAGCATTTGAATATTTCTTTAGTTCTTCATCCGTCTTGCATTTATAAAACGAATTCCTACTAGGATTTTAGCTCGTGTTAAAGACATATTTAGGTTTTTATACCCCTAGGCTTCCTCGCTGATGCAGGCACCTAACAGGAGAATCTTACGAAGGCCGACCGGCAAAAAGGATTATGGAGAAATTTGAAAATTAAAAGCCTTCAACATAGAATTAAAGTTACGAATGAAATTTTTCTGCACAGTTTTTGGTATTATGAACTGATGAGACGAAAAAATTAAAGAAACTGAATTTCAAGTTTGTTTTGGACTTCCTGTATGTAGAGTCTGTCCTTCCGACAATCATTTTTTTTTCGATATCTTCACACTTTTCCTGCAGCCTTTTTGTCTTAGCTTCCCTGCACTACCTATTTATTTCATCCCTCAGCGACTTGTATTTCTTTATTCCTAAGTTTCCCGGAACATTTTTGTACTTCCTACTTTCATCGATTAATAGAAGTATTTCTTCTGTTACCGATGATTTCTTTGCAGTTACCCTCTTTGTACCTATGTTTTCTTTCCTAACTTCTGTGATGGCCCTTTTAGAGCTTTCCATCCCTCCTGACCTGTACTGCCTACTGAGCTACTCCTTATTGCTGTATCTATAGCCTTAGAGAACTGCAACCGTATCTCGTCATTCCTTAGTACTTCCGTATCCCACTTCTTTGTGTATTAATTCTTTCTGACTTATGTCTAAAACTTCAGCCTGCTCTTCATCACTGCTATATTGTGATCTGAGTCTATATTTGCTCCTGGGGTACGCCTTACAATCCAGTATCTGCTGATTTCGGAATCACCCGGCCTTTTCCAAGTATACCTCCTCCTCTTGTGATTCTTGAACAGAGTATGCGCTATTACTAGCTGAAACTTGTTACGGAACTCAGTTAGTCTTTCTCCTCTCTCAGTCCATGTCCCATGCTCATATTCTCCTGCCACAGTTTCTTTTATTGCTTCCCCTACAACGGTATTTCAGTCCCCTATGACTAATAGATTTTCTTCTCCCTTTACATACTGAATTACCCATTTATTATTATCATATATTTTCTTTTTCTCTTCGTCTTCAGCTTGCGACATTGGCATGTATTTCAGAACAATCGTTGTAGGTGGTGGTTTGCTGTCGATTCCGATGAGGATAAACGTATCATTTAACTTTTCAAGTAAGACACTCTCTTCTTAATTTCCTATTCATAACGAATCATACTCCCGTTATACCATTTTCTGCTGCTGTTGATATTACTCTATAATCATCTGACCAGGAATCCTTGTCTTCTTTCTACTTCGCTTCACTGGCCCCTACTGTACCTAGACTGAACCTTTCCGTTTCCATTTTCAGATTTTCTAGTTTCCCTACCACGTTCAAGCTCCTGACATTCTACGCCCCGACTCGTAGAACGTTATCCTTTCGTTGGTTATTCATTCTTTTTCTCATGGTGACCTCCCCCTTGGCAGTCTCCTCCCGGAGATCCGAATGGGGGACTATTCCGAAATCTTTTGCTGAAGGAGAGATCAACATGACACTTCTTCAATTACAGGCCACATGTCCAGTGGATACACGTTACGTGTCTTTAATGGAGTGGTTTCCACTGCCTTCTGCATTCTCATGCCGTTGACCACTGCTGATTCTTACGCGTCTAGGGGCAGTTTTCCCACCCCTAGAACAAGAGAGTGCCCTGAATCTCTCTCCGCTCCTCCGCCCTTTTTGACAAGGCCATTGGCAGGGTGAAGTTGACTTCTTATGCCGGAAGTCTTCGGCCGCCATAGTCGATTATTAACCAAAATTTAAGTAGCAGTGGGATTCTAACCCGGGACCGAAGACGTTATGAATCAACGACGCTACCTCTTTTTTTTTTTTTTATTTGTTCGATATAGTTGTTTGTGTTTCGTCTGGGCGGACGTCACAAGACATCCGTTCAAGTTGATCGTTGATTCCTTGACTCAGTTTTTTTATTACAGAGAGCACGTGGCCCTCTGACCGAACACGCTGAGCTACCATGCTGGTATCCTAGACCACGGGTGCAAGTTCCCTTTATCGTCGTACAAGATGAGGACTTAATTTTTTTTTGTAAGGCTTTGTTTCGGGATGTTCTTCTGTGTTCAGTTGATATGAGTTACATCAAAATTCGTCTTTCAAATCTTGCGGCTCTTTCGTCAAATTTCCAGGGGCACACCACCGGATGTACGGTACTTTAACCACTAAGACTTAAAAAAAAGTATATATCAAATTCTGGTACGCTACGGTCCAGTCACATGAATGTGCCTTCCAGAATGAAGACACAGCGAATTAAAACAAGGAGGCGACACCCAGTAAATGCTATGCAAACATTCCTCAGACATAACGCTCTCTCCTGGATGCAGGGCGTTTGCTCACAGATGTCACGCCGTCCACCTCTACACTGTCTCTCCGATGGAGCATAAAAGGTGATTCCTATGAAAAGGCTACTTGTGGCCACTCAGTGGACGTCCATTTGCTGCTCGGGCGTGCAAATTTCAGCCTTCGTCGTCCACGATCAGCAGTCAGCATGGGCGCATGAACCAGGGACCTGCTGTCGAGGCCTAAACGTAGTAATGTTCACTGAACGGTCGTTGAGAAGACTCTGTTGGTAGCCCCTTGGTTCATCTGGACGATTAGTTGCTCAACAGTTGCACGTCTGTTCCTGCACGTATCTTCGCAGCCGTCGTTCACCCCTGCATCCAAGGCCTGTGGTGAACCCCAATTGCCTCGGCGCTTATTTTGGATAGCGCCATTTTGCCACGCACGCTATACTTTGACCATGACAGCAGTTTACAAGCTTATCCATGTTTACAACCTTGGCCCGAAAGCCAGTGGTCATGCTTTTCTGGCCGTCAGATAAACCCATTCCGTTTCCACATTATGATGACGACTACGCTGTCTTCCGGGTCTCCCCGACACACTCTGTATGCCCTGAACTGTTAGTGCCGCGGCCGGCCGAAGTGGCCGTGCGGTTAAAGGCGCTGCAGTCTGGAACCGCAAGACCGCTACGGTCGCAGGTTCGAATCCTGCCTCGGGCATGGATGTTTGTGATGTCCTTAGGTTAGTTCGGTTTAACTAGTTCTAAGTTCTAGGGGACTAATGACCTCAGCAGTTGAGTCCCATAGTGCTCAGAGCCATTTGTTAGTGCCGCCACCTGCTGTCTGTGACTGATTAACGCACTTTGACGTCGAACATAGGCGGTAGTCAAATTCATGTGACTGGACCGTACTGTACAAGAATTAGATGATCATGTTTTTTAAAGTCTTCGCAGTTAAATTACAGTATATCTGGTCGCGTGCAGCTGGCACAATTTGACGACAGTGGCGGCAAGATTTGAAAGATGGTTGATGTAACTCATATCAGCTGAACACAAAAACATCGCCGAAACAAGCCCACACAAAAAAATTAAGTCCTGATTTTTAACGATTATAGTAGTGAACCAGAGATACTACTTAATTTAAATTTTTTGGTGTGTGCCTAGATAGGCCTTCGTGTAAATCCGATACGGTGTTTGATGTGGCTAATTGCTGGCTGTGGTCACCAGTCTACCACGGGTAGATCTGGTTAGACAAAGTAAACTCAATTTGCGATCGTGTTTATTTACTGAGAGCCTGCGGTGAGCAGATGAGCTGGATGCCCCAGAGACTGAAATGAGTATGGGAGCTGGTAATGATCGTCCTAATTAAACTTGATTAGAATCGGGCAAGGTGCACGCTCACGTACTGGAAGTCATTAATTCCACCGTCTGAAGTGGAGGCCTGTTGTTGCTAGGATGACGCCAACGGGCTACAGTAGGGGAGACATTTTACATTCCATGAATACGGAGATAGTTAATGAGAGAACAATCCGCTCAGTGAGACAAGTACTATCGTTGGCGGAACGAATGGATGATGAAGAAATTCGTAGAAATTAATTATGAAAATCTGGAAGAAAGCACGAGGGGTTGTGCGAGAGCTATTATAATTGTTTTGTTGTGGATGCAGGATAGAGTTGCCTGGCCCTGTTTGGGTTTGAAACACGCACGGTTGGAAAACAAGGCAGAAGATGGCTAGAAGCTCTGGAGATTGGGTGTTACAGAAGAATCACAAAGGTAAGGTGGAGAGTTGAAACTGAAGAAATGCTGAGAAGAGTACATGAATACAGATTTTTCTGGAGATGCACACACTCGTATACACATTTTAAGACACAGTTATATTTGAAGACAACAGAAGAAGAAGAAGAAGAAGAAGAAAAAGAAGAAATTATCGCAGGAAGGAATCACTGCGTACGAACAAGGATATCATACATGCAGCAGATTATGAACGACGTGAGATGCGCTACGGATGCATAAACTACGAAGGCAGACAGAAATAGTGCTGCAAACCAGCGTCAGAGATGAGCACTCAAAACAGAAGAACACGAAACGTGGAAGAGTTATAATACGTAACGGCTTCTCTCGCTACCGCCTCTGCACCTAAGTGTTTTGAATTGCTAAAATGTAAGTGGAAGATGGACTGTCATGAAAGACATCAACGCAGGCCGTAGACTATCGTTAACGTACCGCTGTGCAGCAAGGGTGCTGTGCATGACAACCAAAGGGGTCATGGTATGAAAAGAAATGGCACGCCAAACCATCACTCCTGGTTGTCGGACCGGAGGCTTGGCAACAGTCACGTTTGTATCCCGCCACTGTCCGGGCTATCTCCAGATACATCTTTGTCCTGTATTCTGCGACGATTCCCACTTAGAATTGACCGCCGATGAGATTTCTTCATCTCTACTTTATAACACCCCAAATAAAAACCCATAATGACCACCCTTTTGTTGCAAAAGAAATAGAAAAATTAGTCATCCTGACAGTGACGACAGCTACTGACAAAATTTACGCTCTTGTCAGTTTGATTAACAGGGATGTTATATAAATACTAATGCTTATCATAAAAAAGCAGTGAATGAAAGAACGCAATACGATTCAAAACAAAAACTTTAAAGAAAGAATTCAAAAATTATTGTTTACGAAGATTAAAGCCCAGACAAATCGTCCAAATATAACATTTATCCTAGAAGAGAGTTGTAGCCGCATAGAGCTGTTAAGTTCGCAGTGACTACAATGTAACTCGGCAATGGAGATGTTAACTTCACTTCTCTCTTGTAAGCGGGCAACAGTAGAACGATTGTTAAGCGCTGCTACATTGTTTTAAAACTAATTTGAAGTTTAAAGTTTTACAATATAGACTGGAATTATCGGTCTGAAGTCGAACTAAAGTAGGATCATCTTTACCGGTAGACAAATAACGGGATTTTGATGTATGTGACAGGAAATTGAATCGTGTGATTACCGATTTGTGATGGGACTTAGCCTTCGTGATACTTAATAGTCACGAACATCAAAGCACACAGAAAGAGACTGAACGCCGACAAACTCGATTATTAGACTCGAGTAGGCCACAACTAAACGTAAACACGAAGAAATTACAATTTCGCCGTGTTGTCAGAAGTTAACGTCACTCTCAGAATTACTGATGTTAACATATGCAATCCTTGAATGACATATCGGCGTGTGTGCTCAGCATAGGGACAGACAATAATTACGAAGAACAATAAATCTTAATTCAACTTTAATTATTCGTGTCGCCTACATCATTTTATGGACATTTAAAGTGTATTCGCGAAATTAACTGACTGTTGTGATAACATAAAAGTGCCAAGTGATTTAATGACAATTCACTTTGAACAGTAATAACTTTACACCAAAATTACGACGCATTCTGAACATTGTTCAAGGGTATGTTATCTCTGGAGTTACGTCGTGCAGTTGTTGAATACGCGACGTAGCGACGCGTTGATGACGGAATAATAATTAACAACTTAATATCCTCGCAAAATTCATAATGTGGCCTCGGCTTGGGTGATGGAATGATGATTCAAGACACTATTTTTTAACGTTTGAATAACCATTCTGAAACCGGGCATGAGAACTACAGTCAGCAATTTCGCGTAAACTGAAGGGTCTGTCGCAAACGCGCAAGGTTATTTCCGGTCAATGGAGGCTTCCCGTTATCGAGTGGTGCAGTCGGTACATTTATAAGTGAATAGATCGACAGACAACGAACACAACTGCTTTCATTGCAAGCAAGGGCGACGCACACACTCCGGCGTGGTGCTCCATCGAGACATGACGTCATTTTCGAGATACAATATCGGAAAGTAACTAAGCCACGCGAGGAGTTTTTTTTATTTCATAGTTAAAGATTGGTGTTGTCGTGATCGATGGACGACGTAATCTCGACTGGGACACCCATCACCATCGAGCAGAGGGAGAACACCGCCACAACATGAACGTCACATTTACCACCCGTTCGGGCAGTTCCTCCGTGGTGCGTTTCTTTTTTTTTCCCGTAGAGTGTGTTGTAAGGTGACTGTAAATAACATGGAAGAACACGGCAGCAAATATCTTCATATCAGTTACTACCTGCCTTCCGCATGGAACACGCCTATTTCACCACTGGATACTAGTGTTAGACACGTACGGTTGCTGTCAACAAGTATAGGCCTGAAGATGATGTAACAACATCCAAACTAGTTGCCAAAACCAACATCTTAATACAGCTGGAGGAATTTCGTCATTTTACCATTTTTTTTTTGATTGAGGTTAGTAATGGTTTCAGTGAATAGCTTATACGTTACAGAGATGCGGCTGAATTTATTCTGTCTATAGGAGGAGGAAGAAATGTAGGTGCTGCTTATTTTCCCGTAGTAACCTAACACACATTTCGATGATAATTTACTCGAGCAGTGGGTTACGTCGTTTCGGCTGTAAAAATATGGGAGGGCGGGAAGACACCAGGTTTGTATCCCTATGTCTTTCGTTCTGTAGCCTACAGACGACAGCGCTGCCACTCTGACGGCGCTCACACTTTGCCCTGTCGGATATTACAGTTCTTGGTTTTATGGTAATTATCTAATTACAAAATCCAGTAATAACAGAGCACCAGTTCCGCTTCGGTTTCATAGGTCGTCGTGTTCCTTTGCTGCTCAGACTCGCTGAAGTTGTCGTTCGATATGGAGCCACTAGATGGCAGGAGCGGCGTTGACTGCACAGAGGGCGACGTGCGAGCGTAATACAATTACACGCTTCTAAACAGCAATAATAAACAACCACTCAAAGGCTATAATCTACCATTCGTGTGCTTTTCAAGAGATCATACATTGATAGTAGTGGATAATTGTACCGTAATGAAGATTATCGGCCAGCCTTTTTGTCTACTGTAATAAATGAGAGTCCAATGCGTGAATAAATCAATTTGTGAAGTCAGTACCTGACGCTGAAGCAGTAGAACAGTAACTACATTTCTTGTAGGGTACGTTTCTCGTTAACTCAATGACTTGCAACGGAGTTTCACTACGCGAGGACTTCTTTCTGTGCCAAGATTAAACAATTTCAATTCTGTCGTCGGAACTCTCATAAACGATATAAACACACGCATATGACTTAAAAATGGGAGTGATTTTTGGCATTACGTAAACGGAGGCGTCATGTTTGCGTCCTGTAAACTCTTCCTTTTTTATCCTTAGTCTATAAAATTTTGACCCTCACAACGGGCGGGACGCATAGGGATTGAGCTCACAAACATTAATCTAAGGTAGGACGCTGTTCTGCTATGTTCGGGAATGTCTTTTGACCGTCGTATATTAGTAAAGAAGTCGTCAAATATTGGACTACGGTTATTTTAACGGTTCCGTCTCCCTTGCACAGAATATCGATTTTCTCGTTTACAGATTTTTTTAGAGCCCATGAGCCACTAATACACTGATAGCCCTAAAGGTTATACAAATCATAGGAGAACATTCTATACAGCAAACGCGCCGGACCAGTGCATCCTGGTAATTAAGGAAACCAATCGAAGTTGGGGAAAGAATCTGAACAGACAGTCAAAAGTGTGATTGAGTGATTCTATAGTTTATCGATCATTATACCAAGAAACAGACAGGACTCAAAGATACAGTAAACAACTCTGCAAACTTTCCACGTAACTACATACATGAAATTCAGCATCCACTGTCAAAACTCCACTGAGTGTTACATAATAAGTTTCTTTCATTACTCATGTAACACACTTTTCAAGTAGTTTCTTCTTAGACACATTTAAATATTCAGTGGTGAGGCCGTTACACAAGAAGAGGAAAAAGATACTCTTAATAAACAAAAAATTATCAATGTTATTCGAGTTCTCAAAATTATATAAAAGGTAATACGTAACTGAGTGGCTGAGAGCTGGCTTGAGATTATATTTTAAATGACACTCATCACCTGCTTTAGCTCTAATTGTGTGCAGTGTGACATTGTTGAAGTTTGAATGTGAGCGATTTGTCTGAAATTCATGCATTTATTTGTACTGAAAGTTGATGAAAATCCTGGTCTGTTCTAGTACTGCCCAAGCGACCTTGCTAAGTTTAACCTATGGTTACGCTATTGGACGGTTGTTCCTTTGGGCGAGTATGACCTGATATTTAATCGTGGGTTATGGTAAACTGTAAACTACTGAAGCTTAATTTACCTTGTTTTAAGTTCTGGGATTTCACGTGTAGCATGCTGCGCAGCATTGTAGGTCTTTGTGAAGTAATTTTGTAACCTAGCTAGTATTTTATTGCAAATTATATTTTTAAGATTTCTTGTGCTGTCTGGTCAGCAGATTAATTGCATTTTATCGTGTTTTTAAGCTTCTTCATGTTATTTGAGGTTTCAGGGTAGTAAGACCCAGATATTTCGGGTGATTGTTGTGTCAGCCCCAAGCATATTGACCTGGTGCAAGGTTGGCGAAAGAAAATTTGATTTTCACACTGTACTTCAAATTTGGTCTATCCCTCTGTGCAGTCAACACTACTAATACGTTTTCCTATCCTAGGTCCGCCTCCCATCCTAGTTGTTAACGTACTTGCTTGCGTGATAACTAAGACTTACTTGTTCTTCGTGTTCGAAGAAGTTGCGTACTGTGCTGTTTGATGTTCTTGCATATGGTCTCTTACTGTATCAATAGTTTTCAGAGCCATATCTTCCCTTAATTAAAAATTATTCTAACTCTTATTTCTCTAAGGCAATACCAATGATAAAATCTTAATTATTCTCGTAATTTTGATTCAATTAATTTTTTTAAAGGGTGCAGTTTTGTATTCAACTTGTTGTGCTTAGGGGGCTCGCTCCTCGTAGTAAAATAATTTGACTTGTTCTTGTAAAAGAAAAAAAATTAATGTACAGTTTTTTTCTGAACATTACCAACCTATAAACCGTGATTTTGATGTTATTAATTAGTTACATTACACATTCTTGATACTTGGAAGAAAATTCTGGTTAATTGATGGTTTAAAGTAATCTTCTTTTAACTGATTAACTATTTAATTAAATTCTTGTTTTCTGAATGGCTATGATAAATATATACTTCTATTTGAAATTAAACGATGAATGCTGTTAAACAACTTGGAATCAAGTCCTTCCATGTGAGTGTTTCCCTAGAAATTCATTGCGGTGTAATTTGTCCATTTCACTGAGTGGTTGCTATTCTTTGAGCATTCTCCTGTTGGCAGAGTACCAGTTCAATTTTAGGGGTGGCGATTCAGTTGACTACAGAAAGTTTTGACACAAAACTACGATTTTTTGGTTCCTTCCGTCATACAACAAAGTCATTTGGTTCCTTTGACCACTACATACTTGTAAAAATCTATAATATTACAGAGAAAAGTCGAAGGAATTCCTTCGGATTTATTAATACCTGAACGACTGGGAGCAATAGATTTCTGTACTCTATCACATAAGGAAAACACGCTAGCATTCAACCGCGGTCTGTGATGTCTATTGTAACGTAAGTTTCCATAAAAGGTCAGCCTGTTTCCTCGACATAAATTAGTAACTGCCCATTAGCTGTAGGAGATGGCTGAAAAGCTGTTTTGTTTTCGGATGATACAAGCTGTTACAAGAATGCATAATTACATATTTGAGAAGGTATGTTGTAAAGAATGCTGTTGAGGGAAAACGCTTTTTGATTTGCAACTTATAAACTGGCGACGAAATAGCCATTTCTTACAGACAATTTTGCGCTTTCATTCAACTGTGTTAAGATGGCGACATAGCAGGAGACACTAAATTTCTGGAACTTCTGGCGAATGATAAGGTGTCATAAAGTGCAACACATGCACTAATTCCCGCGCGAGCTGTACGACTAGAATTTCACCCGCAGGCAGACACAGCGATATACTGCGTGTTATTACTTCTTAAATTGTATGTACTTCCTTTTATTTGTAGTACGTGGGACAATATTTTCGGATCAACTCAGTTCAGGCACGAAGGGTGTTTTAGCCCAAAATTGAGTCAACCGTATGCTACGTGCTTTCACAAAAATCAAGTAGGTCCCTATTTACTGAACTTAGACTCTTTGCCCAGATGAAGCAGTACATCCACCCGCTTACGAAATTTCCGGCTCACAATATAAACTCGTTAAAGACCTTCGGAATATGTTAAGTGCACTCAAAGGAGAAGACAATCTTAATGTTCTTGGTCACTCCGTTTTGACAGCGCTCAATTCTTCCCTTTTTTATGGACAGGAACCTATACTCAAAAATTCTGCTCTGTCTTTCTTGGACTGAGAGTAAATCGAAATAAAAACAAAAGTAATGAGAAGTAGCGGAAATGAGAACATCGGCCCGCATCTCGTGGTCGTGCGGTAGCGTTCTCGCTTCCCACGCCCGGGTTCCCGGGTTCGATTCCCGGCGGGGTCAGGGATTTTCTCTGCCTCGTGATGGCTGGGTGTTGTGTGCTGTCCTTAGGTTAGTTAGGTTTAAGTAGTTCTAAGTTCTAGTTGACTGATGACCATAGATGTTAAGTCCCATAGTGCTCAGAGCCATTTGAGCATTTTTTGAGAACATCGAGAAACTTAACATCGGGTCTGGTTATCATGAAGTACGTATTAAGGAATTCTGTTACCTAGGCAGTAAAGTAAACTATGACGGACGAAGAAGGATGACAAAAAGCACGCTAGTGCTAGAAAAAAGGACATTCCTTGCCAAAGAAGTCAACTAGTATAAAACGTAGGCCTTAATTTGAAGAACAAGTTTATGGGAATGCACCTTTGGAGCATTGTACGTTAATGAAACATGGACAATGGGAAAACCGGAACAAAAGAGAATCGAAGCGCTTGATACGCGCTGCTGCAGAAGAATGTTAAAAATAGGTAGGCTATAAGGTAAGGAATGGGGTGGTTTTGTGGAGAATCAGCGAAGAAAGAGATATATGGAAAACATTGACAAGAAGGGGGGACAGGATGGTAGGACACCTGTTAAGACATCACGGAATAACTTCCATGGCACTAGAGGGAGCATTAGAGGGCAAAAACTGTAGAGGAAGACAGAGATTGGAATACATGCAGCAAATAATTGAGGAAGTAGGTTGCAAGTGCTAGTCTGAGATGCGGCAGTTAGGGCAGGAGAGGAATTCATGGCGGGCTGCACAAAATCAGTCTGAAGACTGATAACTCGAAAGAGAGAAAGCGAAAGAGAAAGAGAGGAGAGTAGAGAGAGAGAAAGAGAGGAGAGTAGAGAGAGAGAAAGAGAGAGAGAATGAGAGAGAGAGAGAGAGAGAGAGAGAGAGAGAGAGAATGAGAGAGAATTACTGGGCTTGGTCACCGATAAGACTATATACACAACGGTCATGAAAATCTGAAGAGTTACATAATATCATTTTTGTTCTTGTTGTTTGATATTTTTGTATTTTGTTGCTATTATCATGTTATTCACATATTTATGACCGCTTCCTTACTAAATAGTCCAACGCTCACGTAAATGTAAAGGAATCACAACGATCCACGGAAACTGATATATTCTCCCGCCGATATCCCGGCGGGAGAACACCCCAACCTTTTCAAGGCAAGCTGCAAGGGACAAGCGACTTACATGCCAATTTAAAACCTCGGTTCTCGGACTGATGCAGGAAAGATAACACACACACACTGAACACTAGTGCCACCAAAGATGACCACAGTCAGAGCTATCGATAGTGAGACTACGAACTAGAATATGAGGTAGCATTGACTCTGTCCCTCTGTTGTTTGACAAGAGAGAGAGAGTCGGATTCCAAACAGAGTTTAAACAAAAACCTCCATCCCTGTTAATGAGGTTGCTCGCTGATTTAATCTCAACTGCCTCCTTAATAACACTTTCCCAATAGCTGGACGTGCATGCCAATATCTGTTGTTGTTGTTGTGGTCTTCAGTCCTGAGACTGGTTTGATGCAGCTCTCCATGCTAATCTATCCTGTGCAAGCTCCTTCATCTCCCAGTACCTACTGCAACCTACATCCTTCTGAATCTGCTTAGTGTATTCATCTCTTGGTCTCCCTCTACGATTTTTACCCTCCACGCTGCGTTCCAATACTAAATTTGTGATCCCTTGATGCCTCAGGACATGTCCTACCAACCGATCCCATCTTCTAGTCAAGTTGTGCCACAAACTTCTCTTCTCCCCATTCCTATTCAATAGCTCCTCATTAGTCAGATGATCTACCCACCTAATCTTCAACATTTTTCTGTAGCACCACATTTCGAAAGCTTCTATTCTCTTCTTGTCCAAACTATTTATTGTCCGTGTTTCACTTCCATACATGGCTACACTCCATACAAATACTTTCATAAACGACTTCCTGACACTTAAATCTATACTCGATGTTAACAAATTTCTCTTCTTCAGAAACGCTTTCCTTGCCATTGCCAGTCTACATTTTATATCCTCTCTACTTCGACCATCATCAGTTATTTTGCTCCCCAAATAGCAAAACTCCTTTACTACTTTAAGTGTCTCATTTCCTAATCTAATTCCCTCAGCGTCACCCGACTTAATTCGACTACATTCCATTATCCTCGTTTTACTTTTGTTGATGTTCATCTTATATCCGCCTTTCAAGACACTGTCCATTCCGTTCAACTGCTCTTCCAAGTTCTTTGCTGTCTCTGACAGAATTACAATGTCATCGGCGAACCTCAAAGTTTTTATTTCTTCTCCATGGATTTTAATATCTACTCCAAATTTTTCTTTTGTTTCCTTTACTGCTTGCTCAATATACAGATTGAATAACATCGGGGAGAGGCTACAACCCTGTCTCACTCCCTTCCTAACCACTGCTTCCCTTTCATGGCGCTCGACTCATAACTGCCATCTGGTTTCCGTACAAATTGTAAATAGCCTTTCGCTCCCTGTATTTTACCCCTGCCACCTTTAGAATTTGAAAGAGAGTATACCAGTCAACATTGTGAAAAACTTGCTCTAAGTCTACAAATGCTAGAAACGTAGTTTTGCCTTTCCTTAATCTATTTTCTAAGATAAGTCGTAAGGTCAGTATTGTCTCACGTTTTCCAACATTTCTACGGAATCCAAAATGATCTTCCCCGAGGTCGGCTTCTACCAGTTTTTCCATTCGTCTGTACAGAATTCGCGTTAGTATTTTGCAACTGTGACTTATTAAACTGATAGTTCGGTAATTTTCACACCTGTCAACACCGGCTTTCTTTGTGATTGGAATTATTATATTCTTCTTGAAGTCTGAGGGTATTTCGCCTGTCTCGTACATCTTGCTCACCAGATGGTAGAGTTTTGTCAGGACCGGCTCTCCCAAGGCCGTCAGTAGTTCTAATGGAATGTTGTCTACTCCCGGGGCCTTGTTTCGACTCAGGTCTTTCAGTGCTCTGTCAAACTCTTCACGCAGTATCGTATCTCCAATTTCATCTTCATCTACATCCTCTTCCATTTCCATAATATTGTCCTCAAGTACATCGCCCTTGTATAGGCCCTCTATATACTCCTTCCACCTTTCTCCTTTCCCTTCTTTGCTTAGAACTGAGTTTCCATCTGAGCTCTTGATATTCATACAAGTGGCTCTCTTTTCTCCAAAGGTCTCTTTAATTTTCCTGTAGGCTGTATCTATCTTACCCCTAGTGAGATAAGCCTCTACATCCTTACATTTGCTCTCTAGCCATACCTGCTTAGCCATTTTGCACTTCCTGTCGATCTCATTTTTGAGACGTTTGTACTCCTTTTTGCCTGCTTCACTTACTGCATTTTTATATTTTCGCCTTTCATCAATTAAATTCAATATTTCTTCTGTTACCCAAGGATTTCTACTAGCCCTCGTCTTTTTACCTACTTGATCCTCTGCTGCCTTCACTACTTCATCCCTCAGAGCTGCCCATTCGTCTTCTACTGTATTTCTTTCCCCCATTCCTTTCAATTGTTCCCTTATGCTCTCCCTGAAACTCTGTTTAACCTCTGGTTTAGTCAGTTTATCCAGGTCCCATCTCCTTAAATTCCCACCTATTAGCAATTTCTTCAGTTTTAATCTACAGTTCATAACCAATAGATTGTGGTTAGAGTCCACATCCGCCCCTGGAAATGTCTTACAATTTAAAACCTGGTTCCTAAATCTCTGTCTTACCATTATATAATCTATGTGATACCTTTTAGTATCTCCAGGATTCTTCCATGTATACAACCTTCTTTTATGATTCTTGAACCAAGTGTTAGCTATGATTAAGTTATGGTCTGTGCAAAATTCTACCCGACGGCTTCCTCTTTCATTTCTTAGCCCCAATCAATATTCACCTACTATGTTTCCTTCTCTCCCTTTTCCTACACTCGAATTCCAGTCACCCATGACTATTAAATTTTCGTCTCCCTTCACTACCTGAATAATTTATTTTATCTCATCATACGTTTCTTCAATTTCTTCGTCATCTGCAGAGCTAGTTGGCATATAAACTTGTACTACTGTAGTAGGTATGGGCTTCGTGTCTATCTCGGCCACTATAATACGTTCACTATGCTGTTTGTAGTAGCTTACGCGTACTCCTATTATTATTATTTTTTTTATTATTGAACCTACTCCTGCCTTACCCCTATTTGATTTTGAATTTATAACCCTGTATTCACCTGACCAGGTGTCTTGTTCCTCCTGCCACCGAACTTCACTAATTCCCACTATATCTAACTTTAACCTATCCATTTCCCTTTTTAAATTTTCTAACCTACCTGCCCGATTAAGGGATCTGACATTCCACTCTCCGATCCGAAAAATGCGTTTTCTTTCTCCTGATAACGACGTCCTCTTGAGTAGACCCCACCCGGAGATCCGAATGGGGGACTATTTTACCTCGGGAACATTTTACGCAAGAGGACGCCATCATCATTTAACCATACAATAAAGCTGCATGCCCTCGGGAAAAATTACGGCTGTAGTTTCCCCTTGCTTTCAGCCGTTCGCAGTACCACAACAGCAAGGCCGTTTTGGTTAGTGTTACAAGGCCAGATCAGTCAAATCAGTCAATCATCCAGACTATTGCCCCTGCAACTACTGAAAAGGCTGCTGCCCCTCTTCAGGAACCACACGTTTGTCTGGCCTCTCAACAGATACCCCTCCGTTGTGGTTGCACCTACGGTACGGCCATCTGTAGCGTTGAGGCACGCAAGCCTCCCCATCAACGGCAAGGTCCATGGTTCATGGAGGGAGGTGCCAATATCTAGGTGTTAAATAATAACATGGGGTGACTAGTATCCAAGCAATGTTCGGCAATAGCACATCTACTAGGCTGCTGTAATCGTGTATGCCGTTTATGCTCAGTAAATCGGTCCTCCACGGTCGTGGTAGTTTGACCAATATATGCCATGCCGAAGCTACGAGGAATGCGATATACACCCGCCTTACGCAGACCAGGATCATCCTTAACAGAAGTCAAAAGCACTCTGATTTTAGATGGAGGTCAGAAAACACATTTCACATCGTATTTCCGTACGTTACGACCGATCTTTTTGGAAGTGTTTTCTACGGAAGGCAAAAAGGCAGTAGAATTAGGTGTCGAGTCAGAATTATCATCAATCACCCGATGTACAGTTGGTCGATAGCGCAACGCACGTTCAATCTGTCTATCACTATAATCATTTTGACGAAACGTAACTTCAAGATGGGACAGCTCAGCTGGCACTAGTGTTCAGTGTGTATGTGTTATCTTTCCTGCATCAGTCCGAGAACCGAGGTTTTAAATTTGCATGTACGTAGCCCGTCCGTTGCAGTTTGCCTTGAAAATGGTGGGGTGTTCTCCCGCAGAAATATCGGCGCTCCCTGAAAGTGTTACCTGGCTGAATTCCCGGAACTTATTTGAGACTTTTTATCTGATTTTAAACAGATGTTTATTTTTGGTGAGTTTGGACGTTACGGCATTCAGTCTTGCTATAACAACCTTGAGGTCAGTGATACCTATATCCGTCATGATGCTCACTATTCGTAATTATCTCTTGCTAAGAGGTTATGCATGTTTTCCCAACCAATTAGACTTCGAATGGGCTGTCGAGCAAATTGTTCAAAATAGTGAGTTTCTCAGAGCACGTTGAAAACGATTTGGACGACGTTTTATGCCGTCTGTAAACACTAAATTTCACCATCATATGAAGGGTAGATTTAAGTCACCCAACAGCTATAACTGAATGAGTGGGGTACCTGTTTGAAATGAGACTCAAATTTTATTCGAACTGTTCAGCATTCCAGTTGTCAAGTATATCATCTTCTCACATACCAAGTCACAGTAACTATCTACTTAGATTTCACTACAAGATAAACTACTTCAGACAGCAATAAACACTCCACCAACTGTGTGTCATCTATCCTTTCTAAACACAGTTAGGTTCTTGGTAAAAAATTCCCCTGAACTTATTTCCGGCTTTGGCCATCTATCCATACCTATAACTCTATGAGCTTCAGTGATTTCTATTAGGGCTTGGGGCTTTAGTTATTTCCCAACACAGCTACGACAATTACAACTACAATTCCATTTGTTCTAGCTTTACTTTCCCGTGTTTGACCTGCACCTTTTTAGACTGACGCCCTTCCTGTAGTTTCCTGAGATCCTCTAACTTAAAAAACCGCCCAGTTTCCTTCACAAATCCCACGCTACCCGTGTAGCTGCTTCCTGTGTGTAGTTGACCCCTGCCCTATTAAGCAGAAACCGGAAACCTACCACCCTGTGGCATAAGTTGAAGAATTTCCTGCCTACACGGTCGCAGAATCGTTTGAGTTCTGATTTTAAACACTCCACTCGGCTCTGTACCAATACCACAGTCGGTTTTGTCGACGATGCTACAGATGGCGAGCTCCGCCTTCATCTCGCAAGTAAAACGGCGTACTTCAGCTAGACACCCGAAATCGGAGAGAATCTGTTCCGATACGAAACTACACACATCCTCAGTTCCGACATGGGCCACGACCTGCAGTTGGGTGTACCCTGTCCTCTTGAAGATATTTGGAAGCATCCTTTCGACATTTGTAAAGTCTCCTCCCGGTATGCGCAAAGAGTGCACACTAGATTCCTTCCCCTCCTTGGAAGCCACATCCCCGAGTTGCCAGATTACGCGCCTGACTTTGGACCTCTCAACTACCGGTAAACCCACCCTTTGTGAATGCCTAGACCTCACGAGGCGAGAGGCCTCCCCTGGAACGGGGGCGAGCGACTCCATCTGGCTCAGTGACTTCGTCAGCCATAGACAGAGCCCGAAACCTGTTCGTCAGGCAAACGGGAGTGGCCTTCCGATCGGGCTCCCGGAAAGATTTTCGCTACCTTGGCAGTATTCAGGGCAGATGCAATAGTGGACCGATCAGGATGTGGTAGACGTCCCAGGGATCCTCACGTCCGGCCCCCACATTGACGCCCAGTGGAAACAGCCTCAAGCTGTGTGACCGAAGCCAAAAGCATCTGGAGCTGTGTGCAAAATGTCTGCAGCTCAGCTCGAATCTGAACACTACAAAAACGACAAAGACGGCGAAACTGTACACCACACAGTTATTACAACGCTAGACTGTGCCGTGTGTGGACAAAAACACGTAAGAAGTTAAGAAAGTAAACTAGTGAGTACACAGACAACTGAAAATAAGTCGGTCCTGTTTGAAGCTCGTAAATATAATTCGGAAATAAACGGTGTACTCGCCTTGTCAGCAGTGGAAACGGAAGGCGGACTCTCTCGCTGACGATCCAACCATTCTGTCAAAGAATAATTACGGAAACCACCGAAAGGTACGAACCGCCGTCCTGCCGAAAACCAGTCCTGCGTCTCGTCACTGCGTTCGGTAAATAAATAACGGCAGAAAGACAGAACGTCAGCAGAGCAAACGAACATTACTGATGCATTTTGAAAGGACTAAGCAGGTAAGGGAATTCATGATGTAAACGGCGAATAAGGAGAGAGAAATCAACGATTAGCACACGAATTGTCAGATTCCTACAGTCTCAGGCACGTATCTTTGCTTCAAGGCTGCAGGGCGATCTATTCACCTTGCGTGTGCTTCAAGCTATTTATTTGACGGTACGGACAATTTTACGGGAGCTAATGTTTGGCGCAAATGATCCCCCACGCCCATCTGTAGATTGATATCGACAGGCACCAAATGCAGTAATTTTCCATCTGCGTGATTAATGACGGGGTAGGCAGCCATAAGACGGCAGGGTCTGTTCACCAGATGATGCACTTTTGTCGAAGATTAGGGGGTACGCCGGCGATCCCACACGTTGATGTCGAGTAAGGAACGAGATTACCGTCGGCGCGCACGTACAGTCACCTTCCGGCATCAGAACACCTGGCCAGAAGAAGGGTTCTGATTGCTGTAAATTGCCAAGGAAGTGTTATGAAGGTCCGTTAGCCTCCTATAAATTCACCCGCATGTTTCACGTCATTTTGAGGTGCAAGATCGAAGCCAATCTGTCCTTGTGTTTCAACAGAAATCTGTGATCTCACTTCGTCCTCTATAGACGAATTCTTATTCATTTGACGCCAATTGCGATCTTTTTTACAGCGCTTTTTTGCGTTGTACTGTGCTCCCTTACTAATATGTGCTGAAGCGTCCACAACTGAAATTAATATAAAATTTCGTGACCTATACTTTACTGGTTGTATCAGCTTTTAAAGTGATTCCAAACATTGTTTAATATAATACGGAACGTCAGTACCGGAAGCTATGCTAGGCAATCGGTAAAATAAACCACTTCCACTGTCAAAGAATATTTTCTGTAGAGAATGCTGCACACATTTAGGGGAACGTCGGCCAGTACAGACCACTTAAACCAAAACTGCTATGAAACTTTTGTTGTTGTTGTTTTGAAATGAGATATAACTGCATGAAACATTTGTTTGATCATTTGTTTTGGTGTAAATGGTTAAAAAATATTTCTGACCAACATGACACACGGAAGAGATTTTCCAAGAGACACATTTCGCGATGACAGTGAGTGTCGCGTAGTATGTGGCGCCCAAAAAATTGTAGGTTTTTAAAGTTTTTAAACGAAAAGTTCTTTTTGCGGTTCACAAACAAATGTAATGTGTGCATACATAAATATAATAAAAAATTTAAGTAAAAGCTTACTACAGAAATGTAAATTTTGCTATGAAAAATAATATTTTACTTTCTTCTCACAATGCAGGTTAGCTAAACCATATAATACCAAGTTGAAATAAAAAAGAAGAAAAACCTATTTTGTCTCACATTGATTCCCTACAACTGAATTTAATCTAGACTAGGGACAATGAAACGACAAACAACAGCTCTTTCCGTTATTTCATTTATTTAACTATTTAACCTTCCAAACGACCTGAAAGCGCTTGCTATTTTGCTGGCTCAGTGTCTCAGAGCACGAGAAAAAAAAACCAGTTTGAATGAGAGATTTTTCATAATCACAGTAGAGTCTATATTAGATATTTTTAAATTGGACAACCAAACCTAACACAGTTATACATGATTGCTTGACAACTCATACAGTAAAAAGTTTTTTAAATACAGATGTTAAAGCTATTAAAGTAAAACTGAAATGTCTAGTGATGTGCTACATCTGTATTTATTTAGGTCACTTACAAAGTGTTACAAAACGTTGAAAGGGCTATAAGTGACCTGAACGAATACAGCTACACCGGACCGTTGGATATTACATTCAGCTTCATTTTAATAGTTTCAACAACTGTATTTTAAAAAAGTGTTTACTGTATGAATTAAGAGGCAATCATGTGTAGTCTATATTGGACTACTGAAATATTAATATAAATATGATAACGTAACTTCTTACCTTCAGCGGTATAAACTGATGCTGGAAATCACACAGTTCACTAACTTCGACACTCAAAATTAAATAAATTTTTTTGTGGCAAGAACCCAACAAATACAGGGGTGATGCCTGCTCTTTATTCGAAGCACTGCGCGCGTCCGCTGACTAACGACAAACCTGATAAACACGAAATGACCCATACTACCCGCCGGACTATACTAACCACCCTAATACATTTAATGTATGATGTCGTGGCTCCATCAGATCTGTTGCAACGAATAGTTGAAGCAGTACGTTAACTTTAAGGCATATTCAAGTACGTAACATTTTTCAGTTGCACTACCTGACACGTACACGGGCCTCTATTATCTAAAACATTTTCCAGCACACGCCAAATGCAAAAGCCGTGAATTTCTTATACGCGGTATTCAGCGTATTTTCTGGCCAAAATCTTAACATAAATTCATGCTACGACTTTTACAAAACAAAATGCTGGATCCTCTTACGCACTGTCGACTTTTACATTTGATCACTGCTGTAAAATGTATGAGCGATAAACACACGTGTATGTGGCAGCAGTTGCAACTAAGAAACAATTGTGAATTTGACGCTAATGAGCCTTCATTAAACTTGTTGCTAATCCGCAACTTGAAGACGGCGTCTGTAAATAAATATTCATTACAACAGTCTTTGGTGGTTCCACGATATCGTCTTTATTTTAAAATATCGTGAAGCAAGTATGTAAGAGAGTTGGAAATCGTGAATTGCGGCCCTGAAGGACCATTCAGAGTACAACAGTTCCAAAAAATGTAGCAAGTTGCTGTTTAAATCATGTTATTTCCAGCAGGCACAGCACCTTCCAATTTTCAGATATCTTTGTCTGAATCTGACACTAACAGCATAAACAAACTCTTTTTAGCTTCTATTATTATTTCAACAATCTCACTCCAAATTGTTTGTTAATTATAGGATGGGTCCGACATTTCGACTTGTACTATATTACCCGCAACATCGCTTTTCTTCCTGTAGTTAACAATAGTACAAGATTGTTTCTGATGAAGCTTAGGACACGACATGAAAATCAGCTAGAGACAGGGAGTGTCCAATGTGAGCTAGTTAGCTGCCAACATCAACTAAGTAGCGACGTCGGTATCGTTCCCTCATTCTTCTGCTTACTTCCAGCATATATTTTGACTTCAGTGAACCTCACATGACATTGATGAAAAGATGGACATTCTTTAATGTCCAAAAGACCCTTATAATCTAAAACAAACGATACACTATTTGCGTAGCTCTCCACGATACTCTGCGCTACGTCAATCATAAAGTCTACAGAAACCCGTGATGCACACTATGTGATCAGAAGTATCTGGTCACCTGGCTGAAAATTGCTTACAAGTTCGCGGCTTCCATCGGTAATGTAGGAATTCAATATTGTGTTGGCCGACCCTTAGCATTGATGACAGCTTTCACTCTCGCAGGCATACGTTCATTCAGGTTCAGGAAGGTTTCTTGGGGAATGGCAGCGCACTCTTCACGGAGTGCTGCACCGAGGTGAGATATCTATGTCGGTCGGTGGGGCCTGGTACGAAGTCGGCAGTCCAAAACATCCCAAAGGTGTTCCATAGGATTCAGGTCAGGATTCTGTGCAGGCCAGCCCATTACAGGGATGTTACTGTCGTGTAACGGCTCCGCCACAGGCCGTGCCTTATGAACAGGTGCTCGATCGTGTTGAAAGATGCAGTTGTCATCCCCGAATTGCTCCTCAACAGTGGGAAGCAAGAAGGTGCTTAAAACATCTATGTAGGCCTGTGATGTAACAGTGCCACGTGAAACAACAAGGGGAGCAAGCCCCTTCCGTGAAAAACACGACCACAGCATAACACCACCACTTCCGAATTTTACTGTTGGCACTACAAACGTTGGCAGATGACGTTCACCGGGCATTCGCCATACCCACACCCTGCCATCGGATCGCCACATTGTGTACCGTGATTCGTCACTCCACACAACGTTTTTCCACTGTTGAACAATATTTACACTCCTTACACCAAGCGAGGTGTCGTTTGGCATTTACCGGCGTAGTGTGTGGCTTATGAGCAGCCGCTCGACTATGAAATCCAAGCTTTCTCATTCCCACCAAACTGTCATGGTACTTGCAGTGGATCCTGATGCAGTTTGAAATTCCTGTGTGATGGTCTGATAGATATCTGCCTATTACACATTACGACCCACTTCAACTGTCGGCGGTCTCAATCAGTCAACAGACGAGGTCGGCCTGTACGCTTTTGTGCTGTACGTGTCCTTTCACGTTTCCACTTGACTACTGAAGTCGCTGGTATAGAGTACCTGGCAGTATGTGGCAGCAAAATGCAGCGAATATGAAAACCGTATGTTTTTTGGGGTGCCCGGTTACTTTTGATCATATAGTGTACGTAGCACCTTAACACACACTATCCGTCCATGTCGAAAGATTCTTTCTTATGGCGAGTTAGTGAGCCATACTAGACAACCCGATATGATTCATTCGCTCTTTTTTTGTTTTGTTTGACTTCTCTATAGGGTAAGAAATCGTCCCTTACTTAAGGAGTTTAGTATAGGTCTTTTTTTTTAATTTTGGGAATATCACCGCTAATGTGTTAAGTATTGTGAGAATAACTCATGCGTCGTTAGTCATGATCTGTTATAGAAACAATAAATTTGTATTTCTTCTGTAGTTTTCGCGATTCTGTGCTGCATTTCGGTAGTAATGTTGCTATCTATTCCTAAGCCTTGATGAAGGTGTCTCGTATTTGGAACCCCTAGTTAGTAGGAGTCTTGTAAGTTTCTATGAGACTGCAATCTAAAAGTGAGAGTGGGAGCTGCTCACACTTTAACTTACAACAAGCAGTCAACACAGTATGCAAAGTCAAGATTAAAGTAATGTATTCCAACAACTGATCAAAACCAACGGAGCGAACCGAAGCAGTTGAAAGCACGCGATACTAGAAACAAAAATGTCTCATTGAACATGGCTCCGGGGAGAACTATTTACGAGATATTTGGTAAGTCTTCTATACTTATTACCGCTCATCTAATTATTTGTACACTTTATTCTAGTTAGTATGTTACTAATCTTTTTGAAAGCTTTTGAATTCTTCGTGGGAAGTACCTTTGGTATTAATCAAGAAGGAACATATAGGATAACTCAGCTACAGCTGTTCACCTCAAACAAGAGGGGGTGTTGGAAGGAAAAGGTACTTTACAATAGCTGGTACTTAACTATAGCTGTAAGTGAACTCCTTATTGAAAAGTAATTATCAGAGCCCCGAGCGTAGCTATGCCACTATTTCACGAGCCGAAGGATTCCCTGTTTCCAGAATTCCTGTGGCTGTGACAGGAGACAGTCCGCCATTCTGTCCTCCAATTCATCGTACTAAGCGCTTTACTCTGAGACGTTCTTTTAGCGGACCAAACACGTAGACGTCGCAGGGCGACTTGTTCGGGTTTCAGGGCGGATGTTCTAGCTTCTCCCACTTGAACATTGTGTGACATTGGAGACGAGTGGACGCGTGTCATCATGGAACAGAATCACTTCCTCCGTGAGCAGCCCAGGCCGTCTGCACTTGATGGAACTGTGCAGCCTAGGAAGTGCCTCACAGCACAGTTCACTGTGAACGGTTTGTCCGTGATCATGGAATACGATGAGTATCGGACCTCGGACATCGAAAAAGACTGAGCATCACCTTGTCTGCTGAGGACACATCTGTGAATTTTTAGGGGCAGGTGAGACGTATGGTTCCTTTGCTTATATGTCTCACTGCGGTATTCCAGAGCGGCGTAAGTTATGCAAATTTCAACTGGTTCGGTTGTTACTACGTTTCTCACCCTCTCGTCTGAACACTTCTTACGCCTTTCGGGAACCGCCTAAGATATTTCAGATGGAACTATAGTAATTTCTGATGCTAGTACTGTAGTTCTAAGAGATACGAATTCAATGGCGTTTCACTCTTCAAAATCCGATTACTATTGTCGGAGAAATTACAACATTTAGAAATTATCACTGTCTATCGGTTGTGATAGCAAGATGGCGGACGGTGGAACAGTAGAAGGTGTGGCAGTGACAACTCAAAACACTAAACTTGACAATGAAGAAGATGACAAAAGCCGGCCGCGGTGGCCGTGCGGTTCTAGCGCTGCAGTCCGGAACCGCGGGGCTGCTACGGTCGCAGGTTCGAATCCTGCCTCGGGCATGGATGTGTGTGATGTCCTTCGGTTAGTTAGGTTTAAGTAATTCTAAGTTCTAGGGGATTGATGACCTAAGATGTTAAGTCCCATAGTGCTCGGAGCCATTTGAACCATTTGAAGATGACGAAAAAAGAAACCGTAAGTGAACACACACACACACACACACACACACACACACACACACACACACACACACACACACACGCACAACCTTTCACATAAATTATTAATCTCAGGCATAGCCACAACCGTTTAGAAATCATAATTTTGGTGTAAATGTTTTGCCTACATTAAGTTGTACATATATAATTGCAGGTGACAAACTGTAAAGAAAAACAGACAATATAAAAATGTAATACAGCAGGAAAACTACACCATGTGGTAAGAAGGTATGAACACGCAATTTTATGTGCTCCTCAAAAATTTGTAATTACGAGTTAGAAACTAATATTTGTATGTATTGAAACAGTAAAGAACATTTCTTATGTTTAACAGCCATAACAATAAAAAACCCTATGATGTTGCAACTGCAATGAAACATGTCTGGGACAAAAAACAAAAGCCGGGCGGGATTAGCTGAGCGGTCTATGGCGCTGCAGTCATGGACTGTATGGCTGGTACCGGCGGAGGTTCGAGTCCTCCCTCGGGCATGTGACCAGTGAAGGTACTGATGCTGAAGCGAAGTGGACGTTCTAACTCATCCAGAAGATGGTCCGTTTGATTCAGGTCTTCGCTGTGGGCAGGCCAGTCCATGTGGGGACTGTTATTATGCCAAACAACTACCTCATAGATGCTGCTTTGTGACAGGATCATTGTCATGCTAACACAATCACCTACAGCTACTCTACTGCACACAGTAACACAATGCCGTAAAATGTGTACATATCATTCAGCATCTAGAGCTTTCTTAAACTTAGTAAGGGGACCACACCCTAACCACGAAACACACCCCCATGCAGTAATACTACCTCCTCTGTACATCACTTATCACCACACACGATGGCAGGCAATGTTCTCTTAGCATTCGCTTAACGTAGACACTTCCATCGTACTGCCACAGAATACAGCGTGATTCATCACTCCAAATCACTCACTTCCAGTCACCCACTGTGCAGTGGTTCGCCCTTTACACCACTTCAGTAGTCACTTAGAATTCACTTCAGAAATTTGTCATTTATGAGCAGTTGCTTTTCCATTGTGCACCATTCTTTTTAATTCCTTACGCAAAGTTTCTGTGCTAGCTGGACTGCTGGAAGCATTTTGGTTTCTTTCGCTGATTTCATGCGGTCCCTGTCCCTGAGCATAGCACCGTATTGGTCTTATTTTAGCTGTGGTTGTTCTTTCGCGTTTCCACTTCACAGTCACGACACCAAAGATAGACTTGGGCGGCTTTAGATGGATTGAAACGTCCCTGATGGATTTGGTACTCAGATGACATCCAATGCCTAGTCAACGTTCCAATTCGTTGACTGCACTTGACGGTCTCAATCTGCTGTTACGTTTCTCTAGTGACAAGACAGTACTCCCCGCCTCCTTTTGTACTGGCGTATCTGTGCCAATCTCTTCATCTAGTGGTCAGTTCCTTATTATATAGGCGCGTCCGTCTACTCTTGATGAGAGGGTGTAGATAAATCCTAGGTTATAAATATGATAATTTCGCCAGCCGGAGCGGTTCTAGGCGCTGCAGTCTGGAATCGCGTGACCGCTACGGTCGCAGTTTCGAATCCTGCCTCGAGCATGGATGTGTGTGATGTCCTTAGCTTAGTTAGGTTGAATTAGTTCTAAGTTTTAGGGGACTGATGACCTCAGAAGTTAAGTCCCATAGTGCTCAGAGCCATTTGAACCATTTTTTATGATAATTTTTCCGAAACTACTAAGTGGATTTTTAACAGCGAAACACTGTTCATTTTGTCTCTTTTGGAATACTATACAAGCAGCAGAAATTATAACAGATCTATATGAAAAAGTGAAGTTGATACCTATATCTCTGTAATTAATATCGCTATGCAAACAGACTATACCGCATGCAATGATGACTTTCTGCTAACTGATTTAGGTTGAAACAAAATTACGGTATCTATACAGGTTTATTATTATTACTATTAGAGTCTTTAACCGTTCCATTTGTTATTTCAGACCATCTCTTTAGGCCTGTGATAAAGGGCGCATTAGCAGGCAGCGATCCCTCTTGCGCTGCTGTTAGGTTTTTAAGAGCTTGCCAGTGAGTTACTGCGCTGGAGAAGCTATGCGAGGGGCCGTTAGTCGCGGCGCACTGATCAGCGATTCTGTTTCTCTGGCCGTTACAGCTTCCTGGCGCTCTGCACAACGCAAATGAGGCGTGACTTCTACAACTCAGGCCAGCTCCGGTCTCTCCTTTTTCTTCTTTCTTTTACGCTCACTTTCACTACCAGTTCTGTTCTTCTGTTCGGAAAAGGGTCACCATCAAGCAACAACCCACATTTTCTGAGTGACCTCTTTTAGATTTCTGACTAGTCTCTAGTCTTTTGAGTGGTTTGATACGCCACGACTTACCGTCCTATGCCAGTCTCTTCAACTCACAACAGTACATACGCCCAACATCCTCAATTATTTGTTAGGTATATTCCTGTCTCTCGTCTTCCCTGTAGCTTAATCCTTCAACAGCTTCCTCTTAACATGTACCCTATCAGCCTCTTCACTCTTCTTGTAACCGTTTTGTCGGCCGAAGTGGCCGTGCGGTTCTGTGCACTGCAGTCTAAAACCGCGAGGCCGCTACGGTCGCAGGTTCGAATCCTGCCTCGGGCATGGATGTGTGTGATGTCCTTAGGTTAGTTAAGTTTAACTAGTTCTAAGCTCTAGGGGACTAATGACCTCAGAAGTTGAGTCCCATAGTGCTCAGAGCCATTTGAACCATTTGTAACCGTTTTCCATATTTTCTTCTTCTAGATGATTCGGCAGCTAATTTTCAACCTCCTTCTATAAAACCACATCCCAAACGCTTAGATTATCATCAGTTCCCGTTTTCCCATAGTCAATGATTCACTATCATATAACACTGTTTTCAAAATATTGACTATAAGAAATTAATGTCAACGTTTATATGTCCTCCTTGCTTCGTCCGCCATGTATTACTCTGCTTCTAATTGTAATAGGACATCAAAAAATTAATCCACAGCCTCCTAAAACATCAGACACCATAGACATTCTGTCTGAAAACAGTTGATTATCTCGATTTACATCTTCTTGTATGTTTTGTTTCTTGGCATCTTATATGTCTGCACGGATAACTCAAGGAGATGCTGTCGTACAATTTAGAATTATTACATTTAATTTAAACATTAGTTAACGTCTTTAACATCATCAATATTTCCTGTCCTATCCTTGTTTTTGAATGTACACACGTCAAAATAAGTTTTTCATCACCCCGGTTCCCAGAACTCCTGAAGATAGATGTTGACTGTGGATATTGTATCACAGAGACAGTCCCTTTGACTGTTCAGAGATGTCACTAAACCCTCCCAAAGACGTAAACCACCATGCATGAGCAGCGCCCATTGGCCGGAGGGGGTCCGACAGCTGATCAGTTCCAGTCATTCCACCAGGAAGGAGGCACACGGCTCATGTTGTCACTAGTTCAACCATGCCTAAACGGTCAATACCGCGGTTCGATCGCGTCCGCTTTGATTGTGACAGGAAGGGCTCTCAACAAGGGAGGCGTCCAAGGGAGGCGTCTCGGAGTGAACCAAAGCGATGTTGTTCGGACATGGAGGAGATACAGAGAGACAGGAACTGTCGATGATATGCCTCACTCAGGCCGCCCTAGGGCTACTACTGCAGTGAATTATCGCTACCTACGCATTGTGGCTCGAAGGAACCCTGACAGCAAGGCCACCATGTTGAATAATGTTTTTAGTGCAGCCCTGGGACGTCGCGTTACGACTCAAACTGTGCGCAACAGGCTGCATAATGCGCAACTGCACTCCCGACGTCCGTGGCGAGATCCATCTTTGCAACCACGATACGATGCAGCGCGGTACAGACTCGCCCAACAACATACCGAATGGACCGTTCAGGATGGTAATCTCGTTCTCTTCACCTATGAGTGTCGCATATTCCTTCAACCAGACTATCGGTGGATACGTGTTTGAAAGCAACCCAGTCAGGTTGAACGGCTTAGCACACTGTTCTTAGACACACTTAGACACACTGCGAGTGTAGCAAGGTGGAGGTTCCCTGCTGTTTTGGGGCGGCATTATGTGGAGCCGACGTAGGCCTCTTGTGGTCATGGAAGGTGTCGTATGGGCTCTATGATTAGTGAATGCCATCCTCCGAGCGATACTGCAACCGTATCGGCTGCATATTGGCGAGGCATTCGTCTTCATGGACGACAGTTCGCGCCCCCATTGTGCACAACTTGTGAATGACTTCTTTCTGGAAACGACATCTCTCGAGTAGTGTGGCCAGCATGATCTCCAGACATGAACCCTATCGAACATGCCTGGGATGGATTGAAAATGGCTGTTTATGGGCGACGTGACCCACCAACCACTCTGAGGGATCGACGCCGTATGGACCTTGACTGAGTTGATCCGAAAAACATTAGGGGGCATGGGAAGTGCACCTCTACGATTACGTATCATACCGTGAAGCGGAAAATTTGAAAGTGGGTTTTCAAAATTGTTTCATTTCAAAACGGTACATTTACATTTGAGAAATCACGGGGAAACGTAAATCAGGGTGGCCGGATGCAGTTTCGAACCGTCGTCCTCCAGAATGCAAGACCAGTGTGCTAACCACTGCGCTATCCCGCTCGGTGTATAACGTGGTGACAATTTGATGACCGATCTACAAATTCGACATCCAGATTCATAATTTACATCTTCCGCGTCCGTTTCTTGCTCTAGGTAATGTACACACTGTACGTCTCTTTTTATTTAAATTAAAAAAGTGTAAAATCGGTATGTTATTTCAAGCGCTTGGCTAATTTACATATGATAAATGTTGGACCGTGACATCACTTCCGCACTCTCATCAATTCTGTGTTGCAAACAGACTGTTTGAATTACCGTTCGACAACCGATATAGCAATTTTAATTTAAATTGCATTCATTTCGATATTATCAATATTAATTTGGGACCTACACACCACTTGGTAAAGCGAACAGTGAAAGCATAAAATTAATTTCAAAACAAAACTTTACCAATGACGAACTGAAGCTTGCTGTCAACATCAAAATAATTTTCGTCCGTTTTATGTCTCGTAAGAATAATTTACCTTAAGGATACCCAGTTCACTGTTGCATTACATGCATATTCTACTGCAATCTGTTTTTTACGTAATAATGAATGATTAATTTTGTTTCTTTATTTGAGGAAGGAAGCTTTCTGCTCAGTAGTCTATTTCATACGTCGTTATCCTTTAGCTGAATGGAACTTTGAGCACGCGCAGTATTACGATATTATCGAAAGAATATGGCAAGATGATAAAAATTTAGGAGAGTAACAACTTCAGCGTACAACTGTAAGTTTTTAAGTACCACAGGTCTGTCACAAATTATTTTTTTGCTGCAAACGGACTATCCACATTCCTGCAAAAGGTATAAACGCCAGCACACGGAAACGGATTCTGTTCGAAAGAAGTTGATTCGAACTCTTCCCACGGACAAACGATTTATCAGGATTTGACTTACAAGGAGAAAACTTGTGGTCATGTGTCATTCCCAATTACTAGACTGTGTACCAAATTATAAGATCCAGTTTTGAATCTGTCGCATAGACTGACGGTTTGTGATCTGTCTTTCAGGTCTGAATGTTTAGTTTGGCGATTTTCTTAGTGGTTCCTTTCATTCCATACTCACCCGTAGCTATATGTACAAAACATTACACTGTCAGTCTACATAATCATCCGGAACTAACACTTCATTGAAAGATATTCATGCATTTTATCGTTTGTGTTCAGCGAGTCTGTACAGGTCTTGGCCTTCAACATGTGGATGTATCGCCAATAGCGATGTTCGGGAATCTGATGCGGCAGGAAATTTGACGCACCTCTGCTTCTTGTCATTTTATAGCCCAGTAAGCTTCTCAAGCTTGCTTTCCTGTAGTGGTTGTTGATACAATTTACTTGGCAAGTTGATGAGACAATCAGATGCCGCTCAGTTAGAGCTGTTTTTCCATGTAATTTTTCTATGGTGAATTTTAATGGGAAGAACAGTTGTTAATTTAGTGTTAAGTACATATGTAACAAGGAATAATCTTCATATTTTCTATATAAAGAAGGAATGTATTTAGAATATTGCATTTGATATTTTGTTATTGTGACGACCGTAATGAACCGGTACAAACCGAGATAATATGGCGCACCTTG
This sequence comes from Schistocerca serialis cubense, assembly GCF_023864345.2. Lineage (NCBI taxonomy): Eukaryota > Metazoa > Arthropoda > Insecta > Orthoptera > Acrididae > Schistocerca > Schistocerca serialis. The sequence continues at coordinate 362,713,033 of NC_064639.1, read as the reverse complement.
GGTAGCTGCGTCAAAAACGATGCAGTATCAAATTTTCCTTTTTTATAACCATTATACAGCTGCAAGATGTAGACACACAAAAAGAGAAAAGGAGTATTGCACACTTTGTTCTGCCATTCCATACAAAGGTATGTTCAAAATTAAAGAAGAGAAAAGGAAGATTACAGAACATTTGACGATCGTAAAATAACAAAAAATTACAAAGTAAAAAACAGCTTCCGGTAGGAAAAAATGTAGAAATTATACGGGAAAACCTCAATTTTCTCATCTGAATCTGAATCAGAGGTAGACATGACCAATTTGTGTAATGATAATGAACTAAACTTCATAAATCTTGACTCGAAAGAAGGCACTAGCTTGGTGTATGATGACTGAAAAAGACTGAGAAGTTTGATACAGATGAGTATCCTGCTCCTAATGGAGTCTGAACGCAGTTTATAGATCAATTCATATAATTATTTATATGCTGTATGTTTATAACCCTGATTTTTTCTTGTTCTGGTTGAACGTGTTTAGTACTCGACTTCATGCTTTATTTCTAGAGTTTATGCTGGCATGTTCTATTTTTAAGTTTATAATAATTTGAGTCATTCAGTACGCTAGAAAAATGAACTTGTAAAGGAAAACATATACACAAGAAAATTACACATCTTACAATGCTTTCTTTAAGTCCACATTATGCGTAATTTTTCGGGCCATGTTAAGGCAAACATGGCGCAATGCAAAAATTTGGACTGAGACGTCATCACATCAAAATTTTTCATCTGAATGTTATCTTAGCATGAAATTACGGACACATGGATGAAAGACTAGAAACAGATTCCACGATTTTAAGACTACAATACTGATTAGCAATAAAATTTCCTGAAGTGTGCCCAATTCTCCCTCCCCCCCTCCCCCATCCTCGATTCGTGGAGAAATTACAGCCGCCAACCTGACGTGGACAACAACGAACTGATGGCAGGGGTCGTTATTGATCGAGTATTGTAACGACTTACTGGCGACTCACAATGTAGTAAACCACTCGCCATTTAGTGCAGCGAAACACTCGCTATTTCAACGCTGGTGACTGTTACACTATCTCGATGGCCATGGGATATAGAAACCACCGCCTCATGCGTTCTTCAATATTGACCACTGGATGTCACAGGGTGTATAGATTAGCATTAACGCCGAACACCGCCACTGATCGCTATTGGACGCTCTAAACACTGAAATGCCACGTGGGACGAGTAAATGCAAATGTTTCATGAACGATGAGAAACACTTGTCACTCCCTTGCTGATATCTCTTGCATGCATTTTTCACGAAGAATTTGCATATTATGCACTTACCAAGGCAACACACTGAAGACGCTGCATCTGTTGCTTTATATTCAAGCAGAGTTTACTTTACGAATCGGGTATAAATGTTCATTATGAAAGAGCGAGCAACAACCAATAAATGTGTTGTTTCAGCTTTTAAAGGAAATCATAGATGTTACAACTCTTAATCCCACTCTAGATAAGAAAAAGTAGGGATAAGCTATAGGGAGAGAAGGATCGTATACAATATGTTCAACATCCAAGAGGGAATAATAAGAGTGGACGACCAAGAACGAAGTGCTCATATTAAAATTGGTGTAAGACAAGGACGTAGCCTTTCTCCCCTACTGTTCAATATGTACATCGGGGAAGCAATGATGGAAATAAAAGATAGGTTCGGGAGAGGAATTAAAATTCAAGGTGAAAGGATATCAATGATACGATCCGTTGATGACATCCTGTACTGAGAGAAAGTGAAGAAGAATTACATGATATGCTGAACGGAATGACCAGTCTAATGAGTACAGGGTATGGATTGAAAGTAAATCGAAGAAAGACGAAGGTAATGAGAAGTAGTAGAAATGAGAACAGCGAGATACTTAACATCAGGACTGATGGCCACGAAATACATGAAGTTAAGGAATTCTGCTACCTAGGCAGTAAAATGACGAATGACGGACGGAGCAAGGAGGACATCAAAAGCAGACCAGCTATGGCAAAAAAGGCATTCCTGGCCAAGAACAGAAGAGAATTGAAGCATTTGAGATGTGGTGCTACTGACGAATGTTGAAAGTTAGTAGAAAGGTACGGAATGAGGAGGTTCTACGCAGTATCGGAGAGGACAAGAATACGTGGAAAACACTGGGACAGGATGATAGGACATCTGTTAAGACATGAGGGAATGTCTTCCATGGTACTAGAGGGAGCTATAGAGGGCAAAAACTGTGGAGGAAGACAGAGCTTGAGATACAATTAAAATCATAGCGTTGAACAATGATTAGTGTAGAATTAACTGATAAAAACAGTAACGACTTCGAAAAGAGTTCTAGCTCAGTAAATATAAAGAAAATTTACCTTACTATACCTAAACCTATAAAGGAAGTTAAACTTGAAATAAGAAGCTGAAAAATGGTTAACTAAATGTCCGTAATTAGACAAACAACAGAGACTAGTTTCTAGTATAAGTGGGCCCCAAAATCGAAGTAACAAGTGTAGTATTCTTTATAAATGCGGTTTGTGTGCAAAGTCTGTTTGATTTTTTGTTCTGCAAGTGCAAAGAATGCTTACACACGGGGAGCGTCTATGAAGAAGAAAATTAAAAATTTTTCTACTTTAGATCCCTAAAATAAAAAAACTGCAAAAATGACTCACCAAATGCGCACACCAGACCTAGAATACAGAGGTGACTTTCTGTTATCAGCGGTGACACTGTAATCAATTTGCAAAAAAGGACTATTGAGCAGCAATAAGTCTCGTTGGCGGATAGTCTACAGATATCAAAGGTAACGTGCTGTGTTTGTTAGATGTGTATCAAATGACTTGATTGAAGAGCTCTTAGGTTCTTCCTTAACCTTACACATTATTCTCTAAAAAACGCGGCTCTATATTAACTACTTTCACAAATTTACGGCCTAAAACGGTTAGGTTAGTGGTCACCCTAGTTCAACAGCTTCATTTATCACTAAGAAGTTTACAAATCTAAAGGTGAAGAAGCGTTATTTGCGAAAATAAAGAGAATAAACGAATGAAAAACTTCCCCGGCTTAGTGGTCGGTCGGATTGCTGTTTTGTTAGTAGTCTGTTAAGCAGATCAAGAAAAAACATTTAATGGAGTGCATTTTTGAGACGAAGGAACAATCCTTCTGCCCATACAATATGCGGTGTTTACAGCTTTTCCGGCATCTATTCATCAAACACAGCATTTAATGTCTGGTCCGATTATGAATCTACTAACGATAAAAGACCTTCGATGAGAGTGGCACTACTACACTCGAAATGTGCGGAATACTCTCGAATGTGGCTCGTAGACAGTTTAGGCGGGAATATGAACATATTTTGCTCTTTTGCTGTTCTGAACGACAAATTTAATTACTTTCACTGCGAGGCAGATGAATTCATTGAATAGGAGGAGAGAAAATGTTTCTGTGGATAGCAATTAACGGAATGAGACTTCTTTTGCAAAAGCAAAAGTGTAAATTTTTATATTCCACAAATGGAGTCCCTTATTCCTTAGAATATTTATGCTGCATCATTTACAGACAGCTGAGGTTCTTCTCAATAATTTGGAAGATATCAGTAGTCAAAATTGGTCCCCCAGGGTTCCTTGGGCGAAATGAAAATTCAATAATACAGATCGGATACACTACCTCATCAAAACAGTTGAACACTCGCTGAAGCTACGGTCCAATTTGGCTCTTGTGTAGAGCGATATAAACGCTATAGCGTGTTGTGTACCACAACAGTGACATAATACACACGTCAAAAATAGAAGAAAATTTTCTAACGCTGATACCTCGCTATACACTTCAGACGTGATTAAAATTTTGGAATGCCTTGTTACAAAAGCCACCAATTGCACTAAAATGTGTTATTATGTAACTGTGAATTTATTTCGCGCGTAGTGTATCTTCAACACTTGGCTAAAAGATCGTTGACTATGTTTTGGGAAATGAATTCGGCGTACTGTGCTGACTCGCATTCGGGAGGACGACGGTTCAATCCCGTCTCCAGCCATCCTGATTTAGGTTTTCCGTGATTTCCCTAAATCGCTTCAGGCAAATGCCGGGATGGTTCCTTTGAAAGGGCACGGCCGATTTCCTTCCCCATCCTCCCCTAACCCGAGCTTGCGCTCCGTCTCTAATGACCTCGTTGTCGACGGGACGTTAAACACTAACCACCACCACCACCGTACTGTGCTGCACGCTCGATGAGTGGGCTCTTATTACTAAGCTTCCTTCCACCTCCAAGTCCAATTCGAGCTAGTAGCTTGCCATATTATTGTCATTTTCAACATTAAAATGCCTGAAAAAGGACGGCTAATATTTTGTAAATAGTAATATTACCAATAAAGGACATTGTTACAGAGACAAGGGCGCCCATACCCAGACGTAAGGGGATTGCTCCCCGTTGCTCTCAGGGAAAGGAAAAAAATACAGTGTAATCAGATGTTTTAATTTCAAGAAAATTATTTTAAAATAAAAATATGCATATACCCCATGTCTACCCTTTGACCCCCCCCCCCCCGCCCCCCCCCCCTCTCTCTCCCCCAACCTTGCCCTTGGACAGAGATGGAACTTTATTTACTGCGTAAAACGGTGGAATTCTCTTTACTATTCTATGGATACAACCTAGTACAGTATTCTCTTTGAAATCCTTCTGCGCGCACTACTACTAAAATTCAAACCAGCCGACGTTTCGGACGTGTTGCAGTGGTCTCCTTGGGAGATCGATTAATTTTGCTGGCTTATTGTGTTTCTAAATGTTTCATAAGACCGCAACGGCGTCAGATTTCATATATTTTATTGCATTTAATATACTAAAAGGCTGTTAGGTGAGATGGAGGGTGTGTGCGGCAGAATATGTCTCGTTTACACGCATGGTGATAGGTAAACATTTTCTCACACACTTCGTTCTCGTCGTATAATCCCGGACAGACTTTGTTATAACTCTGTGCTGTTACCAATACACGTGCTGCAAGGCTATAGCGCGTTACCTTACGTGAAAATGAAACATGGACCATCAACATTTTAGACTAGAAAAGAATAGGTTTTGGACTCCGTTCTTACAGAAGATTGTTACAGGTTAGATGGACAGTTCGGATAGACAATAAATATACCACTCCGTCTACAGGCCACCAGTGGCCCATCGGGACCATCCGACCGCCGTGTCATCCTCAGAGGAGGATGTGGATAGGAGGGCCGTGGGTCAGCACACTGTTCTCCCGGTCGTTATGATGGTATTCTTGACCGAAGCCGCTACTATTCGGTCGAGTAGCTCCTCAATTGGCATCACTAGGCGGAGTGCATTCCGAAAATTGGCAACAGCGCATGGCGGGCCGGATCCAAGTGCCGACCACGCCCGAATGCGCTTAACATCGGTGATCTCACGGGAACCTGTGTATCCACTGCGGGAAGGCCGTTGCCTAAGAGATGAATAGACACTGAACTGAATCGAGAACAGAAGACAATTATGCCACATCATGAGTAAAAGAACAGAGTGACTGATAGGAAAAATACAGGGGTATCAAGTAATAGTTAATTAGGTAACTGGGCGGAAGTGTGGGTTGAGTAGGGAGGTGGGAGGTAGGAGGCTCCAGTGGATGTATATTGCACTAGTTATGCAGAAATGAATACTCGCACGGGAAATGTTAGCGTGGAGAGCAATGCCAAACCAGTTTTCAGACTGAAGACCACACAGCTACCCGGTATCAAGTCCAACATGGTATCAACGGATACTGAAATGAGTCTGTACTTCGTTATGTCTTTTAAGGAGAGATTCAACCGTATGAAATAGTGCCGATCGGGAGCTAAATGTGTTTCTGCTAAGGAGTAGGCCATCAGTCAAGCCCGCTGGGCTAGCCGCGCACTCTAACTCGCTGCCTCCCTAGCGTGAAGGCGTGCCGGTCCCCGGCACGAATCCGCCCAGCGGATTAGTGTCGAGGTCCGGTGTACCGGCCAGCCTATGGATGGTTTTCTAAGACAGTTTTCTATCTGCCTCGGCGAATGCGGGCTGGTTCTCCTTATTCCGCCTCAGTTACACTGTGTCGGCGATTGCTGTGCAAACACTGCCGCACTGAGGGCTACGGCGGGACGAAGCCTCTCCATCGTTTCTAGGTCCCCGTTCAGTACACAATACACAAGCCATCAGTTGCTGGAAACTGAAGAATTTCTCTATCGTATGTGACTGTAGACACTTTACGAGCCACGCGGTCTAGGGGGCCTTGCCACGGTCCGCGTGGCACCCCCCGTCGGAAGTTCAAGCCCTCTTTCGGGCATGTGTGTGTGTGTGTGTGTGTGTGTGTGTGTGTGTGTGTGTGTGTGTGTGTGTTGTCCTTAGTGTAAGTTAGCTTAAGTTAGATTAAGTAGTGCGTAAGCTTAGGGACCGATGATCTCAGCAGTTTGGTCCCGTAAGACCTTACCACAAATATTCAAACACTTTTCGATGTCTCGCGTTGGCTGTGTTGTGGAAACTGAAAAGGTTGCTTTTGATTAGTTCTCTAATTATCTACGAGCTACAAGTTTCTGGTGTAGATTCAATGCACACAGGACATGGTGTACTAACAGCTGTAGGTCAATGAAAGAAGGCGCATGCATTATTTCTTTACTTTCGGAAAGCGTTTGTTTCGGTAGCACAATAACGCTTACTAATGGTAGTCGGATCTCATAGGGTATCAAACGAAATTTCTGACTTGGTTCATGATTCATAGGAGAGAGGACGTAGCATGTTATCTTGAATGGAGAGTCTTCGATAGAAGTATAAGTTAACTTCACTCGTTTCCCAGGAAATGTAGTGAGACCCTCGCTATCGATGTGGTATATTAATAACCTGAAAGCAGTATTAATGGTAAGCACAGGCTGTTGCAGTTGGTGCAGTTATCTGCACTGAAGTACTACCTGATAAAAAGCTCCCCAAGTATCCAGTCTGATGCTGATAAAGAGTACAGCGTGAAGCAAAGATTGGTAACGTGATTTAATGTACCCAAAATGTAACACCAGAAAGGTTGTATACTGTGACTACCGTGTCAATGAGTCACAATTGGAAATGGTCAATTGATAGAAGTACCAGTGTCCAACAGTTTGTTTGGATATGAAAGGGAATGATCATATGCACTCAGTCGTAGTAAAGGAGGTAACATACTGGTTTATTGGCAGGATACTGGGAAAATGCAGTTAGTATATAAAGTGCTTACAAAACGCTTTTTCGTCTCATCTTGAAATACTGTGAAAGTTTGTGGAAACCATACCAAATAGGATACCGGTACGGAATTTTCCGCACGACTGCTTCGGTCGCAGGTTCGAATCCTGCCTCGAGCATGAATGTGTGTGATATTCTTAGGTTGGTTAGTTTTAAGTAGTTCTAAGTTCTAGGGGACTGATGACCTCAGAAGTTAAGTCCCATAGTGCTCAGAGCCATTTGAACCATTTTTGAACCAAATAGGACTTCTGCTCCTTAGCGCTTACCCCGTGTGGTATGGGATTCGCTTTTACAGGATTTCGCAGATTTTATTTTAATTGTTTAATTTCGCGGCCGGATACACTTCCTGGCGCCGCAGCCATGAAGATAACCTAAAGGAGGAAAGTCATGTAAGCCGCGTAATATTCGTTCTATGTGTTGTCATACTTTAACTATTCGCATATTGTACTCTCAGGCTGAATACGAAGACCAGAACAGCATTTGCGTTAAAGAGCGTGGGAAACCGCCTAAAAGTCACACACGGGGTAGTCGGTGTACAAGCGACGTGTCGTTAATCTACAGCAAGGACCCGACTGGCTCTGGTGCACCTCCTAGCCACTAAAGCAAGCGCGCTACGTGTTACACTATACGAGCAGGTCTCATACCAGAAAGCACTATTACGGGATGTTGAAGATAGTCAGAGAGGCGCTGGAGCTTGAAGATAGACGCCAATTAGTACGCAAAAGGCTACTTGCAGAACCAGTATAAAACCAGAATTAAATGAAGAATATATATATGAGTGGCGCCTACGAATTGCCCCCACGAGTATCACGATTAGATTAATGACACCGCTCACGGAGGTATATGCAGTCATTCTTCCATCGCTGCCTATCTGACTGTAACAGGAAGAGGGCTTAATAAGTGGTACAATGGAAAGTAACCTTTGTCTTACACTTCACAGTGGTTGCCCGAATGTGTCCATGGACGTAGTTGTGAAATATGGTACCGTCCGCCTAGACTGTAGTAGGGACGGCTGCTATCAATGACAGAATCAGCATTTCGCTATATCGGTTTTATTCCAAACCAATTTAGTCTAACTTTTAAAACCGCTCAAAATTACCGATTTTTTAAATAACCGATTTTCAGCTTTTGTTCCTATTATTTCCTACAATAAACGTACAAACCGAACAAGATTGAAAAATTTGACTCTCTCTGTTTCAAGATACATAGAATGAAAACAATAAATGAAATAGGCAAATAAAAAAACTTAATCTGTCCACCGTTCGCTGTTTTTCTCGAAAAGTGATGAGTGGCTGAATATATCCTATTGATTCGAAGTTTTTGAAACTCTGCACAAAAATCATGTTGTAATCGTGGATCGTATCACTATTTGGGTATCGCGAACAGTCGATGCTTCAACTCTGGTTTTCGTGTTAATTTGTCCATTTTCAAGGGCTACAAGTGCATAAAAGCATATTATGTATACATAGCCAGCAGATCAGCAACTTTTTATTTTTATTGTGTGCTATGGTTCAAATGGCTCTAAGCACTATGGGACTTAACATTTGAGGTCATCAGTTCCCTGGACTTAGAACTAATTAAACCTAACTAACCTAAGGACATCACACACATCCATGCTCGAGGCAGGATTCGAACCTGAGACCGTAGCAGCAGCGCGATTCCGGGCTGAAGCGCCTAGAACCGCTCGGTCACAGCGGCCGGCTATTGTGTGCTATGAATGAAGTGTTCTTGAGCTTTTAATTTTTTACTGTTGCCATAATTTCCGCCCTCTTTCATTATTTCATATAAATGACAGATAAATTTTTAATCTTCTAAAACAAATGCAGCATTCTACTTCGTTGCTACGTCACTTGGTAAAAATATTTCGATACTAGGGTTGGTGGCATTCTGCAATACGAAGGATGTGAGCCATGACAGCGAGAAACTACCGTATACTATACATCAGGTGGGGGTGGTAAATATTGCACACTGTACGTATTCAAGTACATTACGCCACGACACACGGCAAAAAGGAATTATCGTCTCAGCATGCTGTACCAATTCTTATGCAGTGTGTTTGATGCTTGTTTCTGTGTGCATTATTACTAAAACAGCACTGATCACTTTTCCAGTTTTGTGTAATAACGCAGTATTTCAAAACAATGCAGACATCACGAATAAAAGATACTCCGTTTAAAAAAGATTTACACTGTTGTTATGGCTAATTGATACTTAGATTTTCACCCTGTTATATGCAAGAAGTAAAAAGCATCTGTTATAACCGAGGCCAAAGAAATGCTGAAAAATACCGGTTATTCAGAACTAAAATACCGGTATCGATTTTAAGCAGTCGGTTTTTCCAATTCCTAGTCAGTAGGTCAGGCGACACGAGCAAGCAGATAGTTCGTTCGTTGCTGGTGCAGGTAATTTTCCGTAGCTCGTTGCAATTTCCATAACTTAGGAGCGCAGTGGGTGGCCATTCCTCATTAATGGCCACCACGTGCAGCAGGTGCTGCAACATACGCAGGGGAACCGTCGCTTCACAGCTGCCGAACTCGTCAGTCATTTGCCGCAAATCTCCCGATCCTTACCGCTGTACGTTATTACTCACGAAAATTGTGTGGCAGGCAGTTGCCGAGGAAATCGACAATCAAACACAAAACTGAATGCACGGGGGGATAATTTACTTTTATAATCGGTTTCATTATTGTTTTTGTTTCTAATACGATTTTTGGCTCTCGGGGTGCGCAGCTGGCTTAACAGTTTTGAAATATGTCGTCTTGAGAAAAACTCCACAGGATACGTGTGCCTTTCATGAAATACAATTTTCCCTAGGAATCTTGCCAGGTGTTATTCGTATGTGCCACGACGGGCTTGGATACCAATTTTTAGCAAACCGCTGGCTATATAATCAGAAGCCCAGCTATCAAGGTGTTGGAGCGCTAGGACCTAGAACTCGCATTTCTGAGTTCTTTCCCATTCGCTTCATGTGAATAATAGTGTAGTTACTTTCAAACGAATGTTGTTGGTTTCTTTGCCGGCCGGTGTGGCCGAGGGGTTCTAGGCGCTTCAGTCTGGAACCGCGCGACCGCTACGGTCGCTGGTTCGAATCCTGCCTCGGGCATGGATGTTTGTGATGTCCTTAGGCTAGTTAGGTTTAAGTAGTTCTAAGTTCTAGGGGACTGATGACCTCAGATGTTATGTCCCATAGTGCTCAGACCCATTTTTTTGTTGATTTCTTTATCCTTTTCCTTGTCCTTTTTCGTTATTTTCCTCGTTCTGGATTAATAAAAACAAATTTTATTTCAAATTCTCTTGTTACAAACGGAAACGTCTTAAGTTCAAAGTCCAGAAACTTTAGAGATTGTTGTCTAGGACACTTAATACGAAAACGAATCAAAAATAGTCTATAGATTTTCTAAGTGAATTATTGTGATGAGTTTGTATTGATATTAGCATGAATAAAGTTTACGATCCTTCCAGAAATAGATATGCTCGTTCAAAACAGTAATGAAACGCTAGTTTTCTGTTAACTTCAACTGCGAATTACTCTTCCACTACCCAATTTCGTATTGGCGTTTCAAGAACTCCACAATCTGTCAACATATGGGGGACACACACAGATCCACAGTTACAACTGTACTCTGGAAGTCATGTTAAGATCAGTAGTGGATGGTACTTTATGACCACTATCACTTCCCGTTTTAGTGTCCAGTATGATTTCACCGTCATATTATCTTCGCCAGATATACGTAGGAGGGAGTAATATATTGGTGACTATTCTAGGAACGCCCTTTCTCGAAATTTTAGTTTTACATCACTCGGTGTAACATGACACCTCTCTTGTGGATGGTTGGTTGTTTGGGGAAGGAGACCAGACAGCGTGGTCATCGGTCTCATCGGATTAGGGAAGGAAGTCGGCCGTGACCTTTCAGAGGAACCATCCCGGCATTTGCCTGGAGTGATTTAGGGAAATCACGGAAAACCTAAATCAGGATAGCCGGACGCGGGATTGAACCGTCGTCCTCCCGAATGCGAGTCCAGTGTCTAACCACTGCGCCACCTCGTTCGGTGCCTCTCTTGTGGCGTCTGCCAATGTAGTCAAACCAGCATGCCCTGATGCTTTCGGTCTAGCCGAAGAAAGCTAAGACGAACTGCGCTGCTCTTCTCTGCATCTTCATTTCCTCTCTAGCTTCTATGTGGTACATATTCCAAACTCCCGAGCAATATTAGAGTCGCTGTCGAAGAAGGGTTTTGTAAAGTAGCTCAATCCTGACGATTTTTCCAATGAATCTCAATCCCATATCTGCTTTTGCTACTAGTTTTTTGTCTTCATTCAACCATCAATCTTTCCTTCTTTCAGCCTATTTATGTGCGGCATGTCAATTTATTTACGTTGAGATAAATGCTCTAAAACTGCAGAGTCTCACGACAGGCATTGTGTACGTATGGTACTGTTTCGAATAATGAATTACGGGTTCTGTTTTGTGACACACAACGAAAATGTATGAAATAAAAATTCCGTGGAAAAGTTTAGAAGTTTCACTCATTTACTACTGGCATGGCCACACACACAGAAAGAATCCACAGTTCTAAGCTAAAAGTTTGAGGAGACTGCGCTCTGTTATTGTAATGGACATGGCTCCTCGGGTCAATACTAAAATGTTACCTTTATTGCCATCTGCCGCCTCCTGTATTCCTTTTTTCAAGCCGCTGACTTCATACTGTGGCATTCTTATGAGCTCCGTTAGCAATGATTCGTCTCTCATACCAACATGGCCGTCGCTGTTAGACTGCGGCCACCCAGCATGGTGCAGCACTGACATTGGTAAATGGCCTCGCAGTGACAGACCGGCCATCATCTGGTAGCGACATGTATTTTAGCATTCGTGCCATAACTCGCCTGTCAATGTTGCGTCTGCCTCGACTTTGAAATATTCGGTAGTATATGCAGCTCTATATATACACACCCACCTACCTACTAGTCTATATAGAAGTCTATGCCATACAAACATTTTGATACCGTCACAACTGTTGTTGTTGCTATGGTCGTCAGTCCGAAGACTGGTCCAGTACTTATTGCAACCTACATACTTTTCAAACTGTTTACTGTATTCATCTCTTGGTCTCCCTCTTCGATTTTCACCCTCCATGCTTCCCTTTAATACTAAATTGGTGATCCCTTGATGCCTCAGAATATGTCCTACCAATCTATCACTTCTTCTAGTCAAGTTGTGCCGCAAACTCCTCTTCTCCCCAATTCTATTCAATACATCCTCATTAGTTATGTGACCTACCCATCTAATCTGCAGCATTCTTCTGTAGCACCACATTTCGAAAGCTTGTATTCTCTTTTTGTCTAAACTATTTATCGTCTACGTTTCACATCCATACATGGCTAAACTCCATACAAATACTTTCAGAAAGTTCCTGACACTTAAATCAATATTCGATATTAACAAATTTCTCTTCTTCAGAATCGCTTTCCTTGCCATTGCCAGTCTACATTTTATATCCTCTCTACTTCGACCATCATCAGTTATTTTGCTCCCCAAATATCAAAACTCTTTTACTACTTTAAGCGTCTCATCTCCCAATCTAATACCGTCAGCATCACCCGATTTAATTCGACTACATTCCATTATCCTCCTTTTGTTTTTGTTGATGTTCATCTTATATCCTCCTTTCAAGATACTGTCCATTCCGTTCAGCTGCTCTTCCAGGTCCTTTGCTGTGTCTGACAGAATGACAATGTCATCGGCGAACCTCAAAGTTTTTATTTCTTCTCCCTGGATTTTAATACCTACTCCAAATTTTTCTTTTGTTTCCTTTACTGCTTGTTCAATATACAGATTGAATAACATCGGGAATAGGCTACAACCCTGTCTCACAACTATTGTCTGCTATATCCAGATGAAGTTGCTTACTATCATCGTACCTAATTCTTGTTCTATAATTTTAGCTTGCCACACTGCTCTCCATTACCTGACTAACTGTTCCTATCAACCGATCTCAAGTCGTGACATCAATTTTTTCTCTCTAATTTAATTCAGTATCAATACTCATCTAATGAGGAGCATTTTCGTGTAGCACCGTGTATCAAAAGCGTTTATTTTCCCCCTGTCTTTAATTTGTGTAGTCCAATTCGTACTTTTAAAGATTAATTATTCTGTTACCCGTCAGGACAGCCGTGCGCATTAAAGCTCCCGCTCCCGCGCAGCACCAGGCAATTGAAGACCAGGGAAATATCGCCCAGGGAATTAACTACGAGGGGCGGTGTGCCAGCCGGTGTACTGTTGTAGTTGGATTTATAGGCGGTTTTCCGCATCCCAGTAAGTGAATATCGGGCAGGTACCCACTTTCCGCATCACATATACGCTACACAAATATTTACATGTGGGGTTAATAGGAGACCCATAATCAGTAGCAATAATACTGTTAGTTCGGAAGCCTGGACTTCAAGCTCACAAGTTAGATCTAACTATGCCTGAGTAGCGTGTTTGCTTACCAAGCTTTGCTAATGGAGATGTTACTCTTCTCCTGACAGCGGGACGATAGCCTGCTGCGCTATTATGTAGTTAATGTTTAGAGTTCCATTCTCTTGAAGCCCAGCTTTAATAAAAGACTTACTAACACTTAAATTTATATTACATAAAACACTTATTCCTTTCAAAATGGTTTTCTTACTTTCACCAGCTTGCATTTTATATCCTCTCTACTTAGCCCATGTCAGTTTTTATTGCACAAATAGAAAAGCTCATCTGTTGTTCAGTGTCGCATACTTTAATCTAATTCCGTTAACACAGCATGATATACTCCGACTGCTCTCCATTACCTTTACTTTACTCTTGCTTATGCTCACCTTGTAGCTTCTTTTCAAGATACTATTCATTCCAGTCTTTTGTAGTCTATTGCTACATTGCAACTGGCAAATGTTAAAGTTTTTATTTCTTCTCGCTTAAATTTAAAAAATATCATTAATCGTTTTGTAACTGAAATTATCAAATGATGTTCTGAAGCAGTATATTTTATGCAATTAAAACGATTCTAACGAATTTATTTATTTATTTGTTTTTTACAGTTCTGCTCACGGTTCGCAGAATTTTTCATTAATAGCCTAATGGCAAATGATGCACACCAATGCTATTATGTTGTAAGTAATAAATACGAACATTAAATTTTTGAAGCCCTTTTTTGTGCATAGACGTTGCTGTTTACGTTCGTCCAACCTCAGCACCTCCTCCGTTGACGCAGCAGCCAACCATCGTGGTATAAATGGTCTGAAGTGCTCACATTCTGACCGAAACGGGTCAACATTGCAAATAAATAAATATTTATTGTGGTCAAGATTGGTATTAATCCATTTTTAAAATGTGATCAATATTAAGTAGCTTCTATATAGAGGCTAATAAATAAAATTCATCATTGCTTACAAGGGGACCACACGGCAATAGGATTTTCATTGCTCCCGGTCCAGGATTCGAACCCCGCCACCGTCTAAATTCCGAATAAAAATCATTAGCAATGGCGGCCGAATATTTCCAGCGTAAGAAGTCACCCTCATTCTGCCAACAGCATTGTCAAAGAGGTTCATGGCACACTCTTGCCCTTGGAGTGAGAAACTGTCCATAAAGGCAGAAGAATCAGCAATGATCCACAGCATGAGGAAGCAGAAGGCAATGGAAACCACTGAATTGAAGACAAATAACGTGTATCGATAGCACATGTGGCCTGTAATTGAAAAAATCATGATAATCACTCCAGTGGCAAGAGATTCCGGAATAGTCCCCCATTCACTGCAAAAGTTCAGAAGTTTCAGTGTGGTAGAGAAGCTGGAAAATCTTAAAAGGGGAACCCTAAGTATCAATCTAGACATTGTAGGGGTCAATCAAGTGAAATGGAAAGAAGACAAGAATTTCTGGTCAGATAAGTATAGGGTAATATCAATAACAACAGAAAATGATGTTATGAATAAGAAGGTAGGGTAGAGTGTCATTTACGTGGACTGTTCAGTGATAGGGTTGTTCTCTTCAGAATCAACATCAAACCAGCACCAACAACGACAGTTACGGTATATATCCCGACGCCGCAAGCCGAAGATGAAGAGATAGAGAAAGTACATGAGGATATAAAAAGGATAATTCAGTACCTATTAGGAGATGAAAAATGTAATAGTCAAGGGAGGATTGGAATACGGTTGTAGGGAAGGAGAAGAAAAAAGGGTTACGGGATAATATGGGCTTGGCACTAGGAATGAGAGAGGAGAAAGACTAATTGAGTTTTGCAATAAACTTCAGATAGTAAAAGCGAATACTCCGTTCACGAATCACAAGAAGGGATGGCATACTTGTAAAAGGCCGGAATATACGGGTAGACTTCAGTTAGATTACACCATGGTCAGACAGAGATTCCGAAATAAGGTACTGGATTTTAAGGCGTACGGATATAGACTCAGATCACAATTCAGTAGTGAAGAGGAGTAGGTTGAAGTTTAAGATACTAGTCAGAAAGAGTGTGAAAAAGAAGTGAGATACGAAAGTACTTAGGAATGAAGAGATACGCCTGAAGCTCTCTATGGATACTGTAAAAAGGAATACCTCGGAGTTCGTTTGAAGAGGAATAGACATCTATAAAAAGGGCAATTGCAGAAATTGCAAAGAAAATCATAGGTACAAAAAAGGTAACTGTGAAGAAACCATGGGTAACAGAAGAAATTGCATAAACTGGTAACTCAGGCTAGAATCAAGATACAAATATGAAACTAGTGTCTAATTGTTTTTTTTTCACACATCAGTAAACTTTCACTTCCATTGTTGCCCAATGACAGTACACGTCGATATGACTTTGCGGTCGAAATGCTATCACCTATTGTGGACGATAATGGTTATCTCAGACGAGTTGGCTTTTCCGACGAAGCGACCTTTCTTGTCAGTGGAGTAGTGAATCGCCATAATGTGCGCATTTGGGGTCCACAATCCCCCTGGCGAGGTCATGGAGCGTAACAGAGACAGTCCAAAGGTGGATGTTTGGTGCGCGCTATTGCACGATCGAATTATCGGGCCATTCTACTTCGCTGAGGCTACCATCACATCTGCAGTGCATCTGGACATGTTGCAACTGTACGCTGTTCCTCAGCTGCTTCAGTATCGCCCCGATATCTTGTTTCAGCAAGACGGTGGACCGCCTCATTGGGGTTTGGACGTCCGTGTCTATCTCGATATGACCTTTCCTGGGCGATGGATTGGTCGTGATGAGCCAACGGTTTGGCCTCCACGCTCTCCTGACATAACCCCATTAGACTTCTTTTTATGGGGTTATGTCAAGGACGAGATCTACCGAACACGTGTACCATATCTTGAAACTCTGCGACAACGGATAACCACAGTCGTCGAATCGATCCCTCCAGTGATGTTGGCTAATGTGTGGATGGAAATTGAATATCGCCTAGATGTGCTACGTGCTACCAAGGGTGCTCATGTGGATGTTTACTGATGTGTGAAAAAAACTTTGATAGTTTGTAAACAATGAGACACCAGTTTCATATTTGTGTCTTACTTCTAGCCTGAGTTATCAATTTATGTAATCAGGGAAATACTTTTAGGACACCCTGTATTTCAGTTGATCGAAACAAGAAAGCACAATAATTTTCATGAAATTTAGGAATACAGAAATACAAGTCACTTAGGAATGAAATAAATGGTAAGTGCAGGGAAGCTAAGGCGAAATGGATCCACGAGAAATGTGAAGAAATCGAAAAAGGAATGATTGTCGGAAGGACTGGCTCAGCATAGAGAAAAGTCAAAACAACTTTCTGTGAAATTAAAAGTAGGAGCGGTAACATTAAGAGGGCAATGGGAATTGCACTGTTAAATGGAGAGGAGAGAGTGGATAGGTGGAAAGAGTACCTTTAGGGCCTCTGTGAGTGGTAAGACTTGTCTGATGACGTAAAAGAAACAGGAGTCAACAGGGAAGAGATAGGGGAATCCGTATTAGAATTTAAAGCAGCTTTGGAACACTCAAATAGGGCATAAGGGATAGATAACATTCCATCAGAGTTTCTAAAATCATTGGGAGAAGTGGCAGCAAAACGACTATTCACGTTAGTGTAGAGAATGTGAGAGTCTGGCGGTATACCATCTGACTTTCGGAATAACACATCCACACAATCACGAAGATTGAAAGAGTCAGCAAGTGCGAGGATTATCGCACAATCAGCTTAATAGCTCATGCATCGAAGTTACTGACGAGAATAATATACAGAAGAATGCAAAAGAAAATTGTGGATGTGTTAGATGATGATCACTTTGGCCGTAGGAAAGTTAGAGGTGCCAAAGAGGCAATTCTTACGTTGCGGCTGATAATGAAACAGAGCGGTGTGCTGGACACGTGCACCTACTCATTCGCGTCCAGTAACTTTTATCGGCTGAGGTAACACGGAGCACCTGCACCTTGACTTAAAAATTTGATACCGGCTAGAATGGAACCGAGGCCTCTTACACATCATGCGAGCGCTCTACTCTGGAACCACACTGCTTTACGAAAAGTATCTACCTTGTTTGTGCATATTAAACATGATTTGAAAATTTCAAAATAGATTTTCTCGAGCATTTCTGAGGTTTTTCATCGAACTGCTTTGGAAAATATACGTTAGAGTATCTGCATGTAAAAATTTACAAAAAGCCGATTGTCGTGTGCTTACATTTTAGTATTTATTGATAACACGTGTACTCGCTGCTGCTCTCCGTCTGATATAAATATGAAAGTAGGAAAAGTAGATAAAGTGCACTTCTATGTTCCAAAGAGAAGGTAGTATGCTCGCAATTTGACTCGTTTGTTAGAATGACGTTTCTTAATTAGTTTACCAGTTTGGCAAGCCGCACCCAGAATGTTTACATGATAGCCGGCCGCGGTGGTCTCGCGGTTCTAGGTGCGCAGTCCGGAACCGCGCGACTGCTACGGTCGCAGGTTCGAATCCTGCCTCGGGCATGGGTGTGTGTGATGTCCTTAGGTTAGTTAGGTTTCAGTAGTTCTAAGTTCAAGGGGACTTATGACCTAAGATGTTGAGTCCCATAGTGCTCAGAGCCATTTCTTTACACGATACGATCATCTGAAGTCTTCCTGTACTTCAGTCACAGGTATAGGAAAAATAGCGATTGACAATGGCACGACACACTTACCGTAATACTAGACTCTTTTATGAAATTTATGTACTGATCTACATCTACATCTACGTGATCACTCTGCTATTCACAATACAGTGCCTGGCAGAGGGTTCAGTGAACCAACTTCAAGCTGTCTCTCTACCGTTCTACTCTCGAACGGCGCGCGGGAAAGACGAGAACTTAAATTTTTCTGTGTGAACCCTGACTTCTCTTATTTTATGGCGATAATCATTTCTCCCTCTGTAGGTGGGTGCAACAGAATGTTTTCGCAATCTGAGGAGAAAACTGGTAACTGAATTTCATGAGAAGATCCCGCCGCAACAAAAAACGCCTTTGTTTTAATGGTTGCCACTCCAATTCACGTATTGTGTCTGTGGCACTATCTCCCCTATTTGGCGATAATACAAAACAACCTGCCCTTCTTTGAATTTTTTCTATGTCAGTCCCACCTGATGCAGATCCCTGATGCAGAAATCTGAAAGTATGGGATCCATTTGACATCCCCTGTCGATAGCACTAATTACTTCATGAGTATAAAGAGCTAGTTGCGTTTCACAAGAACGATGTTTTCTGAATCCGTGATGACTATGTCAATATATCGTTTTCTTCGAGATGCTTCATAATGCTCAAATACAGTATCTACGGTCGCAGGTTCGAATCCTGCCTCGGGCATGGATGTGTGTAATGACCTTAGGTTAGTTCGGTTTAAGTAGTTCTAAGTTCTAGGGGACTAATGACCACAGATATTAAGTCCTATAGTGCTCAGAGCCATTTGAACCATTTTCAAATACAGTATACGTTCCAAAACACTACTCCAAATCGAGGGTAGTGATACGGGCCTGCAATCTAAACCGGAGGACTTGCCTTTATTAAGTGATTTAAGCTGCTTTGTTACACCGAAGATGTCTAATTCTATGTTTCTCTTCTTGACAATTGTTCCTGATTGGAATTCAGGAATATTTACTTCATCTTCTTTGGTGGAGGAGTTTCGTAAAACCGTGTTTAGCAACTCTGCTTTAGTGGCACTGTCATCAATGACTTCACCGTTGTTATCGCGCAGTGAAGGTATTGATTGCTTCTTGCCACAGGTGTGCTTTATGTACAGAATAACTTTGGGTTTTCTGCAGATTACGAGACAGAGCTTCGTTGTGGGAATTATTAAAAGCATATCGCATTGAAGCAGGCACTATATTTCGAAGTTCTGCAAAACTTTGCCAATATTGGGGATTTTGCGTTCTTTTAAATTTGGCATGCTTTTTTCGTTGGTTCTGTAACAATGATCTGACCAGTTTTGAGTACCATGGGGGATCAGTACCATCACTTACTAATTTATGTGGTATATATCTCTCAATGTCCGTTGATGCAATTTCTCTCTGAAGTCATTTCACATCTTTTCTACGCTTACATGATCGGATCGGAAGGAGTGAAGACTGTCTCTTAAAAAGGTGTTAAGAGCATTTTTATCGTTTTTTTAAACAGATATACTTTACGTTTATTTTTGATGGTTGTAGGTGTTACGGTATTCAGCCTAGCAGCGACTGCCTTATGGTCGCTAATCCCTTTACTCGTCACGATACTCCCCATTTGTCCAAAACAATTTACTGCTAAGAGATCAAGTATTCTTTCGCAACCATTCAAGCTTCGAGTGGTCCCGTGAAATAATTGTTCAAGATAATTTTCTGACCCATATATAAAGGACTCACGTCATTTTATAGAGAAAATTGAAGGTTAAATTCTGACTCCTGAAGATATTTTAGTAAGTTTTGATGTAGTATCTTTATTTACTATGATTCCAGTTAATGAAGTTATGGATTTTATAACGGATATTTTCCCAGAAGATCTGACTGCTCTTTTCAGACATTGTCTTACTTCCAGTAATTTCCAGTGGAATAACGAATTTTATGAACAGCTTAATGGCGAAGCAATGGGTAACCCATTGGGTCCTGCAGTAGCTAATTTCTACATGGAGAAATTCGAACAGTCAGCCTTGGAAAAAGCAGATAAGAAACCATCTCGCTGGTATCGGTATGTAGACGATACATTTGTGGTCTGGCCACATGGTAGAGAAGCCTTAGGCGAATTTTTTGATTACCTTAATAACATAAATCCAAGAATCCAGTTTACCATGGAGAGAGAAAATGATAACAAAATACCGTTTTTGGATGTTTTAGTTATGAGACAGACGGATGGAAGATTGAAACAACAGATTTTTAGAAAAATAACGCACACAGACAGATACTTACATAAAAATTCTAACCACCATCCACAACAAAAGAGAGGTGTGATTACAAGTCTCGTTGACAGAGCCAGACGGATTTGCACGTCGGAGTATCTAGACGTCGAATTAAAACATCTGAAGCACGCTTTTGAGAAAAATGGCTACTCAAAGAAAGAAGTAAGCAGAATTCTGCATCCAAACAACAAAAAGCCTAAGGACAAGCCCGAAAAACGATGGAAGAATACAGTCTCTCTCCCTTTTATAAAGAAAGTAACGGATCAGATTGGAAAGATTTTAAGTAAACATGATATTAGACCTGTTTTTAGACAAACGAAGAAAATTTGTCATGCTCTTCGGTCTGTAAAAGATAAACGCGCTCCTCTATCAGCCAGTGGCGTATATAAAATTCCGTGTACATGTGGTAAAGTTTATGTTGGAACAACAAAAAGAAGCGTAAATACACGGTTAAAAGAACACAGAAGTCTTTGCCGATTAGGAAAAACAGATAAATCGGCTGTAGCAGAACACGCTTTTCAGCCAGGAAATCATCAAGTGAAGTTTTCCGAAGCAAAAATTTTATCTACGACGACGAACTATTACCCACGGCTTTGTAGAGAAGCAATTGAAATATATAAACATAGGGATAATTTTAATCGGAAAGAAGAGACCATGAAACTTAGTGATATTTGGACAGTAGCACTACAGAATTGCTAGACAGTTTTATCCGTGACGAGATTACGATCGATAGTTAAGTTTTATTTCTGACAAAGATTATCTCTGCATATCACTTGTAACTCTGGTCACGCCCACTTTGTACGATATATAAGTCGCTCTCAGACGTCCGACCCGTCAGTCGGCAAGACTCACCGGAGGAGAAACACCCCTCTGAAGATGTCCAGCGCAGCTCTGGACGAAACGTTAGGAGCTGAAGAGTTTCATGGACCACGACCTTACATTCCGGAAGGTTTGCTAGAAGATATGTCATCCGGTCGTGAAAGCTGTCATACTATGATGCAGTACAATTTTGGATGACGTTTTTTGCCTGCCGCCATCTTTAAACGTATAATTTTTCCAGAATATCGAGGTTGGATTGAAGTCACTACCGACTATAATTGTATGTGAGTTGGGTACCTATTTGAAAATAGACTCAAATTTTCTTTGAACTGTTCAGCAACATATCTTCTGAGTGGGGGGGGGGGGGGGCGGTAAAACGATCCAATTAATAGTGTAGTCCGATTGTCGAGTATAATCTCTACACATACGATTTCTCAGGAACTATCTACTTCAATTTCACTACAAGGTAAACTACTTCTGACAGCAATAAATACTCCACCACCAACTGTACATAATCAATCGTTTCTGAACACTATTAGATTGTTTGAAAAAATTTCGGCTGAAATTATTTCCGGCTTTAGCCAGCTTTCCATACCTGTAACTATTTGAGCTTCAGTGCTTTTTAGTAGGGCTTGGAGCTCTGGTTCTTTCCAACACAGCTACGTCAATTTACAACTACAAAACCGATCGTTTCTGCAACTACCTTACTGTATTTTACGTGCCCCCTTTTAGATGGACGCCCTTTCTGTGGTTTCCTCTGACCTTCTAACCTAAAAAATCGCCCAGTCCCTTCCACACAGCCCCCGCTAACCGTGCAGCCACTTCCTGTGTGTAGTGGAGTTCAAAAATGATTCAGATGGCTCTAAGCACTATGGGACTTAAGATCTGATATCATCAGTCCCCTAGACTTAGAACTACTTAAACCTAAGGACATCACACACATCCATGCCCGAGGCAGGATGCGAACCTGCGACCGTAGCAGCAGCGCGGTTCTGGACTGAAGCGCCTAGATCCGCTCGACCACAGCGGCCGACTGGAGTCCTGAACTATTAAGTGAAACCCGAAACGCACCACTCGATGGCGCAAGTCGAGGAATCTGCAGCCTACACGGTCACAGAACCGCCTGAGCCTCTGACTGAGACCTCCACTCCGCTCTGCCCCAAAATACCACAGTCGGTTCTATCGACGATGCTGCCGATTGGGAGCTCCGCATTAGTCTCGCAAGCAAGACCACGAGCGGTGGACGGTGTCTTCATTACAATAATATTTTGTAAATCGTATAAAATAATACATAGAAAATTAGGTATGATAAAAAACAGATTAACCAAGATGACAAATTTCATGACATACAAGGGTTACTTACGTAAAATTACATGCTAAAAAGCAATGGTCAGAATTTAGAGCAGCTATGCTCGAGTCAAAAGTGAAATAAAATGTTTTAGTCTAGTTTGACTTTTGACTTGAGCATAGCTGCTCTATATTCTGACCATTGCGCTTTACCACTGTAACTTTACGTAAGAACCTTTGTTCGGCATGCAAATTGTCATCTTGGTTAATGTTGTTTTTGTCATGCCTAATTTTCTATTTATTATTTTATACGATTTAGCAAAATTTCATCCTGATGAAGACACCCGTAACAGGTGTCGAAACCCAGGTCAATGTACCTACGAGTTATATGCAACCGGTTGGCTGTATAATCCTATGTTGAATCATGAATTTCGTCGATTGCAAGCAAACATCTGTTTTTCCACGACTGCAGCTTGCAGAAAGCAAGACGCTAAAGCAGAGGTTCCTGAATACCGCACTCAATGGAAAGTGTTACGTTAAAGGCTAGTTCCCATAAACATTCTGTTCAATTAAACCACTGGGCAGACTCATTTACCACTCCAAGGTGAGTGCATTTATCTTACAGTTGGGTACTTGGATCTTTAAGTGCTCGACTGTTTCTCCTTGTCTGCCCTCAGCCTCCAAGGATGGCGCTAACACCGCTTCTGCAGGAAAACTACCGCCGTGAACACTGCACCGTCCGCTTAGAGCCACTTGGAAGACCGGCGGTCAGCCAGCACGGAAGAGCGGAGTTGAGCAGCCCGGAGGCATTGCATCAAGGCCGCAGAGCAGTCTACACTCCTGGAAATTGAAATAAGAACACCGTGAATTCATTGTCCCAGGAAGGGGAAACTTTATTGACACATTCCTGGGGTCAGATACATCACATTATCACACTGACAGAACCACAGGCACATAGACACAGGCAACAGAGCATGCACAATGTCGGCACTAGTACAGTGTATATCCACCTTTCGCAGCAATGCAGGCTGCTATTCTCCCATGGAGACGATCGTAGAGATGCTGGATGTAGTCCTGTGGAACGGCTTGCATGCCATTTCCACCTGGCGCCTCAGATGGACCAGCGTTCGTGCTGGACGTGCAGACCGCGTGAGACGACGCTTCATCCAGTCCCAAACATGCTCAATGGGGAACAGATCCGGAGATCTTGCTGGCCAGGGTACTTGACGTACACCTTCTAGAGCACGTTGGGTGGCACGGGATACATGCGGACGTGCATTGTCCTGTTGGAACAGCAAGTTCCCTTGCCGGTCTAGGAATGGTAGAACGATGGGTTCGATGACGGTTTGGATGTACCGTGCACTATTCAGTGTCCCCTCGACGATCACCAGTAGTGTACGGCCAGTGTAGGAGATCGCTCCCCACACCATGATGCCGGGTGTTGGCCCTGTGTGCCTCGGTCGTATGCGGTCCTGATTGTGGCGCTCACCTGCACGGCGCCAAACACGCATACGACCATCATTGGCACCAAGGCAGAAGCGACTCTCATCGCTGAAGACGACACGTCTCCATTCGTCCCTCCATTCACACCTGTCGCGACACCACTGGAGGCGGGCTGCACGATGCTGGGGCGTGAGCGGAAGACGGCCTAACGGTGTGCGGGACCGTAGCCCAGCTTCATGGAGACGGTTGCGAATGGTCCTCGCCGATACCCCAGGAGCAACAGTGTCCCTAATTTGCTGGGAAGTGGCGGTGCGGTCCCCTACGGCACTGCGTAGGATGCTACGGTCTTGGCGTGCATCCGTGCGTCGCTGGGGTCCGGTCCCAGGTCGACGGGCACGTGCACCTTCCGCCGACCACTGGCGACAACATCGATGTACTGTGGAGACCTCACGCCCCACGTGTTGAGCAATTCGGCGGTACGTCCACCCGGCCTCCCGCATGCCCAGTATACGCCCTCGCTCAAAGTCCGTCAACTGCACATACGGTTCACGTCCACGCTGTCGCGGCATGCTACCGGTGTTAAAGACTGCGATGGAGCTCCGTATGCCACGGCAAACTGGCTGACGGCGGCGGTGCACAAATGCTGCGCAGCTAGCGCCATTCGACGGCGAACACCGCGGTTCCTGGTGTGTACGCTGTGCCGTGCGTGTGATCATTGCTTGTACAGCCCTCTCGCAGTGTCCGGAGCAAGTATGGTGGGTCTGACACACCGGTGTCAATGTGTTCTTTTTTCCATTTCCAGGAGTGTAGATGAGAGCTGCCGGCTGTTAACTCACTGCCACACAAGCAACGAGGCGTTCGATGCGTCATGCCGACCTCACACCTGCCCCATAAACTTTCATGCAAAATTGACTCTGTCGAGTGTTGAGAGACTCAGTTCCCCCTATTACTTTCCCAATGAGCAAGTTGCTTCGGTGCTGAGTGAGATCAGTTCCGAGATTTATTTAAATGTTTCGTTATTTTAACCCTTTAATTCCCTGTTTAATCTGGATTTACTAAATTTTGGCACCATTCGTGGTGTAGAGTCTTGTACGGTAAGGAAGCAAGGCGGTGGATGTTGTTATGGGTGGTCAGTATCCTCAGTATTAAAAAAATGGTCAAATGGCTCTGAGCACTATGGGACTTAACATCTGTGGTTATCAGTCCCATAGAACTTAGAACTACTTGAACCTAACTAACCTAAGGACATCACACACATCCATGCCCGAGGAGGGATTCGAACCTGCGACCGTAGCGGTCACGCGGTTCCAGACTGTAGCGCCTAGAACCGCACGGCCACTCCGGCCGGCTCCTCAGTATCCACACGTGGATTAATACGGTTCCGTATTTATATGAACTGCAAGTTTTTAAGGCTTCAAAATGGTTCAAATGGCTCTGAGCACTGTGGGACTTAACATCTATGGTCATCAGTCCCCTAGAACTTAGAACTACTTAAACCTAACTAACCTAAGGACATCACACACATCCATGCCCGAGGAGGGATTCGAACCTGCGGCCGTAGCGGTCACGCGATTCCAGACTGAAGCGCCTAGAACCGCGTGGCCACACCGGCCGGCTGCAAGTTTTTACTTAACTGGAATAGAGTTCATGTGTTGTGGTACGAGCTCATCAGTAATAGTCCTCTTGCAGACAATATCGAAAATCTTTAAATTATAATCTTTAGTTTCACTGCTGATAAAGTGCAAGTCCCGCTATAGTCACTAATCCAGATGCCATCCATTTCTGCAGCCAGTTATAAACTAAGCCCACTCTGCTGGCTGAGTGTGTCAGCGAGGCCCTCCGGTTAGCGCGTGGGGTAGCCCCGCGCTCAGAGGCGCTTTGCCACAGTTCACGTGGCTGCCCCCGTCGGAGGTTCGAATCGTCCCTCAGGCCTGTGTGTGTGTGTGTGTTCGTAGATTAAGTAATGTCCAAGCCTAGGGACCAATGACCTCAGCAATTTGGTCCCATAGGAACTTACAACCACTCATCACCTCTGGCCAGCGGAGGCGGTCTAAATACATGCTGTCGAGAGCCCGTTGGCGGCGTGTTGCTTGTAGGTGCGCCCTTGGCCTCTCTCATGAGAGGCACACTAGATCCTGAGCCTTCTGTCGATCTTCGCGCTGTATCTTTGCCGACCGGTGTGCTGGCGACAGCTTACACCAGCTTATGCCAGCACCTTCTAACAACCCTACCACAACAAAGGTCAAAATTTAATAATGATTGTGCTGTTGCTCACGCTGCTAAATACTGCATTCTCGGGCAACAACAAAGTTATTATGTGACAGGTGTCATTAGAGCACAGTTAATAAAGTCATTTCATGTAATAATGAATAGACTAGGCACTCATCTTTTCGTGTTTCCCACGCTGGTCTCGTTGTAAAATCATGGCTCAATCGTTGAAGATCTAGGTGGTGATGATTCCAAGCTCGGATGCAAAGAGGCCTAGGTTTTATTCTGCTATATTCAAAAGTTTTGTAGATGCGCTTCACAAACCATTCTTGAAGATTAAACCTTTCAAAGTTAGCACAGTGGTGATGTAAAAAAAAATAATCAGCACTCCAAATTTAAGTTACAATTCCTTTTTATTGCTTTTGTTGCAATATCGCGTAACACACAAAACATCACTTCACAATACAAAACATACTTGAAAACATCTTCGTTCACATTTTATAAGCTGACTACAATATGCGTCTTTCCAACATGACATCCAAGACTTGACTTTTTCAAGGACCGACTCTCTAACAACTACTTACGCGCCCAAAAATCAAGAGTTACAGGTATGTCAAAGATCATAGTGACAAAAGAAAGAATACCCATAAGAATAATATCATTGCAACATAAACATATCGATGTATCAAAGTACCTCTACATTAATAAAATCAAATCTGAATGTTGTCTCAGAAATATGTTAACTACTTTACAGAAACACAGTAAAATATTGCTGGTACCGAGAGGTTAAGTTGAGGTGCCGTAATGTTTACGTAATTCAAGTACCATTACAACCTGTGGGACGATTTACATATTTCCATCATGTAATGTCACTTTTCAATTCACTACAGTTCCCATAGTAATGACTTTAATGGTGGTCGTATTGCTTAGGGCATATGGTCATTGCTAGAAACAAATATGACCAACGGATATGAGCTCCACTATAAATTAAACGTTCACATTGCTGAAAACTAAGTAAGTCGTGAAAACTGTTTGTTAGGTGAGCTCTCCGCTTCGGTAGCTGTTGGGCCAGCGTGGCTAAATGCCAACTGCAGCAGCCAGGGTTCGATTCCTCGCTGCTTCGGCCGTGTTCTCCACTCTGGGGAATGCGTGTTGTTTTCTCCTCTTCATCGTTTCATCACCACCAATGTGCAGTTCGCCTAAATGGCGGCACATAAATGCATAAATGACTTGCAGGTAGCGACGAACCACTAAGAGAAAGAGAGAGAGAGAGAGAGAGAGAGAGAGAGAGAAAGGGGGAGGGAGGGAGGGAGGGAGGGAGGGAGGGTGGCAGGGTTTGCACAGCTCATTACAGAAACTCTCATGTGAGCCTTGATAACCGTGAAGATGGAGCTTTTGTTTTAAAATATGTATTGGAAATATGAAAAAGCTTAACACAGGCAGTCGACAGCGTTTTATTCGTGAAATATAAGGAAGAATTCTCCTTTACCTGAGGTTTGTTGGGGCTTACATACAATTAGCAGCTGTTAGAAGCCCTGTGCGATTTCTGCTCAAATCAAGTCTCTAATATTTACGTACGTACGATAAGAAGCGACTTGCAACCTCATTGCAAGTTGTTAAGAGTACGTGCAGAGTTGTAAAGAGGACTTTAAAATAACTCTGAAAATGTATCGTACTGCTGTTTACTTGCTATAAGCTGAGACAACAGGTAAAGCAGAATTAAAACTCTCAAGTTAGAGTCACTGTAAAAATAAGCCCAGTATGTAGTCCAGAGGCAATCTGCTCTAGTTAACTTCAGCTGGTCGCATGCCCGCGAGCTGTTGAGCGGTGTGCCATCAACTTTCGCTGCTACGCTTGTTACAGGGAAATTACGTTAAAAACTTCTCGCAGCGACTTACTGAAAAATGTCTACCAGGCATACCGCAGTAGCTGGCTGGCTTTTTGCAGATTCAACGCTCTTAAGGTATTGCTGCCATTGAAGTTACCCTCCACTTTCCGTCTATAACGAAATGTCACAGTGACCGACATAATATTCTATTCGTTCTTGTTATTTTCAATAAAATCCTTTTAGGTAAATGGCACTGTGTTGCTTTTATTATGAGTCCAGGCTTAGAACACTGTTGCAAGTGCCCGAAATGTCGGCCACATAGGGACTTTATAATTATATGGATATGGTGTCTGTTCTTTCGGACATATCCATTATAAGTATACAGTTCTGGCAACACCGGCCATGACCATCTTCTTCTGTGCGGATGCACACATATTTCCCGAACTCTTACGGGACTTGGTGAGAACGTCTTCCACGAGTAATGAGTATGTTAGGGTGGGACACTATCAATGTAGTGTCTGGACATATAAAGTGAGAATGTAGGTCTCGCGGGAGGCGTGCGCGAGATAGTCCCTGCATTCGCGCTATCCTCTGTGCCCTCGGTGACTCAGATGGATCTGCCCTCTGCAAAAAAAACTGGATAGAGCGTCTGCCATGTAAGCAGGAGATCCCGGGTTCGAGTCCCGGTCGGGGCACATACTTTTACCTGTCCCCGTTGATATATATCAACGGCCGTTAGCAGCTGAAGGTATTAATATAATTCTAATTTCGACATAAGGATTTGATCCGATCACATAAGAAGCAAATCCCGAGTTAGCGGCCTAGAAGGAAATTTTTCTTTAATTTCTGGACAGTATTTCTTGTATGATGGTATCTTGCACCGGATGATCATTCGATCGTCATGAATCTGGCCCTTCCTGCTATGGTTTGTGTGGCCTTCCTAAATGTAACATATTAATGTAATGCTAGGAATACATTAGCCGTCATATACTAATCGTGCAAACTTTAGAAGAATTCGACAGCATGACATCTCGTATTATCGACCAAATAGCGATGTAATCTTGAAACAACTTTTCGAATTTCTTCGTCTGATGATGAGTAGGAAATCTGTCGAGACAATGCTTCAAGACGGCGCTGTTATTCAAATGGTAACCCAGGGAGGTTTCACTCATATTTGTTTTTATTTTTCAAACCGTAAGGATATTAGTTCCTTATGGGAAGCTTAACGTCGGAAATGATGGTCACGCAGTAGATGAAGTTAAGGAATTCTGCTACCTAGGCACCAAAATAACCAAAGATAAACGGAGGAATGAGTACAACAACAGCAGACTAGCACTGCCAAGAAGGGCATTCCTGGACAAGAGAAGTCTACTAGTATCTAACATAGGTCCCAATTTGAAAAAGAAATTCCTCAGAATGTACTTAAATCGTTGCGCAATCTATAGATCCCGCCACGTTCGGGTGGAAAATGGCGTGAAGGGGGCGTATCACGTTTGCCGCGAGTACCGTTGAGACCGTCTTTCGCGGTAGAGGTAGTGTGTGAAGCAGTACGGACAGCGAGATCCGAAGGGCAACAAGCCGGCTGTTTGTTCTACAGTCCGTGTGACATCCAAGTCGTCTGGCTGAGCATCTTCTGGATGCGAGCGACCTGCACCGGAAACGGGAGTGGAGCGGTGGGCCGCCGTCATCCACACATTTTCTGGTAGCTCCAAGTTTGTCATCACACAGCGGCTTTGTTCGCTCTGTGAGCTATTTTTAGTTCATTGCTCTGGAGCCGAGATCGCATGTCATTCGTGAAGACTGATCTTGTTCTCCTATGTGAGCGTGACCCATGGTCAGCTTCCTGCGCGTGTTTGTGTTCTGCTACTTTATAGGATTCGGATCAGCCTTCTGTTTCGTTGTTCCCCGTTCCTGCGTCTAGCCAGGCAATTTGAGGAGTGTCGCTCGTATCAGAACATAACAGCTTCCATTTGGTGACTGTCATATTGTTGTTCCTGATGACATATTTTAAATTGTAGAGGTTTTGTAAGTTGCTGTAATCTTAAATGCATCATTATTTTGGACGTTCAAGGTTTTTTTTTTTTTTTGGCACGTCGCCAAGTCGCTTCCTCTAGTTATTTGAGCCGGGGCAAATATTTGCTTGTATTTTGGTGGGTTACACTTCCAAGCCAAACTTATGTTTACGTAGGTGAGTTTCATTAGCCAACCGTCCGCCCCCGGTAGCTGCGTGGTCAGTGCGACAGAATGTCAATCCTAAGGGCCCGGGTTCAATTCCCGGCTGGGTCGGAGATTTTCTCCGCTCAGGCACTGGGTGTTGTGTTGTCCTAATCATCATCATTTCATCCCTATCCCCGAGCAAGTCGCCGAAGTGGCGTCAAATCGAAAGACTTGCACCCGGCGAACGGTCTACCCGACGGGAGGCCCTAGTCACGCAACATTTACATTAGCCAACCGTTCGTGTCTTCCTTGTACCTATATTTTCCATACCGCGCGACGGTTAAGTTTTCAGTTTCCGCCTCGTGGCGTGATTTGAAGTTGAATGTCGGTTGGATGCTGAACTTCTTCACTATCAGGTGTAAGTGAGGCCTTGGCTACTTACCTTATTATCTTGTAGCAACTTTTCACAACTGTTCTCTCCGCAGTGCCAGAATGGAATCGGATGAGTTATGTTTTTACTCGTTTTACTTGTTATTACTTCTCTGTTCATCAGGCTATCATTGTCTGTTTGTGCCTTGGGGTGTACTCCCATTAGTTACTTACAAAGGAGTGTGGTGAGCAACGCATCAGACCTGCCACAAGTAATTTCGGGTCCATTCGTCCGGACTACATTGCCCGACGTGTGGTAGGTTTCATAAGTTCTCAACTGGCTCGATTTAAGGTTGCTGGGACATTAAGGACAATATTAAAAAAAGTATTAGCTGCCCTCCTCTAGTCATTCACAAGGAAATGGGTGAGGTTTTTGTACTGATTGGTCTAAAGAACTATTTTCCGAGACTCATGACTTACATAGCGTACATCGATTCCCAAAGGAGATTCAGTTTGGTTTGGATTTTAATCTGTATCATCTTATGTGGATGCTCATGTTATTCTTCTCGCCTACGTAAGAGTAGCGGAGGGGGGTTCGGATATATGTAGCAAAAATATCAATGAACCCAGTTTGAAACGCAGGGAACACTAAATAATTTCGTGTTTGTCAGGAGTATTGTCCAGACTAAGTGTGTTGCTTTGTAAGCCAAGAGGGATGTGATCACATCTGTCTATAACCTGATACAAAAGGTTGAGATGGTCACTAAGAACCCTATACAGGGCCAGACAGGGACTTGGGGAAACTGGAGAAACTGATAGTAGCTCATAATAAGTGAATACTTCGAGAGAGAAATCTTTCTGGCCAATAAGTGCAACACTGAGTTTACGAAAAGAGGGACATTTATGTAACACTTGTCAAAGTTTGTTAAATATTCTTTTAGAAAGACAAAGAATCAGCGCTGCCCAACCACTTGGATGGACATGGTCATAGAAAACTTTTCTGTGTGCAAGGGAAAGGGCCTCTTCGTTTGTGTTACATCACTTCTATGGTACACGAGACAAACATTGCCGCTATGACTTGTGGGATTCAGTTCAGTATCTGCTGACGTCGTTTCTTGCGTATGAAAATGACCATCAGATGGAGCCACTGCTTCTAGTCCTGGATTTGTAGACATGACTTGGCTGCTAACACAGTGCCTGCCGCCTGGGAATGCTGGCGGTAGTTGTGCAGTGCCACCTCTTACATTAACCGTCTGCCCTCGCAATGATTGGTACAAAAATGGCTCTGAGCACTATGGGACTTAACAGCTGTGTTCATCAGTCCCCCTAGAACGTAGAACTACTTAAAACTAACTAACCTAAGGACATCACACACACCCATGCCCGAGGCAGGATTCGAATCTGCGACCGTAGCAGCCGCACGGTTCCGGACTGCGCGCCTAGAACCGCGAGACCACCGGGGCCGGCGATTGGTACACGAAATACGCTACAGAACACCTGCAATGTCCTGTTTGCCTCGTAGTAAGAATTACAAAAATCTAGGATTGCTGTCCCTGATGAATGTGATTAATATAATAGGCACATTATTGTTTACAATTTCATACAAGGCAACTCTAACTAGTTAATAAAGAAAATAAACTTCCCGGATGAGTCGGTTGTAGCTGATATTGTGTAAAGAATACGGTCAAAGACAACCTTGCGGATAGGGCAACCACAGCTGTGAATAATCATCTTGGGTATTATTAAACCGCTTCAGCTGCGTCTAGTATGTATGACGCAGCGCGCAGCCGCGTCCCCTGCTCTCGACTGCATATAGACCGGGGAAGCGGACCCATCCACCATATTGGAAGCCGGTTGTTTTATTCCATGAATGTTTTATTCCATGAATGTTCTATTCCGTGAATGGCATACCGCCTTTTAGCGGTGTTCTGTTCTGACGGGCAAAGAATGTTGGCTACAAAGTTTCGAATTTTCTTGCACTAGTGTTTTAGTTATATGTACAAATATTTTCATACTCTCAGGTAAAAGTTTTCAATAGCTTTATTTTTTAAACAGAAATTTAAAATCTTAAAATAATCTTAGAAAATTTATCGCATCAGTGGATGTCTCAGGATTGTTGGTCTTTCTGGATTTATTTCAATGCCACGAAACCGGCAGTGATCTAAAAAATAAAGAACTAAAAACAGCTGAAGTGGTTTATTCATACCGAAAATAAAAACCACCTAAATCACTTAATATACATTACCGAAGAAAAAAACGTGAAACACCCAGAAAGAGAGCAGGAAATGAAATCGAGCTTCACGGGTTGAGAAGATATGTGACGTAAGTTCAGTGACTAAAAAATTGGATCAAATTTACGAACAACTTGACAGTATGAGCCCTCTTATCAATATTACGTTGCACCCCCTTCTGGCCTGGACGCACCCACTGATTCGGTTGTTGGGAAGGCTGTCGTAAAGCCTTTTATCTTTTCCTGAGGAAAGCTGGCTGACAACTTTTGTAATTGGCTCTTTTATAATAGATCCTGCCACCAGTATGGGTTTCACGTCCAACTGGTCCAACACATGTTCCATAGATGACGGGGTTCGGATCTTGCCTAGCCATGCGAGAACATCATCACCACTCAGACAATTCACAGAGATGTGCCCTATGTATGGATGAGCACTATCCTGTTGAAAAATGGGATCAGCCGACTGTCACACGAGAGGCAACAGATGACGTTGCATGAAGTCCAGTGTCTACCGTTGTACTCTCAGAGTTCCCTCAGTCACTAACATCTTTGATCTATGGCTCCGCCCAACATGACGCCAGTATTGACACCGCTGTGCCTCTTCAAAATACTGGAACCTCTCCTCAGGTCGCCCTCGTACTCGCCGTAGATACGTCGTGCTTGGTAGTGGAGAAATTAGTTCGTCGCTGAAAACATTGCGACGCCATTCTTCAGCAATATATGCTTCCCTGTCAGTACCATTCACAACGAAAAAGTTTTTGATATGGTATTAAGGGCAGCCTACACACGGGACGGCAATTCCCTAGGCCGGCAGCTGTTACCTGAAACGAATGGGCGTAATGATACAGAACGTTGCAGGGAGGCCATTAGCTGTTCTCGGGTGGCAGGCACAGATGTCAACGTGTTACGATGTGCTTGGTACACACTATTGTGATCGTTTCTTGCGGTGATTTGCCTTTGTCGGTCGAAATATTGACGATGAGTATGCCTGCCATCACGTTGCCATTTAGTGCATCAGGCTGCTGTGACATAGAAAAACCCAACAAATCGTGATACTGTACAACTCGATCAGCCAGTCCAATAGAGACCTACAATGAGGCCGCTTTCAAAGTCTGTCACGTGGAGATAACGCTGTCTCATTGGAGCATATCTGGATCTTTCACAGTGATCACTCCTTAGCTGACGCTATTCAAGCGTCTTATATACCTTATCATACCTGGTAACAAAACAAAACTAAACGCGAACAACTCTATTGCACTCTCATGTCCGATCTACTGGTCACGGAGAATTTCAAATCATTTACATATCTGCCGATGGTGTGTACACGCACGAAGTTACGTTGACATCCGACCGTTTCGTCTGGGTGCTTCACTTTTTCTGTTAGGCAGTGTGCATGGCAGTTTATTTATAACAACGTTTCCAGTAATGTCATTATTAAATCAAAACTTAGTGTCAATCAGAACGTGAACGTCCAAGCGGAGAGTGAACTGTGAACTCAGCAGATATTAAGAGACTTAAACGGTTTTATTCATATAATCGTATGTGCTTAAAACAAAACATGTTATGCAAATAAGACGATATTACAAAAATATCTCGCTGACAACTGGACTGATTTCAACCAAACTTGTTAGACATACCCCTTACGATCACAGTTCAGGAGATATTACGTTGTATACACTCAGATGCATGCAAATCTGCCGCATTGTACACGGTATTTAAATTTATTACTTCTTTTCCATTAAATCAATTAGCAACACATCTTGCATTCAGTGTTTACATATGCCGCTGATGTACTCACTGAATTATATTTTTTATGACACACAGATCAGGAGATAGGACATGACAAATACTGACACGTGTGAAAAACTGTGACATCAAGAATGAAAATTTAATACAGTTATTCTTTACTACTAACACACTGCTACAGTAGAGTCAACGTAAGGAACTCCTCGATACACAGCATCGCTTTCGACAGCATTCAACTGGGAAGCGCAGACGGCTGTAGGTAAAAAGGTTAGCTGTCTATTGCTCTTATTTGGATAATGTAGCTATACATTCGTACAGGAAGCATATTTCTTTGTACGACAGTTTCATAATTTCGAAGGTGTTTCCAGGAATATAAGGAAATGAGATTTTTATCGACATTTCACTACAAACATACAGGGTGACAATTATTGAACTGTATCAAAAAAACGTAAATTAGTTACAAACAGCGGCATGCGCACACTTTATCCATTATTGGCGATGATGTGGCCGAGACGAACAGTGAAATTCTGCATGACCCGCCGAAGTGTCGGAACATCGATGCTGTCGGCAACCTCCTGAATGGCTGTTCTCAGCTCAGCAATAGTTTTGAGGTTCTTGCTGTGCATTGTCTTCAATATAGACCCACAAAAAGGAGTCACATGTGTTTAGAATATATGGCGGCCAATCGAGGCCCGTAATTCGGTCCCCAGAGTGCTCCTCCAGGACATCAAACACTCTCCTGCTTCGATTGGGTCGAGGTCCGTCTTGCGCAAACCATGTCTGGTTGAAATCAGGGTCACTTTGGATAATGGGGATGAAATCATCTTCAGAAACCCCCAAGTACCGTTCGGTACCCACTGTGCCATCAAGTAATATCGCTCCGATAATTCTGTGACTGGTCATCGCACACCATAGAGCCACTCGTTGAGAGTGAAGAGACTTCTCGATCGCAAAATGCGGATTCTCACTCCCGCAAATGCACCAATTTTGCTTCTTGACGAACCCATCCAAATGTAAGTAGGATTCGTCGCGAAACCAAACCCTGCATGTGCATACTAATTCCCACTATAACCCGCGGCCAACCGTGCAGCTAAAACGTCCTAACGCAAACCGTTCGGCTGTTATGATGACTCTATTTCATATCGTTCAATGATTGTCACCCTGTACTTAATTTTTTTGTTTTAGTTTGTAATAGAAATTTGGCCAAAAGAATACCCGTGCAGTGCCGGGTTTCCCAGCTAGTGTACTATATTTATAATAATGCAACTGGTTTGTACAAACCCTTCCCTGTGCACTGTTACATGGCTTTATGCTTAATTACAGACTTACTATTTTATCAGTTGATTTGTTTTCACCACCACACCCGCTGTTTACGTCCTTCTTCGTTGCTGAGCGATGTATCACTTTTAGTTCTGACGCCGTAACTCTTCCTTTCCTATATCTTTACTACTTTTTATCTATATAAATGATGAACTATTGGTCTCACCGTTTAACAACTTTTTAATAACTGTGGAAGTATTACAGGCATCGGGTCCAACCTAATGTGTCACCCGCCTATACGTTTTACATGAACCTTTCAAGACTCGATCGATCTGTTTACAAAGAGAAAGCAGAATATCTCTTCCTTTGACGTTGTCCAACAACGACCTAGGAAGCTCCCAGGCTCTTCCATGGCTCGCGGTAGTTTGCAGCATTCGTTTTATTCCTTGCCCACTTGCCGCTACGTCGAACTTTCGTGGTGATCTTTGGGCAATTTCTTCCACGTTATCTGTAACATAAATAAACTTTCTTCCCACAGTATTTTTGAAAACCCAAAAAAACAAACTTAAAGAACATCATAACAATAATAACTGTTCTTACAATTATTCGTATAAGTCTTGGTCGATTTAATGAGGGGTGGGACAGGCCTAAGCCTTGTGACACCACACTTGACGCACTGATGGGCTTTTGTCCTTCAATTAATAAATGTGATCAGTATTAATCGCCTACACAATGTGGAAACTAACTAAATAAATTGTTCCAAGTTAACTCTCCTCCCAAAGGAATTCGTGATTTGTGTAGTTCAGTCTACATACCGACAGTGTTCCTTTACAAAAAACAAAAACAAAAAAAAACAGAAAACTGAATAGTTAAAGAAGAACAGAAAAGATTGGCATACATCAGACTGAGAGGCATCCCCTGGATGTGCCCAGTGACCTGGACATAATCTGTGAGCTGGATTCCAGGCGGTCGGAGCTTCGCTTTCTTGACGGTTCTTTCCGCGACCCGTGAGGAGACGAGGCAAGGCAAGGCAAGGCAAGGAAGGCAGGCACGGCAAGGCGGGGCGAGGCGAGACGAGCGGCCGAGATAATGGCCGCCGTGCCTCGGAGGAGCTGATGGGCTTTTACTGCCGCCTTATTCAGCGGCCCAGGCGGAGACACAGGGAGACAATGGCCCGAGAAATAACGCTGAGGCGAGGCGGTGCCGCGGCGTGGCCCGCTCTGGCCATTGTCCAGCACAGAGATCGCCGCAACCAGGTCAGCAGCCGGCGGCAGCGCCAGCTGATTCATCCTGCCGCCGATCTGCCGAGATGTACATATACCATCTGTGGATATGTAAATCATTAGAGTTGCAGTTCTCTGTAACAAGCAGAACAGCAACTAGTGTGCATCAGAGGTGTTAGTGTTTACTGTTGTTACCAGGACTGATTTGGTATACCGGAAGTCCCAGAAACATTGCGAATATGGACTGGAAAACAAATTTTTTAGGCTTCCAGGAGTAATGTAAACTGTAGATGGAAACTTGTGTCTGAAACTGACACCCAGCGAGGCAATAGAGCACATCATTCATAGGAGACGAGGCCTTTCTATGGAGCAGCTATCTACATTTTTTCCAATGGCGATCGTGGCAATCAGTCACGAACACTGAATAACAAACAATATTGCAAGAAGTCCTGCATACGGCCCTTCAGCGTAGGAAGTCACATTTGCTGCCGAAGGGGTGGCCTAGCGGCAGCCGCCGGCGCCGGCGCCTATAGCTCTGCACAGCATCGTTGGATGCCGTTTCTGGACGAGGGTTCCTATCCTCGATTTGTTCGTCAGGACACCCTTTACAACCAACCGAACTTTGTGGCAACATTTCTGGGACACCCTATGTACAGAGTGTGAACAGTACGAGAGGTTAAGTGAATGACACAGAGATGCCACATACTCGGGTGAGATAGTGTTATCAACACCTGATAGAATTGCAAAAGGCCCTGCCTGTGGTCCTCCATTTGGGTGGGTAGTCGAATGATGCAGTATCCACATTTACGGGGAATTTGAATGTGACATTGAGCTGACGTTGAAATTCAAGGCCGGCCGGTGTGGCCGAGCGGTTCTAGGCGCTTCAGTCTGGACGCGCGCGACCGCTACGGTCGCAGGTTCGAATCCTGCTTCGGGCATGGATGTGTGTGATGTCCTTAGGTTAGTTAGGTTTAAGTAGTTCTAGGTTCTAGGGAACTGATGACCACAGATGTTAAGTCCCATAGTGCTCAGAGCCATTTGAACCATTTTTTTTTTTGAAATTCAAGGAAATGTGGAGGCAGACATACTCATCGTGATAATTCCAGTCGACCACGTCTGACCACCACGAGGGGCGATCGCCGCATTGTACACCAAGACTATAGTATCCACATCACTTCTGCGCCTGTCGTTTGGGGCCAAGTGGCGGACTCCCTGCAACGTTTTGTGTCATCCAGCACCACTGGGCAGAGACTGGCAGCTGCTGGACTGGGGAATTATTCCCCTATGTGTCTTATGTGTAGGCTTGTGTCAACACAACGCAAACACCTGTGTTTGGGGTGGTGCCATGACTGGGATGTATGGCCTGATGGTGTATGGCATCGGAATGTGTCAGAAATGAATCGTGGTTCTGCACCAGACGACCTGGCGAGAGGTCCCAATCTTCCAATGTTTTGCAGAAACACAGCAGCATTTTTCCTGGCGTTATGGTCTGGTGCGCAATGGAGTGCGACTTCAGGTCACAGCTGGTAGCGACCTGGGTAACTCTGATAGCACAATGGAGTGTCACGGGTGAAAAGTGGTTTTACACTTCGTCGTCAGCATAGTTAACTATTAGGTGAAGGATTGGAGCACAAAAAAAAAAAAAAAAAAAAAAACAACAACAACAACATAATACTGTTTGAAGACATTTCGGGATTGCAGCCGGTCGTCGTTAACTTCATTCCACGATATTTCAACTGGAAGCCTGCCAGTTATCTTCAAGTGAGCCATCGAAGACTGACGAAGACGTTCTTCGCTCCGCCTTATATAGCGTGCTGATAGTATTGCCGTGCATGCGTCAGAGGCGCGGTAACTGAGCGACCACACCGCTCGGAGGCAGTGCTCTCGCTGGTGGAACTACAAGATGAGCTTTCTTTGGCGTTGCCGCTCGCCGCAGTTATCGGAGTATTCTGGAGTTAATCTCGGAGATGACGGGATTCCACGCATTATCCAGCTGCTAGCAGTTGTCACATTTCATTAGATTTTCCTCGAAGCGGTATTTCAACGGATTCCTTGCAGTTACACCAGCGAAGGCTCTACCGCCGGGCGGTGTGGTGTTTCTGTCACCGTGACTCGCATGACCCGCAATACTACTGTATTAGCACGCTATATAAGGCGGACCGGAGAACGTCTTCGGCAGTCTTCGATGGATCTCCTGAAGATGGCCGGGAGGTGTGTAGTTAAATTATCGTGGAGTGAAGTTAACGGCGATCGGCTGCAATCCCGAAATCTCTTCGAACATTTAATTCGCCGGGGAAGTATTAAATTTCACAAGAAATAATATTTCAAATACTGTTCACAATTTAATAACAGATTTCAATAAACATTTGTTTTAAACGATTAGTTCATGTATCACTCCTAATAACAGCGTTTAAATCTTCATTGCAAAGCTTTAAAAAAATCAGATTTTCAACAAGAATCTTTTGATAGTCGCTATCGGTGACCGTCTAAAATCTGGAGAGCCCAGTCACCATAACGGTATCACCCAACATGGCAACAGGAATGGATGGAAAGGCAGTTACAATCCAATGACTACAACAGACTAAAACCTAAAATTACATTTCAAATGTAAACAGAGCGCAAACAAATTCAGTTTAGGACCAAAGCAAAAACCCCTTAAAACCTTAGACCAAAGCATAGTAGAAAGATGAGATAAATTTTAAATAAAAGTTTTCTTTTGAATACTAAGGTTGACTGAGCATAAACAGTCAAAAATAATGTAAACCTTGAAACATTCGGTGTCTTTAAGAAAATTCTAATACGCTTTCACAAGGCCTCATGTTTGAACGGAACCGATAATAAGAAATGTATTAAAATTAATTAAAATACCTGCTTGAGGTTTAATAACTACGAAATTCAGGACGGCAACGGCTAGTTATGCAGTAAAACTTAGATATATATTGGATAAACAACAATTAAATAAGAAAGTACAGTATAACAGTCCTTTAGCGGCAACTGCAAATTGTGAATTAAACTACTTAATGAAATGGGTGTTCAACCCGCAGCCCAATGCCCTAAAGTGGCTTCAAAATGTGATTCAGACTGCGCAGCAGCTTTAAAACGTAAGAAACACTTAAAATTTTGTAGGCTACTAAGTCTCCTGACCAGTTTGCCATATATGAGGTAGGTACATAATACTTCCTGGCAGATTAAAACTGTGTGCCGGACCGAGACTCGAGCTCGGGACCTTTGCCTTTCGTGGGCAAGTGTTTTACCATCAGAGCTACGCAAGCACGACTCACGATCCGTCTTCACTGCTTCAGTTCTGCCAGTACCACGTCTCCTACCTTCCAAACCTCACAGAAACTCTTCTGCGAACCTTGCAGAACTAGCACTCCTGGAAGAAAGGATATTGCGGAGACATTGCTTAGCCACAGCCTGGGGGATGTTTTCAGAATGAGATTTTCACTCTGCAGCGGAGTGAAAATAAACTGTTTTTTGCGTTGTCTTATTAAGCACAATGAAACCCGAAAACAAACACTAAGAACGTTTGTTTAGAAGTTTGGTCTCAGTTCACATTCAAAAGTTAATTATAAAATACCAAACACGCAAAGCCTTCCCTTCATTTCACTTTGCATTCCCTGAAACTCCCCACTTCTGCCTCACACAAATATGAGTGGAATCAATCACTATTATTGTACTGAATACAGTCACGTTTGAAGCTGCAAAACATGGATAAAATTAAATTAAAATCACTATTTAAATTTGAAGGGCGCTGCAGTCATGGACTGTGCGGTTGGCCCCGGCGGAGGTTCGAGTCCTCCCTCGGGCATGGGTGTATGTGTTTGTCCTTAGGATAATTCAGGTTAAATAGTGTGTAAGATTAGGGACTGATGACCTTAGCAGTTAAGTCCCATAAGATTTCACACACCAAATTTGAAGGATCTGCTATACTGCAGTTGAACAACCTGGTACTGCAGGTTTTACAGTGACTCCAAACTTGAGTCACACGCATAGTAACTACAGCATCACGTGACACAACAAAATTACTCCCTAAATCATATGTAACCTTGATAAATAGCCAGGTTAATTAATTCACGTACATTTGCGGTACAGGCGGTTGACATAAAAGTGCTTGAAACCCAGAGCAAGGTTTTGCAGTGATACGACCGCACGGTACAGCCCGATAACCATGCAGGTGACTTGTTATACGATCGCGGTCCTGGCTTGACGCTCTTGCACACTGTATTGCTGCTCACTTCCTGGTGCCTGGCCGAGCCGTCACTCCATGGCTGTCCCTGACTGTCCGAACG
This sequence comes from Schistocerca serialis cubense, assembly GCF_023864345.2. NCBI lineage: Eukaryota > Metazoa > Arthropoda > Insecta > Orthoptera > Acrididae > Schistocerca > Schistocerca serialis. Next base: position 362,671,581 of record NC_064639.1, on the reverse strand, counting down.
CTGTCCAAACACCACTTGCGCTCTCCGCGCACACCCTCTAACTCTCCCAGCGCGACTCTCAGTCGAAGATAAAAACTTCCGTCGGAAAGCAAGACAGGTAGAAGGCCACACGGCTCAGCGGACGTCCTGCGTCCTTATGTTTTTCTTCTCATGTGAAAGTATCGTGGTGCCAATTTTCAACAGGACAACGCTTGTCCACACGTCTGCTTGGTGCTGAGGTAATCCCATGACCATCAAGATCTCTGGACCTGCCCCCGACAGAACATGTGTGGCATCAGCTCGGACGTTCACTCTGTCCCAGTGCCAGTCTCCAGGATATCACGGACCAGTTACAACATGTGGACAAGCTTGACTCAGGAGAAGGTACAACGGCTTTATAACACCCTTCCCAACCAAATCAGTGCATGCTTTCAGGCCAGAGGACTCGTAATGCTAGCTCTGTAAATTTGACTCAATTTTATAGTCACTGAAATGCAATCACACGTTCACTCGATCTGTCGAATTTCATTTCATTCTCCTCCTCTTCTGGGTACTTAATATTTTGTCGGGCAGTGTAGAAATAAGAACAGAACTGTGGATGAACACCGAAGTGTATACCAGCGAAATCCTAATTCATATTGAAATGTGGGTCGCAAGGATAGGTTGGACGCCAATATCTAGTGAGACTATTACTGATCCCCGTTGTGAAATAATATGGGTGAAGTTAAGCTTTAAAGGTTGGGCAGACATGGTAATCGGATGCTGCTACAGACCACCTGCATCAGAAGTTGCAATGCTAGAGCGCTTAAGAGAGAACGACCAGCATATCACGTTAGCTAATGATGATGTTATAATGGGGGGGGGGGGGGGGACTTTAATTTTAAGATCTGCAGAAGGTCGATGAGTAGGTTATTGAACTTGTAACAAAAATAATGTATTGCGCGTAAACAGATGAGGCATTTATAACATCCACGATATATATATATATATATATATATATATATATATATATATATATATATATATATATATATATTCTTACGAGTGGAATATGAACGTGTGGAAAATTACGTAACTCAATAATATTCATTCAATTATGTAATTATTTCTTAAAAAGATGATAATTATGTAAAACAGAGACAATATTTGTCTCACATTCTTTGTTAATCTATGTCATTCTTTTCTTTTGTTCTGTACCCTTTTGTCGTCTTCTTCTGATGTACGTCACCGACGCAAGACGCGAATCGATTTGAGGTCTGTTGATGGAAAGCATTTAACGTAAAATTATTGTACTTTTATGTTCATTTGCTGGTAAAAAACAAATAGAGCCAAATGCATTAAAATTATTTATGATTAATTATTGAAAAATCACTCCCTCTTTTAATTATAATTTTGTATTAATTGTTTTATCATAGCTGCAAGAAGCGATTACATAGCAACTTCGTCTGTATTTCTGGTCGAAATATCAAGGGTGTGTGTTACACTATTTTGCAAAACAGTATTAATAATTTTTTTGGTGGCATCAATTTAAATGATTAATTCTTTATTGAGCAAAGGAAAATCTTAATTAAAAGGGAAATCCTCTATCTTTTGTTGGCCGCAATCTTAACTTTTATCTCAGCGACAAATTTAAATTACTTGAAACTGCTAACAATATTCCGATGTGTAAGAAATAAATATGCACCGGTGGTACTGAACTCTATTTATAAAAGAAAAAATTAATCGAATCAGACTGGATTTTCTACGAACAGTGCTGATGGTATTTATTGTTTGACAAAATTTCATTGCTGGTGTATGAGGCCAAAATTAAACTACGGACGAATCACGGAGAAAAATATTTCTGGTAGCATACGTCAGTGTTGTGTGCGGGTGGTGTTCTGTGGTCCCCCTTTCATGATCAATTTGCTAAGAATAATTAAATCTATCGAAGACAAGAATTATAAAACCTCTGATGTACGATCTGTAATTTTAGTGATATGAACACAACCTACAGTCAACATTATTACACTACGTCAGGTGGAATTCTTGTGCAATTGGAACAAAATAATTATCCGGGAGAAGTTGTAGTATGAATAATGCATTATACATGTGTATAATATCGTCAGTATCATTTACAAAATCAAATCACTGCAACTGCTAAATAACAGAGTGTATTCAAACCGCAGAATACCATAGAGTATCATATCATCCATATTCATTGCATTTTTCCAAGTTGATGATATGCAAAACCGCCACACATTCTACTACTGTTTTATTAAACTATTGACGAAAAGTCAATGGAAACAGTAACGATCCTAACTTACCTAGAAGTAACCATGCGGAATGACATACAATGAAATGGTCGTGTAAACATTACAGGAAAGGAAAATGCTAGGCTGAGATTCCTCGGAAGGATCTTAAGACAATGTGCTCATCCACGAACGAAATGGATTTCAGTACATTCCTCCGTCGATTGTCCGTAAGTAGGCTGGCTTAAAGGCTGCGAAAGAGATGAATTGAGAGCGGCACTTTTTGTCACGGTATCCTTTAGTGGGCGCGAGAGCGATACGGATATGCTCAAAAAACTTCAGGAACAGTCGCTAGAAAAGAAGCGTTGTGCGTCACGGACAGGTTTACTGTTGATTCCGAGGGCGTTCCCAGAAGAGTAGGACAACGTATCACTTCCACCCACGTATGTCTTGGAAAATTACCAGAACAATAAAATAGGTAAGATTGTACCTCATACGAAGATTTACCGATAACCTTTCTTCCCACGCGTCTTTCGCAAATGTACCTGGAAATAAGGAACAGATAGAGGTATCAGAAGTAGCCTCCGTCACACGCGTTCGGTTTCATAAAATTATTTACAACAGCCTTCACAGCAGTTTTCTATAGATGATGTCAAATAACTGTAGGTAACAGTATAAACTGACTGGCTATGACCTTTATTTGATGCCGCAATACGAATATTGCCAACTAGGCTAATTTAAATAATTTTACGATATCGAAACTGGTAGTAAATAGAGAACTGTTTTATGAGCAGCTCTTGGCGAGTTTGAAATATTTTTCTAACGCAGAATGCAATAAAATTCAAAGCCAAGGTATCCTACTCCGTCTTATTGAGAGACTTGTCAATTTTCTGGTGTATTATATAGCCTACAACCTCACTACTGTTGCAACCAACTATTAAGCCAACGCTGTCACCTTATAGAAGATTGGACGATTTCTTATGCCCATCGCAAGGGACTGCCTCTGTTCTGATATGTTAGTAGCGTTCTATGTAATACCTGTGGTTTTATTTTCTCTCTTTCTTTCATTCTTTCTTTCATAGAGAGTTGCTGTTAGCTGAATTGTTCATTTCAGATGATCTGATGGTTCCGAGCACTATGGGACTTAGAACTGCTTAAACCTAACTAACCTAAGGACATCACACACATCCGTGCCCGAGGCAGGATTCGAACCAGCGACTGTAGCGGTCGCGCGGTTCCAGACTGAAGCGCCTAGAACCGCTCGGCCACAACGGCCGGTTTGTTCATTTCAATTCCGCATATGTCAGCCCCGACATATATTTTATTTATTACCAGTGCTTCGAACAGAGTGTCAGTGTGGTTACAAGGAACAATCATTTTGTGGAAGCTTTCGAGCTTTGTATCGGTAGGTATGAAGTTGATACTATTGTAATATTATTATGAACACTCATGCAATCAAAATTCAGTATCAAAGTCAATATCATGTACATGTAATTGTGAAACAGGAAAAGAAAACAACTATCTGTCATGATATTCATCAATACTCTTTGTAAAAAGAAACTTAAAGTTCTTAATTTTACAGCCACTGAGCTATAACGCAATGCATCTAGATAGACATAAGGAAATGAAATAAATAAACTTCAGACACTGAGAAGTTACATGGTTTTACTTTACTTACTAGAAAAACAAGTTAAATGACTCACTAAATTTGCAGTAACAGTACGTTGCTGACAGTTTAACAATAGAAGCAGGCCACTCTTAGACCTGGATTCGTGGCCTAATTTTATTAGTAAAGAAATCATACATCCTCCTGAGGTACGTGGGCCCACAACGTAAATAGACCCCGATATCCTGAAAAGTGGTAATGGGGTACTCAACGACGTCATGCAGGAGTCCTTCCTGTGTAGTCCAGCAATGTAGCGTGTTTATGAGCGCTGTCCTGTTGTAAAATGTAAAGGGGTACTGTCGGTCATTGGAGAATAACAGGTGAGTAAGGAGCATGTCTGTAACTACTCCCGTGTAGTCAGAGTTTTATGATTGGCTAACAGAGGTGTCCAGATGGTTGACCACATCATGATAAGTGCAACACCAAAATGACTCGCCAAAATATTCGTAGGCTTAGTCTATTCCCTTGAGCGCCACCATACTCGCAGACGATGGCCATCCATTTTCTTGCAGAAGCGAGGTTCATCGCCGGAAATGGCGCAATGCTACTGGCGAGCAGTCCTTGCTTAACAGCTACGGCACCTCTCAGCATTCTGGATTCTGCCACTCTCCATCAAGTCGCTTGGGATGACACTGGCTGTTTACGGGATCCTATTACTTGTATCCAGGTCGCAGGTGCGTATATGTAAGGGTTGCAATCCTCCCTTGTTGTGATCAGCTTTGTTCGACCAGAACTTTGGGGACTCGTGTGGTTTCCGTCGAATATCGGGCCACTAGCGCATTCAAATGACTACCCCACATGGACGGATATAGCACAGTGCAGTTAGCCAACCACAGTCGCAGTGATGCCGCTTTCAGACTCTGCAGTGTGCTGGTGCTCACTAACGATCTGATGGAGTGCACAAGCATTGTCTGCCCTGCCAGTCGTCATAATATGTTTGTGAGGTGACTACACTTCCACAATCTGGTGGCCTTTGTATCCTATATAGCTCATTTGCAACTGTAAGCATTTCGTTAGCTGCTGAAGGTACATACGCGTACTGATTTGCGTCCACATTGGACCATTCCCTCCAGTTATTACCTTTCTTGCCATAATATGAAATTATGTTTAATGTACCAAAACGTATCCCAGTGCTAGATTACCAGATTTTAAATTTGGAAAACAAATGAGTGACAGTTCTTGTTCAAAATGTTCAAATGTGTGTGAAATCTCATGGGACTTAACTGCTAAGGTCATCAGTCCCTAAGCTTACACACTACTGAACGTAAATTATCCTAAGGACAAACACACACACACACACACACACACACACACACACACACACACACACACACATGCCCGAGGGAGGACTCGAAACTCCGCCAGGATCAGCCGCACAGTCCATGACTGCAGCGCCTTAGACCGCTCGGCTAATCCCACGCGGCGACAGTTCTTGGTTATTCGTGAATGGCGACGAGACTGATGAACCGAAATTTCCAATAAAAGAAGAAGTGTCACATTACGCTCTAGTGAAGTAATGAAACGCAGCCTGAGAACAGATTTAACATCTCAATGCGGAAATCCTAGTTGTGCTGCAGGAATGCGACTGTATGGACTGCGCAGACTACCTCATACATCGACTGCTGGACTGAAAATGTTCAAACAAGAATCGTTTCAGCGGTCCCTAGACGTGATTACAAATAACGCAATGCATTCTGTTCTTTACTTGTTCTATGAAACTGGTAAAATCGACAGACTACATTACAATTCAGTAAACAGTGTATAATAGCTACACTCCTGGAAATGGAAAAAAGAACACATTGACACCGGTGTGTCAGACCCACCATACTTGCTCCGGACACTGCGAGAGGGCTGTACAAGCAATGATCACACGCACGGCACAGCGGACACACCAGGAACCGCGGTGTTGGCCGTCGAATGGCGCTAGCTGCGCAGCATTTGTGCACCGCCGCCGTCAGTGTCAGCCAGCCAGCTCCATCGCAGTCTTTAACACTGGTAGCATGCCGCGACAGCGTGGACGTGAACCGTATGTGCAGTTGACGGACTTTGAGCGAGGGCGTATAGTGGGCATGCGGGAGGCCGGGTGGACGTACCGCCGAATTGCTCAACACGTGGGGCGTGAGGTCTCCACAGTACATCGATGTTGTCGCCAGTGGTCGGCGGAAGGTGCACGTGCCCGTCGACCTGGGACGGACCGCAGCGACGCACGGATGCACGCCAAGACCGTAGGATCCTACGCAGTGCCGTAGGGGACCGCACCGCCACTTCCCAGCAAATTAGGGACACTGTTGCTCCTGGGGTATCGGCGAGGACCATTCGCAACCGTCTCCATGAAGCTGGGCTACGGTCCCGCACACCGTTAGGCCGTCTTCCGCTCACGCCCCAACATCGTGCAGCCCGCCTCCAGTGGTGTCGCAACAGGCGTGAATGGAGGGACGAATGGAGACGTGTCGTCTTCAGCGATGAGAGTCGCTTCTGCCTTGGTGCCAATGATGGTCGTATGCGTGTTTGGCGCCGTGCAGGTGAGCGCCACAATCAGGACTGCATACGACCGAGGCACACAGGGCCAACACCCGGTATCATGGTGTGGGGAGCGATCTCCTACACTGGCCGTACACCACTGGTAATCGTCGAGGGGACACTGAATAGTGCACGGTACATCCAAACCGTCATCGAACCCATCGTTCTACCATTCCTAGACCGGCAAGGGAACTTGCTGTTCCAACAGGACAATGCACTTCCGCATGTATCCCGTGCCACCCAACGTGATCTAGAAGGTGTAAGTCAACTACCCTGGCCAGCAAGATCTCCGGATCTGTCCCCCATTGAGCATGTTTGGGACTGGATGAAGCGTCGTCTCACGCGGTCTGCACGTCCAGCACGAACGCTGGTCCAACTGAGGCGCCAGGTGGAAATGGCATGGCAAGCCGTTCCACAGGACTACATCCAGCATCTCTACGATCGTCTCCATGGGAGAATAGCAGCGTGCATTGCTTCGAAAGGTGGATATACACTGTACTAGTGCCGACATTGTGCATGCTCTGTTGCCTGTGTCTATGTGCCTGTGGTTCTGTCTGTGTGATCATGTGATGTATCTGACCCCAGGAATGTTTCAATAAAGTTTCCCCTTCCTGGGACAATGAATTCACGTTGTTCTTATTTCAATTTCCAGGAGTGTATTTCAGCGAATTTTCAATTAATCTTCCCTGGCATATTTTGTGATGGATTTTGTCTAGCTGTTTGTGCAGGAGCATTTTATCACATTCGTGAGTGTTGTTGATGTAATCCCCATCATATTGTTCACACGGTGAGTAAGATTTCAGTTTCACGAAGATATGTGTGGTACCCCGAAAAACTGTTCGTTTTTGAAGATAGGGGCAAAAAACTTCATGCTTATACAATGCGTCGTTTACTTCCAATAAAGAACGGAACTAATGACGGAATTTTGTACAATCACGGTTGTGTTATTAAAGAACAGCCTTAAAATTAATACACATACGAGAATTAATACAAACCCGTATTAATAACGTTATCGAGTGACTCCATTCACTGAATTTTTCGGGGACAATAGACAACAGCAAAAGCTGGTCCGATCTCTAAGTTCCCTGCAAGATTTTCGGGAGGTTTTGCCCTGGGTGTAATGCCGGAAATTATAATTATTTTCATTCATACAAAACTGTGGATCAGTCTGCACCATTACCACCGCACACACTATCTGCCTGAAAAGAGCCGAGACTGTATAATTAGCCTCCTCTTCCCTCTTGGAGCAGAGCGAAACTTGGCAGTAAGTCACCTTCGTAAAGTTAATCAGCGTTTAATACCTTTTTTATGTATTGTTAAGGTCTTTTACGCAGATGTAAGACCTAAGCATATTGTCTGTCGGGTTTTGTCTCGAGATCTTGCGCCGACGTTTGTTTAACGATTTTTCTGATGTTTTGCCATCACCAGTGGCGGCCAGTGCCAAAGATTCAGTCTGCATTGCTGATGACACCGTAAATCTTTGACAATTCCAGCCACTCGTGATGGGGAAACTTCTGAAAAATCATCAGACAGACTTCAGCCCAAGATCCCGAGACGAAGGCCAACACCAAATGCATCAACCCCAAGTGGCCAGTAAAACCTAAACAACTTTTTATTAACACCTGCTCTTCAGTTATGTATATAATACAATGCTATAAGTTAAATTATACTACGTCACGACGTATAAAAGCTTTGCCTTGCAGTTTCAGGTAATAAACAACTACTGTCTTCCAAAGACAATATGTAACAACATATGAGTCTCATTCCTATGTAAGGAGTACTTTCTACAAGTAATGTGCATGCTGCTTCTGTCTTTCTTGGTTCCAAAGTTGCAAGTGCTGGTACTTCTATATGGTCTTCACTAGTTGAATAATAATCTTCATATTCTGTTTACGGTAGATGATGACTAACGATGGTTTGGAAAACTTATAATCAGAAGATATAGTTCGAAGTTAAAGTTTCGACAGCTTCAATTTCTGTCACCATCACAGCATATTGAACGGTAGAGTCATTTTCAATGCTTGGTTACGCCGTTTTCTAAGGCAATAATCAATTAAAAGGGTTTAGTAAAATTTAGGAATAACCTTGTCTCATAATGTCACCATAGGTCCTCTCGAATAACAGTGAGGCGACCAGCGGCCTGAATCGTCATGAACAACGCCACAGGATCATGTTCTAAAATACTGTACGAAAACGTCTGTGTATGAGCCTATGTCACTGGCGCAGAGGTTGATGTAAAGTATTGTTTATTTTATTTTTGACAATATCACTTGTTTATGCTACAAGCATAACCGGTTTCGGCATTTAAGGGCTATCTCCATACGCTATGGGTACCATTTGATGAACAAGTGTTCGTGCGTTGACAACTGTGTTGCCGCCCATATCATTTGAAGATGGTCTCTGACAGCCGAAACCGCTTATGATTGTACCATTAAAACGATTGTCTCAAAAATAAGTAATAATACTTTACAATAAGTCAGTCACCGACTCCGCAAACTGACTGTCATCTTTTCGAGAAACAGAGTTTGATGGTCAGCTAGTATATTCTTTGGAGTCAAATATCGGCCTCCATCACTAGATCGCAATCCTCCGATTCAAGCAGTGCTATGCTATCGTGCCGCAGGAAGCTCAGCGGGCGAAGATTCTATTTATGCGTATTGTTTAGCAGAAATAATGAAAGAATTTGTGTTTAATTCTTCAAGGTGAATGGTATGCCATTATTGATTTGGTTGTTAACAGATACAGAGCGTTAGGCATAATACCGAGTTACGTTTAGGACGAAAAAGCGTTTACTCGTGATGGAGCGCATTGTACTCCGCAAGAGTTACTGTGTGGTGCACAATGTCTTCATTAGGGATCAGAGGGCCCCACTTTTTTGAAAATGACCTTGGTAATTATGTAACAGTGACTTCGCAGAGATACGCAGACATGTTGGGAAACTTTTTTCCTCCACAACTTGCACACTACGAAGTGAACGATGAGACGTTTCTCCAGAAGTCCAGAAGGACGGAGCAACCTCCCAAATTGCTCGAGTAAACATCAATACTATCAATCGTTTGTTTGCAAATCACGTGGTCTCCCGAAATGGGGATATTGCATGGCCCTCTCGTTCACCCGGCCTCACCACAAATAACTTTTTCTTGTGGGATTATCTGAAAAGCAAAGTTTATCAAGATAATCCTCCTCGAACAATTGAAGCCCTGAAAGAGCGGATCCGACAGGAAGTTGTTCAAATCCCACCGGCAATGCTACGCACTGTGATGAGTCAATTCAAGGTTCGGCTGGATAAATATTTGCGTCTAAACGGACGCCTTCTTACCGGAGTTATCTTCAAAAAATAACCGATATTTTACTATTGCAGAAATTGATTTTTCATCTATTTTCAGATTATGAAATAAAAATTTTGTAACAAAATGTTTTTGCCGGCCGGAGTGGCCGTGTGGTTCTAGGCGGTACAGTCTGGAGCCGAGCGACCGCTACGGTCGCAGGTTCGAATCCTGCCTCGGTCATGGATGTGTGTGATGTCCTTAGGTTAGTTAGGTTTAGTTAGTTCTAAGTTCTAGGCGACTGATGACCTCAGAAATTAAGTCGCATAGTGCTCAGAGCCATTTGAACCATTTAACAAAATGTTTTTACTTAACAGCCTTTTAAAAATCGCTCTTAATTTTGCCTCACCCTGTAGTTGGGGAAATAGACGTTCCAGGCGGGAGCTTCCATATTTTCGAAAACCGACACACGACACCATTTCAAACTCAATTGACTATAACTTAATTAACTTAACAACATTTCCCTCCGTTGCTTACATCCCAAAGCTAGTTTCCACTGTAGAGGATTATTGAGATAAGCGCAGAAGTAGTATCTGGTAATTACATCATTGGAGTGTAATGTGACTTTGCTTTGCTTTGCTTTGCCTGAGCCTCAAGTATACAGAGGTAGCAGTTATGTGAAGCAATTTTTCGAGAAACGAATATGCAGTAATAAGTAATGACAAGTTAAATTGAAAATATTATAGCTCAGAAAAAAGAAAAGTCTTCTTGCACGGAAGTGCTTCGTAACTACAGAAGTGACATGACCACAGTAAACTCGAGATGGGGTCCCATTAGCGCGCTTGCTTCAGGCTCACGCAAGGATGATTAGTAGGTGTCACGGTCATTAGTGTTTGGCAATTTACATTTTCGGGCGGACCATACCTGTCGGCACTCGGCTTCTTGAAGCCTCTCAGTGAGGATTACAGAGATGGATTTGTTGTTTGATTTCCCATCCAGCGAGGTTTTACGACTGGTCTCCTCTACTTATGCGTGAGTCATCTTCTGTGTGAGAAGTGGAAAGTTTTCAGAATGCCAAAGGCTCTTTCGTGTCCTCGAGCGTACCCGCAGAAAGCTTTCAACGACTATGCGTGATGAACCTTATGAAGAACACTTATCCACTAAAATGTAACATATATTAAAAACGCAAAAATTGTCTCATCTATAGACAAAGGTATTTTATTTTTCTATTGTGCGCTAAAACTGCGAAAATTAACTGTTTTAAAAAATGAAAATAAACGCGAACTTTATACAAAGACGTTATGATGTCAGCGTGTAATAGAAATATTTGTAAATAAAGAGGTCACATTACATGCAAGGTGGCCAGAAACTGTCTGAAAAGCTTGTAAGGCTATTTCAGGGTACGTTGTGGTGACGAATAACTGCTAAGAAAGAAATTCGGTGTCGGTCGGGGTGGCCGTGCGGTTCTAGGCGCTACAGTCTGTAGTCGAGAGACCGCTACGGTCGCAGGTTCGAATCCTGCCTCGGGCATGGATGCGTGTGATGTCCTTAGGTTAGTCAGGTTTAATTAGTTCTAGGCGACTGATGACCTCAGAAGTTAAGTCGCATGGTGCTCAGAGCCATTTGAACCATTTTGAACCAAAGAAATTCGGTACACCTTTTCCGTGTTAGCTAGAAATGAATTTGGTAATCAGGCAGTTGCGCGCCCAAATTCAAGCGACACGCCAAAGATGGTTTCGCCAAACGTGTACTTCGTTTGGTTTCATAAAACACAAAAGAGCGATACAGAAATTAGACAAGAGTAGAACCCCAGCCAAATGCTGAACAGTCTAGTGCGCTGCTATTTATGCAACGGGTTCCCAAATCGTGTTTCGCGGAACATGCTGTTCCGCAGGAAGTGAAGGAGTGTTCTGCGAAAAACTGTTATTAAACAGGGCACTTTCCGAAGTTTTTCTTATTTGTTTAAAACTTTATTATAAGCTCTGTGCTGGCAGCTGTTATTTGAATCTGAAGTAATCTATGCATAAAACACGTTTTCTCATTTAAAAAAACCTGTATTACTTGTATTATATATTCAAATTAAACAAAGTGTTCCATCAAAGTACCAGTCTACTCAAGTGCTTCGTCGGGTGGAAAGTTTTGGAAATCCTGAACTACGCTGTGAAAAGGACTGACTCTAATTGTTCTGGTGGGCCGCTTGAACCGGTGCGCATAACGACCTGACTGGCTAATTTCAGTGCTCATTAACTGGGGAAAAAGGTCAACGTATCGAATTTTTTTCTAAACACTTATTTCTCAGCAAACAATACTATTACAAGCTTTCCAGACTTTTTCTGACCACCCTGTATGCTATAAAAGAGCTTGTTTTTGGTTGAAATTACCCTGTGAAATTTCTCTGCAAATTACTGCGAAGTACATACAGTTATCAGCAATAGAATTAGAAATAGTAGATGTGTTGGAAAGGAAGAACCTCCATTGCCATAGTGAATTGAGTAAGTTTTTGGATGTGCCACCTGACCGACATATCATTACTCCTTCAATCAGCCTTCGGCGTGAAATTTGAACGCATTGTGGTCAGGGAATGTGATTCAGCGCATTTGATTGCAGCCATATTGTGGTGCATGGTGCATGTGATATTCCACTTCAAGGGTCAAGTAGCTACATGGTATTGGCGCACTTTATCACAACCAGACCGTGGTGCCTGATGCATGTTGCATTCCACTTCCAGTGTCGTCCAGCTGCATGGTATTGGAGCTTTGATCTGGGCCACATCGTCAGTGCATGACACGTGTGGCATTCCACTTCATCGGTCGTGCAGCCACTGCGCTTTTTATGAGGCACAATGTCAGAGTTGTGCCACGAGTGTCTCGATTCTGAGACATCTTCTGAGGCCAACAACGTATTGACGACTGGAGTTATCACCACTTATGTCGGATCCTGAGTGCGGATAGGTATCCCACGGCACCTCAAGTCACATATCAATCCAGTGATGTACAGCATTAGTGAGTAGCCATTCCAACCGGACCAACTTCCTCAATACAGTGTACAGAAACCATTGCCTGCGCGTGTTGCAGCATACGTCAGCATACGCTGGTGGAATATTACGGATACCAGGATAAACACTTGACATGATTCATCACAACATACGGGCAGGTGGTGGAACTATTCTTATTTTGGCAATGTGTAAGGGGCACTCAAAAAGTTTTGGTTCCAAGATCGTACCGCCCAGAATGAGGAAAAATCGAATTGAGCATTGTGACAGTCATCCCACCGATGCACCAGATTGAAGACAACCGTTTAGTAAAACACCGTATTCTGCTGCGTAAAGAAATTCGTTACTGTGCACATCCTCACCGGACAGGAATCGTCAGCCTTTCAAGGCTTTTTTTAAGGGACGAAGGCATGATAATCGTTGGGGGAAGATTATGACAATAGGACGCGTGCTCAGTTGTCTCCCACTTTCTTCTTTTTTGAGTCATCAGTCTTCTGACTAGTTTGATACGGTTCGCTACGAATTCCTCTCCTGTCCCAACTTTTTCATCCCGGTTTAGCACTTACAACCTACGTTCTCAATTATTTACTGAATGTATTCCAGTTTCTGTCTTCCTCTACAGTTTTTGCCCTCTACAGCTCCCTCTAGTACCATGGAAGTTATTCCCTCAAGTCTTAACAGATGTCCTATCAGCCTGTCCCTTCTCCTTGACAGTGTTTTTCACATATTCTTTTCCTCTCTGATTCTACGCAGAACCTCCTCATTTCTTATATTATAAGTATACCTAATTTTTAAAATTTATCTGTAGCACCGCATATCAAACGCTGCGATTCTTTTCTGTTCCGGTTTTCCCACAGTCCATGTTTCACTACCATACAGTGCTGTGCTCCATACGTACATTCTCAGAAATTTCTTCCTTAAATTAAGGGCTATGTTTGAAACCAATACATTTCTCACTGGCAGGAATGCCCTTCTTTCCTGTGCTAGTTTGCTTTTGATGTCCTTTTTACTCCGTCCGTCACTGGCTACTTTGCTGCCTCGGTAGTAGAATTCCTTAGCTTCAGCTACTTCGTTACTGTATTCATTAGTCTGTTCATTCCATTCAGCAGATGACGTAATTATTCATCACTTTCACTAAGGATATCACTATCATCAGCGAATCTTGTCACTGATATTCTTTCACCTCGAATTTTAATTCCACTCCTGAACCTTTTTCTATTTCCATCATTACTTCTTCGATGAACAGACTGAACAGTAGGGGCGAAAGACTGCTTCTCCGTCTTACACCTTTTTAATCCGACCACTTCGTTCTTGGTCATCCACTGTTTTTTTTCCCTTTTGGCTGTTGTTCGTACTGTATCTTATCCGTCCTTTCCTATAGCTTACCTCTAGGTTGACCTGAATGTGAATATCTTGCACCATTTCATATTGTCCAACGCTTTTTCCTGGTCGACAAATCTAGTGAACTTGTCTTTATTTTTCTTTATCCTTGGTTTCATTATCAAGAGCAACGTCAGAATTGCCTCTCTGGTGACATTACCTTTCTTAAAGTCAAACTGGTCGTCATCTAGCACATCCTCAATTTTCTTTTCCATTCTTCTGTATATTATTTTTGTCAGCAACTTGGATGCATGATCGATAACGAGATGATTGTGTGCTAATTCTGGTAATTGTCAGCTTTTGCAGCGTTCGTAATTGTGTGGATGATATATTTTTCCGCAAGTCATATGATATGTCGCCAGACTCATACATTCTACACACTATCGTCAATAGTCGTTTTGTTGCCGTCTCCCCCAATAATTTTAGAAATTCTGATGGAATGTTATCTACCCCTCCTCCCTTATTTGACCTTAAATCCTCGAAACATCACTTGAATCCTGATTCTAATACTGGGTACCTATCTATTCTAAATCGGCTCCTGTTTCTTCTTGTATCACGTCAGACAAACCTTTCCTCTCAAAGAGGCCTTCAATGTATTCTTTCCACCTATACGCTCTCTCCTCTGCATTTCACAGTGGAATTCCCGTTGGACTCTGAATGTCACCACCTTTGCTTTTGATTTCAGCGAAGGTTATTTTGACTTTTCTATATGCTGAGTCAGTCCTTTCCATTGTAGTTGGCGTAATTTCTGCGTTAGGACATTTGTGAGGCGGGGACGTCCGTTTTCATGAAGCAACAGCACCCCTTAGCGCACCATTCCACAGTGTTGCTTTTCAATAGACACGCTGTCCATACATATTCTTCATTCCCCGACGGATGTCTGCCGGTGTTTGTCCTTCGGCAACTAAGAAAGGACTATCAGCACGTTTGTTCTGTTTGGACGCATTGTAATAGCGTCGCCATAGTTCACGTTTCCATATGTATCTCACTCACGTCGAGAAAGCACGAATGTCATACTATCTCTTGCCTACATGTCAGTACTTATATACCCGCACTGATGTTGCGTTAGGTTGCATATAAGGTGCAACAACACTCTCATATGGAAAATCTTTGATCGCTATTCAAAAAAGAAGGAACAGATTTCTAACGTTTATTACTTCCAAACTACAAAATACAGAAAAACAATTTCAACGTACCAAGAAAGAGAAAAGTTCAAATTTTTTGCATTGAGTGTGAGCACCGTGTGTTACACAATAAATATCGAAATGGTGGCTCATTTCATGAGACACACGAAGCAACTGGTCTCTGCCGGCCGGAGTGGCCGTGCGGTTCTAGGCGCTACAGTCTGGAAGCGCGCGACCGCTACGGACGCAGATTCGAATCCTGCCTCGGGCATGGATGTGTGTGATGTCCTTAGGTTAGTTAGGTTTAAGTAATTCTAAGTTCTAGGGGACTGATGACCTCAGCAATTAAGTCCCATAGTGCTCAGAGCCATTTGAGCCAACTGGTCTCTCGTTATCGAATACAGAGCGCCAAGAGTGTGATTTCGTAGGCTTTCAAGATCGTCAGGAATAGGAGGAATAAAACGCGGTCTTTTATGTAAGAACACAGCTAAAAACCACATTCTGTGAGGTCAGGAGACCTGGGAGGCCACTGGCGATGAAGTTCATCTTCTCCTCCTCTTCTTACAATTCAAAGTCCTGGAGTGGTATCATTCAGAGAAGCTGTGCTCAAATTAGTTTTGTTTCGTCCCTTTCTTTATACCGCCCTATTCTCCCTCAAATAGTAACTTGATATAAATCCTTCTGAGCACATCTGGGAGGTTATATGCACCTTGAGTCGAGCCCCAATCCGCCGATAACGGTTCAGTGCTCATGTATTTCCACTACAACCTGCATTTAGGTTTTTTAATTCCTTAATGTACATAGCCGATTAAGGGATCTTCTGAATTATCTTATCCAAGAGGGTGCAGAGGATACCCGCCAGGTTAGCCGAGGGGGCTAATGCACTGCTTCCTGGACTTGGATAGGCGCCCTGGCCCTGTATCGACGAATGCTGTTATGCCGGGCAGCCTGGATCTGGTTTTTAGGCTGTTTTCCACATTCCGCTAGGTGAATATCGGGCTGGTCCCCACGTTCCGTCTCTGTTGCACGACTTGAAGACATTTGAAAAATGTTCACACTCTTTCATGGCTTACACTAGATGCATACAGCTGGGTTACACTAATTCCATCCTGGGGGTTTTTGGGGTGGCTACAGGAAGGTCATCCGGCCACCCTCTGACACTAACATTGCCAAATCCATGATAACAAGGTCCTGCATCGAAGCTGGACAAAGGCCCAAAGCAAATGGTGAATGAAGAGGGTACATAGGATACTATCATCTTTAAGCCATCGAGCTGTATGACCTTTGGAAATTTAACGGCTGCTGTTTGCCCCTTGATTTCACCTAGCCACAGCATCCACTTAGCAAGGCCACATTGGCTAATGTTACAAAGACAGATGAGTTATCCTGACTGGTGCCCCTGCAACTACAGGAAACGTTGCTGCCTCTCTTCAGGAACTACATGTTGTTCTGGACTCCGCACAATTCATCTACGGTACCCGTCTATGTCATGGCATACAAACCATTGCGTCAAGGCCGTATGCTCGTCGGGAGAGTGGGTGAATAATTATGCCATAAATAGAACAAGGCATTCAGAGTAACAGAAAAGGGAAATGTAAAGGGATTCCTTTGGTCAGGCAGAAGATTCTTGCGAAGGAAGCTGTCTGAGTAGGGTAAATTTAAATATAAATCTACCTCACATGAAATTTTATATCAACACCATTGTAAATTTCATACGATAGGAAGAGTGGAACTTCTGAAGAAATTAAAAGCTAGTTATTAGGATGCAATTGAAGACAAGATGACATGGAAACCTTGGTTTCATAGAAACAACTGCTACAGAAGATGCATATTCGGCTACAAGACGAATAATAATGGTGATAATGTTTTGGTTCATTAGTGTAGATCTTCGTGCTTTCATTTAGGGTGATTACATGGACGGCGCGAAATTATTCATATGAAAGAAACAATAAAAATGTTGTAATAAAGTGCGGAAGGCCGTAGGCACCCTCACGTATAATGACTGCTGAAATAACGTATATGAGTGTATCTCAGGTTAGTGGCTTATCCCATCATCTAATGAATTAACAAAAAATGGTTCAAATGGCTCTGAGCACTATGGGACTTAACGTCTGAGGTAATCAGGCCCCTAGAACTTAGGACTACTTAAACCTAACTAACCTAAGGACATCACAATGAATTAACACTCATGTAGATGCAATCAAGGGCTCCCAAAGGGCAGAGTGGTATCCCGATACCCACTTGATTTCAATCTGTAGCTTGCATATGCCGGAGCTCACTGTCTAATTAATATGTATGCTATTGGTTCGATCCACCCCATCTGTGCCGTTAGGCAAACTGAAGCTCGTAATTATGCAAACGGACACATCAGTGTGGTACAGTAAATAAATACCTCTATCCAATTTAATCATTTCTTATGACTTGTCAAACTGCGCTCAGAACACGTGCATAGCTAAAAACATTCTTTAAACTAGCTGATCTCAATTTACCAACTATTTAGAAGCTTACAGTATTTCTAACCGAAATTCTAGCAAAGAATTTGGTGTTAAATAATTGATTTTATTTTCGGTTCTGTCTTTTCACTTCTAGTACTTGAAGTGTTGTATACATCCCTTCTAGCACCATCGTCCTGTTTCTTTTTTTTTCTTTCATCAGCTTCTTTCCACTGTGCAGATGAGTGGAAGTACTAGAGTTTTAATGTAAGCAAATGTTACCTTGAACGAATGTGCATTCATTACTAGCGTCAAAGTACGTATTACAGTGCTATCGATTCTTGTCATTTTTCACATCCTCTTACGCTGAATTTAATGGTTTTGAGAAAGACTGATTAAGTTGTTGACCGCTACGTAACCTTTATTTTATAGTACATGTATATCAGTTAACATACGTAAAAATGCAGTTCCAATAAGAAATCGCTTTATTAATAGTGTTGACCTACTGGACTGGTGACTACCTTATTTGCAGTTTATCTAAATTTTCCCACCTAGGCCTACCTCTAAGCACCATCTAATTCCCTTTATTGCAATGTTTCGTCACGATTCCAATTATAATTTCTTCAATAATTACTTTAATTATTGCCACCATTAGAATCTCTTAAAGTAAGATGAAAAGAGAAGATCAGAAACAAACTATAAGACTTTGAAAAAACTACTGAGTATGCATAGCACATAGCACTTTACCAGTATTTCTTCGGATACGTTGTATCAAGTCAGATGGACAGATATTAGATGTACGCTACTGCTTACACTAATTGTGATGGAACCAGTTTCCAGTGTGTTAAGTTTGTAAAATGCTTTTACAGTGTAGTCTGCACTAAGCAGCATAATGGAATCATATTATGCCACAAGGAAAATGGCAGATATCTTACATTATGATCAATAAAATTTTTCTGGGTTTTTGACCACATTGTCAATATGTAGAACTATCACTGTTGTAAGAAACCTTCTTCAGGGTGTTTTTGTAAAAAAAATTAAAGAAAACATCCTGAAGGAGTTCATTTGCAACAGTGACCGAAACGTGGATAGTTTTACATACTGACAATATGTCCAAAAACCCAGAAAAAATTTATTGACTGTGACAATGGCCGCGGAAGCCTGCGTTTATATCTTGCACTGACAAATGAATGCAACCATCAAGCACGTGTCCTGCAAGTTGTAAAATATCCAGAACGCAGGGTACCATCTCCGCAATTGTTCAGCCGTTTTTTTTTTTTTTTTTTTTTTTTTTCCAGCGACTAGAAGACTGCATTCTGTAGGTGGTTTGCGACAGTGAACAGCTTGTGTTAGACGAGATGTGTTTCACATTAGCGGAGCTGAATAAATGGTCATAGCTCTTAAGTTGCGGAAATTTAGAACCCAAAGTTTTTCGACTATTTTTTCTTGTTTTAGTCCATACTACCACCTCTCAAATTATGAAATGCTTTTTGTAGCACGCTGCGCTGTATAGACTGTCTTATTTCCTATACCTGACAGTTTTCTTCTTTTTTGGGATAAAATGAAACGACGAATGGGTGAATTCATATGCTTCGAATATGTGTTTCAAGTAGGCCAACTGGAAGTGTAACAGCTAAAGCTCTTTGACAGTTGTCGAGAGGAGTATGTCTGTTGGTAACACTATACGGAACACTTGTGGTGTGCTTTATCGCCGTGAGCGCAGTCGAAAGGAAGAGATAGCGAGATCGCAGCAGGTGGCAGCCGTCTTAACGGATGTGGGAAAAGAAATTCCTGGTCTCGATAACGAACCGGCACTGGCACAATTTCACTACATCCTCCTCTGCTTTCATATGCAGCATGACTGGAGTAAGGTGTGCGATTTTTTTTCCGCCTTGTTTTCCGTGCGGTAGCAGGCGCTCCGCAGCATCCCCGCTTAAATTGGGTGCGGTTTGTAATTAGCGCGCTGGGGAGTGTTCCTTTTGTTGTGGGCGTGCGCACAGAAACAGTGGGTCGAATGGCACAATGGAGAGCGCCCTCCCCAATATGCTAATCCGGCCGGCCGTGCCGTCCCATCCCGGCCTCCTCTGTTGCGGCGTGTCGTGTTTTATGCTCTCCTGCAATTAATGCTGCGGTCTTGGACGAGGGATTTGCACAAACTGTGTAAGACGGTACGTACTCATTATAATGTCGGTGTTCTATGTCTTTGGTACCTTGAACCTTAGTACAGTGTAACAAGTTGTCGTGCTAGGTTCAACAAAAGATACAAGCCGACAAAACGACTGCTGGCTGTTAAAGAATTTGCATCGGTATGTGCGTTACAGAATAATGAAAAGAAATTGGTAGAAGCTGAACATGGGGATGATCAGTTAGCGTCCCAGAAAAATTTAGGAACATCTAAGGCAGTACTGATCCTGCGGCATATCTTAGAAAATGCGTCAAAGAAAGGCAAACCTACGTTTATAGCATGTGCAGATTTGGAAGTTTATAGGGTTTGTATATTTAGACTATGTTGACTGGAATAAATTCTTACATTTCTGTAGGTAGCAGGGTAAAATACAGGCAGTGAAAGGTTCCTGAATGTATACAGAAACCAGACGCCAGCCGAAGGACATGAAGAGTAACCACTACTTGAAGAGAGAGTACGACGGTGTTGAAGCTTGTCCGCAATATCATACGCTCTGTGCATTAACCAAGTAGTAAATGATTCGAAAGAAAAGTTTGGAAGAAGAATAGTTCAGAGAGAAGAAAAAAAAAAAACTTTGAGGTTAGCCGATGACATTGAAATTCTGTAGGAGACAGCAGAGGACTTGGAAGAGCAGTTGAATTGAATGGACAGTGTCTTGAAAGGAGGATATAAGATGAACATAGAAAAAGCTAAACAAGGTAATGGCATGCAGCCGAATGAAATCAGGCGACGCTGAGGGAACTTGATTAGGAAATGAGAAACTGAAAGTAGTAGATGGATTTTGTTATTTGGTCAGCAGAATAGCTTATGATGGCCGTAGTAGAGAGGATATAAAATGTAGATGGGGAATGGTAAAAAAGCGTTTCTGATGAAGAGAAATTTGGTAACAGCGAATACAGACTTAAGAATTAAGAAATCTTTACTGAGTGCTTATGTGTGGAGTGTAGGCGTGTATGGAACTGAAACGTGGACAATAAACAGTTTAGACAAGAAGAGAATAGAAGCTTTTGAAATGCTGTAGGTGAATGCTGACTCTTAGATGGGCAGATTGGGTAACTAATGAGGAAGTACTAAACAGCCCTGGCGAGACAAGAAAGTTGTGGCACAACTTGACTGAAAGAAGTGATCGTATTCTGGGACATCGAGGAGTCATCAGTCTAGTCCTTGAGGAAATTGTTGAGGGGGGGGGGGGTAAAAATTGTAGAGGTGGGACAAGAGGTGAATACAGGAAAGCATGTTGAAACGTATGTAGGTTGGAGTAGCTATTCGTAGATTAAGAGTCTTGCAGAAACGAGAGTAGCATGAGGAGCTGGTCAGACCAGTCTTCGAAGTGAAGACCACAGCAACAAAATGAGCAGCATGTACAACTTGCCTTGCACAATGGCCTTTACAAGCGTTAGGTCAAGAGAAAGCTTTCTCGGCCTTGGACACAAGTGTCTAATATTGTGAAGTTGATGCATTAAGTTGTTCTGAAAGCGGTGCTGATATTCAAGACAATAAAAGTGGGTAAAGATCTGTGAACTATCTGGGGAAGTTATCCTTGCATTACTGAGCAACTTTTTCACCAGGTATCCAGTCTAGTTTACCAAATTGCCAACCAGACTAACATTAATCATAATCGTTTAATAGTCATCTTACGACAACTGGTGATATATATATACAGAATTTAAATAAAAAGAAATAAATCAGTTTATATTTAGACATTTATTTTAACATTGATCATTGTTCCGTTAAAATTTTCAGCATATTAAACTTGATTCATAACTGAACTGGTGCCTTATTTAGGATTGTGAATATGTGAGTTTGTAATCTTACAGATCACATCAAATATGGAGCCAAGATTGGGAGACTACATACAACACTGCATTCAAAAAATAACACACGAAGAACGTTGAAACATATGCAAGAGGAAATTAACCACAACCAACCGATTCAATTTTCACCCAAAGAAGTTACGTTCGTAGCGCAATCCTGTCCGTCATGAAATTACCACACACTGGTATACTAAATTCATACTAACTCTCTGAGAAATCTTCCCGAAAAGAATAGCTGAGGGCTACTTTGATGATTACACCACATGCTTCACGTGGTCTCGTCTTACTATCAACCTGATGGGTCAAACAATTGTATAAGCACGTGGTACTGGTCTCACAAAGTACACCCCACGTTGGTTGAACATAAAGAAAAGTTGCTATATTGAAAAATATTGTAAAGACGAGACGTTATAATCTCAGGCACATTCGCATTTAAGATTGATGATCTTAGAGTTACTGATCAACACGTGGTTCCACTTTACTCACAAAGTAGTGACAAAGCAACTACCGGAAGACATTCTGAACTTCACACTCGAATTACACTGCGTTGCAATTTAAGATAACATTAGATATTTTAGATATAAACCTGAAATAAAGGTGATTAAATTTTCAGTTAGTCTGAACTTAAGAAATACATTGTCCTACGGACTTAGCAGAGATGCACTTAGCCGGAGATTTTACCACTTCAGACGCGCGCCGCGGACAGACTGCTGTGGGCTCCTACCGAGGGTGCTTCACAGATACAAACGGAAGTGACCAGAGAGGTAGCTTCCTATACCAACATGACAAGGGACAGACAGGACCATACTAAGAATAGAAACCTCTTTGCTTTTAGAAAGCATAGCTACCTGTTCGGACGTCGGTCCTACTGTTCTCTAGCAGGCAGGCTTGTCTGCTACCATCAAGCATGCAACTAAAAATACATTTGCTCATTCATCCATTCACACAGAAGGGAAGGGGGATGACAGTATCTTATCATATACAGTACATAAAAGAAATTCCGTATGAGACTGTGTGACATGAATTACATATAAACTGTGTTTTAAAGTGTAGTAGTGTGACAGATCGTTCTTGTTTATGTGTAAAAGTAACGTGTTCCACTGCTCATTCTCCTTCCAGATGGAGTCAGAAACACCACAGTAAATTCAGAAGTGGAATTTATGCCGTAAATGACAACAGATTTAAGAAATTAACATGAAAGGAATCCAACAGAGACCTTTCAATATCAACGAAATTTTGTTTGGCTGCATTTCTAAATTAGTCGTGTTCCGTGTCTTTTTGCAATGTGTAAAGTTGAATACTGTGGTGCCACGAGCTGATTTATTTTGGCCGGGTTACAATCTAAAGAAATAGACTCAAAGATTGTAAAGGCTTGTAAGGAGCATGCTTATTCTCCGGTTTGAACATGTAAGAAATGGTAATTTGTATTCCTACGCAAACCTACTTCCTCTGAACGTAATTCACGTGAATGACGTCCCATAACTGCAACCATAGAAAACATCAGGAACATATGCAGTATATCATTGGACTACGTGCCGTTAATAGTGGAGGTGTATCAAAAGAGAGAGTGCGACACATTCCGCGTGAGGAATTAACTATGAAGAACATCTGTGTCAGTGTGTTCTGCAGTTATAAATGTATTATTCATTTATTGATAAAGTCTAAATCCAAGAAAGAGAACTTCAAATTAAAAATGTGGTAACGCGAGGATGATAATGGTTGGTTTGTGGGGCGCTCAACTGCGCGGTCATCAGAGCCCATACAAAGTCCCAATTTTTACGCAGTACAATTCTTTACACAGTTCAATTGAGTTACTATCACGAATGATGATGATGATGATAAAATGATGAGGACAACACTAACACCCAGTCCCGGGGCAGAGAAAATCCCCACCCTGCAGGGAATCGAACGGGGGTCCGAGGATCCGGGCGCAGAAACGCTAGCCACTAGACCACGAGCTGCGGACGTGGTAACGCGAGGTTGCGACTTGTCGCCACTGTTGTTTGACAGACACGTCGAAGAGCAAATGCGGGGAAGGGAATACAAGTAAGAGGGAAAACAAATACCAACGCTGGAGATTGCGGCGAACGTAGCACTTGAAATCGCATTCCAGTAAGACTTAGATCTGCCGGAAGGAACGCATAAAAAACTTTTCACAGAGTAAGACTAAAGATACGAAGCCCACACCTACTACAGTAGTGCAAGTTTATATGCCAACTAGCTCTGCAGATGACGAAGAAATTGAAGAAATGTATGATGAAATAAAAGAAATTATTCAGATAGTGAAGGGAGACGAAAATTTAATAGTCATGGGTGACTGGAATTCGAGTGTAGGAAAAGGGAGAGAAGGAAACGTAGTAGGTGAATATGGATTGGGGCTAAGAAATGAAAGAGTAAGCCGCCTGATAGAATTTTGCACAGAGCACAACTTAATCATAGCCAAAACTTGGTTTAAGAATCATGATAGAAGGTTGTATACATGGAAGAACCCTGGAGATACTAAAAGGTATCAGATAGATTATATAATGGTAAGACAGAGATTTAGGAACCAGGTTTTAAATTGTAAGACATTTCCAGGGGCAGATGTGGACTCTGACCACAATCTATTGGTTATGACCTGTAGAAACTGCAAAAAGGTGGGAATTTAAGGAGATGGGACCTGGATAAACTGAAAGAACCAGAGGTTGTACAGAGTTTCAGGGAGAGCATAAGGGAACAATTGAAAGGAATGGGGGAAAGAAATACAGTAGAAGAAGAATGGGTAGCTCTGAGGGATGAAGTAGTGAAGGCAGCAGACGATGAAGTAGGTAAAAAGAAGAGGGTTAGTAGAAATCCTTGGGTAATAGAAGAAATATTGAATTTAATTGATGAAAGGAGAAAATATAAAAATGCAGTAAATGAAGCAGGCAAAAAGGAATACAAACGTCTCAAAAATGAGATCGACAGGAAGTGCAAAATGGCTAAGCAGGGATGGCTAGAGGACAAATGTAAGGATGTAGAGGCTTATCTCACTAGGGGTAAGATAGATACTGCCTACAGGAAAATTAAAGAGACCTTTGGAGATAAGAGAACCACATGTATGAACATCAAGAGCTCAGATGGAAACCCAGTTGCAAGCAAAGAAGGGAAAGCAGAAAGGTGGAAGGAGTATATAGAGGGTCTATACAAGGGCGATGCACTTGAGGACAATATTATGGAAATGGAAGAGGATGTAGATGAAGATGAAATGGGAGATGGGATACTGCGTGAAGAGTTTGACAGAGCACTGAAGGACCTGAGTCGAAACAAGGCCCCGGGAGTAGACAACATTCCATTAGAACTACTGATGGCCTTGGGAGAGCCAGTCATGACAAAACTCTACCATCTGGTGAGCAAGATGTATGAGACAGGCGAAATACCCACAGACTTCAAGAAGAATATAATAATTCCAATCCCAAAGGAAGCAGGTGTTGACAGATGTGAAAATTACCGAACAATCAGTTTAATAAGCCACAGCTGCAAAGTACTAACACGAATTCTTTACAGACGAATGGAAAAACTAGTAGAATCCGACCTCGAGGAAGATCAGTTTGGATTCCGTAGAAATACTCGAACACGTGAGGCAATACTGACCTTACGGCTTCTCTTAGAAGGAAGATTAAGGAAAGGCAAACCTACGTTTCTAGCATTTGTAGACTTAGAGAAAGCTTTTGACAATGTTGACTGGAATACTCTCTTTCAAATTCTAAAGGTGGCAGGGGTAAAATACAGGGAGCGAAAGGCTATTTACAACTTGTACAGAAACCAGATGGCAGTTATAAGAGTTGAGGGACATGAAAGGGAAGCAGTGGTTGGGAAGGGAGTAAGACAGGGTTGTAGCCTCTCCCCGATGTTGTTCAGTCTGTATATTGAGCAAGCAGTAAAGGAAACAAAAGAAAAATTCGGAGTAGGTATTAAAATTCATGGAGAAGAAATAAAAACTTTGAGGTTCGCCGATGACATTGTAATTCTGTCAGAGACAGCAAAGGACTTGGAAGAGCAGTTGAACGGAATGGATGGTGTCTTGAAGGGAGGATATAAGATGAACATCAACAAAAGCAAAACGAGGATAATGGAATGTAGTCGAGTTAAGTCGGGTGATGCTGAGGGTATTAGATTAGGAAATGAAACACTTGAAGTAGTAAAGGAGTTTTGCTATTTGGGGAGCAAAATAACTGATGATGGACGAAGTAGAGAGGATATAAAATGTAGACTGGCAATGGCAAGGAAAGCGTTTCTGAAGAAGAGAAATTTGTTAACATCGAGTATAGATTTAAGTGTCAGGAAGTTATTTCTGAAAGTATTTGTATGGAGTGTAGCCATGTATGGAAGTGAAACATGGACGGTAAATAGTTTGGACAAGAAGAGAATAGAAGCTTTTGAAATGTGGTGCTACAGAAGAATGCTGAAGATTCGATGGGTAGATCACATAACTAATGAGGAAGTGTTGAATAGGATTGGGGAGAAGAGAAGTTTGTGGCACAACATGACCAGAAGAAGGGATCGGTTGGTAGGACATGTTCTGAGGCATCAAGGGATCACCAATTTAGTATTGGAGGGCAGCGTGGAGGGTAAAAATCATAGGGGGAGACCAAGTGATGAATACACTAAGCAGATTCAGAAGGATGTAGGTTGCAGTAGGTACTGGGAGATGAAGAAGCTTGCACAGGATAGAGTAGCATGGAGAGCTGCATCAAACCAGTCTCAGGACTGAAGACCACAACAACAACAAGACTAAAGAATAAATGAAGTAAAGACGAAAATCAGGAATACTAGTTATAAGAAAAATGACGCATAAGATCAAACTTGGAAGCAGTTCAGAAGTGGAAGAGCTAGGATAAATGAGAAGCAACGTTACTCAGTATCACAGGGAATGAGAACTGCTGAGATGTTGGTGGACTGATTGCTTTTGATATTGATGTTGTTGTTGTTGTTGTTGGTGGTGGTGGTGGTTCTCAGTCCAAAAACTCATGGGATTAACTTCTGCACGCTTTTCTATCCTGCGTAATTCTCTTCATCTGCGAATAACTGCTGCAATTTACACCCTTGTTTACCGTAGTCATCTGTCGGGCTCACTCTACAGTTTTTACACCACACGCTTTCTTCCATTACCAAACTGACAAACGCTTCATGCCTGCGAATGTGTCGTATCAACAGATCCCTTCTTTTACTCAAGTTGTGGAATAAATTCACTGACCATCCACGTTTCACTTCTACGCTCCAGACAAATACCTTCAGTAAATACTTCCTAAAACTTAAACAAGTCCCTTTCTTTCAGGAATGATTTTCATGCTATTGCAGGTCTACATTTTATTTACTGTCTACTACTTTTAGTCTTTCATTTCATCATCTAATTCTTTCGGTATTACCTGATATAATTGGACTATATTCCATTACCAGTGATTTACTTTTGTTGCTGTTCATCTTTTAACCCATTTTCGAGACACCATCCATACCACTCGACAGCTGATACAGGTCCTTAGATGTCTTTGACAGATATATAATGTTAATGGACAACTAAAATGCTTTTATTTCCTCTCGCTGAACTTTAATTCCGTTCCCCTTTCCCAATTTGTCCTTGGTTTCCTTTGAGAGGTGGCACGAGCCCCCTCTTACTCTCAGTAATTAGATTTTCCTCTCTAATTGCATGCGGTGAAAAGTTGCTATTCCTTCACACGCGGACTTCCCATGCAGTGTCTCTCACACCCGGGTGGTCCGGTGACAGGTGGGTACTGCTGAACTTGAAAGGGTTAAGCCGACGTGTGTGAGGGTCGAGTGAATGCTTTCAAGACGCCGACATTGTCATAAGACGGAGCGGCTGGGCTAGAGATTCCGTTACTTCGCCGAAACTTAGTGAAAACACTTTCTGGCGGGCTACCAGCGAGGCGTGGGAATAACTTGCGTTCCCAGGCAGTCTTGGCGGGCAAATTACCGCGTTTTCTGCAAAGTTATAGCTGTGATTGGCTGGCTCAGGTGATAGCTCTGTGACGTAGCAAAATCGGCGCAGAAATTGGCGCCAAGTATCTCCATTGGTGGAATGGTAGTGCTCCGGCAATAGAGTGGAATTTTCCGCCCGTTTTCGAGTTGCTGATTGGAGCGTTTAACCACGGCCACTGTCGTGGGGGCGGGAATGTTCTGTGTTTGGCTTGTACAGGTGCTCTTGAGGGGGTCGGCTCTCGCCTTTCGGTCCGAGTAGGTTACAAAACTGAGCTCTCACTGCTCTGGACAGCCTGCCTTCCGTTGGCTGTCTAATATACTTTTATTTAATTGTAACTGTTGCTGAAGTTTCGACTTCAACGTAACTTTCCGAGTACAGTTGGCAATTGAGCGTTCTGCGTACAAGCGGCCTATGTTGTCTGTCTTGGACAGTTTTGGCTAACGTTGACTGTATTGGAGTTACTGTGTGACTTCGCTGTACCATCAGTGATTGCGTGGCGGGCCTTATTCGACTCCCTCAGAGGCGCATTTGTATTGCTGGGAAGTCTTTAGTCTGGAACAACCAGACCAGGATAGTTTGTTTCGGGCTATATTCGCGACATTATCATCACCACAACGGGACGTCGAAGCAACAAGCCATCGCCTCTGGTATGCCAGATCGTTTTCTTGCATTTAAGAAGACAGCTTGGTACTGTATGTCCGCAGCACCGGCAGGATTTTGCTAGGTGATTATCAGAGCTCAGCAGAGCGCGCCTGTTCGTCTTTTCTAACTTTGTTCTGTCTTGCATGTTCATTGTCTGAGTTCTCACTACTGTAGGAGCAGTTAATGTTGGGTTGGGTGTGTGTTTCTCTTAAGATTTGAGTTGCAAGTAATTGGCTCCACATACCACTTCGTCATAAATGTCACAATCTAGTTTATGGACAACTTCACCTTCACAGCATTTATTTGAGTATCCAATTTGATGTATTGTAAATGTTTCATGTGTTTTGTTTATTATTTTGAGTTTAGTCATAATAAATCAAATTGTTATTTTGGACAGAACTTTCATTCTGTTAATCGGTAGAGCAACCCTTTCATTTCTCAGTAACATTAATGAAACTTTCCTTTATTTCATTAATTTATGTCAAATTAAATTATTGCAGATGCCAGACTCTTTTCTACTCCACTTGCAGGTTCGATTACAGTCAGTTCGCGTTTCTTCTTAATGGGTGGGGGGGGGGGCCTTAGAGGATCATTTACATATCAAGATTCTAGAAGAATTTAGTGTTAAATACACTGCTAGCCCGGCACCTCACACCTTTAAGGCTTATTCAATATACAAATTGAACAATGTCGAGAATAGGCTACAATCCTGTCTTATTTCTTTCCCATCTATTGCTTCCCTTTCACATCTTTCAACTCGCATAACTGCAATCTGGTTTCTAGAAAAGTTATAAATAACCTTTCACTCTCTGTGTTTTACTCCTGCTATCTTCAGAATTCCAAAGAGTATATTCCAGTCAGCATTTTCAGAAGATTTTTTTTTGTAAGCCCAAAAATAATAAAAATGTGCATTTGCATTTTAGTAACGTCATCTAAGAGAAGTCTAGGGTCAGTCCTGCCTTGCGTGTTCCTGTGTTTCTACGGAAACCAAATTAAATTTCCCCGAGAAACTGCGAATAATTGTAACCAGCGTGGTAAGGAGGAAACAGTGATCTGTTATTGGCGATCAATTAACAAAAACAGTCAAGATCGCAAAATCTCTCTTTTATTAAAAAGACTGGATTAGTAAATGAGATATTCTGCGATCTCGACTGATTTTGCTAATTGATGTAATGTAAATAATTCGTGTCAGTATTTTGCGAGAATTAATTATTAAGCTTATCGCTTATGTTCAAACCGATGAACAACTACTTTTTGAAGGTTCAGGGTATTTCTCCTGTCTGACACATCTTGCACATCTGGTGGAATAGTTTTGTCATAGCTGGTTCTCCTAAGGTTGTCAATAGTTCGGAGAGGATGTTGCCTACTCCGTGCCACTGCTTCGACTTATGTCTTTCAGTGCTCTCTCGAATTCTTCTCGTCTATCATATCCCCAAACTCACCTCCACATATTTCTTCTTCTCGTTCTTCAAGTTTGTTTCTCTCAATAAGCCTTCCGCATATCCCAGCCACCTTTCCCTCCTTTGGTCAGTGATGGCTTCTTATCATCTGAGCTCTTTATATTCGTGCAACTGCATCTTTGTTCTCCAAAGGCCTCTTCAGTTTTCCAATAGAAGACCGCTCGCTTTTTCCTTGCTATGCATTCCTCTACATCCTTGCATTTTTTTGTCTAGGCATCCCTGCTTAGCCACTTTGTGCTTTTTATGAGTCTCCTTTTTATACGTCTTATACGTTTTATACGTGTTTCATTTGCTGTCTTTTCTCCCTTCACCAATTATATTTAATTTTTCATCTGTAATCCAAGGTCTTCTTTGTCTTGTTATCTACTTTTCTCTGCTTCTTTCACTATTTGATTAATCAATGCTACCCATTCGTCTTTAATGTTTTCCACACTCCTTTTGCGGTCAATAATTACCTAATGCTGCATTTGAAACTCTCAGCTGCCTCCGGTTCTTTCATCTCCTTAATTTCCTACTGTTCTGTAATTTCTTCAGCTTTAATTTTCGGTTCATAACCAATAAATTATACTCAAAGTCCACATCTGTCCCTGGAAATTTTTGCTGTTTAAAATCTGGTTTCACAATCCCTACCTTACCATTATGGAATCGACATGAAACCTTTGAGTGTCTCCAGGTCTCTTCCACTTCCAAAGCCGTCTTTCACGACTCTGAATCCGAATTAGCGACGGTTGTATTCTAGTATAAGCTGAAGGGTATGTGGCAGCTTCCTTTGTCATTACTTTCTGACAGTTCATGTTCTTCTATTACTTTTCCTTCTCCACCTTCTTCTACTGTCGAATTACAGTAATCGAACTCAATAAATACTCATTTCCTTTAACTGCTACATCATTTCTTCTAACTCATCACACATTGATTCAATCTCTTAATGGACTGCGGAGCAAGCATATAAACTTTTACTATTATGGTAGATGATGGTTTTGTGTCCATATTGTCTATGATAACGCTTTCACTATGCTGGATTACAAGGATTCTCGATTTTTTATTCATTATTAGACGAACTTCTTCATTAACGCTTTCCACTACAGTGATGCTCTGTGGCATCACCATATGTAACTGTTTCTCAAGGCCAAATTATTTCTCCAAATATTATAAACAACATTGCAGGACTTTCCAAAATTAATTCTGATTAGGTTGACGATCGTGAGTTCTATAAAATGGGAGGCAGCAGGCTACAACGCATTGAAAAATTTGTTGTTCCGCGGTGTCTAAGCTACAGTACACGCAGCAGGACTTTCAAAACATTGTATCGAAATAAAAAAATCAAAATAATTTGAAAATTTCACAAATAAAATTTGATTGAATCCTAAAATTAAGTAGTAAACAGATCCAATACGATGTCAGTCATGGTAACTCGTTGTTTGGAAGTCACAAATAAGTGTTATTCCATTTGGCGTCATTGGAAATTTGATATGATACTGTATGTAGTATATGCAAAATCCTGGACTAACATTTACCACAAAGTGTAACGCTAATAATTTTAAGTTTCTTCGAACCCTATGATATACTGTACTATTTGGTCATACAAGTATTTTAATATTCTGTATTGACATGCACACATCAAAACAAATTTTGTATCACCTAGGTTCCGAGAGTTCCGGAAACCGCATAGAAAATTGGAATAGAGATCAACATAAACATCATTTCAACCTTTTTTATTGTTAATGAAAACCACACATTGCATGTTTTACCACCATACAGCGAGACCTTCAGAGGTGGTGGTCCAGATTGTTGTACACACCGTTACCTCTAATACCCAGCTGCACGTCCTTTTGCAGTGATGCATGTCTGTATTCATCGTAGCATACTATCCATAAGTTCATTAAGGCATTGTTGGTCCAGATTGTCCCACTCCTCAACGGCGATTCGGCGTAGATCCCTCAGAGTGGTTGGTGAGTCACGTCGTCCATAAACAGCCCTTTTCAATCTATCCCTAGCTTGTTCAATAGGGTTCATGTCTGGAGAACACGCTGGCCACTCTAGTCGAACGATGTAGTTATCCTGAAGGAAGTCATTCACAAGATGTGCACGGTGGGGGGCCGCGAATTGTCGTCCATGAAGACGAATTACTCGCCAATATGCTGCCGATATGGTTGCACTATTGGTCGGAGGATGGCATTCACGTATCGTAGAGCCGTTACGTCGCCTTCCATGAACACCAGCGGGGTACGTCGGCCGCATATAATGCTAACCTAAAAGAGCAGGGAAGCTCCACCTTCCTGCACTCACAGGACAGTGTGTCTAAGGCGTTTAGCCTGACCGGGTTGTCTCCAAACACGTCTCGAACGATTGTCTGGCTGAAGGCATATCCGACACTCATCGGTGAAGAGAACGTGATACCAATCCTGAGCAGTCCATTCGGCATGTTGTTGGGCCCATCTGTACCTCTCCGCATGGTGTCGTGGTTGCAAAGATGGACCTCGCCATGGACGTCGAGAGTGGAGTTGCACCGGCCGTTGTGGCCGAGCGGCTCTAGGCGCTTCAGTTCCTTTTTGTTATCGTGAAGCATTTCCTATTTGAAAAATCGTTCAAATGGCTCTGAGCACTATGGGACTTAACTTCTGAGGTCATCAGTCCCCTAGAACTTAGAACTACTTAAATATAACTAACCTAAGGGCATCAAACACATCCATGCCCGAGGCAGGATTCGAACCTGCGACCGTAGCGGTCGCGCGGTTCCAGACTGAAGCGCCTAGAACGACTCGGCCACAACGGACGGCTCCTATTTGCAGATAATTTATAAAATAACGACCCAGTGATGATGGTGCAGATGTAATAAAACATGTTCCCGCCAAAAACTGTTAAAAATGTAAGTTTTGACCAAAATGAGATAAATCCAATACTATAAATATATTCAACATTGTTGTTTGTGCGTATTTTGTTTACGTTGTACAGGACTGAATCGAGAGACGAAGATTGGAGAAATGCAGATTTGTGTGTTTAAACGCTGTCCATTAATCCCGAGTTTGATATCTTTTGCTCATGGCAAATGCCCGCAATGTAGTACTACCAGTGACCTCCATTCCTCAATTAAGATCGCAGATAGACGGCGTGCTTGTAACTTCACTTTCTACTCATTGTCACGACTATTTTAAAGGTCACTGTCGTGACTCCACCAGCCCGATTCTTCAAATTCTGGCGTCTTCTTCGGTGAATGAGGCGTCAGGAAGCAACAGCTCAAAGATTCGGCCCAACCGATGTACAGTTGCGTTCATAAGATAGTATTTAGTCTCACGTTATTGTTTGCGTTCTCAAATTAACATTCACCATTAAATTAAAGGCATAAATAACATAACTAGCAAAGCTCGGTCACCGCAATACTGATTTCAAACTTTTTCTCAAGCTCACTGTTGTCAATAAACGTGGAGACTGATTGTTATTCTATTTACATAAACAAACCAAACGCGTTTTTGCCTTGTGTCAGCAAACTTTATTTTCGTACGACCTATGTCTGTGTTTTTAGCCCATTTCACATGACACAGGTAATACCAAAGTTACGTGCTACAAAATGACCTTACATCCTGAAAACTTACAAAAATAAAGTTTTGCGAACAGTGTTTTTACCAAGGATCCACGTTTGAATCAATTAAAGCAATAAGGAATAAATAAAATTACTTCGTTTATTGGCAGTCCGCCACGCTGTTAACTGCAAGGTATGCTACAACATACATATACAGGGTGAAAGCGAACTGAGCGTAGTTTCTCAATAATGCTAAAAAGGAAAAAATAGTCGTGACAATGAGTAGAAAGTGAAGCTGGATTTTGTGCATTCACAATGGGCCACACATTTGCCATGCAGAATGTGAAAAATAATGTTAAAACGAAAGCTACTCTATTACCGTTATTAGAAATGCAAGGTTTGCTTGCTGCTGACTTCGCATGTCGCGTAACGTTGAGTCAGTGAATACATCAGCGCTGTATGTTCGAAATGCACTTCATTGTGCACGAGCGTTTATCTTATGAAGCCTGTTTCAAGAAACGAAATTCTTAACAGTCGCAATAGTCACAGCAGTTTGTATAGGTTCAAATGGCTCTGAGCACTATGCGACTGAACTTCTGAGGTCATGAGTCGCCTAGAACTTGGAACTAATTAAACCTAACTAACCTAAGGACATCACACACATCCATGCCCGAGGCAGGATTCGAACCTGCGACCGTAACGGTCGCGTGGTTCCAGACTGTAGCGCCTAGAACCGCACGGCCACTCCGGCCGGCTTTTGTATAGGCTGTTGAGAATCCACACAGTACAGTCCAGAAGAGCCGTCAATGTATGTTATCAATGAATCTGCAGCCAAACATGATGATTGCATAATTGTCGTTTCTGATTAACTATACTGTACATTATTTCTGAGAGACGCTTTGCCCATATAGTTGACAGATATTCCATTCTTACTCATGAATAGCCATGTTAGTACTGTAGTATTTCAAGGGTCCAGTTTAGTGGCCAGTCCGTTTGCCTGATCTGGTTCCGCTTCACTACTTGTTTACTTATGTTTAACTGGAGAGGACCTCCTGCCAAGAAATCTCGCTGCCTATAACACTGTTAGAATAATATAGTAGTTGTTTGAACAGGTACAAAGAAAGGTTGTGAGACAGTGTCATGTCCGCGTGGATGCTGTTTTACAATTACCTTCCTGTCACTGTGACTGAAGGCCATTCGGGCTCAATTGGAACCTAATTAACCTAAAATAATAGAATTACACGCTTACAATGTTTAATAGAAGACACTGAAGGAGACACATAAAGCTGCATAAATGCGACAACAGTAGAAGATTGGTCGAAAACGCACACAAAAACATTCGAAAGAAATATTGGTGTCGTGATGCTTTAACGGATCAGGAAATAAAAAACTATGGAATGCAGAATGGGCTTGAAAGTAGCGACGAAGGTGACCCGGACGCTGACGTCATCCAGTTAGTAAGCGGCGACTCAACAGCTGCGGCCACACAGTCTGATGATGCTGATGGATCCGCAATTTAAAGGGGAACCACTAGACCCGTGCGAAACTCGCACAGTGACAGTATTTAGAGTAAGTGTAGTCGTTGGGATAAGGGTAGTTTTGGAGTAAAGAAAACATCTTTAATAATGATCCGAACGTCATGAAATAATAATCATGAATTTATGATACATCCTTGTATATACATTTCCATGCACGTAATTTTAAACAAAATTTACTTACATTAAGCACGTTAGGCCGTAGTAGCAGTAGGTAAATCACAATTCAAGACAACATTGACAAACACGTTTGCCGTTTCGGAAAGTTCATTCGTTTAGAAAAATCAACTTGTAGGACGGGCGATGATAGTGGACTAACGCAGTGCTCACGTTTCTTATTCATGACAATGATGTATGTAAATGATCCAGTTAATAAGTACTATAAAACAAATAAAATGATATTTGTAATAATATAATATGAAAAGGGTCTCTTATTCGTGATTAATAAGTTAGTTTCGTAAAATGTAGGTATGAATCTGGACATTCATGATGCCCTACTGCCTGTGATAGTAAAAATCATTTTTATGTCAAAATTTTTCACAAGTAGTAAGTTCCATAGAAAAAACAGTATGCAGCGCCACAAGCCGGTTAAAAACCTTTCCAACGATACCGCATTCATCCGTGTACGATTAATACGTGATCAGAAAAAGGGACGATGACTTGAGGAATAATATGTACTTGATGATGATTTAAGACTATGTACAGTGTTCAACAAGAAGGACACGTAAAAGAATTACGGCTTATAAGCAGGGTAAATGGAAACTTACATTTATTCAGCATGAACAATGTTTTCAAATAGAGTGTACTGGGGTGCCAGCCGTGAGGACGACAATTAAGGAACACCAACGCCCTCGCTACACGTCGCTAAAGCTATGCAAGGAAAGCGGTACGTTCTGTCACGAGAAATTCTTAGCTGATCTGGTAGTAAAGTTTCTGAGGACACAGTAGTTGTATCACAGTCGATAAGAGACAAATACAACGTCTTTGAGGTGCGGAAACGTGCGGTTAAGCGTCTCTGTGCTCAACGGTGAGTTTTATGGTGGCCTGAATTTGAGCGTTCCAGCGTGGCAGTCGTTAATACGGAGTCTTCGGGTGTGGTCGGTAGCGAACACTCGATCGGAAGTAGTATTCGAAAGAAAGCCAAGTAGTGTATTGAAACGTATCGTTCGTGTGTCGGAAGAATACCGTACAGTAATTCACAAGTAGGGAATCTCGTCCAAGTTTGAAGCATTCATTATTCAAATCCTGTGTCATGATTTCGTTACGGTTCACTCAACCGATCATCAAATACCACTGATGATGAAACAATATATCATCGGCATAGAGAGCAGTAATTATCAGTGGACATGAGAAAACGAAGGGAACTTCACCAGTGCAGAAACTTACTTCACCTACGAGATTTAGATTCAGGTGCTTCGGCCTTCTGTGATCTCGCTTCTTGGTTATCAGATTTCTTTTAGATCTTCTGTTGTATTACACAGTTGCAATATCGAAGAATTTACTTGTTTACATTTTACTTAGAACAACTCTAACAACTTACGACTGTACTAGGCGTTGCAGCATCGTCGCACTTCAGCAAGTATCATGCATGCTCTCGACCAGTGATTTTCTGTACCTGAAACAAGAGAAAACAGGATTAGTAGAGGCATTCGTGGACAAACGGAGTATGGAAATATTATTGTACACAGGGCAGGGTTTAAATGCAATATAAACAAATATATATCTCTTGATGGCATTCGAGTATAAGCAGCAGTCTAACGAAAACGAGACGGATAGGAAAAAAATAAACAGTTTATTATTTCTAAAGTAACTGCCATAGCTGTTAATACCTTTATCCAAGTGTGAAACAAGACGGTCAATACCTTCACGGTAAAATGTTTGCGGTTACCTACAGAAATTCAGTTGTACCCCGGCGTGCACCTCTTCGTCCGAAAGTCTTTCTTCGGGCCTCCATTTTGTGTAAATCGCTCGAGGAGAGATCGGGACTGTATTGAGAACGTGTAAGGGCTTCCCAGAGAAACTTCTGCAGCGACGCAGTAACAACCTTGGCAACATATGGGCGGGCAGAAGTTTTTCAGTTGAGTCATTTTAGTACTCCATACAGCCAGATCCCTCCCCATGCGTTTTCCATATTTTTGGAGCTCTGAAGAAAACCATTCGTGGCCGCCGATTTGCTTCGGACGAAGAGCTGCATGTCTGAGTACAACCATGGTTTTGTAGATAACTGCAAACATTTTTCCATGAAAACATTGACCACCTTATCTCACAGTGAGATAAATGTATTGATTGTTATTGTGATATCTTTTGGAATAATAAACAGTTTACTTACTTTTTTCCATCTGTATCGTTTACAGTTGCCTGACCCTTGTATTTATTAATTCTCGATTAACAAAAAGTGTCATGTGGAAACGTTAACAAATGATTATGTTCACTTTAAAAGAGATAGTATACTCCACAAAACTGTCTGCATTTCCATGAGTAGGCTCTGCTGCCCTCTGGTATGCTGCGAACTCTCATTAGCGTGCATTTTTAATACAATGATTCATGACATTGTAAAGATAATGTCATACACCGCACTCGATAATGCCGCAAGACGTCGTATTGTTTATATGGACAGCATTGCGCAGCAATGGATTTACTAGATGTTGTAGCTACACTTCGTTGCAGACGTAGGATATTGACAACAAGGTTCCAGGTGCCGCTCATGTCAGTGAAAAACGAAGGTGCAGCTGCACTACAGATGAGATACACATAAATAGAACGCGCAACTGAATTGAAGAATCACTTTTTCGAAATCCCGTAACTGTCTTCCTAAGTTTGAAATCTGGCTCATTGGTGCGTACAACCATCCTCTCTAAAGGTGCAATGAATTACAGGAATAAAACGGCAAAGAGTCCGTCTAAGACCCCCAGTTCGGTAACGCCTTGGATACCACAAACACACCTTAGCTAAATACGTTACAAATGTACTTGTCTGGAACATCGACACACATTCTACCTTGCGGCTGCTCTAGCGCCGTAAGGTAGGCCAACAACTCCTGAGAGGTGTCGAAGAGGTTGCTTAACACTCAGGCGCTAGAGCAGCCACTAGGCTTAACGTGTGCCGAAGTTTCAGGCAGGTTCATTTGTAACGTGCACAACTGACGTGCTTGGGTTGTACCCGGACTGTTGCCGAACTGGGGGCTATTTTATTCAAGCGTGCGTCAATGTCGCAACCGCCCCTGCCTCCACCCTCCCGTGCACATGCTACAGCAGGGCGTGAAATACAAGCGATAAAACTGCGGATCACGTTCATATTTTGCAGAATGGTTTTTAACGGTGCCTGGTTGTTCCAATAAGTACACGAGAACCAACATTACGCTCGCACTGCCTTCCAAAGAGTCAGGTCATGTTTAATGGGGATGCAGCCGCACAGTGCCTTTGGAGATTGGTTGAAATGTCAGAGGGTGTAAGCAGCGTCGAACATTGTCAAGAACTTGGGTTGTTTTGAAAATCAGCCCTATGCAAACACAATTAATTTATTTTTATATTTACCCAGACATGTTTCAACACCTATGTGTCATCTTACGTTGGTTAAATTTTTATTTCTGTAAAGTACAATCTCTAATTATTAATAATATAACTGTTGTAGGCCTAAGAACTATAAAATGTGCCATTTGCTTTGTTTTGTTGAGACGCTCACCTTAAAACTACGTCACTAAATGGTTGGTTGGTTTTTTTGGGGGAAGAGACCAAACAGCGAGGTCATAGGTCTCATCGGATTATGGAAGGACAGGGAAGGAAGTCGGCCGTGCCCTTTCAGGGGAACCATCCCAGCATTTGCCTGGAGCGATTTAGGGAAATCACGGAAAACCTAAATAAGGATGGCCGGACGCGGGATTGAACCGTCGTCCTCCCGAATACGAGTGCATTATTATACACCAGTTTTTGTGCTTTTTTCGTTTTTTTGACAGCACATCATCTACAAACTGGCCATGAAGATAATTATTGCGTATTTGCTACGAACTGTTTCGCGGGTAGAGGTTATGTTCGTTTCTCGACTTACATTTTTCGCCCTGTTGCGTGCCTCTGGTGTCTCGATCAACTACTATTCCCCGCAGTGCTTCCACACAGTATTTTTACAAAATTTTCCCTCACTAGTTCACCTCAAAAAAATGTTTCAAATGGCTCTGAGCACTATGGGACTTAACATCTATGGTCATCAGTCCCCTAGAACTTAAACTACTTAAACCTAACTAACCTAAGGACATCACACAACACCCAGTCATCACGAGGCAGAGAAAATCCCTGACCCCACCGGGAATCGAACCCGGGAACCCGGGCGCGGGAAGCAAGAACGCTACCGCACGACCACGAGCTGCGGACAAGTTCACCTCACATGCACTTTCGCGAAATGTCGCTGCGCAGAGACTTCTGACTCGTTACTCATTGAGAGATGTTATGTTACTGTCGCTGCTCACTTCTTCATCGTTGGTCTTGTGTTTTTTCTGGCGCTAACTGCGAATGTTTCGTCAGTACCGGTGCGGCGTGGCTGCTGGGAGATGGCAGAATGTATGTTTTAACGTGAGTGTGTGTGTGTGTGTGTGTGTGTGTGTGTGTGTGTGTGTGTGTGTGTATGCGCGCTCGTGGAATAAGAGATAGACAGAGAGTGAAACGTTCATAGTATTTGCAGAAGCGTTCGACAATGTAAGTGGTGCAAGACGTTCGAAATTCAAGAAAAAATAGGGGTGAGCTATAGGGAGAGACGGGTAATATACAATATGTACAAGAGCCAAGAGAGAATAATAAGAGTGTACAACGACGAAAGAAGTGCTCGGATTCAAAGGGTGTAAGACAGACATGTAGTCTTTCGCCCCTACTGTTCAATTTGTACGTCGAGGAAGCAATGATGGAAATAAAAGAAAGATTTAGGAGCTGAATTAAAGTACAAAGTGAAAAGAATCAGTGATACTAATCGCTGATGACATTGACATTGAGTGTAAGTGATGATGAATTACATGGTCTACTGAAAAGAAGTCTGAATATGGATTGAGAGTAAATCGAAGAAAGACGAAAGAAATGAGAAGTAACAGAAATGAGAACAGCGAGAAACTTACCAGAAGTGATGGTCACGAAGTACATTAAGTTAAGGAATGTTGCTACCTAGGTAGTAAAATAACCAATGACGGACGGAACAAGGAGGACATAAAAAGCAGACTAGCAATGAGAAAAAGGGCATTCATGTCCAAGAGAAGTTTACTGGTATCGAACATAGGCTTTGATTTGAGGAAAAAATTTCTGAGATTTGTGCGTCTGGAGTACAGCATTGTTGTTGTTGTTGTGGTCTTCAGTCCTGAGACTGGTTTGATGCAGCACTCCATGCTACTCTATCCTGTGAAAGCTTCTTCATCTCCCAATACGTACTGCAGCCTACATCCTTCTGAATCTGCTTAGTGTATTCATCTCTTGGTCTCCCTCTACGATTTTTACCCTCCACGCTGCCCTCCAGTACTAAATTGATGATCCCTTGATCCCTCAGAACATGTCCTACCAACCGATCCCTTCTTCTAGTCAAGTTGTGCCACAAACTCCTCTTCTCCACAATCCTATTCAATACTTCCTCATTAGTTATGTGATCTACCCATCTAATCTTCAGCATTCTTCTGTAGCACCACATTTCAAAGGCTTCTATTCTCCTCTTGTCCAAACTATTTATCGACCGTGTTTCACTTCCATACATGGCTACACTCCATACAAATACTTTCAGAAACAACTTCCTGACATTTAAATCTATACTCGATGTTAACAAATTTCTCTTCTTCAGAAACGCTTTCTTTGCCATTGCCAGTCTACATTTTATATCCTCTCTACTTCGACCATCATCAGTTACTTTGCTCCCCAAATAGCAAAACTCTTTTACTACTTTCAGTGTCTCATTTCCTAATCTAATTTCCTCAGCATCGCCCGACTTAATTCGACTACATTCCATTATCCTCGTTTTGCGTTTGTTGTTCATCTTATATCCTCCCTTCAAGACACTGTCCATTCCGTTCAACTGCTCTTCCAAGTCCTTTGCTGTCTCTGACAGAATTACAATGTCATCGGCGAACCTCAAAGTTTTTATTTCTTCTCCATGGGTTTTAATACCTACTCCGAATTTTTCTTTTGTTTCCTTTACTTCTTGCTCAATATACAGATTGAATAACATCGGGGAGAGGCTACAGCATTGTATGGTAGTAAAATATGGACTGTCGCAAAACCGAAAGAAAATAGAATCGAAGGACTTGAGATGTGGTGCTACAGACGAATGTTTAAAATTAGGTGGACTGATAAGGCAAGGAATGAGGAGGTTTGCGCAGAATCAGAGAGGAAAGGAATTTGTGGGAAACACTGATAAGGAGAAGGGACAGGATGTTAGGACGTCTGTTAAGACGTCAGGGAATGACTTCCAAGGTACTAGAGGGAGCTGTAGGGGGCAAAAACTATAGAAGAAGACAGAGATTAGGATTCATCTAGCAAATAATTGAGGACGTAGGTTTCAAGTGCTATTCCGAGATGAAGAGCTAGGCAGAGGAGAGGAACTCGTGGCGGGCCTCAGCAAACAAGTCAAAAGATTGATGACGAAAAAAAAAGAAGAAAAAAGTAAGCTTCCTTGCAGACTGAACTCAACGCTCTTAATGAAACAAAATCGATAATTCTGAAGGTAATTTCCGGCCTGCCTCAAGGAAGCGTGAAAGGACTGTTACTGTTTGCAAAGTACATAAATGATCAGGCAGAGAGCGTCGGAAGCTTTTTAAGAGTATTCGATGATGATGCGATTTTCTACAAGAAAGCAGAAGACAGTATGGATTTCTAGAATGACCTGCAGAGGATTTATAAATGGTACGCTCCGGCAGTTAGCCCTGAACGTAAATAAATTTAACGTATTGCGCATACATAGGAAAACAAGCCCATTACTGTACAACTACACTGTTACGGACAAATTGCTGGAAATAGTATCCACAGCAAAATATCCGGGAGTAAGTATCTAGCGCGACCTGAAGCGGAATGACCGTATAAAATGAATAGCAGCAAACGCAGATACCAGATTCAGATTCATAGGAAGAATGTTAAGGAAATGTAACTCATCCACTAAGCGCTCACAAAGCGCTTGTTCGATCGATTCTTGACTATTGTTCATGAATATGGGATCCTTACCAGGTAGGACTGACAGAAGAGATAGAGAAGGTCCAACGAAGAGCGGCGCGTTTCTTCGCGGGATCAGTAAGCCGGCGCGAGAGTGTTACCGAGATGCTCAACAAACTCCTTTGGCTGACGTTACACAAGAGGTGTTTTGCATCGCGGAGAGGTTTACTATTGAAATTTCGAGGGAGCACTTTCCGGGAAAATTCACGCAAATATTACTTTCTCCCACATACCTCTCACGAAATGATCACAGCAAGACAATTCCAGAAATTAGAACTAGTACTGGAACACATGAAGAGAACACTTCACTAGGTCTCCTGACGGTATCCTTGGTTCTCAAGAAGACTCGCCGTCCAGTACAAAGCACTGGGTTCATTTACTTAGGAATTCTTTCGGCCAATCATATATTCCGTATGCTATCACCTTCTAGAGGTAGGGGCGCAAGTGAGGAATCCACTGACATAAGAGACTTGACAAAAGATAGATTGTTATGGCGAACGACTATCGGGGAAACGTTATGGCGAACGACCATCTGAGAAACGGGGAAGAGGGTCGGCTGTTCATGTGGTACCGTCGTGAGAATCTATGAAAATTCTGGAATGAAGTTTCATCTATGAAAATTGTTTTAAGGACGTTGAAACCACGAGTAGGAGATGAGGTGTTGGACATCCAAACCTCACCGCAGAACGTTGAGGTCGGAGGGTTGACTGGTCTGTGAAGTACGACATGCTAAGATCTGTGGCTGATCCGGCCACAGAGTACCAGCTGCAGGTACAAGCACATCGTTCAGTGCTCACTGTTGAACATGGGGCTTGTGGATCAGTTAAAATATGTCACGTGTTTCTTTCCAGAGGAAATAATTAATGGGTAAATGTTAAGAGATGCAACCGTATCCGAACGAATAGGTCAGTTCCTGATTTATCTAACGATTTGATTTATTTTCGACGCAGCTACTTCTTGTATTTTGTAAACTGTGTTCCACATAGTCCTGTATAATTTTCGAACAAAGGATTACAATTTCTGTAAGATGCATTTGAATTACAGTTTTTATATTACTCTGACAACTACTAAGAAGCAACTGCCACTTGCTAAGAGACAACAGACAGCTCCCACCGAACAGTAGATGATTGTTACGGAAGACCCGACCAATTGCGGGATATATTGGCTGCAGCGAAGCCTGTGTATGAATGCTCTGTATGCATTCGACAGATCATGCAATACGGTGTCTGACGGAGGTTGTTGTGGAACCGATTAGTACGACGTTACATGTGACACAGCAACATGTATGCAAGACATCATCTGAGTGCTTACGATCTTGGACGAGCCGATCGAAGTGTGGCCAGAGTAATGGGTGAGTCCAAGAGTGTCATCTCGCGATTAAAGAGGCCGTTGAGGGTGGAAATGCTATATGAAAGCACGCCGTTGCTCTTAAACGGACCACCACACTGCGAGAATAATGATACGTAGCCCCAGTGGCGAAAAGGAACAGATATCTCACTCCTAGACAAACAGTTGCAGACCTTGCAAACGCTACCGGTACTCGTGTCTCTGTCACAACCATTTCAAGGCGATGAAGTCGGGCTAGTTTGTACGCTCTGAATCCTCCTACACTGATCCCAAATCAACCAACCAACGATCGTCTTGAAAGTATTCGTTGGCATAGGGAGCTTGTTCGTTCGGGTCAATAACAGTGGTGCAGAATGATGTTAACTGTGACAAGTTATTCTGGCCACCAATTGGTATGGAGAGAGAGAAAGAGAGAGAGAGAGAGAGAGGGAGAGAGAGAGAGAGTGCGAGAG
Organism: Schistocerca serialis cubense; assembly: GCF_023864345.2. Lineage (NCBI taxonomy): Eukaryota > Metazoa > Arthropoda > Insecta > Orthoptera > Acrididae > Schistocerca > Schistocerca serialis. The sequence continues at coordinate 362,627,923 of NC_064639.1, read as the reverse complement.
CGAGTGATACATATACACACCAGAGAATGTTCATAAACGTCACCTAGGCGTAATGTCCGCCCCGATGTCTGAGTGGCCAGCGTGACGGATTGCCGTTCTATAAGCCCGGGTTCGATTCCTGGCTGGGTCGGGGATTTTCTCCACTCAGGCACTGGGTGTTGTATTGTCTTCATCATCATTTCATCCCCATCCGGCGCGCAGGTCGCCCAATGTGGCGTCGAATGTAATAAGACCTGCACCAAGGCGGCCGGACCTGCCCCGTAAGGGGCCTCCCGGTCAATGACGCCAAACGCTCATTTCCATTTATCTAGGCGTTATGGTGTGGCCAGTCTTTATGCGCAATGGCCGAACACCGGTGTAGTTCTTTTCCCGTGGCACCGTTAGGAAAAAACGGTAGTTTAGGTAGATTATTCTGGATCATGTCCGTCTGTTTAGGTGTGTGGTAGGACCCGACTTCTGTTTATGGACGACAATGCCCGTCCAGCCGGGACCGCTGAGGTGTCGGACATACTTGAAAGTGAAGATATGCAACATATGGGGTGGCCGTACCTAAACCCTGTAGGTTAAGCCTGGGATGCTGTTAGCAGACGTGTTGTTCAACTGACGCCTCCTACCCAAACCGTGCAAGAACTGAGAAAGGGGTGGGACAATATCCTCCAAGAACTGCTAATAGTTTGGAGCCAGTACGTGTAACAGTTGCAAAATGAGCATTAGTGCCCGAGGAGGCCATTATCGTTACTAAGGGTCCGATATAAACCTTCATCTTTGTCAAACATGAGCGTTATTCAAGTCTCTTATCCTGTTTTCCAGTGTGGAAAAATCTGTTCCACTTTCCGTTATACAATGTAGCTCCAAAGAAACTCGTATAGGCATACGTAATCAACTACAGAAATATGTAAACAGGCAGAATACGGCGCTGCGGTCGGCAACGCCGTGTAAGACAACAAGAGTCTGGTGCAGATGTTAGATCGGTTACTGCTGCTACACTGCAGCTCATCAAGATTTAAGTGAATTTGAACGTGGTGTTATAGTCGGCGCACGATCGATGGGACACAGCATCTCCGAGATAGCGGTGAACTGGGAATTTTCCCGTACGACTATACCACGAGTACACCGCGAATATCAGGAATCGGGTGAAACATCATTGAGCATATCTGGTATGCCTTGCAACGTGCTGTTCAGAAGAGATCTTCAACCCCTCGTACTATGTATACTGTCAATTCCCTCCAGCATTACTTCAGACAGTATTCGAGTCCTTGCCACGTCGTGTTGCGGCACTTCCGCGTGGTCGCGGGTGCCCTACACCATATTAGACAGTTTTATCAGTTTCTTTGGCGCTATTGTGTAAATACACCACTCAGCCTCTATTACGTATTTACTGTGATTCTTGTCGTCTAACGTTGCCTATTTTCACTTGTGTCCAACTATGTCTCTGTTCCTTATCAATTGTCCAGTAGTGTACGTAAGAAGCACTTATGGTAGCATAATCCTCAGTTAGTACGTCAACTCTGCGTACATGGCGATGGTCATTCGTAAGACTACCACTTGTAGTTCTGCCACTAGTAGTTTCACTACGGAATACTGAGACACAGCTCTTTCAACGTTTTATCGTGAATAAAAGCAGCTCATTAACTGTCAGTAGATGTAATCAGCTTTTAGCCTCCAACTTACGGGCCGTAATGGAAAACGCGATTCATTGCTTCATCAAATCCGCAAACAAAGCTCGGCAGGAGCGAGAGCGCCGGCGGCAGTAAACGAGAGATCTTCAATTACCCCCAAGGCCGGTGTGGATCAGTCGCCGAGAGCGGCCTGTTTTACGGCGCCGGGCTGCCTCACTGCCTGATCCGGCCTAGAATGGCGTCGTAAAGCCCGCCACCAGCAGAGGGGCACTAGTGCTACAGTGTAATTGTGCTACTCCTCGGCGGAGGGCTTCAGTGCCCCAGAGCGCAGTTAATTGTACACTTATTGCAGGCTGTATTAACGAAGGAATTATCCGAGTGGGATGGAAATGGGTAGATGCGATGAACACTTACAAACAAGCAAATGATGAAAATTTCAGAAAAATTGGATGATTTATTCAAGAGATAGAGCTTCACAAATTGAGAAAGTCAGTAATGCGTTGGTCCACCACTGGCCTCATGCAAACAGTTGTTCTGCTTGGCATTGACTGACAGTTGTTGGATATCCTCCTAAGGGATATCGTGCAAAGTACTGTCCAATTGGAGCGCTAGATCGCCCAGATCCCGGGCTGGTTGGACGGTCCTTCTGGTAATGCTCCAAACATTCTCAGTTGGGGAGAGATCGAGTGACCTTGGTAACCATGGTAGGTTATAGCAAGCATTAAGAAGAGCAGTAGAAATTCACCTGCGTGTGGGCGGGCATTATCTTGCTGAAATATAGGCCCAGTTTGGCTTGCCATGAAAGGTAACAAAACAGAGCGTAGAATATCGAGAGTGTACCGGTGTGCTGTAATCGTGCCCCGAATGACAACCAAAGGGGTCCTGCTATGAAAAGAAATGGTCCCCTAGACCATCACTCTTGGCTGTCGGGTTGATGTCCCACGACTATCCAGTGTGTCTCAAGAAGCGTCTTCGATGGTCATCAGGACTCAGCTCGAAGTGTAATCATTAATGAAGATTATTTTAATCCAGGCAGTGAGAGTCCAGGCCAAAGACGTATTTCCAGGCGTCCCAGACAACTGTGGGATACCAGCGTGAATGTCACAAACCATACCGACTGACAACCAGGAGTGATGGTTTGGGATGCCATTTCTTTTCATCACAAGACCCATTTCGTTATCATCCTTGTCACACTCACAGCACAGCGGTAGGTTGACGATATTCAACACTACTGTTTTGTCACTTTCAATGGCAAACTGCACCTGCACACGGTGAGACTTTCTGCTTATCTTCGTGTTTGCCCTACCCCACTCTTTGCCAGAAATGTTTCCAGGTTTCTCCAAATGAGAATGTCTGAAGCTTTGTGGAGAGGACCCCTCAGCTCACGAATTTGACGATTTAACGCGCCAGTTGGACAGAATTAGGCACGATATCTACCACGAGGACACTATTACGGCACAGAATAGTAAGGGGTAGAAAATTAGAAAATGTTATTAGAACTCTTTCACCTTGCTACAAGCAAAGCAGGCAGAGACAGAATGAGGAAACAAGCGGTACGTCGCAAGAGGGTCAGGTCTCAGCACGTTACAACATTGCACCGAGAGAGACAGAAAGTGAGAGAGAGAGAGAGAGAGAGAGAGAGAGAGAGAGAGAGAGAGAGAGAGAGGGAGAGAGAGAGGGGGGGGGGGGGGAGTTCAGCAGGAAATAGCACTGCACAGAAAACCAATGGAAACGTGATATGCATATTCGCTAGGCCGTAGGAGATGTCGAAAGAAACTGTACCTATTTCATAAGAACCAGTATCAGAGAACCTACGCTGCACTTAAGAGCCTGTTAAGCGCGTATAGCAAGGAGTTGATCATCCGGATCGATTGCGTTCAGCCGGCTAGGGTGGCCGAGCGGTTCTAAAAATGGTTCAAATGGTTCTGAGCACTATGGGACTTGACTGCTATGGTCAGCAGTCCCCTAGAACTTAGAACTACTTAAACCTAACTAACCTAAGGACATCACACACATCCATGCCCGAGGCAGGATTCGAACCTGCGACCGTAGCAGTCGCGAGGTTCCGGACTGAAGCACCTAGAGCCGCACGGCCACCGCGGCCGGCTAGGTTATTTAGGTTTAAGTAGTTCTAAGTTCTAGGGGACTAATGACCTCAAAAGTTAAGTCCCATTGTGCTCAGAGCCATTTCAACCATTTTTGATTGCGTTCACAGTAATAGCACTCGCTCCCATGATTACGAGACTATAGGGAATCTACGTCCTAGATAGTCCAGAATAGTCTACGAACAAGCCGAAGATAAGATGACAGTCTTTGTCTGATGAACTTCATAATGTTCGCTGCCTGCCACTGGTGATGGAGAATCTAACTGCTTTCCGACACCACCACATCGCGGAGTGCTGACAGCATCGAACTTCAGTGCTGAAACCCACATGGCCAATAGAAAGGCCATCGACCGTAAATACGTCTATTGACAACATCACACTGCAGATAGATCATCAAGGGCCAACACAGAATTCTGAGAGGGATCGAGCCCCTCCAGCAACCAGTACGAGACCATTCGTGCTGGAACCTAGCCGCGCCGGCAGCGCTCTTAGGCGCGAGGTCACTCACTCTTCGGCTGAGCCTGCAGATGAGGAGGTGACCCGACAGTTGTCAGCAGGAATCCGGCATTGGTTACAAGGCCGGTGCGGAACAAGACGACTACAAACATGGTTGATAAGTAATTGAACTCTGACGATGATTTACTAGCGTCAGAGACGCTTCGCATGTATCGAACTGCTATCCCCTCTTCATGCAGAGGAGACTCCACTCGACCCCTCTGTCTCACCCAAGTACTCTGTGAGTTAATGGCAAGCCGAATAATTCCTTGCGTAAGGGCCAGCGTTACTGACTTGCTTAGTTTTTAAAGCTCTTTCTCTTGAGCAATCATCCAATTTTTCTGAAACTGTAATCATTTGTTTATCTGTAGATTTACATCACATCTACCAATTTCCATCCCTGCCGCATAATTTTTTCATGATACGTCAGTTATTTTTTTTTTGTCTTGGATTGTATAACTTGGCTGCCGCTTCTTCCATGGCCTTATAAAAACAATTTATAAACGTCATCAGGATCAGAGCCTAGTGAACGGCTACTTGCGCGGCTTGCCTGTAATTACGGAGTTTTGGCTGCTGAGTTGCGTATGGGATATGCATTACCATGGTGAGTGCGGAGTTAAGAATGTTTGCTCAACAAGGACATTTGTTATTACTTGACGCCTTCCGTACAGTAGCTGCCCGGGGCCTGGTTGTGTTTAGTAGTCAGTGTCATCCCCAGCGCTATTCTGTAACAGGCGGCGGCTTGTGGCGCACAGCGAAGATGCTGATGGGGACAGGCCCGAGCTAGGCAACTTCTGATGAGTGAGCCGTGGCGGCTCGATTTGCTGGCCTAACTACCTCTGGCACCAGTATCGATAGTCACCTCCCTTATCTTTGGTTTTCCCGGTTGGGGACTGGAGGCTCGACGAGGAGGCAATGAGCTGTGAACGGAACCTGACGGACGAAAGAGGGCTGGAACAGCAGTGCCTGGTGACAGGGTTTGGTTGGGCCGATTTGGGTTGGACAACGCATGTACCCAGCCTGATCACCGAGCAACTTGTCGAATGTTGGGCAGCCGCTAAACAAGGCGACGAAGTTCGTGCTCTGGAGCTCTGGTGACGGGGCCCTTCTTTTGTTATTTGCAGATTACTTGAAAGGATAATTCACGGTGTGGAGAGTGTACCGTAACATACTGCTTATGGATGTTCTAGCCCTGTGGTTTTATTGTTTAACGGAAAATTGGCGCAGTATTATTGGGTCTTGTTCAGTGAATAATATTTATTTGTCTGACAAAATAAATCTAGGGTGAACAGCTTGGTTAAGTGTGTATAGGACATTTATTTGTTTGTCCTGCAGTGTGCTTGGATTGAGATTGGCCAACGATTGTTAGTGCGTCTTCTTCGAAGCCACGTGATTCTGTTAATTTGTAAACCGCTTGTGTGCATCCGCTTGGGGTGCAATGTTATGAAATGACGTATTAACATCGGTGAGTGGCACTGCACCCGGTGTCAATGTCATGGTATTGTATCAGATACTGGGTATGAATTGGAAATCTAATTGTGATTTAGTAAGGTGTATTTATTCTAACCTACGTTGATGTTTCTTAGTCATAATTGAATTATGTAGGGCTACTACTGAGTGAACTTTTCTGCTTTGCTTAAGCTCACCTTAACTAGTGTTTCTTAAGGCGTTATAGCAATAATTATTCATGCTTCAGGGGCTTTAACTGCAACTTCTCTGTTTGTACCTGCAACTTGTTAGTTACATGTACTCTCTTATAATTTTACCTAATCAGAGGCATATGTATTTATTGTGTACGACAAAACCAATTCTAAACTCATGCTCAAAAATTAAGGGTAATTGCAGGGTAACTGCAACGTGACACTACACAAATCTGGCGCTAATAGCATAAGGACATAGGGAACACACACCACACAGATCTGTAAGTCCACGGTATTGGTGATACGTTGAGAAAACCGTCCCGAAAAACATGTGCTACAAAACGCCACTGTTTCCGACATCAGTATGGGATATGATCCCCATGTACGCGTACACAGGCCGCACAACGGGTTGTCATACTCTGGACCAGGTGGTCGATCATCTGCTGGGGTATAGCCCAACATTTTTGCACCAGAGCTTGTCGGAGCTGCTGAAGTGTCGTAGGGGTTTGAAGACGTGCAGCGATATGTCGACCGAGAGCATCCAAGACGTGCTCAATGGGGTTTAGGTCTGGAGAACAGGCAGGCCACTCCATTCGCCTGATATCTTCTGTTTCAAGGTACTCCTCCACGATGGTAGCTCGGTGGGGCCGTGCGTTGTCATCCATCAGGAGGAAGGTGGGACCCACTGCACCCCTGAAAAGGCGGACATACTGGTGCAAAATGACGTCTCGATACACCTGACCTGTTACAGTTCCTCTGTCGAAGACATGCAGGGGTGTGCATGCACCAATCATTATCCCACCCCACACCATCAAACCACGACCTCCATACAGGTCCCTTTCAAGGACATTAAGGGGTTGGTATCTGGTTCCTGATTCACGACAGATGGAAACCAGGCGAGCATCACTGTTCAGACTATACCTGGACTCGTCCGTGAACATAACCTGGGACCACTGTTCCAATGACGACGTACTGTGTTCTTGACACCAGGATTTACGTGCTCTCCTGTGACCAAGAGTCAGTGGAATGCACCTTGCAGGTCTCCGGGTGAATAAACCATGTCTGTGCAGTCTTCTGTAGACTGTGAGTCTGGAGACAACTGTTCCAGTGGCTGCGGTAAAGTCCCGAGCAAGGCTACCTGCACTACTCAGTGGCCGTCTGCGGGCAGTGATGGTGAGATATCGGTCTTCTTCTGGTGTTGTACACTGTGGACGTCCCGTACTGTAGAGCCTGGACACGTTTCCTGTCTACTGAAATCGTTGCCATAATCTTGAGATCACACTTTGTGGAACACAGAGGGCACGTGCTACGGCCTGCTGTGTTTGACTAGCCTCCAGTCGCCCTAGTATTCTACTCCTCATAACGTCATCAATATGTGTTGTTTGAGCCATTTTCAACACACAGTCACCATTAGCACGTCTGAAAACGTCTGCACACTTACTCGCTGCACCGTACTCTGACATGTGCCAACACACCTCTGCGTATGTGGACTGCTACCAGCGCCACCGTGCGACGACCGCAGGTCAAATGCACCGCATGGTCATACCCCGAGGTGGTTTAAACCCGCAAACCATATACGAACATTATCTCTGTCAATCTTAGCGAGTTTCCGCTGATCTGATTAAAAGACTTGTGAATGAGTATACATATATTAGTTTATTTATTTGAGTTTGGCTTTAACTGTTTTATCTAAGGTTACGAGCTGTGTTTATCTTGCTAAAGCAACCATCATCATTTGTTAGTGTATAGTCTGTTATTGTTTGAGTGTGCTGCCTCGCGTGTGATTTATGGTCACAGTTGGTAGCGAAACATGCGAGTCTACCTTAGTGTTTGCAGCGCTGACTTCTGGGTCGCTGCCTTGGTGGCATCGATCGAATTGTAAGTTATTGCCGCGGGAGCTCTTTGCCGCGTCGTCTGTCATACCTAGCAAAAGTTGAGTATTTGTCTTGTTCCTTGGAGCTATACATGGGTTGACCGACTGCCGCCAGGGTTGTAGACAGTGGAGTTTAGCGGAATTAAATCATGAACTCTTGTAAATTATACTGTTGATAAACTCAGATGCTTTGTGTTTATTGAATACTGTTTCCTCTGCTTATATAGGTAAATTTCAGCAGTTTGTCACTTTATATGTCACTATAATTCTGACTGTTTTCGTGTTGTTATTAATCTGTCATCTAATTGATCAGTATGTTTTTCTTAAATAAATGATAATTTGGTGAAAACGACGAACTATCTGATGGTCTCCCTTCCACGTGTTCATGTTTGATGCATTCCTATCCTGAACCTGTTACCTGGGTTTCAGTGGGCACAACAAGGATACTGTAAAAGTTTCAGTTAATCTGACACATCGGATTCGGCAACTCTGTGTTCTGGTAGCACGACGGGCCGACCCTACGTATGAGTCAACGGGGGTGGTGTTGCTGGCCCTAACCGAACTCGTTAGTCCTGTGAACGACAGCATCTTGCTGACATCAGTGCAGAATCGCGTAATGTTCTGTAGTGTAGTTCAAGCGAAGAATATGGCAGAAGTCACGTTTTGCAACCTATTTTTAGTGATCGTGGTAATATACATTCAAAATGTACAGCACAGTTTAGAAACTGAAGAATGTGGATGGTGATGCTGTGGTAAAAATTTACATTATTTACAGCAAACAGCGAAAACCTATTTCCGCGTTTGGCAGACACTCATGAACACACAACAGTTCTAGTACGCTTGTTAAACAGGAGAATGTTACGAATTCTGCTGGAAGAAATGGCGAAGCTTTGGATGAAAAGACCATCAAAGTCCATGCGCAAAGAAGTAGATGACAATCTGATAACCGTGACCACATTGACGAAGACGGATGTAAAGTATAGTTGCAAAGATACAGTATTAGTCACGGTCGTCTGAAGAGTATGCCGAAACCGTCAAGCCGGCCGGTGTGGCCGTGTGGTTCTAGGCGCTTTAGTCTGGAACCGCGTGACCGCTACGGTCGCATGTTCGAATCCTGCCTCGGGCATGGATGTGTGTGATGTCTTTAGGTTAGTTAGGTTTAAGTGGTTCTAAGCTCTAGGGGACTGATGACCACAGATGTTAAGTCCCATAGTGCTAAGAGCCATTTGAATCATTTGAGCCAAACTGTCAAGATTCGTGATGGAAATTCACCTTGCCTTTCTGCGTATGGGGTGACAACTACAAAGGCCTTCGTTTTCAATAACGATAAAGGGAATGGTCATGTTGTTTTTCAACCGACTTCAGTCTATAATACTTACGACAGCAGTAAACTATATCCATAGATGGTACTTTTCAATATGCAGCACCACACTTTCTCTAGTTATTGACGATCCATAGTTGCTCTGGAGGTTCTTACAGACCATTAGCGTTCAGCCTATAAAAGAATAAGGAAAAGTATTTGATGATTATACAGTATGTGTAAGATAAAGCAGAAAGACTCAACTGTTTTTTAATCGAAGAACCGTGGTAACTGACTCCGAATAGTCCCTCCATAAGAATATTAAGGTTGCCTTTAATTCAGTCAAGATTACCGGCTGTCGGTTTTACCTGGTTCGAGCTTGATAACTACAAATGTAATCGTTATTTTAAGAAAACCGTATTAATGTTGAATGATAAATTTCCATAATTAGTTAGAATTTTGTTTTACTCTTTTTAAAACACGGTAGAAAATAGTTATACCGAAAACTACATTATTCCTGAAATTAACTATAGAGTAGGGTAAGCAAAATATGATACAAAATGACAAAATGCGTCTGCATTTTTGAAAGAGAAAGAATAGCTGTTGTAACTGTTAGGCAAAAATTTTAAGTGTTAGTGAATATAAGCTGCTCTGAAATGGCGCTATGTTCAATTTTTTACAATTACTAATACAGACTAGAGAAAAGTAAAAACTGTGTATCATTTTTGACTCAAATTCTTAACTACTGTATGTCATGGCTCATCCAAAACATGATACAAACGTGATAATAGTATGTGAAATTAAGACAGAAGGCTGAGGTCTTAAAAATGAAATAGGGACCACAAAAACGATGTTTGTAAGTGTGACTAGGATTTTTCTGTGGAGGTATTTCTAGGAAATTTATGGCAGGAAACGTACGTTAGAGATAACTACAGAAAACTATCAGGTCAGCCAGAAATGGGTAGGAACTATTTACAATTGTAATTAATGTATTGACATTAGTACAGAAGATACACACAAAAGAAAATCACTGTCTTATATTTTTTCATGAATATCAATTGTACTGCGCAAAGCAGATTCCTCGTTCGATATCTCCTGCCCCAGTAGCAATTTGATAAATTGGGAATTTCGGCATTACATCGCTCTTATTAATAAGCGAAGTGTCTATTACATTTAACTGAAGAGCTATTTCGTTTATGTGCACAGACTTTAGAGACATAGCATTTAAGTCATTTTCCACTGTTTTTTTTGCGTGGTAACTATGTGAATACCTACTTTCTCCTCGAAATCTAGCCAAGACACTCTCCTGCACCACCATGTGTTGGATCTGTCATTACGATAGGATCTAGTGTACGTTCTCCAAAGGGATTATCCAAAGAGATTGCCCGTACTATCGACACTCATCAAAGAGATGTCTTAATCAGAATGTTTCCTCAGTTCCTTTTCTTTTTTGTATACTTGTCACAGCTTTGGTCTGACTCTCCTGCATTTTGCCTACCCCTGTTTTGGTTGGAGGCTTTTCTTTTTCAGCAATGAGTATACTGCTAGAAGTTTGGTCTCTGGCGATTAGGTTGCGGGCGTATGGGAAGGGCGGCAATCAGCGGTACACCTCTGTGTTGCCGGTGGCTGGAACTTAGGCGACAGTGAATCATTGGGGTGGAGCGTATCACATTTAGGGGTAATACTGAGTGCTTCATAATTTATTTTCAGTCTGAAAGCGCTGTTTGTCAAAATTATTTCTTCTCGCGTAAGTGAATCTGCTAATAGGAAGACAAATTATGACTATTCCCAGACTATGGCTGCATAACAAACAGTAGTAACATTTGTGATAGGTATGGTTTTCTTATGAATAGAATATGCATATAATTTTTTGGTAAGTTTCGCCTGTATCAGTTTTAGGATACCTCACCCTGCATTATTCATGTTACCAAGCTTAAGGTCAACAAAAATTAATTTTTCTACATATTTGATGTGGCGAAAAATACAAACAATTGGTTTGGCTTTGACGTGCAAAGACCAGAACAGTAAAAAAGGTCAGTGGCTGCCTTACATCTTTGGACTTAGTAACTTCAATTCTCAAGATGTTGCTAATGTTTATGCTGACCTGGTCAGCATACAGCCACAAGACTAAAAAATCACCAAATTTACAGAGTATGTAACTGAAATTTAATTGATTACGAACAACATGCACTCTTTCCTCTTCACGTTTGGACAGCTTCCTTATGGAGAACGGCTAACGCGAGTGAAAGCCTTCTTTCGATTTACAATAATTCGTGTGAATCTCCTCATCCACTTACCTTCAAATTCGTGAAAATTCTGAAGCATGAACAAACCGATAACTACAGAAAAATGAATTGTGCAAAAGTGGCCACACCACCGAAATGGACTCAAAAACCGGAAAGAGGTAGGCTTTCCTATATCAGAAATTAGATTTACTGAGAAAAGGTGAAACTAGCAACTTAGAGTTTGTAAAGTGCGTTTCATAGAGCGGTGGTGTGAGCAGAACATAAAACCGCTTTTTCTAAGTCGACAAATCCTCTGAATGTGTCAGATTTTTCTTCAGCCTTGCCTCCATCATCATGCGCTACGTCAGAACTGCCTCTTGGTGCCTTTTCCTTCCCTAACGGCAAACTGATAGTCAGACAACAAATCTTTAATTTTCTTTTGCAAGCCACTTTGAATCTGTTTAAGGTATGGTTAAACAAATGATTACAGTTTCATAAAAATTGGATGAATTGTTCAAGAGAAAGAGTTTCACAAATTCAGCAAGTCAATTACGCGTTGTTGCACCTCTGGCCCGTATGCAAGCAGCTATTCGGCTTGGCGTTAATTGATGGAGTTGGTGGAGGTCCTCCTTAGGGATATCGTGACTAATTCTGTTCCAACTGGCGCGTTAGACCGTCGAAATCCCGAGCTGGTCGGAGGCTCTTGCCCATAATGCTCCAAACGACCTCAGTTGAGGAGAGATAAAGCAAAAATGCTGGCCAAGGTAGTGTTTGGCAAGCAGAAAGCACTGTTCAACGCGGGAATTTTGTTGCTAAAATGTAAGCTCAGGATGGCTTGCAATGAAGGGCAGCAACGCGGAGCGTAGGATATCGTTGTCGTGACGCTGCGCTGTAAGGGTGCCTCCGGTGACAACCAAAGGTGTTCTGCTGTGAAATGAAGTAATACTCTAGGCATCACTCCTGGTTTTCGAGTCGAATGGCGGGCAAAAGTCATTTTGGTATCCCATTGCTCTCTGGGGCATCTCCTGACACGAATTTATTGGTCATCGGGGTTCAGTTGAAAATGGGACTCATCAGTGAACACAATTCTAGTCCAGTCAATGAGATTCCAGACCGAAAGTGGCCGACACCACTGCAGAAAGGCCTTTTGTGTACGGAGGTAAATGGTAGACAGCATGAGGTGCGTCATAAGCTCAGTCCCCCTTCTGCGGACTGCCTGTTAATATTCCTTGTGGTCACTAAAGCTCCAGTTGCACGTCAGAGCGATGATAACGGTACGGGGCTCTGAGTGCCTCTGTGATGATATATAGTTCGGTATTCACATTCAGTCATCTCTTTAGGTCCTCCAGTTCCTTCTTGACGCTATGTTCGGCCACGGTTCACAATCTCTCCCAACATCGGCGAATAGTGGTTTCACTCCTATTCAAACTCTGAGATTCGCCGATTACTCAAATCAGCTGCTTTGAGCTCATCTATACGTATTCTATCGATTGCTGAAGTCTGCTATATTATTCACGCGCCTGTCAGCGAGGCATAGTTACTGTCCAACTGAGTACCCGGAATTAAACTGGTAAAGATTTTATGCCCTGGTATCGACGTGTCCTCTGTTTACTTTCATTGCCAGCTGCGCGGTGAAAATGTTCTGTAGCGTCACACATTCATCACCCAACGGCCGCCAAAGCTTGCAGTTTAGCATTTTTCGCTGATATTTGTATGAATATCTGTTTGTGACCAATTAGCATGACGCCTCCGTGGTACGTTCTTTTTTAAAACTTTAGAGCGTATTTACGTAACTTTTTATTGGTTGGGATTATCAAAACCTCATTTTTGTAGTTCGTATGTTTTCATTAGGCTAAGGAAGCAGCGTATGTTAGCACCAGACAATCTGGACACGACGACTCGATTGATCACAAATATTTGTATGCAGATGTTTGATGAACATCGTATAAGACGATAAGACGACAGGATGATGAAACGAGGTAGCTTTTTCTACAACACATATGTCATATTTGTCTGGTAGTTTTTGCACGAAGAAAGAGGCACAGTAACTCGTAAATATGGAAAGGTGACTATACGGAAAAAAGAGGAGCTCGTAACTTATTCAGTTTTCATTCTTCGCATTGCGCATAGGATACGCCTGTAACACTTGAAAGTGGGAACATGCCTGAAATTTGTTATGCGACGAACGGAAATCGTAATTGACCTAATAAATTTGTTATTTAAATTAATACTGACACAGTTACAGACTTTCAACATCTTTTATGGCAATTAAAATTATGGAAGTAAGTGAGTAATACATTTACGCGCCATGATTCGATACGGACATTCAGACAATTTGACTTAAAGAGATATAAACAGGCAGATTTCAGTGAGATATGACTAACTCCGTTATCCAGTCGCTGTGTCTGGAGTACCGAGTGAGGTGGTATAATAATAAGACAGCGGACTCCAGTAAGATTGTGGTTAAAATCCCCTTTGGCTACCTAGATATAGGTTTTCCGTGATTTCCCTAAATCTCTTAGGGCAGAGGCCAGAATGGTTTCCTTGAAAGGGAAGGGCCTATTTCCTTCCCCATAACGTGGTTTAATTCCGTCTCTAATGATTTCGTCGTCGACGGGACATTAACTCTTGTCTTCCTTCCTTCCGTCCTTCCATCCCTTACAACACTTGCTAGTTGTCAACCAGGCAACCTGAGTAACAGTTGCGTTGGCTGGGTTGCCTCCCACCCAGGCGTGATTCTCATGCCTCGTATCGCTTAATTCGTTGATGTTCGAGACTGTGACCCATGTACAAACGTGCACGCTCGAATGTGACACAACATTTATTTACATAAACAGCGACGTTTTTCCTTATGTACAAGCAGATATTTACATTGTTATGTTTAGACTGACCTTAGAATTATTTAGTATTTATGATCATCAATTGTGCATCATTTACGTTGTAATTCGTTAAGTACCACATCAATGAAACAGAACTGATCTGCTTGATCCATGTTTGACCCTATGCTTATATACTTTTTTCTGTCTAGTGTGATTCACGCGAAGTTCTCATTTTTCACATTCCATTTCGATCATGAAGATCACATAATTATGTAATCTTATAAGAAAAACGTGCGTGAATGTCAGTTTTCGCGAACTGTTTCCAGTTCGATGAAGGACAAGGGCGCACTACCGCCAACGAGATTATCCCTAGCGAAATACTTTGTTAATGATATCTCCTGTATTCTCCTGGGTGTCGACTCTTTATTAACCTCATTACTCTACAATTGTACATGTGAAAATTCTGTCATTTGTGCCGTTATTGGAGCATAATTTCTCATTATCTGATATTAACATCTGATACAAAGGTAAAGCAGGTGCCTACTGAGGCATCAAAAAGAAAACAACTTGTGAATGTCAAATATCTTTAATGGAACTTTATGACCTTTCGCATAGCAAATACCGACTGAATGTGGGGTCAGACATTTGTGAAAACTGAATAACAGGCTTTGAGTTAGGTTTTGCAATAATAAATGAAAATTGCATTGTGTAAATGATACACGATAATGCCGCTCGAAAACTGGGATAATACAGTTGCTCCATGACGTACCAAATTCAACGACGAGAATAAAAGCAAAGTCTAAGTTGATTCAAAGTTTCATTTTGGTCGTTCTAGGGGAGATATTCCTGTGGCAGTCCTATTCAACCGAGACAGAAGTCATATATTGGCATATTTTAAAGTCGCGTTGATCGACAGTATGTTCGTTGTATTCACATTTATGAGAAGAGCTAAAATTTCATCACTTCACCATTAGAAGATACGTAACCATCACCAAAGTACAAAATCAAATTAGAAATAAATTTTAGAAACTAGGGAATAATACAAAACGGATATATACTACAAATGGAGACAAAGCACAGAGAAACAATATTTGTGGGAAAGCTCGTAACGTCCTCCAGTTACTCTTTCCTATTCATCATTTATTCAATCTGTTATTTAATAAAATCAATCCATATTTATATTCAAGAACTGTGTAACTAATTCTGCATGAAGAATAATAAAATATAATTGGTATATTTCTATTTGGGTAAGTCAGTATCCTCACAACGGACGGATACCAAGCGTATTTCTGTCCCTGGTACCTAAAATTCTTCTTCTATTTGTTAAGAATGATAGAATCCACCGATTTATCAAACTGTAGGATTTTATCGGAAGAGTTTCATTTTAACAATGGTGGAAAGCTGATGGAAGTAGGAGAATGACAAAGATGGTAAAACAGTTAAACGGGGAATTAATGGCTTCAGATTTCACCGCAGGAGGAATATTCAAAACGGCAAGGAATTCAGATGGAGCGACTTGGGTAATTTTAATGTCTCGTTGTTGACGCTATTCTACATCAAGAAATTAGGAGGTGAGTGTTCAAATAAAGCTTTGGGGAATGTCTCTCGGGGTGCTTCTTTCGAGACAGAGAGGTAATCAAATTGCAAATACTGTGGTTGTGTTTGGGAAACATGAAATTATTATAATTTTTCAAAAATCATTTCAGGCTGGGATAAGAGCTAGTCTACCTGTTAACAAACTTCATTGCGCAACTCATGATGATTTGATTGAATATGGACGTTTAAGCACAGAAAAGAAGACATGTGTTGATTATTGACAACGGAATATTACTATTATAGTCTATATAGTCTATATATCATAGAAATGGAATAGCAATGAAAATAAACTAGACCCACGATAATTTATTTCTCAGATTAAATATTAGCCTTTACCAATGGTTTTTCAACTCCGTTTCACGTCCAAGTGCAAATTAACTTCTAAAAATGTCGTTATCACGATACACTGAACTGTTTCCTCCCCTCTCCCCTTCCCCTTTGTGGTACAGCATTTCAACATACTTCCTTTGTAGCTTATTCTTATATATATTTGTTTATTCCATGCTTAATGTGGTATATAAACTCACATTCTCATATCTTCTCCTTCAGCTTTCTAAAGTTCACGTTGGATTTCCATAAAAAGGTATAATCCGTATCTGTGGCTTCAAGAAATGTCCTACTCAATTCCATCTCAACATGCAGATCAGTAGCAATATTTTAGTGAAAAATGATTCTTTGTGATAACCTGCATTGACGTCTCTGTTGCTCGATAACCATGTACATTTGTGCCTCCTAGGTAGCAAGTTCCTTCATTTCTCATTTTATCTGCTAAGCAAGTCGCTTTTCTATTTGTCACCTCTCTTCGTCACTTTTCTGTTTTGTTAGGAGTGTCATGCACGCAGTCTGATTATTGCGTACAAGTACTAGCAATAGAAGCGGCAACGGAAAACACTAACATTGTCCAGTTCATTCTGCAGAAATTCAAACGGAGGGTTGGATGCTATCAGAACCCAAATGCTAAATGTTTTTCCCGCTAATAGAACTACGTACGAGCCAGTTTTGAAGTTACTTTAAGTTGCCCTCATAAATGTCAGCGGCACAGCGAACGGAGCATTGGGTTTTATTCTCATATACGATAACGAACCATTATAATGTCTCACGTTTGTCTAGAGCTGACAGCCCGAAGCACTCTGAGTGACAGAAAATACAGAACTTAAAACTCCAACTACAGGTCATAGTTCGATGTAAGACGGCAAACCCATTTCTTCAGCTTCTGTTAGCGCTCACGAATGCATTTCGGCTTATGCCACAAGAAAGCTTCAAAGGCATATATCTTCTACCATACATTAGTTTTTAATGTGTATTGGAAGAAAGGATTTTTCTTTAAAAAAATTTAACATATGCAGTGTGAATCTGAACTCCATCGACGAACTCAGAGGTGTTGATAAGGAAGACTTTCCGAGTATCTTGCGTAACGGACCCATGGTCTCCGATGACTCGCTTTTTATCTTCGTATCTGCATCCCATTGAAAATACTCGTATATATGCACAATAGTACAAATGTGGTCAGTATTCGCTTTTGTCCTATTTTGAAAAACAATTGCAGCAGTGAGTCATGATGCTTGATGCTGAGAACAGTAATGCTGACTTTGCTCATCGCCGTCAAACTTCTATACAGTACTATCTCTAGAATGTCCGCCCCCGGTAGCTGAATGGTCAATGTGACGGATTGTCAACCCTCTGCGCCCGGGTTCGATTCCCGGCTGGGTCGGGAAATTTTCTCAGCCCAGGGATTGGGTGTCGTGATGTCCCCATCATCATCTTATCACCCTCATCGACTGCAGGTCGCCGAAGTGGCGTCAAATTGAAAGAGCGGCACCCGGCGAACGGACTGCCCTAGCCGTACGATTAAATTACAAATCTCTAGGCTTTCTTTTTATTCAGCAGTGTTCGTTGTAAGTCAATGATAGCACGCAGCAGTACGGATAGACTTACTGATGAGCTGACCGGGGCCTATCTCGTGTATGGCCTCACCTAACACAGTGGATGAACGGCATAATGGTGCTCTGGTTAGCATCTCACAGTACTTTTTTTGCATCTGAGAAATGTTGCATGTTACGGTGATGGATTATTGCAGGCTTTTTCACTGTTTTGAAGGTATTTCCACAGAAACAAATGTGAACGAGGTAACAAACCGAGTCCATCATACTTTGAACGAGCCAGCGGTGCTAAAGAATCTATTACACGAAACTATTCACGAAATATCCCTGAACAACCTAAGAAGTATTGTCGGTGGAGTTATGGTTCACCCTACGTGTTATTGTGTCTCAATGAACCTACTACTACGAAATGCTAGTGGAATCGTCGAAACTTCAGGCATGCCCCAGGATAGTGTGTTGGGGCCTTTGTTGCTCATATTTCGTTTTAAAGACCTGCCCGACATCGTTAATAGTAACTTCAGAATTTTGCAGAGGATGCAGTTATCTACAACAAAGTACTATCTGAAAAAATCTGCGCAACCATGCAGTCAGCGGCTGATAAGATTTCAATGTGGTGTAAATATTAGCAACAAGTTGGAAATGTTCACAAACGTAAAATTGTACGTTTCACAAAAAGCATAAAAGAATTCTGTATTACTACATAAAGACAAGACATTGTTTACAGTTGTTGCCAAAAACATCGAAATGCTCCTGACCGATTTACTTCTAATTACGAGGGCTATTCAATAAAGAATGATCATAATATTTTTATTGTCATAATTTCTCGCGCTAAAATTTTATCTTATGATATTCTGTTAGCTTAATATGCAACAAAACACCCTAGTAGTTTCATTGTTGGGACTCCTGCTTCCCGCCTGTGAGAAGCAGGCAAGGTCAGACATGTTCAGTATCGCCTACCTCTGCAATGGAGGTAACACGCGAGGAACAATATGCGGCTTTGAAATTCTGCGTTCGTCTTCATGAATCTTCAGCTGAGGCCTATACAATGTTACGGGAGGTCTATGGAGAGTCTGTTCTTCCCTGCAGCACAGATTGAAGGTGGTTTAAAATGTATAAGGAGGGGAGACAATCAATTTCAAAGGAAGGTGGACCCGGTGCTCCAGTTACTGCTCTTACGGAAGAAAACACCAACGCTGCTGATTTCATTGTGAGAGAGAATCGACGAATTACCTTAAGATCACTTTCCGAAATACTGAACATTTCATTGGGTATCACCCACACGTTGGTGACAGAAAATTTCACATGACACTTGGTGCGCGGTGGGTTCCAAGACTGTTGATTCCCGAACAAAAGGACGTAGCTAATGTTAGTGGAAGATCCGGAATTTCTTTCGAATGTAATCACTGCTGATGAAACTTGGTTGCACCATTTTGATCCTGAGAGCAAACCGCAAATCTCAGTGTGGAAATCTCCTTAATCACCAACTCCCAAAAAAAGCAAAAGTGGTTGCCTCTGCTGGGAAAGTTACGATCATCTCATTCTTTGATATTCATATAATGCTTTATCAGCATGTTGCACTTGCACACACATTAGTAACTGGACAATGCTACAGGGATGTCCTGAAAACATTGCAAGTCCATATCAGGCGCAAAAGACCACATTTCTGTGAAGCAGGCTAGGTGCTGCACCACAATAATGAGCGGCCGCATGTTGCCAGCGTTGTTGCTGAATATCTTGCAAAAATCGACGTGAAGTGCATCCCTCACCCGCCCTATAGTCTGGATTTAGCCCCATCTGACTTTTTTCTATTTCCTAATATGAAGAAACGCCTTCGTGGATGGCATTATATATTATAAGAAGCAGTGGTAAAGGCCGCGGAAGCGATTTTGAAGGACCTTCCAAAAAATGGTTTCCAGTATGCATTAGAAGGCTGGCAGAAACGCTAGAACAAGTGCATCGCTTTCATGAGAGACTATTTTGAGAAGGAACATCAAAATTATGAGGAAGAGTAAAAGAATGTTGTAAAAAAAAATTTTATGATCATTCTTTATTGAACAATCCTCGTATTAACGACATTGTAATAACCACTTGAACGAACATAGGCTACATTCATTCATTCATTCATTTCATTGTTGCCCTTATGGACAGTGTTTGAACTCGAAAATCACATGATGACACAATTTTCACTTCTTTCCTTTCTTCCTCTTCTCTTCCCAAAATCTCTTTATCCTTTGGCTGTGCTCCTGTTTCCTTTGCTCTGTCCATAATGTTCCTTTCTTCTTTCTCTCCTTTACAATAAATTTTGCACTCCTAACTTTGTTTCTGAAGTATTTCCTGTCTCCTATCATATGCCTGTTGATCCCTATCTGCCTTAAGTCTTCGTCTATTTCATGATACCAATTTTTTTTCTTGCTTGAGCTGTTTACTACATCAAAAATTTTCTTTGTAAGTCGGTTGTTGTCCATTCTCTGTATGTGCCCATAGAAAGTTAATCTGCGTTTTCTGATCGCGTCTGTTAGTCTGTCAGTGTGCTGGTACAGCTCTTTGGTAGGTCGCTTCATCCATATGCCATCTCTGTGAATTGGTCCAAATATTTTTCTGAGAATTTTGCGTTCTATTTTTTCTGTGTCTATGATGCCTGATGCTCCAAATGTGGTTGTTTCTGACGCGTACAATGCTTCTGGTAATACAACTGTTTTGTAGTGCCTAAGTTAGGCCTGCCTCGATATTCTTTTCTTATTATAATGTGACCATGTGAGTTTGTATGCCTTCTGGAGTTTCTTCGTTCGTTCCATGTTAGCCGCCTTGTTTGATCCTCCCATTTGTATGTACTCCCCTAAATACTTAAATTTTTCGACTCTTTCTACGGATCCATATACCGTATGCATGGTGTGTACATTGTTGGTCTGTCGTTCCATATATTGTGTCTTCTCGTAAGATACCTGCAGACCTGTTTTGGCAGCTATTTCATGCAAGCATTCCAGTGCTTCCTTTGCCTCCTGTGTATTATTGCTGAGTATGGCTATATCATCTGCAAATGCCAGACATTTTATGATTGTTTTGGTTTCACGTGTTCTTCCCAGCTGTATTCCTTTAACTTGTTCCTCCCACTGCTTGATAATTTTGTCTAACACCATGTTGAACAGGATTGGTGAGAGCCCGTCTCCTTGTCGGACACCTGTGTGTATGTGGAAGGGTTCCGAAATTTCTCCCATGAACTTAATCTTGGAGGTAGTGTCTGTAAGCGTCTGTTGTATAAGTGCCCTGGTTTTTCTGTCGATACCATATTCTTCCAGTACGTCAAAGAGTGTCTGTCTGTCTATGGAATCATATGCTTTTTTAAAGTCCACAAAGGTAACTACAGTGTTTCTTGCATGTCTGACTTTCAAAAGTGTTCTCAAGTTCCAGATCTGTTCGATGCATGATCTCCCTTTTCTGAAGCCTGCCTGGTATTCCCCAATTTGCAGATCTGCTTGTGGTTCTAGTCTGTTTAATAGCACCTTAGAGAAAATTTTGTATGTAACTGGTACTAGTGAAATGCCTCTGTAATTGTTTGGATCTGACTTATCACCCTTTTTATGTAACGGATGGATCAATGCACATTTCCATTCCTCTGGCACTTTCTCTGTGATCCAAATTTCGGAGATAATCTTATGGATTTTTTTTGGTGATGTTTTCATCTTGGAGTTTCCAGATCTCGGCGATAATACCATCTTCTCCGGCAGCTCTGTTATTTTTCATTTGTTTTATGATTTCCTCTATCTCTTCTATTGTGGGTGGATCAGAATCAGCATTAGATGTGGTCTTTTGGAATGTTAATTTTCCTGTAGGTTTTTTGCAATTAAGAAGTTTATCAAAGTAATGTTTGAGAATCTTACAGTTTTCTTTTGTGTTTGTTTCCAGGGATCCATCTGTTCTTCGGAAGCAGAGGCTAGGGGGTTGATAGCCCTTAATATTTCCTTTGAAAGTTCTGTAAAAATTTCTTGTGTTATTTCTTTTGAAATCTTCCTCAATTTCTTTTAGTCTGTTATTGTCATATGCTCGTTTTTCCCTTCTGATTTCCTTCGATGCTAGTTTCTGAACTTCGTGAAATTCTTTCCATGTTTCTGAATTTCTGTAGCTACTGAACTTGTCCCATGCATGCTTTCTTCTCTCAATGGCTTCATCACACTTTGCGTTCCACCACCTATGTTTGCGTTTTCTAGGTGGTTGTCCCCAGCACATAGTCTTCTGAACTGCCTTCGCCAGATCTGTCCATGTGTCTATTGAATGCCTATTAATTTCTTCAACGATTTTATCCCTGTTTATCTTCAAGTATTCCGGATCAGGTTTGACTATTTTGTTTTGCGCTGTCTGTTTCAGTCTTGGGATTGGCCTAATCTTAACTTGTAGCAAATAATGATCAGACTCGAAGACTCCTTTACGTGTTCTGACATTTAGAATTTCCCGCGAATTTTTCTTGGATTTGGCCACATGATCAATCTGAAATTCTCCCCACACTGTGTTGGGTGCTTTCCATGTTGTAAGTTTTCGTCTTGGTTTTTGAAATTGTGTTGACATGATTTTGAGGTTAAAGTTTTGACAATATTTTATGATGTGTTCCCCATTTCTGTTCGTGCGAATATGTGCTGAGTATGGGCCTGTTATTTCTCTGAATTTTCTCTCCTTACCAAGCTGCGCATTGAAATCACCCATTACATAGGCTACATATTTTATTGCAATTACATAATATTTAAATATTATATATAAACGTTATATACAAATGTAAAATGTTATTAGAACAAACCTCGAAAAGTTCTTGATCGACTTACTTCACGTTTTTGCACTGTACTCTGACAAACATGCAGACAGACGTAAGCTATGTATTTATTTGAACAACAGTATTATGAAAAGGATAGCGGAGATGATGAGTTGCAGATACGCACGTGAGACTGTCAGAAAGTGATGTTTCGATCAACAAGGCCTTCGTCGAAACACACACACACACACACACACACACACACACACACACACACACTAACCCAACTCTCACACACACACGGCCATATTCTTTGGCTGCTGAGGCTAGACCATGGTGAAAGGCTACTATCTTTTTCATAATATAGTTATAGTCCAACCTGGATTTTCCATTGTTTTATTTAGACAACAATATGAAGGGTGTTTGTTAAAAACGACTTTGAGAAAGAAAATGCTATAATGTGCCGTGAAGATGTGCGATTTAGTTTTGTTTCTGGCAGTCAGTTTTACAATTCCTACGAAACACGGAAAACATGGATTACCACATCAACAGAGCAAACTACACTGCGACATTACTAAGACTATATACGGACAGATCGGTTAACAACAAAGCTTCATGACATGGGTGTCACCTCAAACAATTACGTGGGTAATTTCTCGCAAAATCAAAGATTGTTGTCAAGAACGAAGAGCAGAAATCAAGTACGAGGGTGTTCCTTAAGGGTTGGTATTGACACGGAATCTCTTCACACACTACGTTAAAGATTTGCCTACAGCTCGTTTTAGCACAGTTTGTTGATGACACCACCCTATTTAGCAGCTGCAGGAGAGTAAATGCTGTCGTTCACAGAATGCAAAGACAGCTCACAGTAATCAAAAAGTGGGCACGTAGACAAAAAAAAAAAAAAAAAAAAAAAAAGTGGTATCGTAAGAAAATGAAACGCCTACAGTAGTAGTTGTGATCATATTTATTGTGTAGTTACCAGTTTTGGAGCTTCAATGCGCCATGTTCAGGCCGAAACTGATAGCTCCACAATAAATATGATCATAAGGACAGCCATAGGCGTTTCGATTTCTTACAGTAGCGAACGGCCGTAGTCCCAAAGACCTCCAGTCAAAAGGATGGACATAAAAAAAGCTCTTTCACCCGAAAGAGACCACATCTGAGAGACAGACTACAAATCAATAACTCGGACATATCCTGGTAAGGAGAAGTCACATACTCGGTGTGGTGATACAAAGGATACTACTTTGTAAATCCTCTATAACGGCAAAACGGGAAAAAATTGTTAAGTTACTCTGTAAAACGCATCTGTTTCTAGCGAGAACGCGTATTAACACGACGGCCAATCTTGTCTCTATAAGGCAACACTCCTACCAGCAACCGTCTATGGATGCTCCTCACTGAGAACTACACGGTCCAGTAACATTAATGTGATTATCTGTAAAAAGCCTGAAAAACCACCTTTTGCAGCATGGGCGTGCAGGAAGAGTGTCAGTGAGGTTGTGGAAGGTACCGACGAGGAAGTAGAGCCATGCCACCTCCACTGTCGTGACCAGCTACGCTACGTTTCTCAGATGAGGATCCACGGCGCGAACAGTCCGATCGAAGTGGTTCCACAGATTCGCCATTGGGTTTTAATCCTTAGAGTTTGGTGGCTAGGGTAGAACGTTAAACTCGTCCCGGTGCTCTTCGAAACACGCACGTGTACTGCGAGCTGTGTGACACATTGCATTGTCGTGCTGGTAGATGGCTTCGAGCCGAGAAGAAAACAAACTGCAGGTAGGGATCGACATGGTCCCCAGCGGTAGATGCATACTGCTGTTGAACCACTGTGCCTTCCAGAATGATGATGTTTTACGCCGTACTCGCTAGCGGCCATCTGTCCGATTGACCATAAATGTGATTCATCTGAAAAGACTACTTGTCGCCACTCAGTGGACGTGCAGTAGCGACATTGGCGTGTAAATTTCCGCTTTTGTCACCAACGAACAGCAGTCAGCATGGCTGCATGAAATAGGTGCCTACTGCGGAGGGCCATAAGCTATAACGCTCGCTGAACAGTCCTTGAGGAGACGCTGCTGGTAGCCCTTGGATCATCTGGGCGGTCAGTTGCTCGATATTTGCACATCTATTCGCCCGCATACATGTCCGCAGCCGTCGTTCACTCCTGTCATCTACAGCCTGCGAAGCACCACTTTTATCTCAGCGCCGGTTTTGGATACTGCCGTTTTGCCGGCGTCACGCGAACAGATTATAAACTTAGCCGTTTCGGAAATACTTCCAACCTTGGCCAAAAAGCCTATGATCATGTCCATTTGGACGTCAGATAAATAGCTCCCTCTCAAAAAAATTGTTCAAATGGCTCTGAGCACTATGGGGCTTAACTTCTGAGGTCATCAGTTCCCTAGAACTTAGAACTACTTAAACCTAACTAACCTAAGGACATCACACACATCCATGCCCGAGGCAGGATTCGAACCTGCGACCATAGCGGTCGCGTGGTCCCAGACTGTAGCGCCTAGAACCGCTCGGCCACTCCAGCTGGCGCTCCCTTCCTATATTACGACATCGGCTGGTCTGTTTCCCACGTCGACCCCCTCTCCCTCCTCCCTCTCACCACGACACGCTTTAGGCACACTCTACAGCTAGTCGTCTGCGAGTGGTTATTACACGCTGACGTCGAACATAGTCGCCGGTCACATGAATATGACTGGACCGTGTTTATGTCCGTCACCTGTTACAATTTTGCAAGTGATCCAAAACAAACATCTTAGAATTATACGAAAAGCCGCAAAAGTGCCCAAGAGGGGATCTCCGAGAGGAAACAGAATACTTACTATACATCCAAGAGCAAGGTAGAGATAAAACACGGCAATTCCTAGAAAAGGTGGTCAGACCCAGGACAGCAACGAGACACCTTGAACATACTGGCACAGAAGAAACGGAAGAACAACCCACAGTCAGAAAACACACAGTAGGAATATCACGTGCAACTATAGCGTGTGACAATTAATTTTATTCAATAAAGAAATTAACAAAGCAGGCTGAAAGGGCTACGCCGGCCGGAGTGGCCGTGCGGTTCTAGGCGCTACAGTCTGGAACCGCGTGACCGCTACGGTCGCAGGTTCGAATCCTGCCTCGGGCATGGATGTGTGTGATGTCCTTAGGTTAGTTAGGTTTAAGTAGTTCTAAGTTCTAGGGGACTTATGACCACAGCAGTTGAGTCCCACAGTGCTCAGAGCCATTTGAACCATTTTTTTGAAAGGGCTACGAACTCTTGGTCCGGCTAATGATCAATAAAGCAAAGATTAATCTGTTGAAGGAAAACTTTTACGGCTCGAATTGTCACAATTAATAAAATATTCCTGGCAATTCTGCCGTGGTCGAAGGGATTTCACTTTAAAACCCAACGTTTCGTCCCCATCTGCTGAGGACATTTTCAACGGGCATCGTAGCTTTGTTGAATGTCCGATTCACACTCTGGATCGCTACTGACTACAGCAAATCTGCTACTGTTTGGAATACGCGAGCGCAACTGTCCGTTTACCGGCTGCTGTGGACGACCAGTTCTAGGCGCTTCAGTCCGGAACCGCGCTGCTGCTACAGTCGAAGTTTCGGATACTGCCTCGGGCATGGATGTGTGTGATATCCTTATGTTAGGTAGGTTTAAGTAGTTCTACGTCTAGGGGACTGATGACCTCAGATGTTAAGTCCCATAGAGCTTAGAGCCATTTGCACTGTCCGTTGTTACTACCAACCCATTGTGGAAGACTGGTACGCATCTTCTTCAGCACCGGAACCCAAATTTCATTCAATTCCACGCCCTCCTCCTCCCTATTAAAATTCTGGGGTGTTTCACAATCTGCATGACCTCTCTGTATAGCCTTTTGTGGTATCCGTTTGTGGCTGCCAGTACTTGAGTGCGGTCAAAATGAATGTGGTATACTCTCCTGGGTGTAAGGCATGTTGTGCAACAGCTGATCTATCAATCTCCCCTCTTCTGCAGTTGCCCTTGTGCAATTTTTAGTAGCCACGTACACCTCCCCACAAATACACGGAATCCTATAAATTCCAGCATTTTGCGGCAGTTGGCTTGCATCCTTGACCGGTTTTAGGTTATCTCGCATCTTCTGTGTGTGTAAATTACCGTGATGTTGCGCTTTCTCAATATTTTTACTATGCGGTCAGTCAGGCAGGAACACTTTCGATTTCGCGTGCGCCAGAGCATCACTATGATTTCTAAGCGGTGGTTTTAACGACCTTTTCATTTCAGCGAACGAATAACCATTCATGAGCAATGCAGTGATGAGGTGTTTTAATTCTGCGACAAGCAGTTCTGGTTCACAGATTTTCATTGCTCTATCCGCCAACGCTTTTATGGTTCAAAATGGTTCAGATGGCTCTGAGCACTATGGGACTTAACAACTGAGGTCATCAGTCCCCTAGAACTTAGAACTACTTAAACCTAACTAACCTAAGGACATCACACACATCCATGCCCGAGGCAGGAGTCGAACGTGCGACCGTAGCAGTCGCGCGGTTCCGGAATGAAGCGCGTAGAACCACTCGGCCACAACGGCCGGCCAACGCTTTTATGACGCCTCGCTTTTGTTGTGGGTAGTGATTCGAATCCGGGTGTAGGTAATAGTCTGTGTGCGTCGGTTTTCGCTAAAGTGTGTGGCCCAAGCTACCATCTTCAGTCTTGAACACAAGTACATCAAGAAAATTTAGTCTCCCGTCTGCCGCCTCCTGCTTGATAAACGCCAGCCACTGTGGCCAAGCGGTTTTAGGCGCTTCAGTCCAGAAACGCGCTGCTGCTACGGTCGAAGGTTCGAATCCTGCCTCGGGCATGGATGTGTGTGATGTCCTTAGGTTAGTTAGGTTTGAGTAGTTCTACGTCTACGGGACTGATGACCTCAGATGTTAAGTCCCATAGTGCTTAGAGCAATTTTTTTGCTTGGTAAACTGAATCCTCTGGTTGATCCCGTTCAGATGTTTGTGGAAAGGCTCCAATTCCTCCTTGACACAGCGTAGAAATCACAGGGATGCTCAAGCGCCGGTGAAATCGAAAGTTTTCCTGCCCGTCATTGCGACTGACCGCATAGGAAAAATCTTGAGAAAGCGGAACATCGCGCTAATTTACACACCCACACGGAAGATAGAATTTCATCTAAAATAGGTCAAGGGTGCTCACCAGCCGCTGGAAAAAGCAGGAATTTACAAGATTCCGTGTAGTTGCAGGGAGGTGCACGTGGCTACTAAAAATTGCACAAGGGCAACTGCAGAAGAGGGGAGATTGGCAGATCAGCTGTTGCGGAACATGCTTTACACCCAGGAGAGTTTACGACATTCATTTTGACCGCACTCAAGTACTAGCAGCCACAAACGGATACCACAAATGGCCATACAGAGAGGCCATGCAGATTGTGAAACACCCGGGGATTTTAATAAGAAGGAGGAGGGGAGAAATTAAATGAAATTTGGGTTCCGGTGCTGAAGAAGATGCGTACCAGTCTTCCACCATGGGTTGGTAGCAACAGCGGACGACGGCAGTCGACAACGGATAGTTGTGTCCACGTATTCAAAACATGTGACGTCACGCCACCACGCGGAAGCGGAATTTTGCCGTAATCAGTAGCGAGCCAAAGTGTAAATCGGGCATTCAACAAAGCTACGATCCCCCTTGAAAATGTTCTCCGCAGATGGGGATGAAAGGTCGGGTCTCAAAGTCAAATCAGTTTGATCACATCATAATAGTCCGGAATATTTTATTAATTATAAAAATTAATGTGTAACATCTCAAGCAGGAATTCCAGCCCTCATACAAGGCAACACCTCTGGAGAACAACGCCAAAAAGGAAAAAAAAGTAATTGTTTCTCCTCTATTCCATGTTGTCTCTCTTTATACGGGGTGAGTCACCTAACATTACCGCTGGATATATTTCGTAAACCACATCAAATACTGACGAATCGATTCCACAGACCGAACGTGAGGAAAGGGGCTAGTGCAACTGGTTAATACAAACCATAAAAAAATGCACGGAAGTATGTTTTTTAACACAAACCTACGTTTTTTTAAGTGGAACCCCGTTAGTTTTGTTAGCACATCTGAACATATAAACAAATACGTAATCAGTGCCGTTTGTTGCATTGTATAATGTTAATTACATCCGGAGATATTGTAACATAATTTTGACGCTTGAGTACCACTCCTCCGCTGTTCGATCGTATGTATCGGAGAGCACCGAATTACGTAGGGATCCAAAGGGAACGGTGATGGACCTTAGGTACAGAAGAGACTGGAACAGCACATTACGTCCACATGGTAACACCTTTTTATTGGTCTTTTTCACTGACGCACATGTACATTACCATGAGGGGTGAGGTACACGTACACACGTGGTTTCCGTTTTCAATTACGGAGTGGAATAGAGTGTGTCCCGACATGTCAGGCCAATAGATGTTTAATGTGGTGGCCATCATTTGCTGCACACAATTGTAATCTCTGGCGTAATGAATGTCATACACGCCACAGTACATCTGGTGTAATGTCGCCGCAGGCTGCCACAATACGTTGTTTCATATCCTCTGGGGTTGTAGGCACATCACGGTACACATTCTCCTTTAACGTACCCCACAGAAAGAAGTCCAGAGGTATAAGATCAGGAGAACGGGCTGGCCAATTTATGCGTCCTCCACATCCTATGAAACGCCCGTCGAACATCCTGTCAAGGGTCAGCCTAGTGTTAATTGCGGAATGTGCAGGTGCACCATCATGCTGATACCACATACGTCGACGCGTTTCCAGTGGGACATTTTCGACAACGTTGGCAGATCATTCTGTAGAAACGCGATGTATGTTGCAGCTGTTTGGGCCCCTGCAATGAAGTGAGGACCAATGAGGTAGTCGCCAATGATTCCGCACCATACATTTACAGTCCACGGTCGCTGTCGCTCTACCTGTCTGAGGCAGCGAGGATTGTCCACGGACCAGTAATGCATGTTCCGTAGATTCACTGCCCCGTGGTTTGTGAAACCCACTTCATCGGTAAACAGGTAGAACTGCAATGCATTCTTTGTTAATGCCTACTGACAGAATTGCACTCGATGATTAAAGTCATCACCATGAAATTGCTCATGTAGCGACACATGAAACGGGTGAAAGCGGTGACGATGCAGTATGCGCATGACACTACTTTGACTCAGTCCACCGGCTCTCGCAATGTCCCGTGTACTCATGTGTGGGTTCATGGCAACAGCAGCTAACACATCAACTGCACCCGCTTCTCCTGTGACTGGCCTGTTACGGACCCGTTTGCGTGCTACGACCATACCTGTTGCGTACAGTTGGCGGTAGATGTTTTGCAATGTGCGGCACGTTGGATGCTCTCTGTCCGCGTACCGTTCTGCATACACCCTGCAGGCTTCAGCTGCATTTCGTCGACACTCGCCGTAGATGAGTATCATCTCCGCCTTTTCAGAGTTCGAATACACCATGGTCACAGTTCCTACAACACTACACTATCACAGACGTCTGGTAACACGGTGTACTACAGTTGATCTGCGTGCGGAGACGAATGCAGAATAACAATAGCAGCAAGCGCTACATGCGGACACTGCGACAGCTAGACCAAACCACAACAGTGCACTACAGCCACACTCGTAAACACGGTCGTCATCGTAAACATGTCCCTGCAGATGCTGCTCGCCGACCGTGGTTCGTGTTTGTTACAACACGCAACTGAACGTCGGAGGTTTCAAGCGCCAACTTTAGGTTACAATATCTCCGGATGTAATTAACATTTTACAATGCAAGAAACGGCACTGATTACGTATTTGTTCGTATATGTTCAGATGTGCTAACAAAACTAACGTGGTTCCATTTAAAAAAAGTAGGTTTGTGTTAAAAAAACATACTTCCGTGCATTTTTGTATGGTTTGTATTAAACAATTACACTAGCCCCTCTCCTCACGTTTGGTCTGTGGAATTGGTTAGTCAGTATTTGATGTGGTTTACGAAATATATCCAGCGGTAACGTTAGGTGACTCACCCTGTATATAATTTCAAACAAAAATTGTATGCACAACGATGTGCTGTTTTATTTCCTTCCTCGCAGTCGCTTTTGAAAGAAAACATGGAAGTTGTGATTATGGACTATCGGCTTAAGCCCAGAATACTGCTACGGAACTTTCTAATATTACCCGTTCGCAGATTAAAACCTAGCGAAATACTGTCACTGAAGCTACTGCCGTCACAGTTAAGCTGCTGGAGAGGTCCCTCTCATACCCAGTGTAACAATGTTCCCAACCGATTTTGCCACGCATTTTATGCACCATCGGTTCCCTGTCAATTCACATCACTATAATAAACGAGGCGCAAGGTCAGAGAGTGGGGGGGGGGGGGGGGGAGGAGACGCACACAGAGACGGGAGGGGGAGACGATAGACATAGAAAGGGAGGAGAAGGAGGAAGAGGAGGAGGATGGGGAGAGAGTGAGTGAGAGAGAGAGAGAGAGAGAGAGATGGATGGGGGAGGGGAGAGAAGCAGACGGGCACACTGTAAGAGAGAAGGAGATTAGGACGTATATATCCAATGCCGTTAAATATTTACCAACTGCGAAGCACTTCCGGGTTTGCTAGTATCATAGAACTCCCAGATCAATGAGCTATGATTGGAATAAGTCGATTAATACAAAAAAATTGGTACAAAAACTTATAGGGATATGTAATGGCATGATGACACGGGCTTAATCGTAGGTAACGAAGCTGGTAAACTTTGGTTCATTCGCAGGATACTGGGGAAAAGTGGAGTCTACAAAGGAGACTGCTTATTAGTCACTGGTGCGTCCAATCTTAGTGTATTACTCAAGTGTGTGAGACTCACCCTCTGTAGGACTGACACTGAACGCATACAAAAAAGAGTAGTTTGTTTGACTCAGGAGAGAGTGTTACGAAGTAAGGTGCCCATATTTGCGGATATCTCCGATGACACATTACATCTCATTCAGTGACTAACTTTGTAAATGTAAACATATTAATGAACACTGAAGTCCAGTCCCAATATAGCAATTTGATTAGAGTAAATCACAATTCAAAAAAACAAACTTCGCATTCATTATCAAACCGTGTGAAGCCACAGGTAATAAATGAAAATCATCACACATGACGTAGGAATGTTACACGTTGTGTCAACCGAGAAGATATAACCCCTGGAAAGCGATGCAAAGGCAGTTGGGACCAGACGGGCGCCGAGAGCGAACATTGACGAGTGAGGTGAATTATGTGAAGAAAAAGTGGGACACTTAACCGAATATTGAGGTTGGAAGATAACACTGAAAATGGAATATAAAATTACTTGAAATGTTTTATTTTAGATGAAGTACAACATAGTGGAAACATTAGATAATAACAGTGTGTGGTGGTAGTTGGTGTCGTAGTACAACAGTGGAAATAATAAGAGGTAATACAAAAGGAATGAATGTAGTTCCTTTCTCTGTCAGTAAGTCATTTTCCTACAAATTTACACCGAGAAAAAAATCGACGCTCTCCATCACAGCTAAACTACATCTTAAGGTAACAGAGAACTGAATTTTGCTGGGTGAGTTGAAGCGTAGTTCTTTAGAAAAGAATACATCTTCAAGTAAACCATTTGAGGCTGTCAGTGTTGACTATATGGCACTGAATCACTAAATAATTTTCCTTGCAGCCAAATTCCATTGACTCATACAGTCCCATTCAGTAATACGAAATTCTACAGAACGTATCATAATTAATGGCTTACACGCATACTGTTGAAAATACACGATATTAGAAGCAGAAAGGTCCAGTAAAACTGGGCTTTTAAATGAATGCTTGAAGAATTATGGGCAGTGTTTTCGATATTGTGAGAAAGACCACTTCTATTGCAAGCTCTTTGAGCTCATATTTTGAGATTGGTATTATGGAAAAAAACAAGAAAAAATGTCCACTAAACATGGGATCTAAAGTTCATGCCTTTAGAGGTGTGAGGACTATAGCTCTGCATTTCGATGAAAGCAACCGCTCGAGCATTTCCCATTTCGTGCAGCTGCTCGACGGCTGGGAAAGGCCCACGCTGCGATACGGCTGTGGCCGTCTAATGCACCATGTGGCCGGTTGTCCTCCACCTCTCGGTTATCGGTTGGACTGTCGAGCACTGCCGGGCGCTCGAGCGTACTCACAATCTCGGCCGGTGACAGTACAACCGCCGAATCGCATTATAAACCGTGTGTAAACGCAGTTGACGACCTTGGCTTTGAGCAGCGCATACAGCGTTAATGATAAACCAAGTATAGGTCGTAAACGTTCCATTCACGAAAGGAAGAGAAGTATTATTGAGAGAATTAGGAGCGGCTCATTAGTCCTGAAGAAGAAAGACATGTCGGAAGAGGAGGCGAAAAGTGAAGCTTGGAAATCGTTTACACTTGTAGTGGATCCTGTGTTTCTGCTGGTTTCGTGCAAATGTACCACATGTGTGATACTTTCGTACCAGTGAAGCACAACAGGTATGATTCGGCACTGCAAAAGTAAATGCGGAGCACAAGTCCACCGGCCACTTGCAGTACCAAGTAGCATAAAGAAAGTTGTTGTTGATAGGTTGGTCGATATGCGTGGAATAGATTTGCTACCGTTAAATAATTGTACTAACATTGGCTTCAAGAATTATTCGTAAAAGCTCATCAATGTTGGCGCCACTTACGGCAAAGTCAGTATAGAAGATGTTCTTCCGCACCCTTCCACTGTATCGCGGCATATTAAAGAAAAGGCAGACAAAATACGGGTGACTATGGTGCCCAAGCTAATATGTGCCTTAAAGAACAAAATGTGCGCTTTAGACGCTGATCTGTGGTCTGATAACTACAAGAAGAGAAATTTTTTGACTGTGACGTCGCATTATGTGAATGATGAGTGGCATATAGAAACGCTTGTTTTGATGACAACCGAGTTTCCGGACGTACCTAAGACAGGACAGAACATACGGCGCGAAATCGAAGAGCGGATGCTTCAGTTAGGAATTAACAAGAATGATCTTACGAAATGTTGCTTTGTCACGGACCAGGGAGCTAATATGAGGAAGGCACTTGAATCTTACGACCGTTTGCCTTGCTTTGATCACTGCTTGATGACTGCGCTTCGTCAAACATTTCAAGAGACGTTTTTAGAAGACGAAGCCCCTGAAATCCTGTCGTGTCTACTATCAGCAAGAGCTATAGTAGGCTACTTGAAGAGATCGAGTCACTCTGGGCGTCTGCGGCACTCTGTGAAGCAAGAAGCTGTAACTCGGTGGAACAGTATACTGTTAATGCTCAATTCCGTCGTAAGTCAAATCGACGATGTTCGAGATCTAGTAGAATCCCGGGCGCAATCGACACTCTTAGAAACCTTCCAAGAAGGGTGCGTACGAGACGTTGTCGCTTTTCTAACCCCTTTAAAAAAAGCGAGTTTGGATTTGGAAACTGCAAAGATAACAACGCTCGAACGTGTGCTGCCGTGGTACAAGAGTCTGTCACATCATTGTGAACCAATAGACAGAGACAACGAGGTAAGAACACTTTCTATAGGTTACGATCCTTTATACAACTGTTGAATTATCAGAGTGCAGTTATGTACATTGGGTTTCTTTTTCAGCTCATGGCGAAAATAAAAAGGAGAGCAGCATACTTCATCACAGAGAAGTGCAAAATTGAGGCTATCCATTACGATGCCACGGTTCTATGGGCATCATGGCGTCGTTTGAAGAAACTCACAGCAGACGAAAAGCAAGCCGCGTATGCTGAAGTTCGACGATTGTACTCGGAACTGCCCGTAAATGGTAAGGTTCATTCACTGAAACCAATTAGTAAACGAATGTTTGTTTGTCTAATCTGCCAACATTTATTACGTCTACAATGTGGTATTTGGGAAAGGTTTCGCAGCTTAAACATTCCACAATGCGTTTTGATGTAATTTGTGCGGTATATATAAAAGGTCACCGTAAATATAGTCGTTTAGTAACCAGTAATTCTTACTTACGGTGTATACGTATTTGAAGGTGACAGGAATATCTTACGGATGTTTTCATTCATGTTTAGAGTCCATTCAAGCAAACAGTGACCAAGTTCTTCCCATGAAAAAGTCCAGGATGGATTGGAGTTTGGATGAGGACGACGAAGATGGACACACAGTTACAACCAATGAACTCGACAGGTACCTTTCGCTCTCCAAATCCGACTGTAACTGTGCCGAAGGACAAATTTTGCAGTGGTGGAAAACGCACGCGGGGTTATTTCCAAAGCTGTCGGTAGTAGTCAGAAGAGTTCGCTGTATTCCTGCCACTAGTGCTGCCAGCAAGAGAAATTTTAGCCAGGCCGGTCACCTGCTGTCCAGCATCAGATCGTGCCTGGAATCAGACAAGGTGGATAATCTCTTATTGATCCATCACAATTACGTACGTATTCACAACATACCAAGTAATAATAAGGAAGGAAACATTCCTCAAACTCTATAAATGTATGATTCCATTTTCATTGACTTCACAAGAAGAAGTTCAAACCGCCAGCTGTAGTAATAGCTCCAGGAACGTAAAAGACGCCTGTGTATCAGGGAGCACCAATGACGAAAAACAAATTGTATAGTCATGATTCATTTATAATATTATTTACAGGTCATAATTTGTTCAGAAATTAACGTTTGTGCAACAAAATTTCGTGAGTATTACTTTTAACTCCGTTATTCCTTCCCGATTCTGCATTCAATATTAGTACAACGTATACGTGGCCGAGTTTGGAGATAGGCTGCACATGGTCCATGATTGGACTACTGTGTTCCCGTTTGTCTACCGAACGGAACAAAATACTAAATACAGACATTACAGTTTTTAACGTTACAATTACTGGAACACATTATAACCTCAAAGGTGAAACTCCAGTAGTCTGCAACATATTAACAAACATCAAATGTAACATATATATGTATATATATATATATATATATATATATATATATATATATATATATATATTACTTAGGTCATAGAACTGGTAGTAAACAACGAAAGACATTTGTAAAAGAAATAAGTGAGTGGTAATGTGAAGCGGTGGCCTCTGATCTCAAGGAGTGCGACGAAGCGCCGCTCGCTGGCACTGAGTCCACCGGTTACTGGCGACCGGTCGAGCGTTTGCCGCCACTCGGCCGAGCGCTGGCGATCGGCTGCCCACAGCCGGCGGAAGAGTACGCTCGGCCGCATACTCCCGAGAGCCAGAGGGGCGAGCGGGACTCGCCGGTAAAAATCGGAGATAATGCAGACCTCTAGTGAGGACTTGTTCACCTCTGCTACTGTGGAAACAGACCTTTTCTACTGAACGAGTGCGTATAGCTCTTCAGATGCGAATCATAGAGACCACGTCGCTAGAGAAATTTTTCGTGTTATACCACCTCATCCCAAAACATGGAAAACAAAGACCAGAAGTTGATAAGATTTGCTTCGCAGTACCGAAGATGAAGAAATTCTCATAGCTCTTCAGGTATGCGTT
The DNA here is from genome assembly GCF_023864345.2 of Schistocerca serialis cubense. NCBI lineage: Eukaryota > Metazoa > Arthropoda > Insecta > Orthoptera > Acrididae > Schistocerca > Schistocerca serialis. Next base: position 362,592,102 of record NC_064639.1, on the reverse strand, counting down.
TTAGAGCACATGATTACCAATCTTTCCTTCTAGTATCACGTACTTACAGTCGTATGCGTTTACGCCTTTATTTATGGTACACCCTGTACATAAGGTTCGTAGTGCATAGACTACAACCGAGCGAGGTGGCGCAGTGGTTAGAACACTGAACACGCATTCGCGAGGACGACGGTTCAATCCCGCGTCCGCCCATCCTGATTTAGGTTTTCCGTGATTTCCCTAAATCGCTCCAGGAAAATGTCGGGATGGTTCCTTTGATAGGGCACGGCCGACTTTCTTCCCCATTCTTCCATGATCCGATGAGATCGATGACCTTGCTTTTTGGTCTCCTCACCCAAACAACCAAACTCAACCATAGGCTACAATAAACTTACTATACCTGTCTTACAATACCAGAACAATCATAACGAAAGGACGCATTAGAACGGAAATATTGTAAAACCTGAATTGTCAGACACTCAAAGGCAGACGGAAATCGTTCTGCGAATGGCAATTTTTTAATAAATCATCAGTTTTCCGAGTGGCTTGATGCGGCCCGCCACGAATTCCTCTACTGCGCCAACCTTTCCATCTCAGAGTAGCCCTTGCAACTTAAGTCCTCAATTATTTGCTGCATGTCTATCAGTCTCTGTGTTCCTCTACAGTTTTTGCCCTCCCTCTGTTATCGTGAAAGTTATTACCCGACATCTTAACAGATGTCCTATCATCCTGTCGCTTCTTCTTGTCGGTGTTTTCCATAAAGTCCTAGCCTCTCCGATTCTGCGGAGAACCTTCTCATTCCTGTCCATTTGAACCCATCTAATGTTCAACATTCGTCTGTAGCACCACTTCTCAAGTGTTTCAATTCTCTTCTATTCCTGTTTTCCCACAGCGCACGTTTCACTTCCACACAATGCTGTGCTCCAAACTCTCATTCTCAGAAATGTTTACCTCAAACTAATGCCCACGTTGGTACTAGTAGACTTTTCTTGTCCGGGAATGTTCTTTTCGCCAATGCTAGTCAGTATTTGGTGTCTTCTTTGTTCTGACCTCATGAGTTATTTTGCTGCCTAAGTAACAGAATTCCTTCATATACTCCGTGATCGCCAATATTGATGTTAAGCTTCTCGCTGTTCTCATTTTTACTATTTCTCATTAGTTTAGTCTTTCTTCTATTTAATCTCAGTCCATATTCTGTACTCATGAGACCGTTCATCCCATTCAAAACGTCCTTTCACCATGAATTTTAAGCCCACTCCTGAACCTCAGCTATATTTCCATCATTGTTTCTTCAAAGTACCGATTGAACAGTAGAGGGGAAACACTACATCCCTGTCTTGCACCCTTTTTAATCTGAGCACTTCATACTTCCATTCTTGTTATTCCCTCTTGACTCTTGTACATGTAGATTACTCGTCTCTCGCTATAGCTTACCCTATTTTGAGCAGAGTTTCTAACGCCTTGCACCATTTGACATTGTCGAATAATTTATCCAGTCTGATAAATTCTATGAATGTGTCTTGATTTTTCTTTAGTCTTGTTTACATTATCAACCGCAATGCCAGGACTGCCTCTCTGGTGCCTTCACCTTTCCTAAAGCCAAACTGGTCGTCATCTAACGGATCCTCAGTTTTCTTTTCGATTCTATTCTTCTGTATACTATTCTCATCAGCAACGGATGCATGAGCTGTTAAGCGGGTTGCTTGGTTGAAACTTCCTGACAGATTAAAACCGTGTGCCGAACCGAGACTCGAACTCGGGACCTTTGCCTTCCGCGGGCAAGTTCTCTACCAACTGAACTACGCAAGCATGACTCACGCCCCGTCCTCACGGCTTTACTTCTGCCACTACCTCGTCTCCTGCCTTCCAAACTTTACAGAAGCTCTCCTGCGAACCTTGCAGAACTAGCACTCCAGAAAGAAAGGATATTGCGGAGACATGGCTTAGTCACAGCCTGGAGGATGTTTCCAGAATGAGATTTTCACTCTGCAGGGGAGTGTGCGCTGATATGAAATTTCTTGGCAGATTAAAACTGTGTGCCGGACCGAGACTCGAACTCGGGACCTTTGCCTTTCCCGGGCAAGCGCTCTACCAACTGAGCTACGGGTAGCTCACTTGGTAGAGCACTTGCCCACGAAAGGCATAGCTCCCGAGTTCGAGTCTCGGTCCTGCACAGAGTTTTAATCTGCCAGTAAGTTTCATATCAGTGCACACTCCGCTGCAGAGTGAAAATCTCATTCTAGGGTTGCTTGGTTTTTAAAAACAGTATTAAGTGAAGACTCTAGAGAACTCTTCATACAATTATGCGTTGCCCCTGCAGAGATCGTGAGGATTAGACTAATTACATCGCGCACAAAAACTTTTCGGCAGTTAGTCTTCTCATGCTGCGTACGTGATTCTCACGGGAAGAAATCCTAACATGCTATCTACCCATTACCATGCGCTTCATAGCTGTGTGTGCACTATGCATGTAGCATAGCAGCTACGGTCATATTACGAACGACATAGTGTTAACGAAAAGTAAACTTTTTTGCATGGGCTTACAGTTCAGAATATAAGTGATAGGTTTTCACATTTTTCTCTCGTAGCAGTGAAACAATTACGTAATTCCATTACAACCTGCGTAAGACAGAGTTACGTTTGCGAGATTACATTTATTTCCTTGATTTTTCTCCGCGATTCATTTCGCAAAGAGCCGCGAGCACTTTTTTAAACATCTGTGCTGCGAGACCGTTAATTCTCGCCGCTTCCTGCTCTTGTTGCAGGTTTTGAATTTACGGCTTTTCTTTCCCTCTCTCATCCTTACCTCTTTATGTTCATTTTTTCCGCTACTTCAGCGCAACACCCCTCCCCACCGTTCCCGGTAGGAATACCTCGCACTTTTTAGCGCCGGCAATTAACAAGTTGTAATGAATTTGGCAGCGTGACCGGGACCACAAAGAAGCCAGCCGGGCACTTCTTCACGTTCGCCGGCAGCTGGTCAAAAACTTGCGGCCCGCCGTTCCCGTGCTGGACCCACTCCACTGGACGCACCTCGGTCAGAAGTTGGCCCGCCGTGCGTGGGGCGGGAGGTGTGGTGAGGGGCGGAAGCCGCCCTTCGCGGTCGATAGGGCCCTTTAAGGTCGCGCCGCACCGGCCGCGGAGCGGAGCCGGGCCCTGCCGGGTGGCCCTTCGCGACTAATTTCCCTGCGGTAATTGGAAGTGGCGCTCTCGGGCCGAGCTGGCACCACGCCCAGCCAACGGGCCTCTTCGGTCGTTGCCCCCTCCCTCTCCCCCCACCACTTTCCATCCAATCACTTCCTCCTTTTACAAGCACTCACTTTATGTAATCTGGAACCTAATGCGCTCACTGCAGCGTAATCAAATATAAGATTGTGAGGCCAGACACCGAGACAGGTGGGACACTGGGTATTCCTTACCCAATACGACCGATCTATGTACACTACTGGCCATTAAATCTGCTACACGACGAAGATGACGTGCTGCAGACGCGACATTTAACCGACAGGAAGAAAATGCTGTGACATGCAAATTATTAGCTTTTAAAGAGAATTCACACAAGGTCGGCGCCGGTGGTAACACTTACAACGTGCTGACATGAGGAAAAAAAATGGTTCAAATGACTCTGAGCACTATGGGACTTAAGTTCTGTGGTCATCAGTCCCCTAGAACGTAGAACTACTTAAACCTAACTAAGGACATCACACACATCCATGCCCGAAGCAGGATTCAAACCTGCGACCGTAGCGGTCACGCGGTTCCAGACTGAAGCGCCTTTAACCGCACGGCCACACCGGCCGTCTGACATGAGGAAAGTGTCCAACCGATTTCTCATATCAAACAGCTGTTGACCGGCTTTGCCTGGTGAAACGTCGTTGTGATGCCTCGTGTAAGGAGGAGCAATGCGTACCATCACGTTTCCGACTTTGCTAAAGGTCGGATTGTAGCCTATCGCGATTGCGGTTTATCGTATCGCGACATTGCTGCTCTCGTTGGTCGAGATCCAATGACTGTTGGCAGAATATGGAATCGGTGGGTTCAGGAGGGCAATACGGAACGCCGTGCTGGATCCCAACGGCCTCGTATCACTAGCAGTCGAGATGACAGGTGTCTTATCCGCATGGCTGTAACGGATCGTGCAGCCACGCCTCGATTCCTGAGTCAACAGATGAGGACATTTGCAAGACAACAACCATCTGCACGGACAGTTCGACGACGTTTGCAGCAGCATAGACTATCAGCTCGGAGACCATGGCTGCGGTTACCCTTGACGCTGCATCACAGACAGGAGCGCCTGCGATGGTGTACTCAACGACGAACCTGGGTGCACGAATGGCATAACGTCATTTTTCGGATGAATCCAGGTTCTGTTTACGGCATCTTCATGGTCGCATCAGTGTTTGGCGACATCGCGGTGAACGCATATTGGAAGCGTGTATTCGTCATCGCCATAATGGCGTATCACCCGGCGTGATGGTATGGGGTGCCATTGGTTACACGTCTCGGTCACCTCTTGTTCGCATTGATGGCACTTTGAACAGTGGACGTTACATTTCAGTTGCGTTACGACCCGTGACTCTACCCTTCATTCGATCCGCGCGAAACGCTACATTTCAGCAGGATAATCCACGACCGCATGTTGCAGGTCCTGTACCGGCCTTTCTGGATACAGAAAATGTTCGACTGCTGCCCTGGCCAGCACATTCTCCAGATCTCTCACCAGTTGAAAACGTCTGGTCAATGGTGGCCGAGCAACTGGCTCGTCACAATACGCCAGTCACTACTCGTGAATGAACTGTGGTATCGTGTTGAAGCTGCTTGGGCAGCTGTACCTGTACACGCCATCCAAGCTCTGTCTGACTCAATGCCCAGGCGTATCACGGCCGTTAATACTGCCAGAGGTGGTTGTTCTGGGTACTGATTCCTCAGGATCTATGCACCCAAATTGCTTGAAAATGTAATCACATGTCAGTTCTAGTATAATATATTTGTCCAATGAATACCCGTTTATCATCTGCATTTCTTCTTGGTGTAGCAATTTTAATGGCCATTAGTGTAAATGGTGGTTTTATTTTGCTTTCGCCCATGACGATGGAACTGCACCAACGTTTAACTCCAGCAAACACACACACACACACACACACACACACACACACACACACACACACACATACATACATAAATACGGGCGCTACTGAGGTAAACCCTCTAGTACTAAAAATCAATTAATAACACTCAAAGCGAACAAAGGACTGATCTCAGGTGAAATTATTATTAGATTTCACATAATACGTTGCGAAATTAGCCTCATTCCTAATTTGCGTCAACCAGGAGTAGATCCCGAAACCTCTAATTAATGAAAGGTCTCACGCGGATCGTAAAATACAATGAAAAGAGCGAAGTAATTCGAATTACTGTAGCTTTTGATGGTTTCATATGGGATATGCTGTACTATGTGTTCCATGACATTGAGGTGCGAAACACGTACTATCATCACTAAAACGTCCGTACAACTATCGTACAGTAACCATGAAAATGGATGATGAATGCAGTTATTCGATGTGACAAATGGCCTCAGACATTGTTATTAATGTCATCTCAGATTTATAAAATCTACGCAGAGTATGTCGTCACGGACGCACTGCATAGTTGGGATGGTATAATTTCAATTGCTGGCAGTAAACAACCTATGCTTTGCAAATGATACAACCCTCATTACAGGGAGTGAGGAAGAATTTAGTGATCTTCGCTCCAGATTGAAGAGCGTTTGTGTTATTTTTGGTTTAGAGATAAACATGAAAAAACCGATCTAATGGTTACTAATCATCATGGTTTAAATCAGAATGCCGCGAGGGGTAGCCGTGCGGTCTAGGGAGCCTTGCCACGGTCCGTGCGGTTCCCCCCGTCGGAGTTTTGAGTCCTCCGTCGAGTATGTGTGTGTGTGTGTGTGTGTGTGTGTGTGTGTGTGTGTGTGTGTGTGTGTCGTTCTTAGCGTAAGTTAGTTTAAGTTAGATCAAGTAAATCTTTAGATCAGATTCAGAAACTCTGATAAACGACACTCGAAAATGTGATAAAGGAAACGACGAATCGTCCTCGGCAGAGCCGCAGTTGTTAAAACAACTAACATCTGACAGATCCGGGCAATATCCAAAACACTGAAGTGCGCTTGGTGGAATCTTTGGTGTTCCCTGGTTCTTGTACAGTTGCGAGACCTGAACCGTGAAAGCTATTGACCAGAGCTGAATTGATGGCTTCGAGCTGTGGTGCTGGAGGAAGATGTAATGCGTACCATGGACAGAAAAAAGAGCCCGTGCTTCCATCATAATACAACTTGGTGTCACAGGAATCTTATTTTCTCGTGTAAGCCAAAATACTTCCAGTTCCCTGGGCATTTTTTGAGAAGAGAAGAGGATGATTTAGGAGTGACCATCTTTAAAGGCAAAATCGAAGGAGGAAGACGACGAGGAAGGGCAGAAAGTAAATGATTGGATCAAACGAAGATTACAGGCCTGCCTCTTCACATTATATTAAGAAGAGATGAAGACAGCTGCGGATGGAGATCTCTAGTAGAAGATTCAATTAAGAAATGAATGAAGAAATGAGGTCACGACACTCATCAATGGATAAGCCAACTAATGATGATGACTTCAGCTGTTTTAAAAAGTGCATAACACAATGCTACCTGTAATAATGTTGTTGTATTTTGCTACAGGTTTCGGTTATGAGCCATCATCACTGGCAGCTGTAGAGCAAACAATAGAGAATAATATGACACTAACAAACGAAATAAGAAGAACAGAAAAAGTGTAAAATCGATCAAAATTCGAAACTTAATACAGATTTATCACAGGCCATACAGGCTTTAAAGATAAGTTATCACAGAAACTCATAAAAGCGAGGATAACATAAAATCGAAAACTGTAACAAGACAAAAATTTGATGGTACATTGACTCAAGGACAACGAGTGATAAACAGCAATGCAAATCAAAGAACTTCGAGTTTAAAGATGGCACTCCTGATCAAATCCAAAGCAACTGTCATTAAATAATTACACTATATGATCAAAAGTATCCGGACGCCTGGCTGAATATAAGTTCACGGTGTCCTCCATCGGTAATGCTGGAATTCAGCATTGTGTTGGCCCACCCTTAGCCTTGATGACAGCTTCCACTCTCGCAGCCATACGTTCAATCGGGTGCTGGAAGGTTCCTTGGGGAATGGCAGCCCATTCTTCACGGAGTGCTCCACTGAGGAGAGTAGTCGTTGTCGGTTGGTGAGGCCTGGCACGACGTTCCAAAACATCCCAATGGTGTTCTGTAGGCTTCAGGTCAAGACTCTGTGCAGGCCAGTCGAGTACAGGGATGTTATTGCCACAGGCCGTGCATTATGAACAGGTGCTCGATCGTGTTGAACGATGCAATCGCCATCCCCAAATTGCTCTTCAACACTGGGAAGCACGAAGGTTCTTAAAACGTCAATGTAGGCCTGTGCTATGATAGTGCTAAGCAAAACAACATGGGATGCAACGCTGTCCATGAAAAACACGACCACACCATAACATCGCCGCCTCCGAATTTTACTGTTGGCACTAGACACGCTGACAGATGACGTTCACCGGGCATCTGCTATACCCAAACCGTGCCATCGGATCGCCACAATGTGTACCGTGATTCATCATTCCACACAATGTTTTTCCATTGTTCAATCGTCCAATATTTACGCTCTTTGCACTAGGCGAGGCGTCGTTTGGCATCTACCGGCGTGATGTGTGGCTTACGAGCAGCCGCTCGACCATGAAATCCAAGTTCTCTCTCCTCCCACCTATTGTTTTGTACTGAACTGGGGACCTAGAAACGACGGAGAAGCTTCGTCCCCGCCGTAGCCGGCAGTGGTGCACAATCCCACAACAGGCTACATCAGTCCACTCACCCCACCGCCGCCCCACACCGAACCCAGGGTTATTGTGCAGTTTGGCCCCCAGTGGCAGAAGCTTTTTTTTTTTCCACTACGGGACTTAACTGCTGTGGTCATCAGTCCCCTAGAACTTAGAACTACTTAAACCTAACTAACCTAAGGACATCACACACATCCATGCCCGAGGCAGGATTTGGCAGAAGCTAACCATCTTTCTAGCCACTTTCCAGTCACTGCAGCCATTGAGACTCTGTGTCCTTTAGTTCCCACGGAAAATTTCCAACCTCCGCTTTCTTTAAGTAGCGGAGACATTCCGCCATATAGGCATCAAGATTTTGCATGATCGCTTTCAAGCCGCCCGGCGCGCGTTACCTCCTGTCCTGTTAGCACGGTCAGCGCCGCGTCGGGGTTAGTGCCACGGTGGAGGCTGCGTCGGACCTGAAGACCACTTAAAGCTACACGTTTATGGCTGTGGCGAAGGTCGAATACTTGCGTCCCTCCACCGTCACTCTCTGCTAGACTGCTGTGCTGAAGAAACGGGAAAATACAGCTTCTGACATACCGAGCGCACACGGAAATGGAAGGAAAGGTTTGGCCCTAACACGTGGACTATAGTTGTGTGGCCTAATTAAACATTAATAATTACTAAGTAGTGATGAGGCCTATCAGCTACTGTAATGAAACAAGGGTTGCAAATCACGTACTTATGTTGGTTATGAATTCAACGACTGCTTAAAACACACAAGGATCAAACACTACTCGCGGGAGAATGAGTTCATATACACAAATGAATTTGTGATAATTAAGGATCTTCAGAAGGGAAGGATAGTAAAAGTTCTCATAAAATTGACTGAACAAATAATAAATTACATTAACTTACTGCTAATGGCGAAATGTTGGTGATGACTGCATTGGAAGATTAGTGAGAAAAGAGAAATAGATCGTGGCCGAAGTCACCAAAGCGTGACTGAACGTTCACGCCTATCATCCAGTATGAACTTCATACGCCGCTGCTGCGACACGTACATAATTTACCGAAGGCGAGGCGCGTGGGGTCGCAGGCAGGGACGAACACCGCCTGCTCGTGAATCGACTGCTCCTCTCGTTCCTCTTTCGCGCCGACAAAGTGTCTTCCATCTACGCCTCACGGTGAAAAATTCTGTTCTCTATGCCTCTCAACGACGGAGTACCTGATACTTTGCTCTACTGCTCCTCCCGCGTGTGAGCCCGTCAAAACTGCATTTTTGGTCGGTCTGAAACAGCTTACTTGATTTCCCTAAACAGAAAACTCCTAGTAATTTTGTGTAATTCTGCAGGCTTTCGTGGCCTTTGTCACTGTAGTTAAAATTTTCTGTGTTATTAGGCAGCGTCATATTTCTACTAAAATCATCGACGTTTCGACCTCTCTGCTGGGATCCTCCTCAGGATCTCCTGGTGTCCACTACTGCTAGAACACTGAGGAAGATCCCAGCAGAGGGGTCGAAACGTCGATTATTTTAGTAGAAATACGAGGCGACCTAACAACCCAGAAGATTTTAACTACAGTCCTAACAATTTTGTTCTGGAAGATTCAGGGCCTCTTTATGGAAGATTCCGAACGCTGATACATCCCAACTCTTCCTTCTAAAAACTTTCGAGTGCCTCCCTATGACACATTGCCGCTCCAGAAGACTTTGCCAAAAATTTTCCATAACGTTGCGAGACTACACTGGACTTGCGGCGGTATGTTTTGAAAGGCGACAGGTGACTCTGAGTTATAGACCTGACAGCAATCACTTTGACTAGTAAACTTTCCACTTGACTACCAGCTCCATGTTTCTGCTAAATTGATTTTGCCCTTTCCCTGTGCTTGTTGTTAATAGGCTGCATTGGAGGTTAACACAGTTGTTTTGACGATGTCATTACTACCTTATCACCTTAAGACATTGTGTAGAAAAAGATCTGAGGATGGCATTACTGTCTGAAACCGGTCATCGTCAAAAGAACTAACATTGTGATCAAAGACTGGAATAAAAAAATATTTGACAGTTATCAGACTCTAAATCGAGTTAGGAAAATTTGGAAATTTGTGTTAAGGTCTTATGGGACCAAACTGCTGAGGCCTAAGCTTACACACTACTTAATCTGAGTGAAACTAACTTACGCTAAAGACCACACACACACACACACACACACACACACACACACACACACATGGCCCGAGTGTGGACTCTAACCTCCGACGGGGGGAGCCGCGCGGGCCGTGACAATACGCCTAAGACCGCGCGGCTAAGTGAAGTTAAATGCTGAAATAGTATTAATGAAACTGTTGTGTCTAGACAAGACAGCCTAGACACAATGAGAGGAAGCCGAAAGGCACGCGCTTTAACTCACGCAGGCTGGCGTGAGATCTGAAACAGGATACGTAATGAATGCTATAAAGAAAAGTACGTAGCTTCTGGAATACTTAACTTTAATCCACATTTGTAGAACATCGCTCTTGATGATACATTAATAGAATCTCAATATCAATTGAATACGGCGCCTTGCTAGGTCGTAGCAAACGTAGCTGAAGGCTATGCTAACTATCGTCTCGGCAAATTAGAGCGTAGTTGTCAGTGAACCATTGCTATGAACGTCGGCTGTACAACTGGGGCGAGTGCTAGTACGTCTCTCTAGACCTGCCGTGTGGTGGCGCTCGGTCTGCTATCACTGACAGTGGCGACACGCGGGTCCGGCGTGTACTAATGGACCGCGGCCGATTTAAAGGCTACCACCTCGTAGCAAGTGTGGTGTCTGACGGTGACACCACAGAAACTATGGCCCTGTCATTATTATTGTCAGTTGTTGTTCAGTGATTAATATATCAACACGTGATTGATCTCTTATAAAGGTATGGGTATAAATTTATTGACTAAACATCAGACAAAAGTACATGTTAAGAATGATGACAAAAGTAAAGTACGATCTGATGGCACCCTGAATATGCAACAAACAGTTAACAAGGCTGTGTGGCGGCTGGTTGGCAAAGATTTAAGTTTGTCTGATTGAATTATTTACTCTGGCACAAAATATGGATAGTAAAATCTGAAATGATCTAACATTGAATAGATCTTGATGGATTTATTCTACACAGACGTTGATGCAACTGAGAACAAGTGGTGAGATTGTGATCTTATTTGTCTAAGAAGCTGGAGCAGCAATACAATACCCCTGTTCTCAATGTGTGGCACTGGCTCAGGTAACGGTCGTGGTTTGAAGCGTCTGCAGAGCAGCGATGTGCAGAGGCTCTAATTTCCTATCATGGGCACGAAATGTGCAAAGTCGTGGCTGGTAATCTGTTAGATGGATAGAAATTGCTCTCTAACGGAGCCCCAAACTCTAGGCAGAGTCCAGCGTGTGACACTCCTGTTCGCCAGTCATACCATGGACCAATCTGACTCACTTATACAGCAGTATGAAGGACATCAAATGTCAGAGTAGCTGACCCATCACGAATAAGGCTGCCCTCAGCACAGTGAGTTGTCCGAGATGACTGAGGAATAAACTATCAGTATAGCTAAGTACACACCACAGGCCTCCAAGTCAAGACCAATGTTAGAGCAGAGCCACACTCTGGACAAGTGTCCAAAGTACACCACACTCATAACGAAATTCAAGACCAATATCCTCTCTAGACTGGACTCTGAATCAGAAGACCCACTTAAGATAGGGATCTGAATCAGAAGACTGACCATCTCCTCTCCACACTTTCCATCAAACCTCAGTAAACTCTCCGAAAGCACTCCCGCAACCACCTCCACAAGTGTTTCATGCCAATCACAGGATTCCATAAGCTCCAAGTCTCCCCTCTAACTCATCTACTCTACTCACCGGCCAGTCCTAATCGAAGTTAACAATATTCTTCTCTTTTCAAGAAAAGGGTCCAGTCCCTGACTCGCGATTACCCACACAGACAAAAGATGTTCTGCTCCTGACTTGTTTCTTCTTCCCACAGCCACTTTAGGTAGCACGTTATTTTGAGTTTCTGGGAAGTTCTAAAGTGAACAACACAATTATCATGGATATAATTATCGAGACCGTCTGAGTGACATGGGTTTGCGTACAAACGTAGATAATTTCAGATCCGCCATAAATGTTATGTTCCTCCAAAAATTCTGTTGAAGGCCTGAGGCTTCCCAAAATCTCTGCACGACGACGGACAACACCACCTGACGGATACCTCGATAGCATCCTGTCCACAGTGAACATGGAAACACATAATTTTTTTATGGCCGTCATCCCTATTCACAAAGACGTCTACGAGACCGTCATAACGCGTTGGCTGGGTGACCTAGATTTCTCCCAAACCTACCGTCTCTGCTGTAACAAGAGGTGCCTAACAGGTAAGTCGAGGTAGGCTGCTTTCCTGTGTCATCCACCAAACACCGTGTGCGAAATTCTTGGACCCAGCATCCTGTCTCCAGTAAGTGCTTTGAGGTGTTCCTTTCACTAATAGCTGCACGTGGCTTTCAAGCCCCAAACGTTCACTGCAAGATTTTCTGTTAAATGACCAAACTGCCTCCTTAACTCCAGAAAAGCACTATTCAATGGATAGCAACCATAAGGACCCCACGTGCATTAACAATGTACATGCTTCCATCATTGTCTTCTAAAGCTGATAACTTCCTCTCGTTTCACAAAGAGAACACCTTTGGTGAAAAATAAACATTAGATTGCGCAACTGAACATGGAGAGTAGTGAGCAAGTGACTCATCCTCTCTCAGCGTTACCTTCTCAGTTTTTACGCTCAAGACATCAGAGAATTGTCAGCTATGAACAAAAGACTCGCCTATAGAGGCGTCATATGGCTACTTCACAACAGTACTATGTTACTGTACGGTGTACGCCATTTGCATGGGTGGTCTGTCCTTCGAAGAAACCTCTGTATTCATATTCACCAACTAGCGAGGACATTCCGAGTTCGCTGAAATCAGCAAGCATGTACGTTATTCCTCGTGCGATGCTAAACTTGCGAAAGACTCAAGCAGCCCGCTACCGTTCACAGGACTCAGGTGTCACCCCCAGTATGCGTCCAATCAGCCGCCTGGCCAGCTGGAGGCAAGCCGAGGCGAGGCGAAGCGAACGGAAACTGAGGGCCATGTTTTCACTACCCGTTAACTATAAGAATGAATTCAACATGCACTTTAGAATTAAGAGAAATTAAGAAAATTACAGTCGTCACCAACTCCCACGGATAACACCGCTCTTTTGAATATACCTCTGAATTTAGTGATTAATTAGAACTATCATATTGATGGATTAAGTGTTCTAAGTGAAGAAAACAATGGAATTCGTGGCTACGGCCTGACACATTTCAGTCCACGCGAACATTAATCTCACACTCATTAATAAAACGCATGATGTTATTGTAAAAAAATTGTACTGCTTCCATCAAGACTCCAGCGACTGACTGACTATGAAAACTTTTGCCCCACATCGTCATCACTGCAATGTCCAACCAACGAATTCGGCATTGTTAGAAATGGTCCCCATACACACTGCTCCTAAGTTCCCTAGCCGCTCGAGCTGACTTTTCTTTCCATGCGGATACGAAATTCATACTTCGGGACATCCGGTATGATTTGGAAATGTAGTCAATGGCTCCAATGAAACGTATATAAAATACAGCCTTTCGAGGTTATAACCAACACTCCCCGCTGAACTTACAATGCACATATTAGACAACGATCGATTTGGCTCAACAGACAGCAAATATCCATAATTATTGTGTAAAAAATTCTCGTGCTCATAATCTGTTAGACCAGGAACCCCCAAATTTTTTCACAAGAGATCCAAGATGACCCACACATGGTGCTTCAGGGGCCGACACACAATTACAGGCGGCACAAAACACTAACACAAAGAACATAGGCCGTTATTTTTGTAGTACGTGGCATGTTCAAAAAGTAAGTACACTAAATATTTATACCTTTTTAGAAAAAGAGAATTTGAAAAAAAATTACAGAATATTATTGATACACTTGTTGAGTTCCCAAATAATTGCCGCCTCGTTCAGTTCACGTTGTGAGCCGTGGCACAAGCTACTTCATGTCCTTCTCGAAGCATTCTCTCACCAGCTCCTTCCCCCACTTCACAACCTCTTTCTGCAGCTGCTCGTTGTATTTAATTCCATTCACACTCATGTGTACCTCCATGGAGGTGAAAAGACGATAATGTGAAGGTGCCAGGAGAGGGCAATCCGGGGTTTGGTTCAAAATATTCCAACCAACCAAATACAAGAGCGCCATCACGGTCTCCAAGGCTGTATGAGGACGCGTGTTGCCATGCGACTCTTGTCAGAATTCCTCTCCTTTTGCTTTGAATACTATTTTTGAGATATTTTGGGATCTCATTGAGTTGCATTGCATTTACGGTATCCCCCTGAGGTAGAAATTCGACCACAATGATGCCTTTTCGGTCTCAAAACAAAGAGGCCGTGAATTTTTGCCCGAAATTTTGATTTTGAAGTTTTTGGCATTGGGGTACTGGAGTGTAATCAGCCAGTCACAATAGACCTCAGAAAATCCTAACCTTCCAATACAAATCGTTCAAGAATCTCGCGGGCGCTATTCACCCGATTTTTCTTGTACTGGTCTGTCAGCTGTTTTGGGATCGATCCCGTGTTCAGCTTGCGGTATCCCACTGTTTCTGTAAGCGTCTCGTATAAGAGAGTTTTTGAGAGTTGTGGAAACATCGCAGAAATTTCATCCATTGCAAACGCGCGATCTTCATGAACAGTTTCCTTGTTTTATGTAAGTCTGCAGGCTTTCGTGGCCATTGTCACTGAAGTTAAAATAATCTGGGTTATTACTCCGCGTCGTATTTCCTCTAAAATAATCGAGGTTTCGATCCCTCTGCTCTTTGCACCAACTCATCAGTCGAACTGGAAAGTCTTCCTCTCCTCTGTTCGTCATGAATATATCTTCTACCTTCACCAAACAGCATAAACCGCCTAACACACTCGCTGTGTTCGTAACACCATCGCTGAAACCAGTTATGAATTGTGAAAAAGTTCGGTAGGTGCTATTCCTTCTACGATAGGAAGCTGTTCACAGTACGTGACTCGCACTTGGCGGGATTTCATGCCGTCATCTTTCACGTGTGAGTTTAGGTACTACCGCGTTACTGTGATGCTCTCTGGTCAGGGGATCCCCTCTACCACTCAGTGTTGCTAACCCTCAAAAAAAGAAAAAAAAATAGCCCGTTATTTCCACAGTACACATACGTTCTGAATATCTATAGCATCGTCAGAAGTCAGACGAGCGCAATGCTTTGTGGATCTTCTGCCGTATTAACCCTTAACTCAAGAAGTGTTGTCTCTCAACGGCGTGAAAATTTTCCAACTCGCTCTCCAATGTTAGTTCTGGAGGAATGCTTCTGTATACCCCCTACCCTCCTTAATTCAGCAACCCTGCGATGTTTTGTTGCCATTTGCATTCTTTGTTTACTGTTGACACGTCTTATTGACATATGTTGTGGCCTCGTGAAATATGGAATGGTTTTCTTCAGTGTAGTACGAAATGTGTTCAGAGTAACGTGTCAGTTTTAATGATCCTACATTTGATGACATTTTAGTCAGTGGTTGGAGGAAGATGTTAGTGATATAGACCAAGAAACGGCGGGAAAAGACGACGATTTTACAATAGGCAGCGATCACAGTTCTGTTACCTGAAGGTGGAAGAACTGCAAGACCACTGTGATGGGTTCTCTGCTCCTCCAAGTATTAATTAAAATCAAATATGGTGATAAAGAAAGTAGTGAATCCCTGCACTAAATGTCACTTTTGCAGACTTCTTTTTTGTACCTACCGAATGCAATTTTTATGTTCAATTTTAAACGCTGGAATTTAATTTTATGTAAAAATGTACTTGCTACAGAGCTACTATAATTTTTCAGAATGTAAAACTCAGTTTTTAAAAGTTCGTTTATGTATACTCATTGAAAAACCGCACAAAATGTGCGATTTCTGTACGCTAAAATGTAAATTCAAAAAAATGGCTCTGAGCACTATGGGACTCAACTGCTGAGGTCATTAGTCCCCTAGAACTTAGAACTAGTTAAACCTAACTAACCTAAGGACATCACAAACATCCATGCCCGAGGCAGGATTCGAACCTGCGACCGTAGCGGTATTGCGGTTCCAGACTGCAGCGCCTTTAACCGCACGGCCACTTCGGCCGGCAATGTAAATTCATGTAGGATTGATTTATCGCAATAAGAACAACAAGGAGAAGTTAGACTACATTTAAGTGATTATAGAAGTTAATGTTATTCAACTAAAATTAAAAATTTGAAATGATTTGCGCCTTAATAATTCGAACTCGGGACGTTTGCCTTTCGCGGGCAAGTGCTCTACCAACTGAGCTACCCAAGTAAGACTCACGCCCCGTCCTCACAGCTTTACTTCTGCCAATATCTCGTCTCCTACCTTCCAAACTTTACAGAAGCTCTCCTGCGAACCCTGCAGAACTAGCACTCCTGAAAGAAAGGATATTGCGGAGACATGGCTTAGCCACAGCCTGGGGGATGTTTCCAGAATGAGATTTTTCACTCTGCAGCGGAGTGTGCGCTGATATGAAACTTCCTGGCAGATTAAAACTGTGTGCCGGACCGAGACTCGAACTCGGGACCTTTGCCTTTCGCGGGCAAGTGCTCTACCAACTGAGCTACCCAAGCACCCAAGCACTTGCCCGCGAAAGGCAAAGGTCCCGAGATCGAGTCTCGGTCCGGCACACAGTTTTAATCTGCCAGGAAGTTTCACATCTGGACCTATTTGTGTGCATTAAACGTACTTTGCGCAAACTGTTCTCGTGCAGTGTGTTCAATAACGAGACGTGTATCACGGTTCTACTACTCTCGTAAGACTGAGCTGTGCTGTGGGGACAGCCGCGGAAGACACCATCACGTCCCGCCTGTGTGAGACGACCAGGGCCGCTGCAGGCCGTTTCTCAGCGCTAATTGCATTCCCAGCGCCACGGGCGGCGCATTTTTGCAGGCGGCCCCCAGCTGGGACGGGAGTGCTCGGACACAGTGGCGGCGCCGCGGTGCAAGTAATTACTCCGCAGTGCAAAAAGCTGTCGCCGCGCCGCTGTAGCGCTGCTCCGTGCAGCTTCGTTCCGCCCGAGGATTCGCCCGACTCCACCAAAATTCCTCGCCCAGTGGTGTGGCTTGCGCGAAAAATGCTCTTCCCTGTGACGAACTACTGTGAAATTTCTGAAAGTGTTTCTCCTTCCACACATAGGGAAGCGCGTTTCGCTTCGTTTTACACAAATGTGGCCACCGCCTATGTTCGACGTCAACGAGCAATATCCACTCAGACGACAGCTGGCGTCAGTAGCAGTGGAGGGTATTGAGACGCCCTGCTAAACCCGCAGGACAGGACAGCTAGTTTGAATTGTGCAAAGGGGCCAAAATAAGTGGCCCTCAGTTACACTCGAACATACAACTTTATTTATTTAACGAAACATTACAAGAGCCAAGAAAATTAAAAAAAAAAACACAGCATTAATTTTTGGAACTTAATAACCCGCTGAATACGCCATACAATCTCATGCCTTAAGGGGAAGATCATTTTAACTTGAAATCGGCTGAAAGCCAATAACTTAAGACTCAATCCAAAATCAGAAATTTTAAAGTCAGAAGGCCTTATCTTAAATCAGTTCTCTAAATTACGCTGAAGGCCCAAACAGTATTACGTCTTAAGGGCAAAACAACATTAATTTGAAAGTCGGCTAGAATTCATACAGATACAAACAAAAAGAACAAATAAGGAAAGGCAGTACACCTAATGGCGCTCAGAAGTTTCCGAGGGTCGGCCTAGAATTCAAACACTAACGCTCGATTAGGTGAGACAGGGAATCAATTCTCGATCTGCCGACAACCCAACCGACAGACAGTGAATGGACCCACCGACAAGATTACTTCCTCTCCACCTGACCAGCACACAACAGGGAGTTCAATGGAACAACGTAGAAGGTATAGGCGCCCACAACAGTCATATGTAAAAAATATACTGCAGTCTGCCAACGTAATCGTATTCTTAATGACTCAATAGCAGCGGTTGAAAACACTTTTCTGGAAATGAATCACAAGAATGATCTTAATAGTGCAAATCTTTTAAGTTAGCCAGCCGGCCGAAGTAGCCGTGCGGTTAAAGGCGCTGCAGTCTAGAACCGCAGGACCGCTACGGTCGCAGGTTCGAATCCTGCCTCGGGCATGGATGTTTGTGATGTCCTTAGGTTAGTTAGGTTTAACTAGTTCTAAGTTCTAGGGGACTAATGACCTCAGCAGTTGAGTCCCATAGTGCTCAGAGCCATTTGAACCATTTAAGTTAGCCCGACACAGATCAGTAATTAATAAACTAGCTCAGTTCTCAGGGTAGTTACGTAATCGTCGATAGTTAATTGTCCTTTACTTCTTTACCCAACACCACATTATTCCAGGCTCGGGAGAAGTTGTGTACTTATTGCAGCAGAGAATATTTCACAAGTCTGTTCGATGTAAACTGTGATGGCTGGGTGTTGTGTGATGTCCTTAGGTTAGTTAGGTTTAAGTAGTTCTAAGTTCTAGGGGACTGATGACCATAGAAGTTAAGTCCCATAGTGCTCAGAGCCATTTGAACTCGATGTAAACTACCGCAGTACGTAACTTAATATCGTAGTTTCGTCTCGATTCCCCAATACAAGATAACAAGAGTAGCATCTACAAATGAAATCCTATAATGGAACTGGAATCATGTGACCAGACCTTTTCTGCCAAGGATGTTATCTCGTTATATAAAGAAAAGCTGTAAGTAAAAATTTGTTAAATTATTAGCAGCTTCCTCCGGGCTCGTAGGATCTGCAAGAAAGTTAATTGTCCTAACCGACGGCACGTCTCGTAGATGAGCTTAAAGAAAAATGTTGAAGATTTTCTGAGATGGCCCCTAACAATGAATATTCTTTGTTAAGGCCCATTTCTACTTAGGACAATCCAGGTATCAGATTACAAATTGATTGACCGCATGCACAAATTCATTTGACAAAATAACCATTACATTTTTCTGGTTTTAAGTACAACTTACATTATTATTTGGTACAGCAAGATGAGCTTTACACAAGAACGTCCTCTTAGGTCCGAATGCAACCAGATAAGATAAGTGAATGACAAAGGAAAGATAGTTCATGCATAGAAGTGCAAGAGTCCATGGAATAACATGTCCATTGTAGTTCTCCCTCTTCTTCCTTGGCGTAACTTGTCGGTTCGTTATTAACTTTATAGTAATATTTAGGTCACTTTTTTTTTCAAAACCCAAGACCACCCAGGAGAAACAGTACAGCGTCTGGCTCATGCAGTCATGCTGACTGCGGGCAGAAGTATGACATCGGCGATGAAGTTTGCAATTAGCACGCCGTTACCGTAACTGAACGTCCACTGAGTGGTGTCACGTTGCCTTTTCCGATGAATCACGCCGTTGGCGTGTACGGTGTTAAACGTCCAGGCCAAAGGTGGGATCGTTATGGTCTGGGGAATGTTTTCGTTAAATTCCCGGAATAATCTTGTCATTCTGGAAGGCACAACGATCAACACAAGTATGCATCTCTCCTTGGGGACCTTGTGTAGCCCTACACGCAGTTGGCATGTACCAATAGGACAACGGAGCGTGTCACAAAGCTCACGGTATACGTGCGTGGTTCGAAGACCACCAGGATGAGTTAACCGTGCTCTTGTGGACACGGAACTACCCCGGATTTCAACCTAATTGAGAATCTGTGAAAACACTTCGATAGAGCAGTTCGCGGCATGGATCCTCGACCGAGAAACCTAGAGCAGTTGGCCACGGCGCTGTAGTCGGCATGGCTCCACATGCCAACCCGTACGTTCCGCTGACACTCTTCCCGCACGTTTCGCAGCTGTCTGCGCTGCAAAATGTGGTTATTTAGTTTTTTGACAGGTGATCGCTTATGTGAGTGCACTATATAGTTACGAACCATCCCCAGTGGCCTGTAACAGGTTTATTGTATGCTTATAGTAGTGTGTTGTACAATGTTTACAGATATATTACGTCACACTCTTTTGTTATTCTTTTCTTGTTAGTTACGAAATAACATTTTGGAGAGCAGGTTTTGTATAGTTAAATTACTGTGTTGCACTACTCACAGTTTCTCCTTAGATGTTATTAGAACATACGAAGTCCATCAAAAGTATCCATAGACCCATTTGTGGGCATTAATGAGGGCTTGGTCGCCCTTCGCCTCTACAGCTTGAACTATGCTGGGTACACTGTCAATGAGGCTTCGGTGGAGGAATGGCAGCTCATTCTTCCTCAAGATCCGAAACCAGAGGAGCTACTGACATTGGACACTGGTGTCTTGAGCGGTCAGCGTTCTAAGTAGCTTCCTCTCGTCCTAAAGGTAAATTTAATACTTTTGACTTAAAAGCTGAATTCAAAAATTTATTCAGAGGCTGTTGATTTCTCGTCAAGCCATTCATCATCCCAAATGTGTTCCATTGGCTTCAGGTTGGGAGGCCAGACCATTTCCGGAATGTTATACTGGCGCCGCGCGGAATGACTGCACCATTAGAGGCGCCATGTCACGAATGGCGCGGCCCCTCCAGCCTGAGGTTCGAGTCCTCCCTCGGGCATGGGTGTGTTTCTTATCCTTAGCGTAAGTTAGGTTAAGTAGTGTGTAAGTCCAGGGGCCGGTGTCCTTAGCAGTTTTGTCCCTTAGGAATTGACACACATCTGAAGATTTTGAATGTTACTGTCTACAAACAATCGCCTAAAAGATGCTGCTGCATATCAGGTTGCATTCAGATGCCGATGATGATCATGATGATTGGTTTGATGCACTCAGCTGCTCGGTAATCAACGACCTTAAAAAGTCCCAGTTTTTACAAAGTCCCAGTTGTTACAAAGTCCCAGTTTTTACAAAGTCCCAGTTGTTACAAAGTCCCAGTTGTTACAAAGTCCCAGTTGTTACAAAGTCCCAGTTGTTGCAAAGTCCCAGTTGTTACAAAGTCCCAGTTGTTACAAAGTCCCAGTTGTTACAAAGTCCCAGTTGTTACAAAGTCCCAGTTGTTACAAAGTCCCAGTTGTTACAAAGTCCCAGTTGTTACAAAGTCCCAGTTGTTGCAAAGTCCCAGTTCTTACAAAGTCCCAGTTGTTACAAAGTCCCAGTTGTTACAAAGTCCCAGTTGTTACAAAGTCCCAGTTGTTACAAAGTCCCAGTTTTTACAAAGTCCCAGTTGTTACAAAGTCCCAGTTGTTACAAAGTCCCAGTTGTTACAAAGTCCCAGTTGTTACAAAGTCCCAGTTGTTACAAAGTCCCAGTTGTTACAAAGTCCCAGTTTTTACAAAGTCCCTAGTTGTTACAAAGTCCCAGTTGTTACAAAGTCCCAGTTGTTACAAAGTCCCAGTTGTTACAAAGTCCCAGTTGTTACAAAGTCCCAGTTGTTACAAAGTCCCAGTTGTTACAAAGTCCCAGTTGTTACAAAGTCCCAGTTGTTACAAAGTCCCAGTTTTTACAAAGTCCCAGTTGTTACAAAGTCCCAGTTGTTACAAAGTCCCAGTTGTTACAAAGTCCCAGTTGTTACAAAGTCCCAGTTGTTACAAAGTCCCAGTTGTTACAAAGTCCCAGTTTTTACAAAGTCCCAGTTTTTACAAAGTCCCAGTTGTTACAAAGTCCCAGTTGTTACAAAGTCCCAGTTGTTACAAAGTCCCAGTTGTTACAAAGTCCCAGTTCTTACAAAGTCCCAGTTCTTACAAAGTCCCAGTTCTTACAAAGTCCCAGTTCTTACAAAGTCCCAGTTCTTACAAAGTCCCAGTTCTTACAAAGTCCCAGTTCTTACAAAGTCCCAGTTCTTACAAAGTCCCAGTTTTTCACGCAATCCAATCGAGCCACTGTCACGAATGATGGATGATGATGATGATGATGAAATGATGAGGACAACACCCAGTCCCCGGCCAGAGAATATCTGCAACCCGGCCGGGAATCGAACCTGGGACCCCGTGATCCAGAGGCAGCAACCCTAGCCATTAGACCACGAGCTGCGCACCACAGGCCGATATTATCTTCATCTCCTTGCTATTCCTCTACTGTACGCGGTACATAATACTGTAAAATATTCTCATGTCCTTTCGCATTGAGCGTTTTCTTATGCGCAGTAAGGGGACCACACATTAACAATAATAAAAAAAAATTCCCATACCGTAACACCGCTTCCACCGTCCTTTATTTTTAGCGCTACGAATGAAGACAGGTATCGTTTTCCAAGCATATACCAAACTTAAGCCACTCTAAGTTACTCGTTCCCAGTCATTCAGTGTCCAATGGTGTCACTATTAAGAACACCTAAGGCATCGCTTAGCACTGATTACAAAAATTTTCGGCTTATGCGGACCTGGTCGATCACTGTACCCCATTATTTGTAACTACCGAACAGTCATTGTGTTAGCTGGAGTGCTGGTATCACTCTGGAACTCACGAGTGAGTCTTTCCGCTGATTTCATGCTATTTTTTACAACCAGCCTCCGCAATGTCCGACGGTGCCTATGCAATGCATGCGATCTGCCTGGTACGGGTTTTGCTATGATTGTTCCTTCCTATTTATACTACATACTTACATCACCAACAGTCGACCTGGACAACTTTACAAGGGTTCAAATGTCCCTGATCGATTTGTTACTCGGTGAAACTGTGTACTCCGAACTGATCCATCAAGCTTACACTGTTTCTGTATTGACAACACAATGCACACTAACTTTTTCAGTAGTGTGTGTCTGTCTCTTGTGGTACCTAGTGATAAATTATGCATTACATAAGCTTGTTCAGTCACTTTTTGTGTACACTAAGATGTCTGATTTTCGGTGTTTCCAAACATACTGCAATTAAAAACTGCACTTTCACTGTATTTGTTTTTTCAAATATATGATTGTTTATTGTTTATACTGTTGGCAATTGCCGCTAAATGTTTTTCGGTCGTCTTTTGTTCGCATGTAGGTGTCGGTATGCAATCCGATAGTGGTTTGTTTGTTATGTAGGTGTGGTGGAGGATGCTCCTGCAAAAGCAAGCATTTGACTGGACGAAATAGCAAATATTAGTTATTGTATATCGGTGGCAGTGTCAGGGGTGAGGCGGTTGAGTAAATTACTTCTTTATCTCGTTATGTCCTACGGATCGGTTTGTTGTTGTTTTAGTGGCTAAAATGATCAGCGAGTTGTTACTTATATTAATTTGATCAATCATTACTTGCTGGTTCATTGTAAGCGTTGCAAGTACGTGTAAATTTCCTGTAATGTTAAGAATTTTCTGTTGTGATCGTGCATTGTAGCACTTTCACATATAGTTCCATATTGAATGATTCACGCCATGCTTTATCAGGTATTAAGTGATGGTTAGTAGAATCAAACTTTCGGAAATTGCGCTCCAACAAAAAAAGTTTCTTACCTAACAGTAAGAACATGATGAAAAGATGTTTGTAAAAAAATACGGTCAAATATTTTCTATCTATATCTACATCCATAGTCCGCAAGCCATCTGACGGAGTGTGGCGGAGGGTACCTTGAGTACCTCTATCGGTTCTCCCTTCTATTCAAGTCTCGTATTGTTCGTCGAAAGAAAGCTTGTCGGTATGCCTGTGTGGGCTCTAATCTCTCCGATTTAATCCTCATGGTCTCTTCGTGAGATATACATAGGAGGGAGCAATATACTGCTTGACTCCTCGGTGAAGGTATGTTCTCGAAACTTCAACAAAAGCCCGCATCGAGCTACTGAGCGTCTCTCTTTCAGAGTCTTCCACTAGCCTAAAAGAAATGAAATAGATCAGAGGAATATTTAACACGCCTTTGAATGATGCTCGGAATAATGTACAGCAAATGACGGGGAGATTGAGAATCTAAAGTTCAATGTTTAAAGTGTCTGTTGGCATATGTAGACCAGGGGTGTCCAACCCGGGGCCTCCGGGTCACATGCGGCACAAATCCAGTATCAGTGCGGCCCAGGCAGTGAGCATCCATCACACGATCGGGAAGAAAATAAATAAGCATAAGGTGAATATTTTCAATATGATGGTTCAAATGGTTCTGAGCACTATGCGACGTAACTTCTGAGGTCATCAGTCGCCTAGAACTTAGAACTAATTAAACCTAACTAACCTAAGGACATCACACACATGCATGCCCGAGGCAGGATTCGAACCTGCGACCGTAGCGGTCGCTCGGTTCCAAACTGTAGCGCCTAGAACCGCACGGCCACTCCGGCCGGCTTTTCAATTGGAAATTACAGCCACAATGTGCTATTTCCTCATTGATCCATGCCGTTTTTTTTATTTTTTTCTACCCCAGCGGTTTATAATGTCCGGAAATAAATACTCGTCTTCTTTCAACGTGGCCCGGGTAAGCTAAAAGGTTGGATACCCCTGATGTAGACCTTGCATTCTGCAGTTGTGTGTTGTTGAAATATCATTTCTATGTGAAGTTAAAAGGTAATGTGTTATTAATAGGCAGCGCCGAGACGGATTTGCCGTTTCTCGTCAGATCAACGAGATTAAGCACCCTTGGGCGTGGCCAGTACCTGGATGGGTGACCTTCCGGGTACGACGTCTGCCGTTGACAATGTTATCTTTGCCTTTACGACAGAGGGTACAGGAGGGGTAGTGGCGCGCGAAACTCTTGATGGTGATCCTTCTGTCTGATGGGGGGCGTTAAGCTGGTCGGCTCCCTTGCTGTTCTTCGACAGGAGAAGGCGACATACGCCTGCACCGGGTTACAACCTCTCCCTTCTTTCCTCATCTCCAACACGCACGTGACACTACACACATACCCACTACAGTCACCTACAGTTAAGAGACACATTTACATAAACAGCTTTCATGCCTCCGGCAAGAAAAGCTGCCTGCGGGTGTGAGGGAAAGGGAAATCCTTTCCAATTATGCAACTGAATCTCCCCTTCGGGGTCTCCCAGTCATTCATGCCATACGACTTTTCGCTACTATACTGCTGTGAAATGTCAAGCGGTTAAATATTTAGCCGATAAAGCTACTACTGCTTTGCAAATCATTAACCTTAGCAGTTGAGATTTTCATACGTTAGTGACGTAAGGGGGCCACTGTGCGAAATTCGGCAACAGATTCCAGCTGTTGCCTTATCCGAAGGTTCTAGTTCTGTACTATTTTTTGGATTAACACTTTCCTATTGACGAACGTTATTGAGCATTAACAGTGTTATCAACAGAAATGAGAAGATATGCACTCATTTCCTGTACTAGATTTCGAGCGTCATTCAAAGTAGCTTCTATTTTTTCTCTAATCTGTTTTATTTCCTAGTTTTGGACGAATCATTTCACAAAACATTTGAAAGACTTTTTTCAAATTCTTTTATGAAATACGCTTAAAAATTGGTCGGTTATTAAGAGTCTGTTCAAATATGATGCATCATTTGTCCATTTCACACTCTTCGTTTGAGTGTGGAAAGTCGGACACAAAATTTTCCTTCAAAACAATAATTAATTTTCTCTGATTTCCGCTGATTACTTTCGAGCAGTTAAATATCTTTCTTCAAAGCTAGACCTGGTTAATTTGATATACCATTTCTCATTTCTCAAGCTATGAAAGTTTGACGGAAATAGTCCCTTAGATTGCTAATTACGTTTTTCAAGGGACTAAATTTTTCGTAACTCTAGCTGGTCAGCTTGATACCCCATCTGTCCATTACCCACTCTTCCTTTGGCCATGAAAATTTGGACAGAAGTCCATTGCGTAACTTCTAGGTAGTCCGCTCCACTCACACATCTGACCAAAAATATAAATACAGAAATATATACGAAAACATTACATAACACATTTATTATACGTTACAAACGTGTATTACAGGCTACTAAGAATTCTTCATGAATAAGAGGAAGTGTGGCATAAAATCAAACCGTGTTTTATTTAGTTGCGTACATGGGCTACATCTCCAAGAAAGTAATAATGTAATAATAATAATAATATATAAGAAATTCAAGAACGACAAAAACATAGGATATGACACTGTATGTTTTATATATAGCTCTACAAACCTTTTGACATCCTTAAATATAAGCAAGACAAGCGAATAATTCGAAACCAAGAGGAAAAGACTTAATCTTAAATTTTTTTAAATGACGTTCCTCTATCATAGATTACCTTGTCTTGTGCCACAGGATGTAAGCAGATGTCAGGAGCACCGGCTATTAATATCGTTGCATCAAATTCACTGAAAATAAAGTTTCGTATTCCAATCCTGAATTCGGAATTACTGATATTGATTAGCGTTGTTAAAAAGTTAGGGAGCAAAATCAAGGTGGCAATTGACGACATTAACAAACTTCTTACGTCAAGGGTCTACGTGTTACAGAAGTGTTCTACATTCCAGAGTTGCTAATCCGCGGATGGCACATGCGTGTAGAATGCTTGAGAACTGTGGGGATTTCTCGGCCTATTATTAGACGTGACATATCATCGTTTGGAACTCTGGTGTCTTCTCTTAGTCAGCCTGGCAAGGTCGCTGTTTATAGCTCATCGAATGCAGGTTGTTGGATTATATGCTGCTTTATGTATTTCACACGACTTTAGGCTGTCATCGACGGGACTGCATCACTGTTAAATTACCATCACACTTAACGCTACGTATGGACTACAGTGACTTAGCTAAACAAGGTGGACTTTTGTTTTATTACATGTTAGCACCTGTTTCAAGAGGTGTAAACATTTTGTCTCCCTCAAAGGTATTGCAGGCAATAGTTCAGTGTTGCGAAATTCGTAGGACCGTGAAACCGTAGAATTTTATAACCATCTTGACTGTTGAACCGTCTTGCATTTCCAGCAGGAGCGTGCATCATTTTTTTTAAGACGTATGTAACACAAAATATTCGGTCACCCCAGCCTTATGGTGAGAAATCGGTTCGGCGCCTTTCCAAATGGTTTTAAGAAAAGGATGAATTAATATCACGATTAATACCACAAAAAATCACTATCTACGCTCGAAACTGTCTATAGATTCAGATATCAAGGTTGAAATGGCGGCTGTGCTAAGTTCTTTTTGAATTTTTAAAAATTTCTTTATGAAGACAAACATTACCGAACATAATTAAGGCCATAAAAAATATTTTGTTCCTTATAACGTATTTGATCCGCAAGTAACTAAATTTTACGACGTATAATCTGCTTTCAGCACAACGACTTGGATTACTATTATCGGCTTGAAACAGCTCAATTCCGTAATCGAACCATTTTGCTTCTACTCCATATTTTTTTAGACTGCAGTAGTTTCCTCTATTAATTTAAAAATATTTGTAGTCCTGTTTTCTTTTTTTAATTTCATAGCGTTCGTTTCTGGAAACACATAAATTTGCTTAACGTTCTTGTACGTGTGTGTGAAATTTTCTGTATTCCTCAGAACCATGAAGTGTCTGCGCGAAACAATTCACTGTATCACTAAATAGCTTGTTACTTAAAATCCAGCATATTGTCCAACTGAAATGTAGTGAATTTATTACTAGCAACAGTAACCAATAGTGAATGACAGTTTCTGCCAAGAAAACTCAGATCAGAAACTAACAAGCTTTGAAATTTTTTTTATTAAGACTTCTGTTAGAAGCATGCTACACAGCCCAATATTTCATGTTTGTTTTGTTTATTTCCAAATCGAGGATACACGTAGGGAAAAAGTATACGTAAATCTGCTATTAGTACACGAAACTTCCCGTAATTTGTGTTATTGGATATGTGTATTCGCACAACTGAAGAACGTAAAGAAATACGGACCACATGTTCTGCTTAACGGACTATGCAGATTTTTTTACCAAAACAAGGAGGCGGTGGGAGAAGGACCCGGGGAGTCTCTCTCTGTGATCTACTCTTAGGTACAAAGGCAGTTAGTGATTTTTGATTAGGGAATTAAGCTGTCATCATTACTCTAAAACTCAAGAGTAACCGTTAGTAACAAGCAGCTTTCCTGTTCTGTATCAGATTATGATGTAAAAATCATTAGAAACAATAGATGTTTGTGCTTGATCTCCAGTATAAAGAGGATAGCATATATCTATTGGTTTGTATCTAAGTGTGCTTTCCTTTTATTTCCATTTCCTCTCTGAATTTTTTGTCTTACCATATAATGATAATGTGAAATTTGAGCTCTGTATGCCTCAAACAGCTTGACATTGTGACTAACATAATACATCGAGGTACTGTTTTCTGCTGCGTATGCCAATGTTCTTATCTAATACGCTAGTTAGTACTAGTTAACACGGTCGTCTAGGTATGTTTCTCAGCATGGTATGAGATCCGTATTTCATTCATTTATAATATATTTCAAAAAATTTACCTTGACATACGTCAAAAACTAACAAATCTATCTTGACACCTAGATGGCCTATGTTGCTTGAAAACAACCTTGCTTCACTCCCTTAATGACACCTCTTCTAGAAAGGAAGGTTGTTGGAGAAAGGAATTGCTGTATTTTGGAAAGGGAATTTCGCTCATTTACATAGTGTACTCATAGACCATAATCATGAACGCTTTAGTGATGCGTAGAGGCATCAGGCTTTATTTGTAAAAGAGAATCATGTTTCTTACAACGTTAAATGTTGCTGCCTCAGTGAACCAGTCCTGTGCTTTATTCAATTGTAGTACAGTTACAGTAAAGAGCTCATGTAAGACAACACATTACACAAGCATAGTACCCCTTAGTAAACTTTTATCCGATTCGTGAGCAGCTTACAAATTTATTTCACAGTAAAGCGAATAAAGCGACAGAATGTAAATTCCATTCTGGAGTAACTTCAGTTTTAGGCTGTGCCGTAGTTCTATAGATTCTTTTAACAGTACAGCACATTTGAGCTATTCGTTGCCTTTTCTCGCGGAATGTCGTTTCGAATGGACGAGGTCGTTTCTCAGGGGAAATGTCCGGCAGCATTTGATTTACGGCGCAGCGTGGCACTAGGGCATCGATGTGTAGTGGAGCAGCCCCTTTAAACAAAAGAAGGGCCTCGGCTACAGCGTCGTTCCCCATCATACACATCCCATTACGAAGTTCGCTGGTCTTGCTGAAGAAATCTGTCCCGCCATATCTTAATGGAGTAAACGTCTTTTACTTCCAGACAAATATTTTTGTGTCCGCAAGTTATATTCATCTCTAACTCAACAAACAACTTTTTAATAATGCTTAGGTGGATTTGGCTTTATTTGTAAAAACGAATCGCATTTCGAACAACATTAAAAGTTGTTGTTCATTGCACAAAACAGGGATTCTTTCCAAAATAACATTGTGT
Organism: Schistocerca serialis cubense; assembly: GCF_023864345.2. Classification (NCBI taxonomy): domain Eukaryota; kingdom Metazoa; phylum Arthropoda; class Insecta; order Orthoptera; family Acrididae; genus Schistocerca; species Schistocerca serialis. The sequence goes on along the minus strand of NC_064639.1, from coordinate 362,562,917 downwards.
CAGTATCAGTAAAGTAACACAAACGCCATTTATTTCTCTAACCGTAGTAGTTCGGTTAAGTGACATCGAACTGTTAGGAATTTCTAAACGGACTTATAATAACATCATTCGTATAATGAAAATGAGAGATGGGCACTACTCAGTATCTCAGTAATGATGTCTGAGAGGTCTTTCTATCTGAACTGTCGAGCGCCAAGGAAAATCGGTCATGGAAGTAGGGTATTATGATGAAGCGATAAGAAATTTAGCATTATAATTACTGGGATTTATAACTGACTATGGTCCGAAGCGTACACGGAAGGAAGGAAGGAAGTGAGATACTAAATTACTGAGTAATAATGAGACGCATTTGAAGTTCGCTGAGGCTGTGGATACTGCGGAAAGGAATACTTTGATAGGCAGTTCAGTCGAAGAGGAGTGGACATCTCTAAAAGGATCAATCGTAAATGCTGAACAGCTAAGCATAGGTATAAGGAAGATAACTCCTAAGCAATCTTGGGTAACAGGGGAAATACTTCAGTTGATCGACGAAAAAAGGATGTTCAGGGAAAGGTATGAATAAATCACTTAATAATGAAATAAATAGAAAGTGGAGCGCAGCCATAGCGAAATGGCTGGAGGAAAAATGTGAAGAAACCGAAACAGAAATGATCGTCGGAAGGACTGATACGGCATATAGGTAAGTCGAAACAACCTCTGGTGAAGTTAAAAGCAAGGATGGTAACATTACGAGCGCGTTGTTGAACGCAGAGGAAAGAGAGAACAGGTGACAAGAGTACATTGAAGGTTTATATATGTCCGCAGCTCGTGGTCGTGCGGTAGCGTTCTCGCTTCCCGCGCCCGGGTTCCCGGGTTCGATTCCCGGCGGGGTCAGGGATTTTCTCTGCCTCGTGATAACTGGGTGTTGTGTGATGGCCTTAGGTTAGTTAGGTTTAAGTAGTTCTAAGTTCTAGGGGACTGATGACCATAGATGTTAAGTCCCGTAGTGCTCAGAGGCAAGGTTTATACGAAGGGCAGGAATTGTCTGCTGACGGGATAGCAGAACAAATTGGGAAGTCAATAATCAAATAATGCAGAAGGGATAGATAACATTCCATCGGAATTTCTGAAGTACTTGGGGGTAACGGCGCCAAACGACTATTCAAGTCCAAGCTGCTAATAAAAGTAATATGCATAGGTAATAAAAGTAATATGCATAGGTAATAAAAGTAATATGCATAAGAATGGAAGAAAATAAGTATCTACTAGATGGGGTTCAGTTTGGCTTTATGAAAGTTTAATAAAAGCAAGACGAAAGAAATCAAGACACATTCAAAGCCTTTGTCGAGCTAGAAAAAGCGTTTGTGCAAGATGTTCGCAGTTCAAGGAAAAATGGGAGTAAGCTTCAGGATAATGTGAGTGATATACAGTATGTTCAAGAAGGTCCAATAAGATTAGAAGACAAAGAACGAAAAGCTCGGATTAAAAAGAGTGTAAGATAGGAGTACAGAGTTTCGCCCCTACTGTTTAGTTTATACATAGAAGAAGCAATGACGGAAATAAAAGGAAGTTTCAGGAGGAGAATTAATTCAGTGTTGACAGTGCAATACTCAATAGAAGTGAAGAAGAATTACAAGATCTGCCTCAAAGGAATGAACCGTCTAATGAATACAAAATATGGGTTCAGAGTAAACCGAAGAGAGGCGAAAGTAAAATCAGAAATCAGAAGAGCGAGAAACTTGACATCGAGATTGGGGGTCACGAAACAGACGAAGTTAAGGAATTCTGCAGCTTTGGAAGCAAAACAACTTATGACGCATCAAGCAAGGAGCACATAAAAATCAGACTAAAATAGGCAACGAGGGCATCCTTGGCCAAGAGGAGTCTGTTAGTATTAAACATAGGCTTTAATTTGAGGAAGTTTTCTGAGACTGTGCGACTGGAGCACAACATTGTATGGTAATGAATCATGGCGAGTGAGGAAAGAGGCGCGGGAGAGAATCGAAGCTACACAGTAATGTTGAAAATAACGTGGACAGATAAGGAACGAGTTGGTTCTCCGCAGAATCGGCGAAAAAAGAAAAGTATGGAAAACGCTGACAAGATGAAGGGCAGGATAACAGGGTACACATCATGACATCAGTGAGAAACCAAGGTGCTAAGGTAAAAACAGAAGAATAAGAAAGGGATTGGAATTGTAGTAAACAACTGAGGACTTTCCCGTCATCGTCTGAATTACTGAAGTATTCTGGGCTAAGGATGCGTTGAATGACACTGGATTCTATTTTAAAATGATAAAACATTTACTGACACAGAGGTGCCAATGTCATTTTGCTGTGAAGTTCCGAGCAGAGATGTCTCAGTCTTTTTGATCCGAATGGGACACCGCGTGAACAATTTTTCGCGATTTATTTATCACCAGTGTCTCTTTTTGTGGTGATGGGGAGGGTCTGGAGAGGATGAGAGGAACCCCTGTTCCAGGATTCTGTTTCGTTCAGTATGTAAGCTTCGAGTCTGGCTGAAGTACTTTCCATACTCCGGCAGGCAGAAAGCCCATTCGCATGTGCTAGTCCTCAAGCAAGCAAATGAAAAACATCCTGCGTCAAACGTAGCTTGCAGTTTTCTAGGAATCCTAGTCATTTTCGAGACCCTTAGTTTAGGAACTACTTCACTATCCCACAGTTGTTTGAACCATTTGAAAATTGATGTGCATAAAAATGTAAATGAGTTTACTAATTGGCCTGGTAATTTGAGGACAGCCAATGGAGGGGGGAGTAAGGGAGGCAGTTGCATGAGAGTCGCGAATCAGCGCCTGGGCTACTAGTCAATTTGCATTACCCATCTCTGTCGTAGATTTTCCACACGAATCTTTAAATTAACTAGCCTAGCACCTGCTACTTCGCTCGCGTAGGCTCTAAGGTTTGCACAGATTTTTTTTTGGTTTGTTTTTCTTTAATCGAGTTTTTATGTTGTTCACAAACTGCAATACCTTCTAAATTTTTCACACAAAATACGGTCATAGAAGGATGGTGTCTGCCGAATGTACTGCTAAAGAAAAAGCGATTCTGGTAGCTGGAGTCCACAGTTTTTGTTAATCATGCCTTTTGTGTTCTTGCGGTGGTATTTCCCCTAACAAACATTTCTTTGAATCTAATCGGGGAGTGAAATACCAGTCTTCATAGATTCACCTTTAAAAACTTTTTAAATATAATAAAATATTTTCTTAAAATGTTCATTCCATATTGTAAATCTCTTAGTGGCTGAACATCCAAAAATGCTGAACACCTTTTTTTTTTATTTCTGACTGAGAAACCAAATACCAATTTGCGTTGTTCTAGAATCAAAATTGCCTGAATAGCGTTGTATTTAAAAACACGTTCATCCCCTATTTCACCGCCTTAGAAGTGCAGTTTCGAATGCTCCCTTCTTGATCTATGCATACAGTGTAAGATCCACACACTCTCCAAATTTCAATTGTCTTTCGTTAGGGGTATGATGATAAGTCAGAGAATCCGTCTGGCCTCGTTCCTTCCCCTTAGAGGTTGAATTTCCAAAAATTCTGAAGCGCGTATTTTGTTACTTCTAACCTATAAGTGAAATAACAGCTTTCATGGATCTAGTTTTAAAAATACATTAGTAGTTCTTTAATTATCATTTATTTTCAAAACAATCCTTCACCTACTATTTAACTCCATAGGGTTTAAATTTCAAAAAATTATGAACCAAGTATTTCTTTATTTCTGACAAAGAAACCAAACACCGATTTTCGTATGTCTAGCTTAGAAATTCCCTTAACAGCAACATGTTCCCAGAAAACCTTTCGTACCCTGTTTCACCCACTTCAGAGCGGAATTTCAAAAAATCCCTTCTTAAAAGACATCTGCGGTATAAGGTCAACATTCGCTGCAAATTTGAAGTTCCTATGCTTAGTGGATTGGGCTAGGCGCTGATTAGTCAGTGAGTGAGTGAGTCAGTCATTCAGTTGGGAGACTACCTTTTATACACAGAGATTAATTTCGTGCCTTAAGCTGCTAAAATCTGTTTGTACCATGGAACTCCATTCGCTGACAGCCAGATTCGAATCATAGCGGTGGAGAGAATTTAGAACAGGTCTTACATCAGCTACAGAAGCGGCTAAAGGCACACACCTTCAGACGATAAAACAGAACCGCGGCTGTGGTAACATTCTACATGAATGATGATCCAATTCAAGCTTGTTTGAATCCTGTCGCCGTGGCACTCGGCACAAGCATTACCAACCAAACTTTTAGTTTTCAGCAGACTTTTTTGTGTAATACGTGGGGAAGCTTTTGCAGTAAGTTTAATGTCGGAAGTGTTTAGACTTCGTGGTTACGTAGCCCTTTCGAAATACAGTTTTGTAGCCAATTTATCTGATAATTGAGTTGCAGTCATCACTCAATTCTGCGTACTCAGATAGTTTCGCTGGTGGTTTTTCTTAGCGCAGCGGATATGAGCAGTAAAATTCTCCATGGAGATGCCTCTAATGAAATATTTGTTGTAAGGCGCTCCTTTTCCCCCGACGTTTCTCCTCATGGTAAAAGGTGTTTCACAAATATTCGTCCCACTTCACAAGAATGCATCGTTCAGATGAACGAAGATAGAAACTGGAGTGATCTTAAGTGATACCTATAACTACAAGGACCCGTCCGGATAGTCGTGTACCCTTGTACGTTAGCACGCCGCTACCTGACTCCGAGGTGACGCGCCGGCCTCGAATCGAATCCGTTCTGCATCCGGCCACCCTCTTCCAACCCATGAAGACAGGGAAAAAAAAGGAGGGAGAGAGAGAGAGAGAGAGAGAGAGAGAGAGAGAGAGAGAGAGAGAGAGAGAGAGAGAAGTAACTGAACTATAACCTAAACTCCAAACAGACCTCAGAAGGCCCAAAAGCACCGACCGACCGCCGTGTCACCCGAGTCTATAGGCGTTACTGTATGCGGATATCGAGGATCATGTGGTCAGCACATTGCCCTGCCGGCCGTTTTCAACTTTCCTGGCCGATGCTGCTACTTCTCAACTAAATGGTGTGTAGGTGAGTGCATGTTGCAATAAGGCTGAGGATCAAAATTTTCATTTACCTTTCACAAATGATCAATATGCCCTTCACCGGACTAACACTAAAAATCAAGGCGGTAATCAAACTGGTCTTACAGTTTTGCGAGCATGTCGGAGGTTACTCGATTGTAGTTTGAATATGGTTCCGCGAGTTACCGGAAGTTATTGGAACGGGATGAATATAAAAGTAGTCTAACAGACCTCCAGAAAACAAAACAAAAATCGTACACCGTGAAACCAGTTGGCCTTAGAGGCCAACGGTGCAATGCGACGTGTGTACTCCACTTACGGCCGAGCCGACTTTGTTGTTAAGAAGTGCTCTTATACGTAGGTCCAAGTGTGGTCATACTACATCCAGCTGAAAAATGGTATATGTTCTCGCAGTTGTGGAGAAAGCCATATCTCTAATATATCCAGACTGCTGCTTTTTGTAGCCGCTCTTTTCCGTAAAAAAGAACAGTCCCTAAATTTTTTCTCGGGAAACGGTGCCAAACACATGAATCTCTGGAGTGAATTTCTTGTGTTCGACTGTGGTTGATGCGATCCACATTTACGATGTTGCCGCATATCACTTTTCCATTTAAATCGAACCTGATCACTAAAAGTGAAAGAAAATTGCATCTTTCATTTCCAGCCTCATAATAAATTCACAAAAATTCTACATGTTACTGTTTACCACCACCATGAAGGCTCGTTGCATTTGAATCATCTATGGTTTGAAACACCTTCTTGGCCCCTTGTTTATGCTGCTGAACCCGAATCACATGGAACTACAAGATCCGAGATCTGTTGAGTACCACAGGCAATAGCCTACAATAGAGCCACCCCTCTGTAACAACCCTTACCTCAAATTGTCCAACTGCATCCCAGAATGTGACACCGGTAGTCACCAGACAACCAAAATGAGACAGTATTTATTGGAAATCCATCACCTGAATCCTGAAGTTAGTCGCCTTGAAGAGGACAGCTGCAAGAACAGTCGTAACGCTGATATTTTAGTTATTTCAGTGTTTCGTAATGGCGCAGCTGAATACCCAAAGTAATTTTATTTAATTTGACAGTGGTCGTGAGAGCCTACGAACTTACAAAGTGGGAAGCTGTTGGGCAGGATAGCATTACAACTATGCGAAAACTACGACAACAACTTCGAATGACAAGGCAGAATGGAGGCACGTTATTGAACAGTTAAAATGTTTGATGGGCTACGAATTCATGAGAAGAAAAAGAAGAAGAAAACTTCGATAATATTCTCAATGGAATTTATTTATAAAAAGTACAGTTACAGCACGAATATACTGCTTCAAAATATTTAACTGCTGCGGACTAAGTCTCTTAGTTAATAATATGGTGAAAATGGGTTATAAGTCTTCTTATCTCCTGCTTTGAAGGAAATTTCTTGTTCATAAATGTAACTTATTTTAAGAGAACGGGATGGTAGTCCCCGTTTCCTCTGTCACGTAAAAAAAAGAAAAATTTGATAAAAAGCTGTTTTGGACGAGTCTATATTTTCCTGCGCAAGTCTAGAAACTTCGAGATGTGAAGCACAGTAATGTCTGATGTTATCAGACCAGACTCTGGGAAGCTGGCTAATCTTAACAGTCTCCTCTCCCTTCTGAGAAGGCTAGATGATACTTTTCAAGTACTTCAACCCAGTGAACTTCTCAAACATGTCCGCAAATTCTACTGCAGTGCTATCTCAGTGAGATTGTGTCTCAGTGCTCCTCACTGTTTGCTCCTGATCCAGAGCAAGGCACGAACCAGCACATCTCTTTCGCCTTTAACAGTTCAAAAATATGTGTGAAATCTTGTGAGACTTAACTGCTAAGGTCATCAGTCCCTAAGCTTACACACTACTTAACCTAAATTATCCTAAGGACACACACACACACACACACACACACACACACACACACACACACACACACACACGCCCGAGGGAGGACTCGAACCTCCGCACAGTCCACGACTGCAGCGCCCTAGACCGCTCCGCTAATCCCACGCGGCCTTTAACAGTTCCATACAGTCTTATTTCGACTGAGAGGTGGCTATCAGCGCCACATTAGGGATGCTATTGGATGATTAGAAGTGAAGATTTACGTGGAGTGGTGGTTGTACGGTTCGCTATTGGCTACTCTGGCAGGTGGAGAAACGACATCATCGTCATTTGAGACAAATTACAGGCTCAAGTGCAGACATTTCTCTTTCGTCAAGTACGGACATATACGTCTGTGAACAAACATGAAAATGCAGTTAAGAGTAGAACAGACTCAATAACTGTACAGATAAATGGAATTTAGAAAGGAAAGATTGGTTGGTTGGTTTGGGGAAGGAGACCAGACAGCGTGGTCATCGGTCTCATCGGATTAGGGAAGGATGGGGAAGGAAGTCGGCCGTGCCCTTTCAGAGGAACCATCCCGGCATTTGCCTGGAGTGATTTAGGGAAATCACGGAAAACCTAAATGTGGATGGCCGGACGCGGGATTGAACCGTCGTCCTTCCGAATGCGAGTCCAGTGTCTAACCACTGCGCCACCTCACTCGGTAGAAAGGAAAGAAAGAGACGGTAGCGACCAACAAACCAGAACACACGCAACATCATAGTTGGGTGGAAACTTTACTAATTATATCAAAAGTGAAAGCAACCGTTTTACTCTTATTAACTACCTGTTGGGCAGGATAGCATGAAAACTTTGCGAAAGACATATTTAAAATGTGCGTAGAAGTTGTATGAATTTCCAAAAAACATTTCTTGTGATCTACTACGGAACACAGAAGCAAATAGCTTTTATTCTTTTCGCGAACGAATGCAGTGACTGTTTTTAAGTTACGAATATTGGCAACTATAATAATTCACACAGACGAAGTAGCTAAACGAACTGCAGCTTCATTACTGACGTTGTAACTGGTCGGGTTCCTCTTATTGACACACTAACAGTATTTCACTGTAAGTAACATTTTTCATGTTGGCGCAGAGCAACAGCAAGTGATTAGAATTTAGTATGTGGAACATTATCTCAATTGTAAAGTGACCGTTTCCAGATGTCAATCATTAATTTTGTAGATTACTACGAAACTAAACCTAAGGATACTATCACTACAGACTCGTAAGAATATACTTAAATATTGATAAAGGATTACATTATCAACCCATAGTAAACTCTCAGTAAAGTCTCACTCCTGATTGTAAGTGATCTTCCAGATCGATTGGATACGTAAAGTTCTAGTAGAGTTAGCACATTTGTACCAGTAAAACTACGTTTTAGGAAACTTGAAAGTTCACGAAACTTCCTTTGGCGATTAAAACTGCATTCCATTTATCTGTACAGTTATTGAGTCCGTTCTACTCTTAACTGCGTTTCCATGTGTGTTCACAGACGTATATGTTCGTACTTGACGAAAGAGAAATGTCTGCACTTTCGCTGGCAATGTATTAGTTTCGAGTACCGGTAGTATCCGGCACACAAATCTTTCAGTGAGCTTCAAAATGTTTTATTTTGGGAAACATCTATAGGCTGTGGTTTACACATGTCTCCGCAATATCCTTTCTTCCAGAAGTGCTAGCCTCTCAAATTACGCAGAAGAACTGCTGTGAAGTTTGGAATGAAGTTATTGGCAGAAATCAAGCTGTGAGGACGCATCATCAATCGTTTGTGCTTAGCTCTATCAGTAAAAGCGTCGCCCACGAAACTCAAGATTCCGGATCCGAGTCCTGATGCTTCAAGTAGTTTTAGTATGCAAAGAAGTTTCGAAACAAACGCACACTTTGCTCCAGAGTTAAATGCTCAGTCATGAAAATGGACATCCTAAACAGCTCGTTTAATTCATTTTGTTGAATAAGTGGGACTGTGTACTACGGTGTTTACTATATGTCTTTTACTGCGGGTTACCTGCTCTATTATTGCACCAGAGACGTTGCGCACACACACACACTAAAATAGTTTTCATCTGAATTGAGAGAATTCATGTTCCTGATCCTAAGTTTCTGATAATTGTTGTAAGTGTAGGGTGTATAAAAAGCCTGAAACTTTAGGGATTGATTCCTGACATCAAAAAATTACACATGAGTTCATACGAAAAAGGGTCCGAAAAATCCTTCTTCACGGAGGTACGAAAGGATCTATTATTAATGCTACAAAAATGATACACTTACGAAACATATTTACATTCACAAAAATTGATAGGAGTGACACCTCCTGTCTCCATGCATCCCCTGATCCCGCTTTCCGTGCTTTTCCATACGTTGTGGTAAACTCATAGTGTACTCCACACTTTCTCAAACCCAGTTTGGGTGCTCTCGCACAGAACATCAACATTGCGTAGAGGGTGTTAATACAGCAATGATTTTTAATATCTCCAAGAAAAAAAATCATTGGATTTAAAGCTGGCGAGCGGGAAGACTATGAAATGGATACCCAATAACCAGTCTGTGTGTTCGGAAACTGTTATAGAGATAGTGGTGATCCATCTGTGTAATGTGAAGCAAAGCACCGTCGTGAATAAAACACATTCGCTGAATGACGCGTAGAGGCACACCATCAAGTAAATGAAGCCTGTCATCTCTGGGAATCTGTAGATACGTTTGTCCAGTAAGACGTTGCACAAAGAAATAAGGGCCAATAAGATGATGATGATGATGAATGATTCCAACCCACATGTTGAGGCTAAACCTATTTTGATGTCTGTCTTGTTTCACTACGTGAGATGTTTCATAACCTCCGACCTGATTGTTATGATAATTGTCGATAACATTACGCGAAAAACCTGCATCATCACTAAGTAAGGTAATACTAGGAAGTGCATAAACATAGCACACTGTCCTCACAAGGGTTGTGAGGAAGTTATTCATCTCACAATTCTCTTTGTACTAACTGATGGAGTTTCATCCTCAGTACGAAGAACCTGTTCTTCAAGCTTGGGCGCTCGAACATCACATAGTCGTCCGCCATTTGCAACTTTCTACTCAAATGAGCCTGCCTCTCAATCGCGTTGCATGAGTCAAACAAACTTCCTTCCACATGATAAATAAATGCTTGTCGGCGTAATGTACAGCACTATATTCACGTGTTGTATCTGCGTTCCCATCTGCCAGGCCGCACATGTAGTGCATGTCCATCATTTCGGACACTGAATATATCGACGTGATATGTTGTAATGGTAGTTACTCTAAAACAGAACAAACCACAATCCGACTAAATAAAACAAAAGCCGCGAGCAAAGTTAAACAAGAAAATGAGTAAAAATTGCACATTTTAGGTAAATTACACAACCAGGAGTAAAAACAAGGAAAAATGGCTCTGAGCACTACGGGACTTAACATCTCTGGTCATCAGTCCCCTAGAACTTAGAACTACTTAAACCTAACTAAGCTAAGGACATCACACACATCCATGCCCGAGGCAGGATCCGAACCTGCGACCGTAGCAGTCGCGCGGTTCCGGACTGAGCGCCTGAACCGCTAGACCACCGCGGCCGGCTCAAAACAAGGAATTGATTTCAAACTTACCTTACGAAATATTTTCGGATACATGTTCATATGCATTTTTTGTAATATTTCGATGTCAAGAATGAATTCCTGAAGTTCCAGATACATGTTTTATACACCCTGTAGAACTATGCTCTATAAGCACTCTTTCAACAATGGAATTCAAATACAATGAGAGCCTAAGGATTTTGTAAGTAATGAGTTGGGGTAGGAAAACAATATTTTTTTCTATTTGACTAATTCATTTACTGTACACTCCTCAAAGCCAGGTTCGTCTATCAGTTCGGCTAGTTATTGTCCTAGCGTTTACTCGAGCATAGCAGCATCTACATCGTATTTTTATATGATTATTTATTTTATCAGGTAGGCAAACCTACACTTGCTGCAGTTCACCGAAACTTCGATCTAGAAACAAGCTCATATCTCTGTGTAGCGAAACTGATCCCATAATTTTAAACATAACCATCCTTGAAGATGATGTGTCAGTGAATGTGTGCTGAAGTGTTGAAACGTGAAAGAAACTCCGTACCATTTTATACATCCGTGAGACAAAAGGAACTAAACTCTTCACCATTTAGAAACAATTCGGCTCAGACGCGTTTAACTTTAATCACATTAAAACGCGATCGCATTATGAAGGTTTGAGTATGAAAGCGGAAACATTAAAGTGGTCAGATTTTAATATAATTATCATGAGTCCGTCAGGCTATGGCTACACTACCAGTATTTCTGAGGAACTTTTCATTGATACGCATTAGCGAATGTATTTCGACTTTGAAATACATCCTCCCTCTGTTAGAAGTTTCAACTAAATCAGACTGCTCACTGATAGTAGACGATTAAATACCCCGGAGTTCTTGGGCTCCACCGGAATTCAAATGTGACAGAACGCCATTGCATTCTCAAGGAGAAAGACAAGTACAGGTCCATAGAGCTATGGGAGGAAAAAAAAGCAGAAGTGTTTCCCAATTTCGTGTCATACCTTGCACACGCATTTTCCGGCAGATCCCAGGAACGTGTCTGTGGTATGCACCCGAACACTACGCTGAGTTGGTCGAATATAGCTATAGTGAACCCTCCTGCAAAGCCGAGGTCGTCAACGACTGTGCAGTCTGCCGGCCGATGTGGCCGATTGGTTCTAGGCACTTCAGTCCGGACCCCGCTGCTGATACGGTCACAGGTTTGAATCCTGCCTCGGGTTCAAAATGGCTCTGAGCACCATGGGGCTTAACATCTGAGACCATGAGTCCCCTAGAACTTAGAACTACTTAAACCTAACTAACCTAAGGATATCACTCACATCTATGCCCCATGCAGGATTCGTACCTGCCACCATAGCGGTCGCGCGGCTCCAGACTGAAGGGCCTAGAACCGCTCGGCCACACCGGCCGGCCCTGCCGCGGGCATGGATGTGTTGTGATGTCCTTAGGTTAGTTAGGTTTAAGTAGTTCTAAGTCTTGGGGACTGATGATCTCAGATGTTAAATCCCATAGTGCTCAGAGCCATTTGAACCATTTTTGACTGTGCAGTGGTGCTCGACTCTGAGATGTGCCGATTCTAATAAATATTCGCTACCAGTATATGGCCGGCAAGAGGAAGAGAGAAGACGGTGTAGAGTTTCGGATCACCAGTCTTGGCGCCAATGTCCTGGATTAAATTCCAAACCTTTCTACACTGTCTCATGAAGTGGATTGTGCTACTACTGATGGTAATCCATCCGGATGGGGACGTTAAGCTCGGCTCTTCCAGAGCAGTAGGGTACGTACCATCACCGGTTTTCACCCTCTTCCGGCCGTTCATCCATAAGAACACAAGCCCAACACTGCACAGCACAAGCATTCATCAGATACACACTGGACACTTCATTACAGGTCCGAGGAAGACAACGGAAAACTACTTCCACTAGGGTCTTGCCCTGAGCGGCGGTGCTGTATTACTGTATCTGCTCTCCTACACTCACTCCTTGAGTATGGGACTACTTTGACATGATAAACAGTGAAGGGGCACAGTGCAATGTTAAAAGCGGTACACTAGTAAGTTACGACAAATATACGGTGTTTCAAAGAGATTCACATGATTTCACAACGGAGTCTTCTACATGAATGAAGGTAGGAACTTGCGATGGATCTTAACTTGCGCATCGAGTTTAAGAAAAAGTAAGTTGCCGCTTATGTAGTTGCCGGTATTGGCCTCTCTCTGGCGCAGCTAGCTCGTTCGCTCGTTCATTACCCAATGTGCATCAAGTCTAGGGGGTGACAGTAAAGCAAGACGTTTTGCGTTCACCGTTACAACGGTTGTGGATGTGGTTTTCGTCGACAGTACCACGCTGCACCTCCTCATTGCCTTAAAGCTTAACTGCGTGCGGATCTCGTACTGCATGCACCACTAGCCTCGAAGGTCGGTTGATCTCACAGTATGTGATTTTTTTGTGTAGGGTTTAGTGAAAGACTGCATCTATGCGCCTCCCTCTCCGCAAGCTTTGGGAAACTGAGACACCACACAGTAACAGCAGCGAATGCTATGACTCCACACGTCCACGCAAAGATTTGGAACGAATTTGACTACGGTCTAGATGTTTGTCGTGCTTCCTCCAGACAACACAGGGAACACTTATGAAAATGTGAAAATTGTTCTTAAAAGTAACCGTAAAAAATTCCAAGCTTGTACGTGCATGCACGTGAAAGGAATGACCTTGTAAAGCTGAATGATTTTTAAAAAAAAGCATGTAGTGCCTTAGCAACACGAGAAATCTCAGTTCTTACGTATGTCTGTAGTAAAGTAAATCACAATGCATCCCATGGACTTTACTAAATCTACAGAACGAGACCATGATTTTAAGTTTATTAGTATAAGCTCCTCTATTAAAGCACCTTTAGAAGCTCTGCAGCTCTCTCACATTTAGGTTTTGAACTATTCCAGGTAGCTTTAAAAACTCCAAAAGCTTCGGCGGGTCAGTGTAAAGTAAAAACGCGTAAGTTCAGACAAAGATCTGGCCAGATACATACATACCAAATATTGGTAAAGTATACATAGTTTTAATGAAACAAAAAAGCACACAAAATGATTAACAGACTGCGCTTCATATGATACAAAAGCAGTGATTCGCATATAAAATTGATTTTTACTGAAGACGACGTTCAAATGGTTCAAATGGCTCTGAGCACTATGGGACTCAACTGCTGAGGTCATTAGTCCCCTAGAACTTAGAACAAGTTAAACCTAACTAACCTAAGGACATCACAAACATCCATGCCCGAGGCAGGATTCGAACCTGCGACCGTAGCGGTCTTGCGGTTCCAGACTGCAGCGCCTTTAACCGCACGGCCACTTCGGCCGGCAGACGACGTTCTTTATAACAACAGCTCAACATGTCGCTTGTCATTCATCAGCAATAACTGTAGTCGAGTGACAATGTTGTAAAAGCACTGCATAGTATGTATCAGTAGATACGGTGAGGAACTACCATCGGGTATTTGTCTTTTAGGTTCCCTAATTGTGTCAGACCATCGCGGTAGGCTGGCGACTTCAGGTAACTCCACAATCAATAAGCACACGGATTGACATCTGGGGACCTGGGAGGTAACACATGACGTAAGTGGCGGCTCAGCAGACGATATTCACTAAACGATGTACGCATGAGATCTTTCATACATGCTACAGGATCGTGTGGAGCGCCATGCTGCATAAGAGTCGTACCTTTCAGCAGGTGCATATCAGCCAGGCTAGGGATGATGCGATTCTGTATAGTATCGACGTATCTCGCACCAGTAACTATTATAGCTTGTAAAGCAGCACTCCGCATTTCTTCGAAGAAAAGGGGTCCGATTACGATTGATTTGATCCACACCACACTGTGACTCTTGTCATGTAATGGAGCTTCCATGATTGTTCTATGATTTTGAGTATCCCAAATTCTGCAGTCGTGGATGTTTGCAGACCCTCGGAGTGTGGAACAGGCTTCATCGGTCCACAGCACTTTGGACATCCAATCATCATCTACCCCAATTTTTTGTAAGTGGCCACGCTGCAAATGCTCTCCGCGTCACAAAATCGGTGGCTAACAATTGATGACGACGCTGGATTTTGTAATGGCAGTAATAGAGGGTATGGCTACTAGATCTCCCAATAGTAGTGCGTGGAATGTTGCTACGAGCGACTTGACGAGCTCTGAGTTCACAGTGCAGGTACGAAACCAGTAAAGTCTCCACTTATTTTTGAACTGTCCGGGTAGCAATAGCACTTGTATCTGGTCGCCCTTTGCGGGGCGTATCTTCTAAACAATCAGTGGCATTCAAATTCGTGATCGTTTTTCTTCACAGTGACGTTTGTCGCAGGTCTTTTACCCGTTAGAATGCCCTTCTTAGTGCTATAGTATCGCATAGATGCAGCAGCGGATTCTCCATTCTGGTAGTAAGGCTTCAGTAACAATGCCTTTTCTGGTAACGTCAACATACTGCGACAGGTGGAATATCTGGCGTCCTCTCTGAGTGCAGCTCATTTTACACACGATTAAAATTAAAATTTAAAACAGTCTTGATCGCAATTTTTGTATTGGAGTGAGTGGCCGGTTTCGACTCTTTCATAGACTCATCTTCAGACTCCAGAGCGGTGGATGGGCACTGCCAGACGAGTTCTGTCGACTCGAGAGAGTGGCGCAGTGGTTAGCACACTGGACTCGCATTCGGGAGGACGACGGTTCAATCCCGCGTCCGGCCCTCCTGATTTAGGTTTTCCGTGATTTCCCTAAATCGCTCCAGGCAAATGCCGGGATGGTTGATTTGAAAGGGCACGGCCGAATTCCTTCCCCGTCCTTAATAATCCGATGAGACCGATGATCTCGCTGTCTGGTCTCCTTCCCCAAATTTTAATTTTAACAAATTTTAAGATCGCTGACTATGTTTTCAAATATTTCAAAAATGTTATACACGATTCTCATACGGCGTGACGGACGTGTTGCTATCCAGAGCCATTTGTTGTCCAGTATTTGCACTCGTTTTTGGTTTTAATAAAACCCTATGTCATTTCAGGCATATGTGACAATTTTTACCTCTCTACCTAAATTATTCGGTGAATTAATGCATTTTCAAATGCTAACGGACTTCTGGGTCACCATATATATTACAAAAAGGCTGCACTGGGTTACATGAGAAAACAGCCATCTTGATTTATAATTTCATGTTGAAAACAATCCAGATTATCTTCTTTAAGACTGAATTAGTTCGTCTTCAGGTCTAAAATACTGGACATTACAAGTACTGTATTTTAGATCTGAAGATGGTCAAATTCTGCCGGAAAAAGTGCAATAAGAACAGTTAAATGAAAAAAATCGTGATTCAGATAGCTTTCTTTAATAAAATTATTATTATTATTATTATTAAGATTATTAAGATTATTGTTGTTTCTTTTTTCTTAGATGTACTTCTTAGCTGCTGCACTGATAGTGAAGTTATCAGAATTCTGTCTTAGATATTATGAGGTAACGAGCGAGTTTAGGCGGAGCAAAAGGGGTAGCCCCAGCGCGTAGTCCAGGCCGACCACGTGGCTGGGAATTCCATATTAACGTTGTGTCGCGAAGTCGGCTTTGTGTCGATGAAGGAGATTTGTATGCCACGGAGTGCCAAAGATGGCGGACTTTGTGAAACCATAACGGCAGACATTACACAGCTCATGTAGGATTAATAATAGCCAGAGGAATCATGATACCTTAAAAATAAACATGTACATTACCATTATTTGCACGACGATTCTGATGGTGTAATCAAATTTTCAATATCATTATTATTTTAAAGTTTAGTATCTGACAATAAATTATACAAGAAACACCAGCAACGAATTTCCAAACTCTAAACTGTTCATCCGATTTTGTCGAACGACGTGTCTTTAGAAAGCTATTAATGTAAACCTATATTGGTATGAATTACAGGCATGTAACTTGAATAGTACATGAGTTATTGGAGGTCAAAGTGGCCGATTACTATTAATTGCGTCAGAGAATAAGTGCTCCACAGTTACACGAAAAATGGTAGCAGCATACTTATCAATATATTTATTCGTCTATGTCTTTGTTTATATCCGATATATACTATTCATGAAGAAATTGGTTAAATATTTACTGTGTTTTAGAAAGCACAGAGACATTAGCCTGCTGACCTACTTTTGCTTTTATTACTTTAATATATGTTTATTTAATTTGTGTAGGTATTAGCAATGTGTGTTACGACGTGTTTATGGTCCAGTCATAGAAATATTTATTTAATTTCAAGTTATGTAAATGTATATCCAGTATTTCGTATGTGTTTCAATATGTTTGTATGTGTGCATTAACTTGAAGATATGGCGGGAGCGCTCAAGCCAATCACAGCGCTCGTTAATGGGGAGACTGTGTGGAAGTGGGACAGTACGGGAGAGGACACAGAGTCCTGGACAGTACGGCGTGACGGACGCAGAATCGCGGGAAAGGCTGGGAGAGTGGAGCAGTTTGCACCTGGTCGCGGGAGATAGAAGTATTTCGTAGTGCCGACTTGTGCACTTGTGAAATTTCCGTGGCTTCTGCAGCGAAGACACAGTATGCGTTTAGAAGTGAATATCTTGCGAGCTATGTTGTTCTTCATAGCTAATTACGTGAAGTAGGAATCTATTGTTTCCCTGATATTCAACTTATATTTTATTTAACTACCTGACCATCGACACCGATAACTGTTTTACAGTAGTAGAGGGAATTCTTAAAGGAACTTCTGATATCGTACTCATCGTTTCAAGTCGTTAATATAGTAACTGCAGAATTTATTTAACTGCAATCTTTCATTTATAAACGTCTATATTACGTTCAAAATTCGCAATTGCCGATTGATAGGAACCTTCGACATTCGATTCATGTGTATATTCATATTGTAAACTGTAGACTCAGCAGTATTTGGCTTGTAATGCGGCAACTACGTATCCCAGCCCCTAGACAACGAAGCCAGCCAAAACTTTTAGTGTTTCATCTCTGAGTCTGTGGGTACGTAGTTGAGGGCTACATCACATTTCATTTTTGTTTTTGAAAGTCCGCAATATACACCATTTCAAACTGAAAATATGTTTTGTGCCTTTACTATTGTTGTCATGATATTGTAGTAGTTATCAGGAAACCTCGTTTCAAAAAAATTGTTTAAAAAATTTGTATCAAGTCTTAATCTGGTTATAAATGAATAAATGATGTTTGAACGTGGGTAGGAACCTACTGTTCGAAATACCCCACCTTCATCGTCGGTCGAACTGTCGATGTTTACGTTACTGAGACTGGATGCGTTATCCAGCTGATAAATTTTTCGTAACTTGATGGTGCATTAACTGTATAGACAACGTAGAGAACAGCACAATAATCCTGTGCTCTAGTGATCAGTAGATCATTGGACTGTATATCGATGACAATAATCAATAACCAACTTAGACGTCGCTCTAGTATCACACTGGAATAGTGAGAGCTACGTCTTGTCACTATCAGTCCTAAACAATCGGCGCCATGACTAATGTGTCAAACTCGTATGTCCCTTTGCAATGTGCCATGATAAGCGTCGTGATGGAGCCAGTGCTCCTTTACCCGTAACATGTTGTTGTAACCACCAACGAAATGACTAACATATATTTGATTCAGTAGCAAATTGGTGTGCTTGGAGAGTTCGACCGAGTATTTCTGTCGGATATCAACGTCGAGGAACACCACATGTCCTACCTGTCTTTTTCCGCAGCAGACGACATTGTCTACTACATAGTGTTCCCGATACATGAGAGAAATCGTTCGTGCAAGAAAGGTAAAGCAAGAGAGAGAGGTCTCGTCGACATCTCCATTAGAGATAGAGATCTAGATCAACTGGACTGTAAGCGATCTTTGGAAACGATGCAAAATCTAAATCAATGTGACAGACAGCTAGTCAAATTTTGTTCCTTCGTATGAGCGAAGCGTTCCAATATCTGCGCAGTCTGCTGATTGCGCACACAAATTTGAAAACGCAACCTGCGTAGTTAGCAAAATGAAGCTTTCCTGGAAAATATTTCGTGCACCTTAAGACAGGCTACCCATCTTACATAATATGTATCCGGGTGTAAGTTGGGTTGCCTATCTTACGGTTCAAATATTCAAATGTGTGTGAATTCCTAAGGGATCAAACTACTGAGGTCATCGTCGGTCCCTAAACTTACACTTAAACTAACTTTTGCTAAGAAAAACACACACACGCACACACACACACCCATGCTCGAGGGAGGACTCGAACATCCGGCGGAAGGGGCCGCGCAATCCGTGACATGTCGCCTCCAGCCGCGCGGCAATAACTTATGGTGCATGAAATATTTTCCGGGACAGTTTCATTTTGTCCTTCTGGTACACTCTAACAGTAACTGCCATTTTCCTTCCAGACGTTGTCGTCTTGCCATTCGCTATTAGTTTGTGTGTTAAGCATCTGAGAAAATACAATACAACGCAGTTCATTGAATTACCTGGGTCTGCAGCTCGTGGTCGTGCGGTAGCGTTCTCGCTTCCCACGCCCGGGTTCCCGGGTTCGATTCCCGGCGGGGTCAAGGATTTTCTCTGCATCGTGATGACTGGGTGTTGTGTGATGTCCTTAGGTTAATTAGGTTTAAGTAGTTCGAAGTTCTAGTGGACTGATGACCATAGATGTTAAGCCCCATAGCGCTCAGAACCATTTTTTTTTAATTACCTGGATTTTTAACTTGATTTTCGAGCTGTCTATGATCTACAACGATGAGGAACAAGAAAGACGTAAAAACTGAAGTTAGTACGACAATTAAATGTTCCGATTTCAGTGTTATTCCAAGCACTAACTACAGAAAACCTTCAAAAACGAGGTCATCAGTTCCGAACGTAGAACTACTTAAACCTAACTAACCTAAGGACATCACACACATCCATGACCGAGGCAGGATTCGAACCTGCGACCGTAGCGGTCGCGCGGAGAAAACCTTCCACTGTCACTGCTATAGTAATGTGTAAAATATATCGGGATACTAGTATAAAATTTATGCTCTGCGTGCAGCTGGTCATTTGATTTAGTAGTTGACACTAGCAAATGAAGCTCATTGTGCCGTGTCTGGTGAAATAAACGATGAGGTCAGCGTAAATAAATCTCTGCATCAAAGATAGAAGCAAAACGTTTTTCTGCGCATTATCGAAGACTGAATCCGAATTAATGAGCTTACCTCCCTACGCAACACGGAGAAAATGTGTTGTTAAAGTCACCATCGCTTCCGTAATAGCCACTCGCAGTCAAGTGCGTTTGAGATTTACGATGTGCATGATCGTTAATTGCGACAGGCAGACGTGTGGAATCGCACAGGTTTCTTTATTGCTTCCGTGTTCGCATGAAATACGACGTGAGCTATGTCTTATACCTAAATGTGTCATTACTGCAGTGGAGGTTTATTCTCTTCATTCTGTACGAAGGGGCGTTCCATGTCATTACTAACTGGGTATTGTTACATTATCCAACGGAATGAAGTCAGAACACGAAAAACCAAATATTGTGAGAACTGTAAAGAGTCCGCGAATGTGACGACTGAACCTAGCTTAGCTAATTCAGTTCAGTGGATGTAACACTGCTTTATACAACGCCTCTCAAACTTTTGTACGTCGCAGTAGACATCGAGGTCATCATTTCTGGTAGCCAAGCAAATATACGGGGTTAACATTAATAAAACCGACGAACTGCAGGGACGGATTACTGACTGGAAATGGAGGTAAAAAGGTCTTATGAACACGTGTCGGCAAGTGCATCGTTGCCACGGAAGATGGCGCTGACAAATGACAGTTCCCCTGGCCAAGTGCGAGTGTTCCTTGCGGGCTGCAGGCTGTGTATGTGACGCAGCGTACTGTAAGAAGTAGTATGGACCGGCAGTCATGTTGCGAACAGGCCGAGATGGTGTTTGTGTTCGGCCAAGCAGATATAAACGGTTGAGAGGCAGCACAGCTTTACCAAGACAAGTATCCTCATAGACGCGAACCACATCACAAGACATTTCAAGCGCTTGTTTGGCGTTTGTGTGATTGTAAGTCCTTTCAGAGCGACGAATTTGCTGGGAGGTGGCACTAGATTTGGAGTATCTGATGCTACAGGATATTGAGACGAACCCTAGTACAGGCAAGTGGCCCGTCAACAAGGTGGAAGCAAATGTCCGATGATGTGTCTCATGCATAACAACTACTACTATCCCTATCACCTGCAATCCAATGGAGGCTACGTTGAACATCTGTTGTGGCGTGGGTGTGATGAAGCTCTGTACTGTGTTCCGGGACGTTTTGGTTTCGTTGCGCGCACATCGTTCATTTCCGGGAGTATGTTCAAAGGACTTATTTTCCTTCATTTCCAGTCACGAATGCATCCCTACAGTTTGTCGGTTTTTTTAGTGTTCACCATGTAAGGTAATATACAGTAGTTGTACAAAATGTGAGTTCAGATTTCGTTCTGTGTAGGTCAAAACTTACATCTTAAAAAACCCGAATGTTATGCTTTTGCTTTCAGTGCATTAAGTTACTATTTTTAATTGTTTTTTTATTATTCTAGTATATGCCGTGTGGGTACCCTTAAAAACGCGACACTCAAGAGACCAAGAAGGAAGTTGTACTTTTCGTAATAGGGCCGTAGCTCACAGACATTACATATGATGCTTGTTTTGATTTGCTATGTTGCTGCTGAAACATAGCTAGTAAAAATAAGTACTATCGCTGGCCGTTGTGGCCGAGCGGTTCTAGGCACTTCAGTCCGGAACAGCGCAACTGCTACGGTCGCAGGTTCGAATCCTGCCTCGGGCATGGATGTGTGTGATGTCCTTAGGTCAGTTAGGTTTAAGTAATTCTAAGTTTAGGGGACTGATGACCTCAGAGGTGAAGTCCCATAGAGTTTGGAGCCATTTGAACCATTTGAACCATTAAGTACTACACTACTGGCCATTAAAATTGCTACACCGCGAGGAGGACGTGCTACAGACGCGAAATTTAACCGACAGGAAGAAGATGCTGTGATATGCAAATGATTAGCTTTTCAGAGCAAAAACACAAGATTGGCGCCGGTGGCGACACCTACAACGTGCTGGCATGAGGAAAGTTTCCAGCCGATTTCTCATACACAAACAGCAGTTGACCTGCGTTGCCTGGTGAAACGTTGTTGGGATGCCTCGTGTAAGGAGGAGAAATGCGTACCATCACGTTTCCGACTTTGATAAAGGTCGGATTGTAGACTATAGCGATTGCGGTTTATCGTATCGCGACACTGCTGCTCGCGTTGGTCGAGATCCAATGACTGTTAGCAGAATATGGAATCGGTGGGTTCAAGAGGGTAATACAGAATGCCTGCTGGATCTCAACGGCCTCGTATCACTAGCAGTCGGGATGACAGGAATCTTATCCGCATGGTTGTAACGGATCGTGCAGCCACGTCTCGATCCCTGGGTCAATAGATGGGGACGTTTGCAAGACAACAATCATCTGCACGAACAGTTCGACGACGTTTGCAGCAGCATGGACTATCAGCTCGGAGACCATGGCTGCTGTTACCCTTGACGTTGCATCACAGACAGGAGCGCCTGCGATGGTGTACTCAACGACGAACCTGGGTGCACGAATGACAAAACGTCATTTTTTCGGATGAATCCAGGTTCTGTTTACAGCATCATGATGGTCGCATCCGTGTTTGGCAACATCGCGGTGAACGCACATTGGAAGCGTGTATTCGTCATCGCCATACTGGCGTATCACCCTGCGTCATGGTATGGGGTGCCATTGGTTACACGTCTCGGTCACCACTCGTTCCCATTGACGACACTTTGAACAGTGTTACGACCCGTGGCTCTACCCTTCATTCCATCCCTGCGAAAACC
The DNA here is from genome assembly GCF_023864345.2 of Schistocerca serialis cubense. Lineage (NCBI taxonomy): Eukaryota > Metazoa > Arthropoda > Insecta > Orthoptera > Acrididae > Schistocerca > Schistocerca serialis. The sequence goes on along the minus strand of NC_064639.1, from coordinate 362,540,512 downwards.
TACAATTCAGCAGGATAATGCACGACCGCATGTTGCAGGTCCTGTACGGGCCTTTCTGGATACAGAATATGTTCGACTGCTGGCCTGGCCAGCACATTCTCCAGATCTCTCACCAACTGACAACGTCTGGTCAATGGTGGCCGAGCAACTGGCTCGTCACAATACGCCAGTCACTACTCTTGATGAACTGTGGTATCGTGTTAAAGCTGCATGGGCAGCTGTACGTGTACACGCCAGCCAAGATCTGTTTGACTCAATGCCCAGGCATATCAAGGCCGTTATTACGGCCAGAGGTGGTTGTTCTGGACACTGATTCCTCAGGATCTATGCACCCAAATTGCTTGAAAATGTAATCACATGTCAGTTCTAGTATAACTTATTTGTCCAATGAATACTCGTTTATCATCTGCATCTCTTCTTGGTGCAGCAATTTTAATGGCCAGTTGTGTATTAATTAAACAGTAGTAAAGAGTGGGTTTGATAGTCCGTGTCTTGTGCAGATGTTTAAAGTAAAATCGAAATACACTGATCGAAATGAAGAGTGTTACACCATGAAGCAATAGTGAGATATTTACTAAACTTTGTGGACATTTCCATCACATAATGCGTATTCTGTATTAAACTTTCATTCTTTTCGGGAACAATTTCAATGTCACCAAGGTGCGTGAATATAAGCCTCCATTAGTTGTGGCATGGTACCAGTCTGCGAATGCTGTCTTGAAGAATTTTGTTGCCTTGTCTCATATAGTGGCAGTTCACAAATATTTCTGGTTGGAGACGTCCTAGACAAGTTCTGTGGGTGACAAATCAGAAAGCGGGAAAGCCGGCCTACAGACAAACATTCCTCAAAGCTTTTGTAGTATGCAATGCTGTGTGTGGTCTTGCATTTTCGTGTTATGTTTGGTCCGTGGTCATGACAGGTCTACCATTCTTGCCACATACTGGCGAGCATTCTGCATCCCTTCAATTACCAAATTTTCCTGTTTCCTTATCTAACATCTTGCCATGCATGAGTCCAGGGGTTACAGAGTTATGGATCTCGAGAATCTCTGCCTTTTGTGACCTTTGCCCCGACTGCGTACACATACGTTGGCGTGAATCTGACCGCTACAAAGAAGCGAAACACTTCGCTGAGTGCCACAGAATGCCACATACCGCCGTAGTTGACCTACATCACGTGTCTTTGTGGTCCGTGGTGTAGTATCTAAATCTGCACTACATTATAATCCGTAAGCCACCTAATGGTGCGTGGCGGAGAGTACTTCCGAGCCACTAACTGAGCCCTCCTTCCGTGTTTCACTCGCGAACGGCCGGCCGTTTTGGCCGAGTGGTTCTAGGGACATCAGTCCGAAACCGCGCTGTTGCTACGGTCGCAGGTTCGAATTCGGCCTTGGGCTTGGATGTGTGTGATGTCCTTAGGTTAGTTAGGTTTAAGTACAGGGTTATTACAAATGATTGAAGCGATTTCACAGCTCTACAATAACTTTATTATTTGAGATATTTTCACAATGCTTTGCACACACATACAAAAACTCAAAAAGTTTTTTTAGGCATTCAAAAATGTTCGATATGTGCCCCTTTAGTGATTCAGCAGACATCAAGCCGATAATCAAGTTCCTCCCACACTCGGCGCAGCATGTCCCCATCAATGAGTTCGAAAGCATCGTTGATGCGAGCTCGCAGTTATGGCACGTTTCTTGGCAGAGGAGGTTTAAACACTGAATCTTGCACATAACCCCACAGAAAGAAATCGCATGGGGTGAAGTCGGGAGAGCGTGGAGGCCCTGACATGAATTGCTGATCATGATCTCCACCACGACCGATCCATCGGTTTTCCAATCTCCTGTTTAAGAAATGCCGAACATCATGATGGAAGTGCGGTGGAGCACCATCCTGTTGAAAGATGAAGTGGCGCTGTCGGTCTCCAATTGTAGCATGAGCCAATTTTCCAGCATGTCCAGATACACGTGTCCTGTAACGTTTTTTTCGCAGAAGAAAAAGGGGCCGTAAACTTTAAACCGTGAGATTGCACAAAACACGTTAACTTTTGGTGAATTGCGAATTTGCTGCACGAGTGCGTGAGGATTCTCTACCGCCCAGATTCGCACATTGTGTCTGTTCACTTCGCCATTAAGAAAAAATGTTGCTTCATCACTGAAAAACTGAACGCATCCTCTTCCATGAGCTGTTGCAATCGCGCCGAAAATTCAAAGCGTTTGACTTTGTCATCGGGTGTCAGGGCTTGAAGCAATTGTAAACGGTAAGGCTTCTGCTTTAGCCTTTTCCGTAAGATTTTCCAAACCGTCGGCTGTGGTACGTTTAGTTCCCTGCTTGCTTTATTCGTCGACTTCCGCGGGCTACGCGTGAAACTTCCCCGCACGCGTTCAACCGTTTCTTCGCTCACTGCAGGCCGACCCATTGATTTCCCCTTACAGAGGCATCCAGAAGCTTTAAACTGCGCATACCATCGCCGAATGGAGTTAGCAGTTGGTGGATCTCTGTTGAACTTCGTCCTGAAGTGTCGTTGCACTGTTATGACTGACTGATGTGAGTGCATTTCAAGCACGGCATACGCTTTCTCGGCTCCTGTCGCCATTTTGCCTCACTGCGCTCTTGAGCGCTCTGGCGGCAGAAACCTGAAGAAACTTTATGAGTTTTTCTACGTATCTGTAGTGTGTCGTGACAATACGTCAATGAATGGAGCTACAGTGAATTTATGAAATCGCTTCATTCATTTGTAATAGCCCTGTAGTTCTATGTCTAGGGGACTTATGACCTCAGATGTTAAGTCCCATAGTGTTCAGAGCCATTTAAATCATATCACTCGCGAATGACGCGTGGAAAGAATGACTGTCGGTAAGGGTGGTCGAGCAGCATTGGCTGTTGCGTGTTCCCGGTCGCAAGTCTGCCTGTGAGCAAGGAAGGATACACACTGTCCGTTGCACTGCCTTGGGTAGCGGCTCTCCCGTGTACTGAAGTTGTCGCGACAGCTGCACGCGGAGGGCAGTTCTGAGCAATGCGCACTTAGTGCAGCGTTTGTCTGCCACTTCTCGGTGTCTTGCACCGAGGGCCGGGACCGCATGGATGCGGGAGGGTAACAGGCATCGGGAACAAGCTGTCGGCTCGTTGTTACCTCGATGCCGTGTGCCAGATACCGCGCACAGATGGTCGGTGTAGATTCACCAGTAACAGGTATAAGCTGTCGACTTGCCTGTTTCTCGGTGCTGTGTATGTCTGGAGTACGGCTGCAGGGCAGGATTTGCGGAAACCGACTGATTAAAACGGATACCGATATTTTATTTCTCAATATACGGTACTTCTCGGTATTTATTTCCTCTCAATTATAACAGGGTTCTTTACTAATAACCGGGTAAAAAACCTAAACATAAATTAGCAACAGCATCAGTGCTAAAATTGTTCGTTTAGAGAAAAACTTTAAGGAACGAGCAATTTTTATTCGTTGAATGAGCATTGGTTTGAAATATAGCGTTGTTACAGAAAAATGAGGAAAAGCGATCAGAGCTGTTTTAGGCACGATGCTGACCGAAACGAGCAACAAACACATTGAGACAATAATCTACATCTTATAGTGTCTCGCGGCCGATTAAATAGTACGCGTTTGGATGGAGTGTGTAAGACTTGCCCCATCTGATGTATACCGTGTTTCTCACAATCGTCATCGTGTTACAGTGTGGCAGCATCCCTACTCTGGAAGTATTTTACGAAGAGTGGTATCAGTAAAGTACAATGCTCCATTTGCTTTAAAACAAGAAACGGGAGTAGCCAAACAAACATGCGACATAACAGAAGAAGAAAACATGAAACTTAACAGTTCATTCATTCATAGTTTACAATAAAAGTAGGGAGCATGTGATACGCTACCTGTGTCGACACAACATGCCTTTATCTACTTTTAGCCCTTGAAACGGACAAATTAACACGAAAAATGGTATTATTCAGCCTCAGTGTTAACCCTTTAGCGCTTTCTATTCGTAATATCCAAATAGTGGTATGGTTCGCGATTACAGCGTGATTTTCGAGTAGAGTACCAAAAAATTAGAATAAATAGAAGAACACTGGTGACTTTTTGTAGTGGTCAACCAATTTTCGAGAAAAGCAGCAAAGGGGGGGACTGACTAAATTTTCTTTTATTTGCCTCTTTAATGTAATATTTTGATTCTATGTACCTTGAAACTGAGGAAGTAAGAATATTTCAATGTTTGTTCAATTTCTTTTTTATTACAAGGAATGAGACGAATGAAAAACCGGTTATTTTGAACCGTTTTAACAGTCCGCTTGCCGGCCGCGGTGGTCTCGCGGTTCTAGGCGCTCAGTCCGGACCCGCGCGACTGCTACGGTCGCAGGTTCGAATCCTGCCTCGGGCATGGATGTGTGTGATGTCCTTAGGTTAGTTAGGTTTAAGTAGTTCTAAGTCCTAGGGGACTGATGACCGTAGCTGTTAAGTCCCATAGTGCTCAGAGCCATTTGAACCATTTTTTTTTTTTTTTGAACAGTCCGCTTAAACTGGCGTTGATAAACCTGATATAAGCGGAAGTCGGTTGTTTCAGCGAAAACCGCCATCCCTGTCTCAGGGTACGTTAGCACAGCCATCAAATGAGGCTGCTACAGGTCGATCATGTGTGTGAGCGGCGTTGTTCTATGTGTCATTATGGTTTCTACAGCGTTGTGTTTCTCGGAGTTTTGGGTATCTTATGGGACATGTTCGTGTGTTCACTGCGTTGGTGTCGCCTACCGTACGTCACTCAACGTCTTGTTAAACTGTGTATGTCCGGTCGTTTGTCTCTCCTGTAAGTTACGGGGCCTTCTATGCCATGTTCCGTTCTCGTTACATTTTTGTCAAAATTAGTGGTAAGTGTGGGCTATCGTTTGTTCATGTCTGTAACCATGTATTTAAGTGCTACAAAGGAGTATCATGCTTTGATAAGATGTGAAGTTTTCCCATGTGTGTCAGTTTAATTGATGAACATCCCATGTGTGCTCTCGTGTAGAGCTTTCTATGAATATGTAGAGCGTGGAGCGCCATTTGCGCCAAGTATGCAAGCATTTCCTTGTGCCTCAAACGAAATAATTTACACGCAATGTATATTCTTGTGTAAAGTTCTGCAAGTATAATGACTTCAAGGAGTTTACTGAAATTGTTGTCTTAATATTTGGAATTCAAATACTGGCCATTAATTTGTCGTCTTTTCCGTACCACTGTGCATTGATTACACGTGTACGCCTGAGTTTTTCATCTGCTCTTTTAATAAAACGTATGTGAGAGAATACAGACATACGTTGTTAATAAGTTATAAGATTAAATATGTGTTGCTTTACAGCCAAATGTAATACACATATTTCGAGATCTAACTGTTGTGACCAACCAGCGTGAATTCGCTCTAGCAATGATGTGTAAAGTTTAGTTTTGCTTTCTTTTAATAGATAATGAAGTTAAATTTGTCCAGTAAAACCACCACCACCTTCCACTCCCACATTTCCACGCTTCCAGTTGTGTCATGAATATTGCAGATGCATGAACAAAGTCTATTCTTTCCAATTACAACGTTTTCAGTACCTTCGCTAAGGAGATGAAGATAGCCGATTCGATTTTTGTCCTCGCTCGTGGTGGTATCAATAAAACTCGTACCTGACTTCGGCGATCCGATGAAAACTGACTTGCCTTTTTGGAGATGCATTTTAACGAATGCTTCTCTACAGATATGTGGTGTGTTATGACATTCAGTTGATGAGCCCTGTTTTGTTACCAAATCGTCTTAAATTGTCCCATTATTTAGACTTTCTTGGAAACAAACTTCTAGCGTAATTGGAGGAGGTTCCTCTGGCTACAAGAATAAATCCATCAAGTTCCTCTAACCTTACTCCCTTAGATATTTGCCTTGGGAAGGTTGAAAGACGAGGTATACAACAAAATATTCAACGGAAGGGACGAATTGATCGGGTTATGAATACAGCTTCCCGCCATAAAGGAAAGCCAAGACGATCCCAGAAAATCAGAGCGTGATATTGTCAAGAAAACTCGAAGGTGTATTTAAACTGAAATTATGAGAATCAACACTGAACTCAGATAAAGTGGAAAGCCCACATGAAACAAATAGTATGGAAAGGAATAGTGGGAAGGAAAAATTTTTTGGAAATTCGTGGTAAGTTCCCATGGGACCAAACCGCTGAGGTCGTCGGTCCCTAGGCTTACACACACACACACACACACACACACACACACACACACACACACACACACACACACCGGCCCGAGGGAGGACTCGAACCTCTGACGGGGGGAGCCGCGCGAACCGTGGTAAGGCGCCCTAGACAGCACGGCTACCCAGCGCGGCAGTGGGTAGGAAGAGTGCCGTATTTTACAGACTATAAGATGCACTTTTTTCTTCGAAAAACTGCCTCCAAAAATCAGGTGCGTCTTATGATCGAAATTAATGTAACAATGTTCAGTGTTCGATTTAAAATTCCTCACCAGTCTTAAAACTGGCCATATATTCGATGGCCCAAGAAGCCTATCTCTGTTAACGATAGATTCAACTGGCAGTAGCAGAGCACCGAGGCGAAGAACGTGAGTTGCGGGAATACAAGCTTGCTAACACTGCCACCCTTCCACCCCGGCATCAGAAACCCAGAACTGTCTAGCCTATGACGCGTCATTGCAGTGTACGGTGACAGACAACTTGAATTGAAAGTGATTTGCGTTATCGGTAACACCACAATATTTTTGTTAGCAGCTAGTTTCGTACTGGTAAATAATAAAAGATATTTACATGATGTGGGCTATAAGTTTAAATAATAGCACATGCAGAAGAATATGGAATGAGAGCAGCTGAGCGCCATTTTGACCCTCCACCACATGAAAAAGCCATTCGCGATTGAAGGGCTAGTAAAGAAGAACTGGAAAATAATGAGGAAAAGTAAATGCGCCAATAGAGGACTGAATGCAAAACAGCCAAAACTGGAAGATGACATACGGGAATGAATTCAAGGACACCATAAAAATGGCACTGGAATTAATACAAAACTGACTCAAATACAGGCTCGTAAGCTAGCGCTACAGTGGGTTGGTTGGTGCTACAGGTTTACAAAGCCTGGACTTAACATGTGAACCAAAACCAAAATATCTCACATAATGCCTTAAGAGTATGCAGAGAACATACTATCTTTCCATCGCTTTATCATTGAACGTCGAAGAAAACCAGTGTAGAACTAAGCCAAACAGCGAATGTGAGCGAAACTTCTCCGCCATTTGAAGTCCAGAGTAGCAGGACTGTTGCCACAAAAGTTGCTAAAGCTGTAACCATAAAAAGAAGTGGACATGCAAAAGTGCTCTACATAGTTGTCCTTTCACGTTGCGCTGACGGTACTAAACGTAATCCAATGATCATTTTCAAGCGCAAAACACTGCCAAAACCTTCTGAAATATTAACAGGTATTTATGTTCACATACATGAGAAAAGTTGGGTGGACGAGGCTGATATGAAATTATGGATTAACAGAGTGTGGGAGAGAAGGAAAGGTTCTTCAATGAAGAAGGGCTCTTTTCTTTTGCTAGATCAGTTTAGCAGTCGTTTGCAAAATTAAGTGAGATTGGGAAATACCGAGCTTGCTGTTATTCCGGGAACACTTACTTCACGATTTCAACCTCTTGTTGTCACAATGAATAAACCATTTGAAGTGTGTGTGGGAGACGAATGGAATAAATGGATGATTGATGAAACGCAAAATGAATTCGCACCGAAGGGAGCTTTAAAACGGCCTGCAATGGAACAAGGGTGTCAGTCATGGTCTAGAGTGAGAGAAGACGTTATTATCAAAACTTTCAAGACGCGCAGCATAAGCAACGCTCTTGAACGCAGTGAAAAACATCCTTTATATGAAGACTTTATATGAAGACTTTATATGAAGACGACAACGATGATAAAGAAGAGGAAGAGGAGGAGGAGGAGGAGGAGCAAGGAGGAGGAGACGAAGAAGAAGAAGAAGAAGAAATCTTAGACGGCGGTCAGTTCGGTTATATGAACTAAGATATTTTTCAGTCTGACTTTGCAATATAATAATAAAAATAGTAAAAATGTTAGTTTTAAAAAATGTTTAAAAATTAATGTGCGTCTTACAGTCCGTAACATATTTTAGCCCACAAAATACGACACTAGTGTACCCAAGAACATGGTCGCTTAAAAGACCCTCGTTCCATCGATACTCTGTGACCCGCACCTGGTATGATTGATAGATGGCTCTAAGCACTATGGGACTCAACATCTGAGGTCATCAGTCCTCTAGAACTTAGAACTACTTAAAACTAACTAACCTAAGGACATCACACACATCCATGACCGAGGCAGTATTCTAACCGGCGACCTTAATAGCAGCGCGGTTCCGGACAGAAGCGCCTAGAACAGCTCGGCCACAGTGGCCGGCTTATGATTGATAGAGGGAAGCCTAAGAAGAGCGGCGCCTTTGGTTACCGCTTCATTCAGTAAGTGAGGAAGCGAGACGGAGATGTTCATCGAATTCCAGTGGCATACGCTAAAAGAGGAGCGTTGTGCATCACGGTGCAAAATTAAGCTTTACTGTTAAAATGCCGAGAACGTGTGTTCCGTCTCAAGCATTATACTGATAACTTCTACGTATGTTTCGCGAAACGTCCAAGGTGGTAAAATTAAGAAGATTCCAACTCGCACGGAGGATTATTAACAATCGGTTGCCCTCACACCATCCGAAGGAACCAGAAAAGTGAAATGTTACACTGACACACGATAAGGTAGCTTGCTTGCTATAGATATAGGTTATACATGGTGTTTCAGTGAAGTGTATGCCTCTATAACTTACAAAGTAACAGGTGACAGGAATATTTACTGAAATAGGTTCACATAAGAAACGTTACGCTATGTGTGGTCCTATAAACATAGTTTATTGAGTTGCTATCGAGAGATCGAGAGAGTTACAGCAACGATTTTTTCTACCATGTAACTGGTGTATCTTTTTTGGTGGTAAGTTATCGGGAGGACTCGAACCTCCGACGGAGGGGGAGAGGGAGGGGAAGGGGGGGCGAACTATGGTTGGGCGTCTTAGCCCGCTCGGCTACACCGCGCGGCTGGTGAATGTAAACCAGGTGTGTACAAATAAATTTATATCGAATTTCTGTCACCTTTAGTTTGGGAGCTACAAACCAGCTAAGTGTTAGGGGTGGATGCGACGTGTTGTACATAGTACTTGGCTGTGTACAGAAGGATGTTCTGGTGCGGAATCTTAATTTAAGTGAGGTGTATAAATGTGTGCCAATGTTCCTGAACGCACAACACAATGTCCCTCATAAACAACACGCAGACGCGATGTGACGTCTCCGGTGTCACGGATCCGGAAACTTCCTCGATGCGCTATTATAGGTCACGTTCAGTTGGACTGCTGACCATCGCGTTGTACCGCCATATACGCAGACAAACGGGGTTCAGTGTACCGCGGATACTGACGGGGAACAAACGTGGCCTGCACAACCAACAAGTAAGTTGTCATATTGCTTATGTTAGCGAATGCAGACTCGATTAAAGTGAAGCAGCCATGGTGTATGCTGTGAGGTATCCTGGGCAAAGAGCTCTGACAGCCATTACGTTCTTACATGTTGAACAACAACTTCGGGGAACAAATAGTTTGAGAAGGCACGGCAGGAAAATGAAAACGAGCAAGAAATGCGAATATGGAGGTGTTTGTTTTAGCTGCAATACACCACAATTTTCATGTCAGGTTACGAGACGTGACTGTAGTCACTGCTGTCAGCCTCACACCTGTGTGACGTAGGGTACAGAACTATAGGTTTCACCCCTACCACCTGTCACTGATACAGGAGCTGCATGGGGACGATGGCAATTGTAGAATTACTTTCTGCGAATGGGCCTTGTGTAAATGCGCTTTGGCCGCCTTACAAAGTGCTGTGGCCTCCAATGAAGCCACGTCTGCAAATTACTGTCAGAAAACTGTCATACGCATTATTGGGCTACGCAAAATCGTGAGTGGCTATGTCCTGTCGATCGTCAGTGGCTGTTGTCCATTAATGCGTGGTGTGCAGTTCTTGAGGATGAAATCATTGGCCCACTGACAGGTGTGGTATATCGAGCATTTATCATAGACAGTGTAGGTGCTCTCCTTGAAAATGTTCGTATAGACTTTAGAGGTCGTATTTGGATGCAAAACGATGGTCACGCAGACCATTCTGCACGTGATGTTATGCTGAACTGAACAAGAGATTCCTTGGTAGGTGGTTGGGGCGCTGTAGTCCTCTGGAGTTGTCTACTCGGTCACTCAATATAAAACCAGTGTATTTCTTTTTGTGTGAATATCTAAGAAACCGTGTTTGTCACTGAACCCACAGATCCAGATAACTTCAAATGGCGCGTCGAGGAAGTTTGTCGCTCCACGACACATGCAATGTTACATCTCGTCCGCAGGTCATTTAGCATGGGCACTGCGCTGAGCAGTCAGGAACATGGACACACATTTGACAACCTCATTTAACTCAATCTTCCGCCATCAGAACATCTGTATGCACACAGACAAGTAGTGTGTACAGCTTGCTGCATCCATCCCTAATAGTTTGAAGGTTTCTAGTTCCCCAAGCTGTAAGTGATAGAAATGTGATTTAAACTGATTTGCACACAGCTGGTTTTCATACGTCAGCTACATGATAGAAACACTAATGTTCTATTTAAAAAATTGTATCTCGCTGCTTCAACTCAATAAAATATGTTCATAACACCACACAATGTGTAACGTTTTTTATGTGGACATATGGTATCTCAATAAATGTTCCTATCACCTGTTATTTTGTGAGTTACAGAGGCCTACACTATCTAAAACACCTTGTATGTAATGTGGCAGTTCTACTATAGAATACACCTGCCGTTTTTCATTGCTAAATGAGAAATTGTTCTATCTAGAAATGACGAACGAATCCATCAATGTAACGAAATATTTTGTGAGGAACATCCGTTATTAATCTTCTTTTGACATTAATAAATTCAGTTATTACCAATTCTACTTTCATATTGTTGAGACTGCACGTCGACTTTTTGCATGGAGGCAGCCCCTTCATATCCTCACTATCAACGTTCGGTAATGGACAGTGTGACACGACGTGAAGTTGACGTTCCGTCTGGCGTCAATATACTGCTAATTGACGGGACGTTGCCGTGACGTGACGTGACAGCAACGCCCCGTGTGGAAAGACTTCTACTCGTCAGTGAACTCCATCCACGGATCAGTCCTAGCCAGATAGTTTCTGAGCAATCACCAAGCCCATCGCCACACGTCGAACGCTCAGTTTCGCAGACAGTTAAACAGCGTCAGCAGGGCCGCTGACATGGAAGGCTACAAAGTAACTGTAGAAAATTTTCATCGATAAATGCGCAGCGGTAGGGTTCGTTCTACGAATGGCTTGGACATAACTCAGTCAGAATTAAGGCAGGTATAGTGCTTCAGTGTCACCACGGAGAGAGAATTCTCGTGGTTCCTTGGAAGCAGCTGTGTAATGTACGTGGGCAAGACTGAACGTTCTGAGTCTGACGTAATATAGAAGATGCACGCTTTTTCAGGCCAACGAGGGTCATCAGTGTTTTCCCAAAGGTTAGCTTCAAGACTTAAGGGTGAGACTGAAAGATCTACAAAATACTATGCATTAGACTCTACATGTCTCGCAGCTTCGAAGATCGTTAGATGAGGAACTTTTTGAAAGTCAGTGGATACCAAGTCTGGTAAATAAGAATCTTGCATCAATTTAGACTTTCAATCTCCCATTTCTTCTCTTCGCTGAAGTAAGTACATTGTTTTTCTTTTGCTATCAAGTTCTGTTCTCACAGATGTCTTTTGTCTACTTTCCTTAGAAGACTTTAGTAGTATATGACCATTTTTTATCAAGTTGAATATATCCACCAAGAAATATTCATTTTTCACGCCCCTAAAACTGTGACCATAGCCTGTGCTGCACATATTCTTATAGCACACGTTGAAACGCCTACTAATGACGTAATTGGCGATTTGTAAGGTACAACTGAGTTTCAGGCATTGACGGAATTTAGCTTGCACTGTTCCGGCGAGATAGTTTTAACAAGTTCATTGGGAATGCAAGGACTCTAACGTACAGAAAACGGCTAGTGAAATCAACTGCATCTGTTTCAGCAAAATGTCATCGGTTTTCATGCACTACTCTGCTTCTTGGTTTCTAGCGTCATATGATAAACCTACTTACATTCACAGCATCATATCGACGCACAAAAATGGCTGGATTCGTTTCAGTATAGAATATTCTGAAGATATTCGTTATCACAAATACTTTTAACAAACATCCAACAACCTTACACATTCCCAGAGACAGTTTTAATTTGAAACGTACCGTACTCTTTCTTCCAATGTGTTCGTGGTTCAGCTATTTCATACACGTTTAATCACCTGTTATCCAACAACATATTGTCTAATTTTTCGACACCTACCTCTATGGTAACAGGTTCAGGAGCTGTTTCGCGTAAGACTATGTTACAATTCCCTCTCCTGCTTCCTGGTGAACTTTCTGCAACTTCATATTTTTTTGTATTACACAACAAAAATAACAACAAAAGTTGTTTCTGTGAACGACACAAAGACAACACTTACACTTCTGAAAACTGCTCTGGAGATCAGGTTAACACAGGACTTGTTATTGTGTAACATGAATCAACCTAACAAAAACTTTCATTGGTGTCAACGTTATTCCGAGATCTTCCCTTCTTGCAGTCATTGATCTGGGACCGCCACACCTTTTAAGGTAAGATATTCGACACAGAACTTGGGAGTTGTGTGGAAATTTCTGGAATTGCGCTTGTCAGATGTACTCTGCTGTATACCTGTGAAAGAAGTTTCATGTGCTCAGTTGTTCATTTTCACAATAAGTTTTAGCTGCTCCTGTACAAGTGCTTATGTTACGCTAAGGAAATGTTTGTTCCCGGTCACCATATTCCTTTTATCTCATTTTGAGAAAGCTTTTGTAGATCCACGTAAAGTTAAACGTCACTGGCATCTGTACCTACTGCATAATAATTACAAATAACGTAAACTGAATGGTTAACATACGTGGTGAATGTATTAGTGGTATTTGCAACAACTTCTAAAACAAATTGAAGAGTCTAATTGAATACATTCTGTACAAATATCATTAATGAGAGAAAATCAGAGAAATTGTTAGTAGATTCCAGATTTGGCATAAATAAAATTTAGGGATATGACCTGAAATGATCACATAAACTCAGTCGCTACTAGAACAGATGACACACTTCGGTCTATTGACAGAATACTAGAAGAAATGTAGGGTTATTCATAAGTACTTCAGGGGTTTCAGAAGACGACTGTTCGAAAACTGAAAGACATACAGAAAGAACCTGTGTGTGTGCAATCTTACGGGACTTAACTGCTAAGGTCATCAGTCCCTAAGCTTACACACCACTTAACCTAAATTATCCTAAGGACAAACACACACACACCCATGCCCGAGGGAGGACTCGAACCGCAGCCGGGATCAGCCGCACAGTCTATGACTGCAGCGCCCTAGACCGCTTGGCTAATCCCGCGCAGCATACAGAAAGAGACACGTATTGATGGACAGAGCAGCTCTCCAACTTTCGATTCGGAATACTCGCAGGTTTAGTTGAAGACCGCACCACCAGGGGCAAGCGTGTCGGAACATGTAGACAAATAAACCGTACTCTCCTCATCGAATGATTTCACGCCTGCTGATAGGCAACCAAATGAACAGATCTCCAAAGCGGGCTGCTATCCGTTCGAAGGTCGTACGCACGAATCACCTTTTGCCGATTCATAAACGGTGTTGATACTGAGCACCTGTAATACGAATTAAAAACTTTGGGAGTTGTTCAATCAGCAATATGTGTATACTTTCCATATGGCTGTCAGTTCTTACACAGATGTCTACTGAAACATTGGTCGTACTTATGGGTAAACCTGTACAGTTATTCCACGAAGGAGATAGCTAGCAATATGTGTATACTTTCCATATGGCTGTCAGTTCTTACACAGTTGTCTACTGAAACATTGGTCGTACTTATGGGTAAACCTGTACAGTTATTCCACGAAGGAGATAGCTAGCAATATGTGTATACTTTCCATATGGCTGTCAGTTCTTACACAGTTGTCTACTGAAACATTGGTCGTACTTATGGGTAAACCTGTACAGTTATTCCACGAAGGAGATAGCTTACAAAATACTCGTGTTACAGATCCGAGATTATTGCTTAATCAGTGGGGTTAATACCAAAGTTGACTAACAGACGCCAACTGGCGAAAGCGTAATTAGTATCTTTCAAGGAACACCACTGAGGAATCTGGCAATAAAGTACAACCCCTTACGTGTCGCTTCTGAGTGCGAAGAGGAGATTAGACTATCCGAAGAGTGGAAGTGGAAAGCCTTCTAAGTGACAAATGTTTTCCATGACGCAGAAGCAGCGTATCTCTGTACATTACTGATTTTTACCAAAGAAATTCAGATGGTATTCCGATACCACAGTATTATGCTGCTCGCCCCATCACCGCAAAAAGTAAGTGCAAAAATCAGGAGAAATTTATTTTGGTAAGAACATTGTAAGTGCTGATAAGGAACTTTTCACAGCTTGATTCCTTGCAACAAGGAAGCAAACAGCAACCGGCCACTGTTAATAGTACTAGTTACTTACAAAAATGGCGCCTTTACGGAACTCAAAGAGACAGGTTCATCTACCGACGACTGCTCACGTTTGTATTTTGTTTACTATTTTTTATGTTGCTTGTTGGCAGTTTTTTGTCCAACAACCGACGCAAATAACAAAAAAATGTAATATAGGCGTGAACAGCAGTCTGAAGATGAACCTGTCGTTTCGAGTACGGTAACGATGCTATAAATGGCTTTATCGACAATGGCTGGTCGCTGGTTTCTTGTCTGGAAGAATCAGTGTATGCTTTGTACACAGCTAGAGTTCAAAATGGTTCAAACGGCTCTGAGCACTATGGGACTCAACATCTGAGACCATCAGTCCCCTAGAACTTAGAACTACTTAAATCTAACTAACCTAAGGACATCACACACATCCATTCCCGACGCAGGATTCCAACCTGCGACCGTAGCGGTCCAGCGGTTCCAGACTGAAGCACCTGGAACCACTCTGCCACACCGGCCGGCACAGCCAGAGTCTCAAAAATGTCAGTTTCCAACAAAGTAGCAAGAAGAAAATATTTGCTCCAAGTGGCGTAAATACAGAGGCACTAAGTTTTACCTGTGATAAAACAAGTACCGGTACAGAAATACAGAACATTCTCGCATAAGCTGCCGCCACCACATCGGTCGGCAAAGAAGTAGGGCTAAGATCTATAGTAGGTGTTCGATCAAGCGGGCCTACCACGAGAGGGACCAGAGACAGACTCGCAAGCAACACACCGCCAACGTACTCTCGACCGCTAGTTTTTAGATCACCGCCACTGACCAGAGTCGCTCAGTCACTAACTCACATTCTAGTTTGGCGTCTGGCTAGCGGCGACACTAAAGTTGGTAATAGCAAGGTGATTGATAGTGTCTGCAAGGGGATATTATGGAAGACCTCGTATTACAACATAAGAAATATGTTAAAGTTAAGTAGCAGCTGTATGTTCATGTAAATAAAGAACTGTGTTAATCCACGTGTGCATTTGTGATGTAGAAAGTGGATATTGGCCACACGTAATAATATCCTCTGCCTTGCTTCCTACAATAGAAGACTCTACAATAGCGACACTACACAGCATCATGTTTTCAAATAACAGAACTGTATCAACAAAAACCACATCTCCCATCTTTGAAATTTTGGATCTCCAGAGAACAGCTCAGCTTGTCACAAAGACCAAGGGCCATCTAGTCACACATATCTGAAACACTTCCTCCATGGTTTGGCAGCTGGATCAAGTATAGGTACATAAAACAGAGCTGAGAAAACTACACTGAAAACGCGTTTTGTGAAAAAACGTCGCTGGGGACGTTTTTCATTTCAACTCTTCAATTTAACGTTGAAGCATGAAACCATTCTTTCCGCTCTCCATTTGTGAATGGAATTTGAAAACACACTGATAGTTGGTAAAAGTACCCACCACCGCGCACTTCACTGTTGTTTGCAGAGTACGGATGTAGGTGTAAGGGGTCAGACGGCAGTACCTGTATGCTGAGAGGACGCGGTGCAGCAGCGGCGGGTGGTGCGAGTCGGCAGGCGGCGCATCTGGCGGCTCCCACGTGGTCTGTCCTGCCTCGCAGACGCGTCTGGGACGGCGCGCCGCGGCGGGCTGCAGCGGTGGGCGTGGCCAGCGAGCTGTAACTGGGCGCTGACTCAGCGCTCGTCCTGCCGGCGTCCTCCGCGCTAACTCTTCCTCCCAGCTCGTGCCGTTTTCTTCTGTTTGTCAATGGGAAATCTTCTGCCGTCACCAATCCCCACATGGCAACAGAAAGCGATCTTCTTCATACAGGGTGTCCAAATTATCTTGACCACCGCGAATAACTTTTTCCTTGTTAGTTAGTCAGTTAGGGCAACGGCCTTGCCGCAGTGCATATACCGGTTCTCGTGAGATCACCGAAGTCAAGCGCTGTCGGGCGTGGTAGGCTCTTGGATGGGTGACCATCCAGGCCGCCATGCGCTGTTGCCATTTTTCGGGGTGCACGCAGCCTCGTGACGCCAATTGAGGAGCTACTCGACCGAATAGTAGCGGCTTCTGTCAAGAATACCGTCATAACGACCGGGAGAGCGGTGTGCTGACCACACGCCTCTTCTATCCGCATCCTCCTCAGAGGAGTTTGTTTCTTGGTCCATGAATCGTTTCACACGATAAATCGTAATGATGTGAAATGAATCATTTCGCATCCACATTTCAATTTAACTTCTCAGTATGGCTGAACGCTGAACATTTTAAGTTTTTATTTTATTTTTTTTTTTTTTTTAAATATACAGATATGAGTTAGTAATTCATCCCAGCAACTTACAATAACAGAAATTCTTCTACGAAATAGTTATCATGGAAAAGCTTTTCCAGTTTGTTTTCAAATTTGACTTTCCTGTCTGTTAAACGTTTTATATGAATGGGTACGTAAGCAACAATTTTTGTTGCAGAATTTTGCACCCCGCTTTGCGCTAAAGACAGCCTTAGTGGGAGTAAAGAATGTTGCTTTTCCTTCTGATATTGTAATCCAGTACGACGTTGTTCCATTTGAACTGTAGTGGATTATTTACAATAAACTTCATGAGGGAATAAATATACTGTATACCCTGAAGCAGTGGTCATAATGCCCAGCTCCTTTAACAGATGTCTACACGATGATCGCGGGTGAGCGCCACATATTATTCTTACAGTACATTTTTGAGCAATAGAGACTTCCTTTCTTAAAGATGAGTTACCCCAGAACACTATCTCACGTATGTCAACTTATTCATTTGTCTTTCCCCAAAACTTTGCAGTGATTCGAAGTGCAAATGTGGCTGAACCAAGCTATATCAGGAGTTCCAAAATGTACTTTCTCCAGTTTAAATTCACATAAATATGGACACCTAAGAATTTTGAAGTTTCCACTCTTTTTGTCATTTCCTCATCATGCATTACGCTTACCAGTGGTAAATGGAAATGTGAGTATGCCGTCAGTGGACGGGAGTTCCCTGTCGGGAAGTTCGACCGCCAGGTACAGGTCTTATTAAGTGCGACGCCACATTGGGTGACTTGCGTGTCGACAATGGGGATAAAATGATGATGAGGACATCACAACACCCAGTCCCTGAGGGGAGAAAATCTCTCTCCCCAGCCGCGAATCGAACCCGTGCCTCCGTGCGTGGCATTCCAAGGTGCTGACTATTCAACTATTGGGGCGGTCACTGACCATTGGTGTAGTACCCTATATGCGCAGAATTGAATATGTTGTGCCTTTTTTAAAATTAGGATTGAGTATTCGCAGAAAATCAGTCGATGATACTTTTAAGAACACTGTTTACCATTTCTTCTCTTTCTGTTAGTATGTTTTTATTGATTACGAGAGTAGTGTCAAATACAAAAAGAAGTAATTTTTCTCATTGTATATTAGACGGAAGATCGTTTACCTAAATGAGGAACAATACTGGACGTAAGATTGAGCCTAGGGGAACCCCATACGTGATTTCTCCCCAGTCAGAATCACGTACCCAGACAACACTGGTTGTATTACACAAACCAAATAAATAATCCACATGCAAATATTGTTTGGCTACCGCAGAATGTTAATCAACATTACTGCTTTCCTTCTTTGTTGGTTAAGGAGATGTTGGTTAAGGAGATGTGAACATCAGTTCTTAGTTTTTTCAAACGCACCCTATACCTTTTTAAATACAGAAGTAAAAAATTCAACGACCATGCTCCCTAATTATAATTTAATTTGCGATGACTGGTTTCAGCAAATCTATGTTGCCGTTGTCGGGTAGGTGAAGCATGTAGGTCGAAAATTAAAGCGTAATCAAGGCAGATATAATAAAGTGGAGTACATATTTTCATAAGTGTATATTTACAACATACTTTATGCTAATACACCTCAATGCGCAAATACACCTCAATGCGTAAATACACCTCAATACATCTACATGTTATGTACAATACATAACGTCAAGTCGTAGCACATCATTACAGGACCACGGGGCTCACATATAAGCATGTCAATAATAAAACAAGATTAACACAAAAACACACACAGATTGCACCGAAAGAACAAGCTCATTTTGCACAACTGATGAAAGAAGCCTGGAGATCACAAGTCAGAGGCAAAGATGTCACTAACTACCAGCATGGGGCACTGTAGTAGTAAACGAACAGAAATACAATCTTAACGTACCGCATAAAGCGTAACGAAGAAGTAACGTTCAAGTAGTACACAAAACAATGCAATATATACAATTTTGCATGTAATTACATAACACTAGTAATCCAAACCAGAGTATATTAGAACAACAAAACTCTTCTTTTAAAACATTTTTTTTCTTTTTACCAAATTTTCTATTTTTATGTTTAAAAATTGTTTTAAAATTTAGTCATTACAGTCATTATAAAAACAGTATCCTACATCAATTGTAACAACCAGCAACGTATAGTCAGGACAGTTACAAGACAACCACAAGATGGAAATTATGTCGCCACTGAATGAGATTACAAAAGGTCCCCCTAGGTCTAGATAATGAGAATACTGAAACGATGAAGGAAGTACATGTTTCAACGTATGTAGGTAACAAAACAGAACAACTAAAATATTGCATTCTTAAAATACCGTGTACACGTATCAGAATTATTGAGCAACACAAGCTGTAGGTGGTAGTAACACGATGTTCGAAGCTTAAATTTGATTTAATACGAATCTAGTATAAGAACAGAAATTAAGTAATGAGTAAGTGTATAGAAATAACTTGCAATATAGTGATGTATGTACAGAATCAAAGTAATTGTAATCAAATTATTTACAAACATTACAAAGCAGCCGTAAAAGATAACTGTAGCTCAAGCTCTAGGTGTAGAATATATATAGAGCCATTAGCGTAGGGAAGGATATCAGTAATATGTAATACATCGATAACACGTACAACATTACGGTGTTCAGTTGACATAATATCGAAAAACGGAACTCGTAATACTGTAACAAAAATTGTAGTACAATACAAGGCGTCAGTGCCACCGTAACGCACAAACATAAAAGACAGTACTATAATTCGCAGTCTTTACTGTTGAAGATTTTACTTCTGTATTTCATGTCGTTCGTTGGCCACAGACTTGAGTGATGCCAAGCAAATATATTTTTTATTTCGTAATCCACTGCCTCTCCTCAAGACCAATCAGCAGCCTGTGGTCTAGGGCCTAACGTTGCTGACTCTGGAAGGTCCAACGGTATCCTCAGCCAACAGGCGTCAATGGATACGGACATGGAGAGGCATGTGGTCAGCACACTGCTCTCCTGGCCGTTGTCAGTTTTGGTGACCAGATCCGCTACTTCTCAATCAAGTACCGCCTCAGTTGGAGTCACAAGGGCTAAGTGCACCCCGTTTGCCAAAAGCGCTCCTCGACTGACATGGACAGTCACTCCTCCAAGTGTTAGCCAAACCAGAAAGTTTCCAGAATGAGATTTTCACTCTGCAACGGAGTGTGCGCTGATATGAAACTTCCTGGCAGATTAAAATTGTGTGCCGGACCGGGTTCGAATCTCGATCCGGCACACAGTTTTAATCTGCCAGGAAGTTTCAAGCCCGAAAGTGCTTAACTTCAGTGATCTGACGGGAGCCGGTGTTAGCATTGAGGCAGTATAATAAAGAAATGTAATAAATAGATCGTGTTGGGAAGCCAAGGCAAAAGGCTTTAAGAAAAATGTGAAGAAACAGAAAAAGTGTGTGTATTTTCCTTGCGTTTCCATTTGTTTAGTGTCAACTCCAGAAACTGGACGAGGTACGTTAGACCAGGTTCCTACACTATTTGCTAGTACAGTGGACTTAGTCTATTTTGGTTATTTTGTAGTAACCTCATGTTTACGTGTATGATATACTGTGACACGTTTTCGAACAGATCTTGAGAATGATGATGATGTGATTATATATGGTGTGTGGGGCGCTCGACCTCGTGGTTATCAGCGCCCGTCCAAAGTCCCAAACTTTGCTCGGCACTTTCCCGAATGATGATGAAATGATGAGGACAAAACAAACACCCAATCCTCGGGTGCAGAAAATCCCAAATGATGACGGGAAACGAACCCGGGACGCCGTGATACTTTCATATTCCTGTTTTTTTTTCTCCCTGGATATTTTTGTACTTCCCTCTTTCACTGATCAATTGATGTATTTGTTCTGTTACCCAAGGTTTCTTAGTAGTTGCCTTTCTTATATCTGCGGTATGTTTGTCTGCACCTCCTTGCGCAGTTGTCGTTTTATAGAGACGTCAAGTCTCTTCAGTTCAAAAAAATGTTTCAATGTGTGTGAAATCTTATGGGATTTGACTGTTAAGGTCATCAGTTCCTAAGCTTACACACTACTTAACCTAAATTATCCTAAGGAAAAACACACACACCCATGCCCGAGGGAGGACCCGAACCTCCGCCGGGACCAGCCGTACTCTCTTCAGTTGACCTGCCTACTATGACATTTATTATCGCAGTATTTATCGCAGTATCTTTTCATTTTTTGTGTTTATTTTGACAATGTATAATAGAGCTCTCTACTAGCTATAAATTGTTGTAGGATCTGTCGATAGACTATGTTCATATCAAATATTTTCGGTCCTAGAACAATCATTTATGTAATGGATCATTTACGTAAATTTATGTGAAGATTCCTTTCATTTCATTTCAAGAAATAGGAGTGTACTGTAATCTATCCTTTATAGCCTGTTAATACTGCATTTATGCTCTTCAGTAGATGTGCTTGCTCGTTTAAAGCTGTGATCAAATTTATGCTTTACGCATTCATGTCAACAGACATCCGATTTGATATACCAGTAAATATCAGATGAAAATGTGATAAAATAATTATTAATTACAGCAGTTTCTTCCGCTATTGTCTTTGCTACGGCTATTGTTATTACAGGTAACAACCCAACACATTTCCTTATATGTCAATATTACAGAAACAACAGGGAACCGTTTTTATGTCAACATGAGAACTGTTCTCTGCTGTCTCGCCACAAACACTGAAACGAGTTACGCTTGGTCAACAGAAATGGAACACTGTAATTGTTTCCTCTTCCGGTATGAGAACAATTTGAACTGGCATCACCCAATTTCCTGCCTGTTTTTATTGTGGTTTATGCAGCCAACGTAGTTCTGTCGACTGTGAGAATATGCCATGAGTCACACTCTCCAACATTAGACAAGATTAGCTTTAAGTATTTTAATTGCGTTCACAGGATAAGCATTCTAAATGCGAGAAGTGCAATGATATATGCTGTTACAAAGGGATAGGTATTTTTTCACAAAAATAGATCATTTCATTGGTGCTATTGTTCTTGTAAGTGGTAGCGAAATTTTACTTAAAGAACTAACATGTCGTGTTGTCTAAACACTGTGAAAGTCCAAGGAAACCGGTAGCGTAACTTTTTTTCCAAAGAAAAGACTGATATTATGTTCAATCGAGTTTGCAAAATGAAGTGCATAACGTAGTTACTTTAAGGGACTTCCGGTATAAGTTCCAGGAGTATAAAGTAATAAAACTTTTTCCTCAGATGAATTTTCTTGTGTCCTCCAGATATCGTATTGCTCATCTTGATACTTTGAAGGTTTCAGAAAGAAATGAACTTCTCTTTTTTTCTGTAACACATCAGCATGTCAAGTGATTCGATGCTGTCTTTTATCTCTTCCCATTTTGAACTACGTTAGTACTACACCAAACATCCCCTATAATCCCTTTTGTATAGTTTATTCTTTGTCTTCTGCAGCAATTTTGCTTTGCTTGTGTCTGTAATTAGTGGGTGATGTGCCACCAGTTTGCTCCATCTCTTGGTATGAGTTTTCCGAAGACTTAGTCTTTGCCTACCATTGCGATGTGTCAACAAAATTTTTAACATTCTCTTACGGCTGCACCACATCCACAAGTTTTGAGTATCGTCTTTTTTGGAAGTCCTACACAGAACATTTTTTCTCCATAGATATCAGACACACACTTCCAGAAACGTACCCTTCCACACCCTATCAATAGTTGAAGCATGAGAGAGTCACTACAGTGTTCCTTCAGGAACACCAATTAGCCTATTTTCTTTTCTTCAATCGACCTGTGTAATTTCACTTGCATTGTTTAACTCTCTTGATTATTTATGTTCCGAGATTTATTTATTGTTTTGGTGATTGTAACGGATAAATCAGTTTTTCAGTAATTTATGCGTTGGTCTAATTTATACTTACGGCGACAGTGCTGTCAAATAAATTTTCTATTTAACAGATGTTCTCTTTTGTATTAAAAGGAAGTGAAATATAAGGACTTATTCACTAATAGCCTCAGCTTCACATATTAATACTTCTCACATCTACCGACTTCTATAATTTAATATTCCATCAGAAAACGACAGAAAAACGTCACCGGCATATCCTTGTGAAGTACCTACAGGTACTGTTTGAGGTAGTTTCAGGCGGAAGCATTAAAACGTATGCTTCACCACATAAATGTTTGTGACGTTGTGCACTATCACTTCATAAAATTTCCATGTTAGTAACAGACTATATCTTTATTTTACTACGAATTGTACTCTAAAGAAACCTATGTTCAAACATTCAATGTCACAGCCTCTGTGTTGTGGTAAATCGGTTGCAATCATCAGCTTATGTCTTCTTTCAATACCAATAGAAAAGCCTAAAGACACAAAAGAAGTAAGAATCACAAATGTTTAACAATTACTTTTTCAACAATCTGAAATATCCTGCTACAGTCCTTAACTCAGAATTGGGATTATACGCGCAGAAAGATCACTAGAAAGGTAATAGAGTGATTGATAATGTTGTAAAGGACTGTTTTCGTTTTGGCTAATTACAGACAATATCTATAAAATCTTTCCTCATTATATCCATGAAGCTAAGTAATTACTTTTGTAATACTTTCAGTTTCTAAAACCCTAGTAGTATCAGTGCACATCTCGAAACGGTTGTCTTGTATAGGACAAGTGTGATCAGGGGACAAAAACTGTATAACTATTGTAGTTGTGTAGTGTCTTCAGTAGGATTGCTATGGCAACTCCATCACAACGTTCAGGCGGTCTCCTCTAGGTAGTGCCGCAGTCGGTTGTAACTACATCGCGTTCAAGTGAAGTCACTGGCAGTGGAGAGCGATTCACATATCCAAAATGGCGGCAAGTCACATAAAACATATCTATGATGTGACATGAAATGTTCCCTTGTCAGTAAAATCATCATCATCATCGTATCACCATGTGACAGTGCCCACTCCCTCTCCTTCTACCCATCTTCCTCCAGCCAATAACAGCCAAGTATTTTGCGGGCATCGAAATGACACAGGCAAATGTCTCAGTACTTTATAGGACATTAAAGCCAAACAGCCAATCAGAATGTAGTACCAGCAGCAGTACCAGCCAAATGTGCTCGAAAGAATTTAATATAACTTGTGTTTTTTTTTTTAACTTTATGTTCGGAAGTATTTACCCATAAAGCTACGTAAAGGGTGTATCTTTTATTATTTCCACAACTGAGATATGTCAGAAACACACAACAATGTTGTTGACATGAACTTAGAGATAAGGCAGCAATTGTTAATATCCTAAATTCGATTATTTTACTATAGCTACAAATAACACTCTAAACAGACAACTGACAATTTATGTTTGGCCTAAATGACATGATGCAGCAAAGCAAATATGAACAAAGTCATAGCTACAGACAACAAATGTCGGCTAAAATACTATGCTGAACTGGCATGTACACAAACAAACAAACACATAAATATCTACATTTCGTGACGTGTTCAGAATCTCTTGCCACTGATGTTTCCCGCGGGTCATGACTTAAATAGCAGGCCGCATACGGCGATTTTAATCGAAAACAGTTTCTGTATTTGTACATGCAGCTCGCTTCGCTAAGATGTCACCTACCTGATTATAGCACATGCCAGTGTTCCTCCAAGCATGCATTTCCTGCTTTATTTATCGCCATCAGCAAATTGATTATTTGAAGAAAATATTCTCAGCATAAAGTTTTGATACTCGTTCATTTGCGTACATGATCGGTTACTGTCTCTCGCTCTATTTTAAGTAACGTTTTTGTCCACTGAATAAACTAAGTGACGTCGATTGCTATACATCATTGGGAGCCTTTATTGCGTCTGCTGCTGCAATTCAGATATAAAACCCTAAGCGTGAGCACTTAAACAGAATAAAGAAATCGATCAAAAGGTTCCGTCCGTTGTCCGTACACTCCGGAATAGGTATGATAATAAGGCAAAATCTCCGGGAGCACTGAGGCAGTCATCCCACTGACATATCAAGTTCAAGATATCTGTTTGGTAAAACACTGTGTCCTGCTGTGTGAAGAAGTCTGTCAACGCCTGCTGCACATCCTCATCCGACAGCAATCGTCGACAAGTTTCTTTTTTCTTTCTTTTGGTCACCAGTCTTCTGACTGGTTTGATGCGGCCCGCCATTAATTAGCCTCCTGGGCTAACCTCTTCATCTCAGAGTGGCACTTGCAACCTACGTCCTCAATAATTTGCTGGATGTATTCCAATCTCTGTCTTCCTCTACAGTTTTTGCCCTTTACAGCTTCATCTAGTACCATGGAAGTTAATCTCCCATGTCTTAACAGATGTCCTATCATCCTGTCCCTTCTCCTTATCAGTGTTTTCCACATGTTCCTTTCCTCTCCTTCCACATGTTCCTTTCCTCTCCGATTCTGCGCAAAACCTCCTCATTGCTTACCTTATCAGTCCATTAATTTTCAACATTCGTCTCTAGCACCAAATCTCAAATACTTCGATTCTCTTCTGTTCCGGTTTTCCCACACTCCATATTTCACTACTAACATTCTGTACTTCAGACGTACATTCTCAGCACTTCCTTCGGCAAATTAAGGACCATAATTGATGTTTGTAAACTTCTCTTGGCCAGGAAGACCCTTTTTGCCATTGCTAGTCTGTTTTTGATGTCCTTGATCCGTCGGTCTTTGGTTATTTTACTGCCTATACAGCAGAATTCCTTAACTTCATGTATTTCTTGACCATGAATCCTATTTTTACGTTTCTCCGTTCTCATTACTTTCGTCTTTCTTCGATTTACTCTCAATCCATACTCTGTGCTCATTAGACTCTTCATTCCGTTCAGCAGTTCATGTAATTCTACTTCACGTTCACACAAGAAAGCAATGTCATCAGCGAATCGTATCATTGATATCTTTTCCCCTTGAATTTTAATTCCACTCCTGAACCATTGTATTACTTTCATCATTGCTTCTTCGATGTACAGATTGAACAGTAGGGGAGAAAGACTACATCATTGTCTTACACCCTTCTTAATACGAGCACATCGTTTTTGGTCGTCCAATCTTATTATTCCCCCTTGGCTGTGGCCCGTCTCTCCCTATAGATTACCCCTACTTTTTTCAGAATTTCGAACATCTTGTACCATTTTACATCGTCGAACGCATTTTCCACGTCGACAAATCCTATAAACGTGTCTTGATTTTTCTTTAGTCTTATTTCCATTATTAACTGAATCGTCAGAATGGCCTCTCTCGTTCCTTTACCTTTCCTAAAGTCAAACTGATCCTCACCTAGCGCATCCTCAATTTTCTTTTCCATTCTTCTGTATATTATACTCGCCAGCAACTTTGATGCATGAGATGCTAAGCTAATTGTGCCATAGTTCTCGCACTTGTAAGCTCTTGCCGTCTTTGGAATTGTGTATGTGATGTTTCTCCGAAATTCTGATGGTATATCACCAGTGTCATACATTCTACACACCAAAGTCAACAGTCGTTTTGTTGGCACTTCCCCCATTCATTTTAGGAATTCTAATGAAATGCTGTATATTCATTCTGCCTTATTCGATCTTTAGCCTTACAAACCTCTTTTAAATTCTGATTCTAGTCTTGAATATCTTATCTCTTCGAAGACGACTCCAGTTTCTTCTTCTATCACAGCAGACAAATCTTTCCCCTCATAGAGGCTCTCAATGTATTCTTTCCACCTATCCGCTCTCTCCTCTGTCTTTAACAGTTGAATTCCCGTTGCACTCTTAATGTTATCAGCTTTGCTTTTTTTTAATGTCACCGACGGTTGTTTTGACTTTCCTGTATGCTGAGTCTGTCTTTCCGACAGTCATTTCTTTTTCGATGTCTTCACATTTCTCCTTGCAGCCATTTTGTCTTAGCTTCCCTGCACTTCCTATTTATTTCATTCCTCAGCGACTTGTGTTTCTGTACTCCTGAGGTTTCTGGAACATTTTTGCACTTCCACCTTTCATCAATCAATTGACGTATTTCTTCTGTTACCCATTGTTTCTTCACAGTTACCTTCTTTGTACTTACGTTTTCCTTCCCAACTTTTGTGACGGCCATTTTTAGAGATGTACATTCCTCTTCTACTGTACTGCCTACTCGGCTATTCCTTATTGCTGTATCTAGCTGTATCTATAGTCTTACAGAACTTCAACCTTTTCTCGTCATTCACTAGTACTTCCATATCCCACCTCTTTGCGTATTGATTGTTCCTGACTAATGTCTTAAACTTCAGCCTAGTCATCAATACTATATTGTGATCTGAGTCTGTACCTGCTCCTGGTTACACCTTACAATCCAGTATCTGATTTCGGAATTTCTGTCTGACCGTGCTGTAATCTAACTGAAATTTTCCCGTATCACCTGGATTTTTGCAAGTATACCTCCTCCTCTTGTGATTCTTGAATAGAGTATTTGCTATTACTAGTTGAAACTTGTTACAGAACTCAAGTAGTCTTTCTCCTCTCTCATTCCTTGTCCCAAGCCTATATTCTCCTGTAACCTTTTCTTCTGCTCCCTCCTACAACTGCATTCCAATCTCTCATGACTGTTAGATTTTCATCCCCTTTTACACACCACTGTATTACCCTTTCAATATCCTCATACACTTTCATCTTCAGCTTGCGACGTAGGCATGTATACCTAAACTATCGTTGTCGGTGTTGGTTTGCTGTAGATTCTGATAAGAAAAACGCTGTCACTGAACTGTTCACAGTAACACGCTCTCTGCCTCACCTTCCTATTCATAAAGAATCCTACTCCCGTTGTGCTATTTCCTGCTTCTGTTGATATTAACCTATACTCATCTGACCAGAATTCTTTGTCTTCTTTCCACTTCACTTCACTGACGCCTACTGTATCCAGATAGAGCCATTGCGTTTCACTTTTCAGATTTTTTAGTTTCCCTACCACGTTCAAGCTTCTGACATTCTCGTAGAACGTTATCCTTTCGTTGAGTATTCAGTGTTTTTGTTATGGTAACCTCCCCCTTGGCAGTCCCCTCCCTGAGTTCCGAATGGGGGACTAGTCCGGAATCTCTTGCCAATGGAGGGATAAACATGGCACTTCTTCAATTACAGGTCACTTAGCCGGCCGGGGTGGCCGAGCGGTTCTAGGCGCTACAGTCTGGAACCGCGCGACGTCTACGGTCGCATGTTCGAATCCTGCCTAGGGCATGGATGTGTGTGACGTCCTTAGGATAGCTAGGTTTACGTAGTTCTAAGTTCTAGGGGACTGATGACCTCAGAAGTTAAGTCCCATAGTCCTCAGAGTCATTTGAAGAATTTTAACAGGCCACTTGTCCTGTGGGCAACGACCTTGCCGCAGTGGATACACCGGTTCCCGTGAGATCACCGAAGTCAAGCGCTGTCGGTCGTGGCCGGCAGTTGGATGGGTGACCATCCAGCCGCCATGCACTGTTGCCATTTTTCGGGGTGCACTCAGCCTCGTGACGCCAATTGAGGAGCTACTCGACCGAATAGTAGCGGCTCCGGTCAAAGAAAACCATCTTAACGACCGGGAGAGCGGTGTGCTGACCACACGCCCCTCCAATCCGCATCCTCCACTGAGGATGACACGGCGGTCGGATGGTCCCGACGGGCCACTTGTGGCCTGAAGACGGAGTGCTTTTGCACTTGTCCTGTGGATACACGTTACGTGCGTTTAATGCAGTGATTTCCATTGCCTTCTGCATCCCCATGCCGTTGATCATTGCTGGTTCTTCCGCCTTTAGGCGCAGTTCCAGCTCCTAGAACAAGAGAGGGCCCTGAACCTCTGTTCGCCCCTTCGCCCTCTTTGGCAAGGCCGTTGGCAAAATGAGATGACTTCTTATGCCGGATGCCTTCGACCGCCAATGCGGATTATTAATCAAAACCGAAGTCATTTGATTATGAATCAAAGATGCTACCACTAGACCACAGTGCAAAGGCCGTCGACCACTATAGGCCATTTTTTTAGTGACAGAATACGTGATAATAGAATGGGGAGAGATCAGGACAATAGGGCGGGTGCTGGAGTGTCTCACAGTTGGCGGAGCTTCTGGCGCCTCGAGTAGAATCGGTTTTAGACAGACATACTGCCCCATCTACATTCTTCGTCGTTCAGTGGATGTCTACCGGTGTCTGTCCTTCGACGGCTAAGAGTGAAATTACAGCACATTGGTCTTATTTGGGTGCATTTGCTAATAATGTCACCATAGTTCAGTTTCCGCATTTACCACATGCACGTCGGAAAGACACCAATGCCACGCTGATCCATAGCCAAGTGTCGGTGGTCATTTATCCGCATCGGAGTCATGGTACGTTGCCTATACGCTGCAGAAACACCATCAAGCGGAATCTCATTGATCACTCGTCACAGAGTAAGTAGCCACGGTCAAGTAGCCCATGGTTCGTCATCGTGGTATCGCGCAAAAGCAGATGTTAACTTCGTTAAATAAAACAGAAGTAGTTTAATCCGAAGGAGAATATGTAGACTATTTCAACCGGGCAAGCAGAAGTTAACTTTGTTAAATGAAACTGAAGAAATTGAATCCAAAAGAATATGTAGACTGTATTTCAACCGAGGCTGATGTGATGCAAACGAAGTATACCATGGAGCCCAGAAAAATCAGAGGGCAGAGATAAATATTCTGATGAAACCCCCCATGTACACTGCAGTGGAGGAGTTAAGAAATGAAATGTTTCGGTGATCATGAATTTCTGCTTTTCTTTTTCAGTGCAGCTGCGTTCATTCCCTCATTCCCGTCTCATCAAACGGACAACTATGTCGTCACGGTACTAGAAAAGGGAGAACAGGCGGTTCTGCCTGCGATGGTGTGTGTGTTGCTGGCGACAGAGCTGCGTTAGCATTCTGCAAAACAACAATGACGAGCACAGGCGATGGCTGTTCTTATCTAAATAATGCACTACTGAATCATGCATATGCTACGAAGCGGCGTAACTCTGGTAAGGTACCACACCATGAATAACCACAAACACTATACAGAAAAAAATTATTAGGTTAGACTTATGCAAAAATTTCAAAATTACCAACGAAGAATTATTTGAAAAACAGATCTCATCATTTAATAAGAGAATTATGTTTACCCATTCAGATCTCTGGACAGGACGACGTCATCAGGAGAAACACAACTGGCGTTCTACAATTCGGAGCGTGGAGTGTTAGATCTCTTAGTCGGGCATGTAAGTTAGAAAAAGGAAAATGGACAGGATGAAGTTAAATATTGCGGAAATTAGTGAAGTTCGATGGCAGGAGGCGGCGCGGAGTGACCGCGCGGATTGAGGTGTCATGTCACGGACTGCGTGGCCTCTCCCGCCGGAGGTTCGAGTCCTCCCTCGAGCTTGGGTGTGTATGTTGTTCTTAGCGTAAGTTAGTTTAAGTAGTGTGTAAGTCTAGTGACCGATGATCTAAGCAGTTTGCTCCCTTAGGAATTCACACAAATTTGAACTTTTTTTTTTTTTTTTTTTTTTTTTTTTGATGGCAGGAGGAGTAGGACTTTTGGTCAGGTGAATACAGGGTTATAAGTACAAAATAAAATAACGTATGCGGGATTAGGTTTAATAATGAATAAGAAAATAGGAATGCGGTTAAGCTGCTATGGACAGTGTAGTGAACGCCTTATTGTAGCCAAGGTAATCACAAACCAACACCCACCACATTAGTACATATTTATACTCCAACCAGCTCCGCAGATGATAGAAGAAATGTGTAACGAGGTAAATTTGACGGGGGACTGGAATTCGACAGTAGGAAAAGTAAGAGAAGGAAATATTATAGGTGATTGTGGACCGGGGCAAGGGAATGGAATAGATTAATGCTACAGAAATTGATAGAAAGCAGGAAATTAAGGAGAAAGGAGCTGTGCAAGTTGAAAGAAGCTAAGGTCGTTGAGAGTTTCAGAAGGAAAATTTGGCAACGATTGACCAGAACAGGGGAGAGGATTCCAGGGGAAGATGAATGGGTAGCTTCAAGAGAGAAATTGTGAAGGTAGCAGAGGATCAAATAAGAAGAAAGACAATGCATAATAGAAATTCTTGCATGTCACCGTGGATATTGAATTTAATTGATGAACAGAGAAAATATAAAAATGCAGCAATGAAGCAGACGAAAGGGAATACAAACAGCTAAAAAACGAGACTGACAGGAAGTGCAAACTGGCTAAGCAGGAATGGATAGAGGACAAATTTAAGTATTTAGAAGCTTGCTCCGCTAGGGGAAAGATAGACACTGTCTAAAGGATTTTGGAGAAAAGAGAGGTACATGTATGAATATCAAGAGCTCAGATGGAAAACTAAGCCTAAGCAAAGAAGGGAAAGCAGAAATGCTGAAGGAGTATATAGAAGGTTTATACAAGGGAGATGAAGGCAGTATTACAGAAATGGAAGGGGACGTTGATTAATATTAGATGGGAGATATGACACTGTGAGAAGAATTTGGCGAAGGACTGGAAGACCCAATACGAAACAAAGCTCAGGGAGTATACAACATTCCGTCAAACTACTGACAGCCTTGGGAGGGCCAGTCGTGGCAAAACTATTCCATCTAGTGTGCAAGATGTAGGAAACAGGCGAAATACCCTCAGACCTCAAGAAGAATATAAAAATTCCCATTCCAACTAAAGCTAACAGGTGTGAATATTACCGAATTCGCAGTTTGTTAAGTTATGGTTTTAAATACTGACGAGACTTTGTAGAAGAATGCGAAAACTGGTGGAAGCTGAGCTGGGGGAAGATGAATTTGGATTCCAGAGGAATGTACGACCTATCTTAAGGGAAGGCAAGCCTGCTTTTACAGCATTTGTAGCTTTTGAGAAAGCTTTTGGCTGTGCCGACTGGAATACTTTCTTTGTAATTCTGATTGTAGCAAGGGTAAAATACGTAAAGCGAAAGGATTTCTATAACTTGTACAGTTGCAAGAGTGAAGGAGCACGAATGGGAAGCAGTGATAGAGAAGGAAATGAGACAGGGCTGTACCCTTTCGCCAATATTATTCAAAGGACACAAAAATGTGGAGTAAGAATTTAAGACAAAAACTGAGGTTTGCGGAGGGCACTGTAATTCTGTTAGCAAAGGACTTGGAAGAGCAGCTGAACTGAATGGACAATGTCTTTAAAGAAGGCTATAAGATGAATATAACAAAGCAAAACAAGGCTGATGGAATGTAGTCGAATCAAATCAGGTGATGCTGTGGGAATTAGATCAGGAAATGAGAAACTGGAAACAGTAGATGAGTTAGGTTATTTGGGCAGCAAAATAACTTCTGGTGGCTGAAGTAGAGAGGATATAAAATGTAGAATGGCATGGCAAGAAAAATGTTCCTGCAGCAGAGAAATTTGTTAACATTGAATACAGATTTAATACAGATTTAAATATTAAGTATTCTTTTCTGAACGTATTTGGAGTGCAGTCAGGCATGGAAGTGAAAAATGAATGACAACAGTTTACACAACAAGAAAACAGAAGGATTTAAAATGTGGTGACACAGAAGAATGCTGAACATTAGTTGGGTAGATCATGTAGCTAATGAGAAGGTACTGAATAGAACTGGCGAGGAAACAAATTTTTGGCACAACTTGATTATAGGAAGGAATCGATTGACAGGACACATTCTGAGACATCAAGGGATCAACTGTTTAGTAGGTACTGGAGCTAAGTGTGGAGATAAAAACCGTAGAGGGAGACCAATAAATGAATATAGTAAGCAGATTCAGAAGGAAATAAGTTTCTGTAGTTATTCGGAGATGAAGAGAGTTGTCTGGATGGAGTAGCATGGAGATCTGCATCAAACCAGTCCTCAGACTGAAGACCACAACACATTTACTCGTATTGTTAGTTATATAATACTTGTGAAATTAATAAGCAATGAAGGCCTACAAATGACTAGCAGAAGTAATTAAACGACTTTTACTTCAGCACAATTAAATAAATGTACTTCTAAGGAAGTTAGATTCATGCACGCAAACATAACAAGCCCACTGGGGCCTTGGGATATTCAGGATAATAAATGACGCAGTAGACGCAGTACTATATGACACACACAGACACACACACACACACACACACACACACACACACACACACACACACACACACAGAGAGAGAGAGAGAGAGAGAGAGAGAGAGAGAGAGAGAGAGAGAGACGAACGGAATTAGAAGGAGCATTATATCATTGAAACACCAGTTAGGCCACCAGTAAGATTTGGCTATAGAAAAACAGGGGAATGCCAAGCAGTTGAATAACCCAAGGCTTAATATGTTAGATGTGCTCCGTAAATATTGAAATGTCGCAGCAGAATATAAATAAAACATAGTTGCGGTTAAGACTGTTAAAACTATTCTCTTCTTCGTTACTCCCTGAATTATTTCAATACCTTAGGAAAAAAGCAATAGTTATAGAAGGCCTCTAGTTGAGGCAATATATTAAAAACATTAAACACGATACTCATCAGATAGTAACCGACCCAGAAGAAGAAAGGGTGTTTCCTGCTACTATTGGTAATTGTCATCACGAAAAATGGATTAAAAACAGTCTTGAGCCGTCAATACTGATTTTTTTCCATTTTTAAAGTATTTTAGCTAGACCGCTGTTTTCGCCACGAGATAAGTTCCCAAAAATTAGTCAT
Source organism: Schistocerca serialis cubense (assembly GCF_023864345.2). NCBI lineage: Eukaryota > Metazoa > Arthropoda > Insecta > Orthoptera > Acrididae > Schistocerca > Schistocerca serialis. The sequence continues at coordinate 362,506,874 of NC_064639.1, read as the reverse complement.
CCCTAACATTTAGACGATATTGATAAATTCACTAGCAAAATACTAACCATGGCAATGAGAAAAGATTTATTTCCTGGTTAGATCCGAAGCGATAGAAGTAATAAGATTAACAAAAAGTAATCACTGAAGAGTTTTTACTCTTTATTTGTCCTGTAGTAACTAATTCAAAGCGTCTGATATCGTGTGGCGAACTTAACCAGCTCAGACTAACTTCCTTCTCAAGGCGCTTCACCTAGTTAACAATTTGCCGTCCGCACGTCTCGTAGAAATTTATTCACTTGGCGCCGGCAGCGCTAATTCGGATTACTTGGCTTGTCGCCCGCCGTTCTTGACATTGTCGGGAGATTATAAATTGTTAAGTTTTACTAATCTCATCGTTACTTCTCACGAGTTCTCATCCCTCTTCCCCTACTTTCATGAAATGTCGAAGATATACATGCGTAAATAAATATAAAATTTGTCTGTTTCATATATTTGTTTATCTGCATTGTCTTTGGTACTTAGTATTTCTCTTTCATTTGATATGCAGCAAATCAGTCTCCAAGACTTACACATTAAGTTTGTTGTTCTTTTTTCTTTTTGGAACACACATGGCAGTTTCTCCAATTTCGTTTATTCGTTTCGGAAATAAGTATTAGTTGGTGTTGGTGCATGTGACCGAAAAGTCTGTCAACCGGAATATGGCGAGACGTTCGCGATGTAGTGGCAACCTCTATGTTTTGCTCAGAAGCAGGTACAAGGTCTTTTAGCCACGCATCAGACACTTTCAATAAAAGGTCGTGAAATCGGAGACTCTTGTATTGAAATATTGACATGTACGGAATGCATTAAATAATGCGAAATGATAGAGGTACATGTAAATATTTTTGACCATTTTATCATTTTTCTGTATATAGGGTAATAACTCGAATAGTGGTCTGCCCGATCCAATCCGTTCATGTATTTGTTGTAGTCTTATCCACTTTTAGGTTTTTTCCTTGTGTAATTGGTTTTTCTATATTTTCTGTGAGTGTCAGCAAAGTGGCACTATATATTGTAGAGATCATTCTTATCGTTTTAGTTTTCGAAGCTCTCGATTCTTGTGCGAATACTTCACCTTTCCTTTGATGACAAGCTTCAAACACATTGACTCTTGCGCGCTTTAATTTTTCCGGAAATCTTCTATTTTGCTGTATCGTTCCACAAACTCGAATTTTATTTTCAAGTAACCTCTTGCAAGTTCTGCACAGTTATAATAATTATCCATGTAGAGGTGATGCCACTTTCTATAAGAAGTTGTCAATAGTTTCATCAATGTTTTTGTTAAAGGTTGTCCAGCGCCGGAACATATCTTGAATGAGGAAATGTGTCCCGTACTCGAATCACACAGCATCCGAAAGAGTGTGTCTTTTTTTGTAATTTTCGACGGATTGTAATCTTTAAAATTTAACCTTCCATGACACAGTATCATTCCTTCACTGGTTGAGATGTTTTGACTTCGATTAAAAGTTTCTTAAAAACTTTTTGGAAAAATAATCATTTTCCAATTGCACTTTGTAAAGCTGGTCGGCATTAACTGGTTTATTGTTGTTGTCGGAAAAATGTAAAAATGATAATATTTGTCGGAATCGGATGCGGGACATCGTTTTGCGAAATATCGGTGTGTCTCTCGACGGATTCGTTGACCAATAATCATCGGTCCTTGCGTTTTTTACAATTCACGTAAGGATAGCAAGCGGAAACCATTTTCTAAGTTCGGGTCCTGTAAGGTCGACAAATTTGGCATATTTTTATACAGTTTCCTTTTATTGCAATTTTGACTGTAGTACTCGTTGGTTTCATTGCTAACATATTCAAATATATCGTTCCCAATATATAATTCTACGATATCCTCGACGCTCTGTGTATCTTTGGGAAATATGTTTGGACCCAGAGATTCTACAGATTTATTATTGGTCCTCGGTAAATCAAAGTATGAAGGCTTTCACGACCGGATGACATATCTTCTGGTAAACCTTCCGGGATGTAAGGTCGTGGTCCATGAAACTCTTCAGCTCCTAACGTTTCGTCCAGAGCTGCGCTGGACATCTTCAGAGGGGTGTTTCTCCTCCGGTGAGTCTTGCCGACTCCGGCAAGACTCACCGGAGGAGAAACACCCCTCTGAATATGTCCAGCGCAGCTCTGGACGAAACGTTAGGAGCTGAAGAGTTTCATGGACCACGACCTTACATCCCGGAAGGTTTACCAGAAGATAAATCAAAGTATGACCACTATGCACTGTCTTCTTCGTCCGATTCATCCGAATCAGTTGGCAACCGTAGCGTTCGCCGAAGTCTTCTTGGACGTATTTCACCATCTTCCCACTACTCTCCTTCACTTTCATTTTTCTGTTATCCAATGTCTTCTTCCCAATCGGCCAAGTCGTCCGGAACGTCAGACAAGACGTCCGTGTATTCATCGTAAATAATCGTATCGTCTCTTTCGTCTGCTGCGATGAAAGGGCACAAGTACTTATAAAAACAAAAAAACATGTTTACGTGTGTAACTTATTGTTACCCAAACAGAAAACCAACAGAATGCAAAAGATACACGCGATACTATGATCACGACTCCACTGTGGCGTCGTCGGCCGTTGACCACTATTTCGCGGACGACACCAACGTGGTGTCGCCAGACGGCTTAGTGTTAACAACCAGGCCTGGACTACGTGAAACGCACCGGGAGTAGAAAGGCGCCAAGAAGAACTTTCTCAATGTGTTACTATAACACCCATCGCCGGTGAAAATGCCAGTACTCATTCCCGCAGAGGACTAACTCGGCCATCAAGACCAATCCGCTGAAGCAGGTATATCTTAGGCTGCTCCGTGTGGGCGCGGAAAGTAAACAAGTTCTCGCAAATTAAGAAAAGCTACACTGCCACATGCTATTGAACATGCGCATTCTTAAGGGCCAAAAGTTCTGGTCCTTTTCTATACGTGAAAGATGTGCCATCAAAGATTTTCCCTCAAGTGCTTGGTGTTCGTTTGCTGACTAACCTATTCCGAAACAAATTTCAAAACGCACTTTAAAAGAGGTGCCTGGAGTGTTGAGAGGTGATACATTTCTTCATATTCTACACTATGTGATCAAAAGAATCCGGACACCTGGCTGAAAATGTCTTACAGGTTTGTGGCGCCCTCCATAGGTATGCTGGAAATCAGTATCGTGTTGATCCCCTTGATGACAGCTTCCACTCCCGCAGGCATACGTTTTATCAGGTGTGAAAAGTTTCTTGGAGGATGGCAGCCCATTCTTCACGGAGTGCTACACTGAGGAGAGGTATCGATGTCGGTCGGTGAGGCCTGGCACGAAGTCGGCGTTCCAAAACATCACAGAGATGTTCTACAGGATTCAGGCCAGAACTCGGTGCACGCCAGCCCATTACAGGGATCTTATTGTCGTGGAACCATTCTGTTACAGGCCGTGCATAATCAACAGGCACTCCAACGTGTTGAAAGATGCAATCGCCGTCCCCGAATTGATATTCAACAGTGGGAAACAAGAAGATGCTTAAAACATCAATGTAGGCCTTTGCTATAATACTGCCACGCAAAACAACATGGGGTGCAAGCCTCCTGTATGAAAAACACGAGCACACCATAACACCATCGCCTACGAATTTTACTGTTGGCACTAGACACACTGGCCGAAGATGTTCACCGGGTATTCGCCATACCAAAATCTTGCTATCGGATCGCTAAATCGTGTACCATGATTCGTCATTCCACGAGTACAGACGTATGACAAAAGAAGTCCAATCACCTGACCACGTTCGAATTCCTTTAGTTCCACGGAGCGCCCCATTCTGCTCTCTCACGATGTCTAATGACTACTGAGGTCACTGATATAGAGTACCTGGCAGTAGGTGGCAGCACAATGCACCTAATATGAAAAACGTATATTTTTGGGGGTGTCCGGATACTTTCATTCACATAGTGTGTGTGTGTGTGTGTGTGTGTGTGTGTGTGTGTGTTACAAGTGCCACAGAATCCAGAGAAATAGCGCGAGAGAAGTACGGATTACACTTTTACAAGTCTTTGACGCTACGTAATCGCTTTCGTGAAATCAAGAGGTTCTTCAGCTTTGATTTGAGGTCGAGACGGACAGATAGACTAAAAAATTACAAATTTGTTCTCATATGAGTCATATGCGAGATATTCATTGTAAAATGTAAAAGCATGTATATTCCTGGCCCATAAGTGCCGATGAGCATTAGTTTCTCTCCAAGTGTAGGTGTTGCTTCACTCATTTCATGGCTTTAAACTCTGGTAAGTATGGGGAGAAATACTGTTTAGCTGTCGGCAACGATTCCAAATACATGCGAAGTTGTTTTCCATATTTTAGTTAAGATGAAACTCGTCCTAGTGGTAAACGTCTTATTGATTTTGTTGTGAAGATACTCGTAGGTGCGTAACTAAATAAAGGATGGAATGTTACATATGACAATTTTTTCACTTCACTCTCACTAGCATAACATGTCAAAACAAACCGAAGAAGATTGAGTGGTGAAAAAGAAAATACAAGGGAAGTGTCTGAGTACATGAAGAGAGCGCCCAACAGCTACAAGATCATTGCTGACAAAGACGACGGTACGTTCCTCTCAGTACATCAAGGAAAGTCAGGGAAAAAAGCCTAGTATTTCTCAGTTCCTTGCATCCAGATGTGGAAATCGAAACTAAAAATGTCACAGTGACATGTTACAATGAAACAAAGCACGGATAGATGTTGGAAATAGCAAGCATATGTCTGAATCATCTACAGATAATAGGAACATCAAAACAGCAAGAAGAGATTTCCATCTGAAGCTCGGGGTGGAAATGGTTATGGATTCTACAGGAAACAAGGTCAGAGCTCTAGCTTTTCTTGTAGAATCATGAGACGTAGGCGGACGCTGCCAGGTGCGAAAATCTTGTAAAGAAGAAAAAAATCTCGTATAAATCTGGATCTAATGACAAACCAGTTTCCAAACGAAAGTATTGTTACAGTTTCCTATGTCCGTGCAGCTTACAACGCTCAGTCTGCCGACAACAATCATTTTCACATTATCTGAAAGTAAAATATTTACGCAGGCTGTAATGTTTACCTTGAGATAATGAGCATCGAAGTACGGACCTTGATTGGAAAAATATCGTTTCGTACTGAAAATTTGTGACTTACCTGTGTTTTTCCAAAAGTGTAGCATATTTTCGTTATATTCGACATAGTTTTCAACTATTTGCATATTCAAGTTGATCAGCACAAAAATTAATAAAATAACCACTTTTTATTTTGTTACATGAAAATACGAGAGCTTGCTAAATAGTAACGACTCAATTTTTTTTATTCTGTTCCCAGTGTTTGAAGTATTATGTGTCATGTATATTACTCGGTCGAGTTTACCGCTTCGCTGATGCAAGGAGCAACCATCAGCCGCTAGAGGGCTGCGGTGTGGAACATAACTACGTCGGTGCTTGAGAGACCCTGAGAATGCTGAAAGCATGAATTCAAGAGTCTACACCCAGAGCTCCCTGTCCTTTAGACTGACAGTGACAGACCACACTTGAGTGCTGCGACATTTGGAGCAATCCATCTCCCTGTGTTGGCTGGTTCACTGTTAATCACGCAACCCGAGGTGAGGCTGTGGCTCCGTCAACGAAGTCATTCTACAATCATGGTATCAACAAACTAATCTCTTCTTGGGAGAAATGTGTTACTCGCCAAGGTGACTATGCTGAGAAATTAAGATGTATACATAAAGATTAAGGCGTAGAATGCTAATAAAGCTAGTTTCATTTAAAAAGCTTTAAGAGTTTTCACATAAAAAAATTCAGAGGCATTAGTCTTCAGCACGCCATCGTAATTTAAAATAAATTATATTTAGCAAACCGTGCTTAAGGTTTACAGTTACATCAAAATTACGGACCATTAGGATAACTATTTGCTATAGAAAAACTCATTATCTAAAATAAAGTTACTAAGAGCGACTTATTAAGGCATCGTCTACAGCTGGGACGGTTTTGTCCTGATGACGGATTCAGGGCCTTCAAAAAATCCAGCGATTCTAATGTTAACCAGCATGACTACCTTTCGTCTATCTTTGTTTATTACGAAGTTATAAACAGCAGCATGTTTTTTTTTTTTAAATAGTGAAAATGTGTGTGAAATCTGATGGGACTTAGCTGCTAAGGTCATCAGTCCCTAAGCTTACACACTACTTTAGCTAAATTATCCTACGGACAAACACACACACACATGCCCGAGGGAGGACTCGAACCTCCGCCAGGACCAGCTGCACAGTCCGTGACTGCAGCTTTAAATAGTACCTTATATTTTTTATTAGGCAATTAACTTTCACGAAAAACCATGGTAATTGAAGAAAAGGGGAGAAAGTGCCATATGAAAGTAGGGGCTGAGGAAATGGAGCAAGTGAATAGCTTCAATTACTTGGGAAGTGTAATAATGGAAGATATGTATTGCTCAACAGAAATTAGGAAAAGAATTGGAATGGCAAGAGAAGGATTCAAGAGGAAACAGAAATTACTTTGTGGACCACCGAACAAAGATCTGAGGAAAAGACTTGCGAAATGTTACATCTGGAGCGTTGCATTATATGTACGGAGACCTGGATATTGAGGAAGGAAGATGAAAGAAGACTGGAGGCACTAGAGATGTGGATATAGAGAAGAATGGAAAAAATTAAATGGGAAGACCGACTAAGGAATGAAGAAGTATTAAGAAGGATTGGAGAAAAAAGAAACATGCTGAAAGGAAGTGGATTGGACATTGTTTGAGGAGGGACTGTTTATTCAAGGAAGGAACAGAAGGAGTGGTGGAGGGAAAAAGGGGAAGAGTAAAAAGAAGATATAAAATGCTGGACAATATCAAAGGAGGCAAATATTGAGAAATGAAAAGACTGGCTATGGACAGACAAAAGTCGAAGAGGCTTAAACCATGACAAGACCTGCCATAAGGTAGAATACCATACGTACATACTTTCTCTCCTCAAAACCTGTTCAGAAACCTACTTCAGTGTGCCACCCACGTAAACATTACGTTATTAAAAACGTAAGAGAGAACTCATTACGAATCACCTCTATTAGAGCGCAGTCCCGGTAGCGTAACTCGTCCGCTTGGTGAAGTTAAGAGTAAACAAATGGAAACACAAGGGAAATCCACGCTAGTAATTTAGTCAACAGTCGTCAGTTAACGGTTTGTGTGAGTGCAACGTACACTAACGAAGAGAAGGTCGACATGCTATTCATCGACGGAGAGTACAGTGCCTGTAGCGCCCCGTGCCGAGATGCATTCAGCAAGTATACAGGACGTTTAGAGGGGAGCAAATCTGTTTTACAGGCGGAGGTGTCTTCAAGAGTTGTCCATTAAAACTGGCTTAGGTGTTCTACGCTTCTACAGAAATTAAAACAGTTTCCTTATGGCTCATCGTGGATTGCATTAAAGGTTGTTCTTACCTGGCCCTGTTACAGAGGTGTGATTTACGACCGGTATAGTGTCGAGAATGAGGCGGTAAGACTCTCGCACTTATCCCGATTTCACGCCGGTGTTTGCACTGCTCGTTTCCGTGTCCAATCTGCTTGAGAGGGCGCGGACGGCCTATTTAGCATGTAAATCCCATAATGGGATACCGGCCGGGTGATTGAATTGCTTTTGTAGCCGAGACGTCGTAATCCCGCCTACACGGCCGCTCGACGAGATGGATTGCAGAACGGGTCCTTGTACCGCTGCCGGTAGCTTGGTCGTGCCTTTGTGAAAGCTGGTCCGCTTCGACAACATCCGTACTCTCACGCCGCGCCCCTCCACAGATCCCGATCAGGCGTTCTTGCGTCCTATCAATTATTGCTCTAGCAGCGGTATGACTCAAAACACCAAAGCTATTAGGCAAGGGGAACAAATGTTTCGAAGAGACGCTAAATCATTTGGGTGTTGATTAATGAAGTAAAGACGTCAGTATTTAAGGCGTAGAGATTCTTTCAACCAAATCACATTCCACGTTGCCAAATCTAGCCCGACAATCTTTGCGGCCACCTTGAACCTCATTCCGCTACACTCGACGCAGAATTTGGTACTTAAATCATCAACTGTACACGTTAAGCGCAACACAAATGCTTTGCAATGTTAGGGAGATAAGATTCGGATTGATTGGCATCCAGGTAACAAACTTGTCTGTTGGAACTGGATACTCTGCTGAAGATAGGTGTTATGAACCATGGTTTTCAAATAACCTTACTTTTGTAAGGACAAATATGTTAAGGGGCAATAAATAATTTCCAAATGCTTGCCGTAACGTCTCCATTGCGTCGATAAGGTAGAAACTCAAGGCGTAAGAAGAAAAATGTAGTAACTCATTTACTGGTGTTTCATTTTTCCTACTTTTACTGGAAGCAGTGGGCGGGGGTGGGGGGTGGGGGGTAAAAGTATGGAAACACCGCGAGAAATGCGTGCTTGAACCTAAATGCAGATTGAGACGCCCTGCTAAACCGACAGGACAGGTAGTTTAAGTTGTGGAAAGGGGCCAAAATAAGCGGCGCTGTCAGTTACACTCGAACATACAACCCTTTATTTGATCAAACATTGCAAGAGTCAAAAAAATTGAAAAAAAAACCCAGCTTTAGTTTTGGAACTTAATTAGCTGCTAATTGCGCCGTGCAATCTCATGCTGTAAGGGCAAGACCACTTTAATTTAAAAACGGCTGAAAGCCAATAACTTAAAGCTCAACCAAAACCAGAAGTTTAAAAGGCAAAGCCTTATCTTAAAACCGTTCTTTAATTAGGCTGACGGTCCAAATCATCTGACAGCTTAAGAGCAGGACAACTTTAAATCAAAATCGGCTGAAGGACCAAAGAATCTGACACTTTAAGAGCAAAACAACTTAAATTCAAAATCGGTTGAAGGAACACTTAAGACTCAATAACATTAATTTTAAAAATGTCAAAGGCTTTACGTAAAACAGTTCTTAAATTAGGCTGAAGGCCCAAACCATCTGACGCCTTAAGGGCAAAATAACCTTAATATGAAAATCAGATAGAAGCCATACAAGTACAAACAACAAGAACAAACAAGAAAAGGCAATACACACAAGGTCGCTCAGAAGTTCCGAGGGTCGTCCTGGAACTCAAACACAAATACTCGCTTAGGTGAGACAGGCAGTCGGCCAACCATTCTCGATCCGACGACAACCCAACCCACAGGCAGTCAACGGACCCAGCGACGAGATAACCTCCGCTTCACCCGACCAGCACACAACAGGGAGTTCAATGGAACACCGCAGAAGGTATTGGTGCCCACAACCAATTATTCATTGCGCTGTCAAACTAGACACCGTGCTGGACAGCGACAACACGATGAGGAAAATACACTGCCTGAATTTACGTCAACGGCCAGGGCAGGTAACCGGTACGTTAATGGCCACAAGGCAGAAGATTCCGCTGATGCACTTCAATTCAATAAACCAAGTACAGTTAAGCCCCACCGGAGGATGGGTAAAATTTGCCAACTTGAAAACACATGTTGTTGCTCGCGGGAATATCCCAACAGCCGACAATGAACCCCAAACGACACAATGTGAACAGTCGTGACTTGCTGGTAGATTAAGTCAAAACTCAACTTTCATGTCCAGGATCGGTGAGCCACGAACCTCATAGCAATGGGAACAGCACCACACGCTCCGATACCGTATAGAGACCACCAGCGGGCCCGGCCAAACTACACACCGTGAAGATTTCTTCACTGCTCCACGGCAACCAACCAACTGCCCGCCCACAGCACAGCCGGAAAACTATTAGCGTTAGGCCAAAGATAGTCCAAGGTGCAAATATCGAGATACACCGCTGCTGCCACCTGCGGAAAGAGAGGATAACAGCGTAATCGCGATAACCGCGGGAGACTAAACACAGAATAGCAACCGAGGTTTAATCCCACACATAGCATGAGGCAGCCATGGCTCACAGATGCTAGCCAATTTTCCAGATTGCACTGTTGTTTTTGACCACGAACGGAACATTTGCAGGGTCCTGAATACATTCCAAGTCTCAGTCGCGATCAGAACACTCTTCTGTGTAGTTTTGAGAGTGTAATATCGGAACTCAGAGCATCTGAACGTGGGAAAATTGTTGGTGATAGGTTGGTGGGTGCTTCGGTCATCAAAGTAGCCGAAGTGTTTGGCGTTTCAAGAGACACCGTGTCGAAGATTTGTACCGCGTACAGCGAAAGCGGAAAAATATAATCTACTCAGTCACAAGGCGGACGAAAGGGTGTGTTGAGTGACGTGACAAACGGTCACTGTAGAGGACTGTGACGAAAAATAAGACGACGACGGCTGCAAAAGTCACTGCGAAACCGGATGTCGCACTCGCGAACCTTGTCAGCGATAAAGCAACAAGGAGGGGGCTCCATAAACCGGAAATTGTAGGATGAGTTGCAAGTCCAAAATAACTCGCCGGTGTTGCAGATGCCCGTCACAGGAAAACGTGGTGCCGAAGCCATAATACCTGGACTGTGGAGCAATGGAAGACAGTTATTTAATCAGATGAGGCTTGTTGCATACTGTTTGCAACTTCTGACCGCGATTACGTCCCAAGAGTGAAATACGCGGGGGTTCGATGATGATTTGAGCAGCTACATCGTGGAATGTTTACTCTGCGAGCTCACATTACTGCCAAGGATTATCTGACCATTTCGACTGATCATGTCCATCCCATGGTACAATGTTTGTTCCCCAATAGGGCCCTTTTTCACACAGATCGCAGCGGCCAAGACTGCTTTTGTGGGTACAGTTATGAATTGTTGCATCTCCCCTGGCCCCCTCAGGTATCAGATCTCAATACTATTGAGCTTTTGTGGTCTACTTTTTAGATAATGGTGCGTGATCGCTATTCATCACCGTTATGCGAATTGCTCACTATTTTGCAGGAGGAAACTACACAGGATCTGTATTTATTCATCCCAAGACGACTGGAAGCTGTTTCGAATTCCAACGAATGTCCTCTATCGTATTAGGCGTGGTAATGAATTGTGTTTTTGTCCACCCTCTGTGTGAATGCTGTTCTGATAACGGCCTTGGTCTGTGGTATGTTACTGAAAGAAGTAGGGAATTAAGAAGCCAAATCTGCCTAAGATTTTGGTGACAATTTTTAGAACACATTCTGTGCAAGTGGACGTATTTTATGTGACGCGAGCCACATACGTAGACGGTGAGAAAGGCGAAACAGTTCTTTGCAAGATAAAGTTACGATGGTTGAATATTGGATTGGGCGCACCACAGCCACGTCTTTATGTGAGAAGTGTGGGTAAAAGTGGTGAAATAGTCAAAATGTAACATAAGTGGCTGGCTCTTCGCCAAATATACTGACAGCTAAGGGCGCTCATTACAAGCTCGCAATATCTTTTATGATATGTAGGTATATAAGGGAACAAAACTGCCTCAATCCTTTTTAGTTTTGCGGTAAGAGTAGCAGAGTAAATGCACCTCTACAGAAAAATTGTCGAGTTATGGTATTCTGGCTTTTTCACGGGGTAACTCAGTTGGAAAGACTCGAATAACTATTTCTCATCCGTGTACATAGCTCGGTAGTCGCAAGGTACTTGTTTGTAAAATATTAGTGAAGGGTATGGCTATGAAACTATTTAAAGTTCCTTCAGCTGCGACTGACGATGTTATACGTACATAATATTTTTTATAAGTCATGCTGCACAACTTGAGCATCCTGAAATTACTTCATTGTGAAACTTTTATAAGCTAATTAATGAATATAAGCGTTATTGTACGGCATCCATCAGTTATACGTGAGATTCTTTACATTCTAAATTTACAAGAAAGATTCCTGACATTTTTATATGGATGCGCGATGCCTGACAATGCTTGGATACGATGAATAGCTGTAAAGAACTCTCCTCACACACTTCGGATCTCTTCATAATGGCCGTAGGACAAACCAGTACTTCAATGGAGATTATACGCTGATAATCTTATCGTTGAGCGCTCCTAACCCAAAAACGTAATATGGATTATTCTTATTAAGCAGTTTACGCTAGATCCACAACTAAGCTATTTCAGTGGCTACAGAAGAAGTTAACACATCGAATGCAATCACCTCCATTTACATTTCGTTGGGCTTAGGTATTGCGAAATTTGGCTACCACACTGGAAATTTCAATATTTATTTTCATATTTGGAATGTGAATCTTTTCCTCCATGCAACCTAACTACACCTCACAACTTCAACGTCTAGCGGCCAGAAGCTCGTGGCCTTCGACGGCAAACACGACCTTCCTCAACACAACGGAACACAAAAGTGTCTATTCAGATTCATGCTCAGCATTCCCAGCCAGCAGACCCTGATCTGATTGGTTCAGTCCCTCGGAACTCAAAGATGGCTTCCAGGATATCTCCCAGACTACCCCCAAAGAATACTAATTTGTTGGCAGGAGAGCTTTTGTGAAGTTTGACAGATAGGAGAGGAGGCACTGGCGGAATTAAAGCTGTGAGGACGGGTCCGAAAATTGGAAATTTGTCGTCAGTTCTTATGGGACCATATTGCCGAGGTCAATGGTCCCTAAGCTTACACACTATTTAATCTAACTTAAATTAACTTACGCTAGGGACAACACACACACCCATGCCCGAGGGAGGACTCGAACCTCCGACGGGGAGAGCCGCTCGGACCGTGACAGGGCGCCTAAGACCGCTCGGCTACCCCGCGCGGCAAGATGGGTCGTGAGTCGTGCTTGGGTAACTCAGTTGGCAGAGCACTTGCCCGCGAAAGGGAAAGGTCCCGAGTTCGAGTCTCGGTCCGGCACACAGTTTAATCTGCCAGGAAGTTTCATATCAACGCACACTCCGCTGCAGAGCGAAAAAAAGTTCATTCTGTAATTTGTTCTTAATCGATACTACGTACAGAACTGCGTATCTGCAATAATCCTGCGGTAAGTAAACTTCCTGCATCTGCGTACTTCGACGCTGTCACACGCTGTCATCCATATAAATTAAGTCAGGGGCAGGGGAGAATGCATTCCTGAAAAGACCCACATGGTGAAGGAGTACAGTGTCACAACAAGATTGACAGGTGAATGTACCGTGCTCAAGGATTTGGAAGTCAATACGATCGCGCAACATTATGACTCCCCCTCTCCACGGCACTTAGACCATCAAAACGATCGTGTTCCACCATGGTGGACGCACCTTCATATGACGAGAGTCGGGAACACACAAAGCAGCTGGGAACATTGTCCAACACGATCACTTCGTTGGTCCAGGTGTTATGATGTGCAGAAGCACAATACTGCATGGATGTGCCGACCTCCAAGTCTTTCAGTACCTTGCACTCGGGAGTCATCGCCACTGTGAAACTGCACGCTTTCCCCGTGTGCTTTTCAGGGGTGCATTGGGCCCTAACTTCACTATTAAGGATGACAATGCGCGACAGCATTGAACAGCACAAATGCAGGCCCTCTTGGAACTAGAGAACATATGGCGAATGGAATGGCCTGCCCGTTTCATCGACTTAAATCACATCGAGCACGTGCGAGATGAGCTCAGGATGGGTACTGCAGCGCTCCCACAGACGCTAACGACCATAGAAAGTTGTAAACGGCGTTGGTGGAGAAGTGGAAAGCCGTAATACAAGAACTCCTTATCAGCCTCGTGGGCCGAGCAAGGTGGACGCTTTGGTTAGCACGGACTCACATTTGGGAGGAGGACGGTTCAAACTCGCGTCCGACCATCCTGATTTAGAGTTTCCGTGATTTCCATAAACAGTTTGAGGCAAATAACGGGTTGGTTACTTCGAAAGGACAGGGCCGGTTTCCTTCTCCGTCCTTCCCTAATTCGAGCTCGTGCTCCGTCTCTAATGACCTCACTGCACTGTCATCGGAACTTAAACACTGCTGTCAGCCTCCACCCTTGTCCCAGCATGATAGCATGTTGCAAAGAAAGCGATGACGTCCTTGGTGATCACACACGCTGTCAAGAACCATATCTCGCTTTTTGAAATGTTCAGGGGACCATCATGAATCGAGATGACATTAGTATAATTACTGTCTTTGTCTCCAGAATGAGATTTTCACTCTGCTGCGGAGTGTGCGCTGATATGAAACTTCTTGGCAGATTAAAACTGTGTGCCCGACGAGACTCGAACTCGGGACCTTTGCCTTTCGCGGGCAAGTGAAGTGCTCTACCATCTGAGCTACCGAAGCACGACTCACGCCCGGTACTCACAGCTACTGGCAGAAGTAAAGCTGTGAGTACCGGGCGTGAGTCGTGCTTCGGTAGCTCAGATGTTAGAGCACTTGCCCGCGAAAGGCAAAGGTCCCGAGTTCGAGTCTCGGTCGAGCATACAGTTTTAATCTGCCAGGAAGTTTCACTGTCTTTGTCTAATTGTTTAATTTTTGTTCGTCTCATCGCGAATTTTCTGTTACCTTCTGTACTACACTGTAGCAGTTCTTTCTATGTATGAACTAAGGTTCATCGAACTATGTTACTACGCAGTGACACATCACGTGGGAGTTAAATTCGTCCTTAAGCTTTGCCGGCCGTGGTGACCGAGCGGTTCTAGGCGCTTCAGTCTGGAACCGCGCGACCGCAACGGTCACAGGTTCGAATCCTTTCTCGGGCATGGATGTCTCTGATGTCCTTAGGTTAGTTAAGTTTAAGTAGTTCTAAGTTCTAGGGGACTGATGATCTCAGAAGTTAAGTCCCATAGTGCTCAGAGCCATTTGAACCTTAAGCTCTGGATTCCATTGTAGTAAGTGGCGGTCGAAAGTATACTCTAAACAGGCACAACGATCTGACAAATCTAGCTACCATTAGACAACTGCGAGCCGGCAAAGACAATCTGAACAAATGGAAAAAAGAGATATAACACATCCGTAAATACTCCGAAAAATGCTTTGTTACGGAAATCACGTTATTTTTTTAGCAACTGATTCGGGCACTTGTCTTAAAATTAGTAAAATTATTTTCTTATCTATAAAAATGTTGTTTTGAGATACGTAGTGTTCCATGGCAGTACTTTTAGGTAACATTTAATACCGTATATGTTACTACAACTACAGAATTGTGAATTATTATTTACTTTTATTTCTCCTATGGTTTATGTGTGTCCATTGGAATTTGTGAAGACATGCCTATATTTAGCCTTTATTTGCCGTGTGTCAATGTGTTTAACCATGATTTTAACACAGTGAAGCCACATTAATGGTGCTAGCTGGATCGTGTCAATCATATACATGAGTTTGTGCCCAAAAGTGGCGTTTTTAATGTATAATACTAAGAGCTGACGAATAGGCAATATTTGTCATCACAGAATTTTGACGAATGGCACTTGAAGATCACCTAAGGTGGAAATTGTGTAACAGAGCATAAATTGACTACAGTTCAACAGTTGAAAGTAGCATGGAGAGTTCTTTAGAGACGATCAGTAACTGATATTCGGGAAGCATGAAGGGAGGATTCGGCGTGTACTTTTCAAAGATGGCATGGAGTTATATAAGAAATTCATGTCAACGATTTGTGGCTGAAGGCTGTTATTGTATTATTATGAAATTCATGACAACTGTGGAACCGACTTCAAAGAAAAACTAAAGACTGCGTTGAAAATAGAATGTGAAAGGTTAATCTTCCTTTACGCGTAGGATGAGCTGATTATCTCAGCTTATCGATGTGTCACGTCAGAATAAAACTGAAACTCAATAACTGATAAATATTGCATATTTTCCCCCCACACTGAATTCATATTCGTCCGTTGCAAATACAATTTCATTGCCTGATGGGTATCTCATTCGCTGCAGAATGCTGTGCAGCCTTGCACATCTTTCTGTTTGCTCCAAATGTTTTCTACAAAATTGCCCTTTACGAGCAAACATAAAACTCCGCTTTCGAAAACAAGCTTAACATCTCGTAAGCAATTAATTTGGTTCACAGTTTCGTCATGCACAAGCTTCAGCATAATGTCTTCATTTCCTCGAGCGAATGTTTACTTATCTTTGCAAATATGAATTTTAATTTTGTACCAGTGAAACACGTTCTGAAGCGGTAACATTACGCGTGTTGCGAAAATTACCTCGCGGTCTACACAAGAGAGGCGGCGCACAGCACGCACGTCTCGCAGCTGCCTCGGCAAAGAGTTTCGCTCCCTGGCGGCGCTCCGTGCTCACACACAGATAGCAGCAAAAATTGTCATCTCCGACTTTGCATATGCAAATCCTGTAACGTCAAAGGCAAAAAAATGAAATTATTTCGCAACGTTGAGAACGATTTCTACAAATCAGTTTTACCTGGTTTCCCCTCTCTTACACACTCGTGAGCCAAAACGTTATGATCGCCTGCGTATTGGCTTGTTTGTCAGTCTTTGGAACAAAATACATCACTGATTCAGAGTGTCAAGTGTCCGACATTTTGTTGGTAGGTTTGTTGAGGCATGTGGAATTACATGTCTACGCACAGGCGCGTAAATATCGGGCTGCTGATTTGCGTATGCGGTGGTGGCGCCCGATAGCGACCCAGATCGGTTTCATAGGATTTACATCAGGCGAATTTGGTCGCCGAGACATCATCGTGAGTTCACTATAATGCTCCTCGAACCACTGCAGCACCGGTCTGAGCCCGTAACACGGAAAACTACACTCCTGAATGTTGACATCGCTGTCGGGGAAGACATCAAGCATGATGGAATGCAGGTGGTTCGCAGCTGCCGCGTGTCTTCGATTAGTACCAAAGGTCCCATTCAAGCGCAGGAGAATGTCTCTCATAGCGTAATACTGACCCTACCAGCCCGGGTCAGTGGCGCGCTGCATGTTTCGAGCCGCCATTCATCTTACAAGGGAACCTCCCCATCGTACCACCCTCAGATTTAGTTATAATTTGGCTCAGTGGAGAGGCCTTGAAAAACTGAACATAGATCAATCGAGAAAACAGGAAGAAGTTGTGTGGAACTATGAAAAAAATAAGCAAAATATACAAACTGAGTAGTCCGTGTTCCAGATACGCAACATCAGGTGGTGTGAGCTCAGGAGCGTCCATACCAGTCAGCAGATCATGTAATTCTTCTTCACTTTCACTCAAGGTACCAATGTCATCAGCGAATCGTGTCATTGATATCCCTTCACCTTTGATTTTAATTCCATTCCTGAACCTTTCTTTTATTTCCATTATTGCTTTCACGATGTACAGATTGAACAGTTGGGGAGAAAGCCTACATCCTCGTCTTACACCCTTTTTAATACGAGCACTTCCTTCTTGGTCGTCCGCTCTTATTATTACCTCTTTGCTGTTGTATGTATTGTATATGACCCGTCTCTGCCTACAGCTTACCCCTACTTTTTCAGAATTTCGAACATCTTGCACTATTTCAAATTGTCGAACGTTTTTTCCAGGTTGACAAATCCTATGAACGCGTCTTTATTTTTATTTAGTCTTGCTTCCATTATTAACTGCAACGTCAGAATTGCCTCTCTCGTGCTTTTACCTTTCCTAAAACCAAACTGATCGCCATCTAGCGCATGCTCAACTTTCTTTTCCATTCTTCTGTATTTCTCGCAGTGTCAGCTCTTGCAATCTTTAGAATTGTATGGGTAATACTGTAACAGTTACCGACGGAATAGGGGTCCTGTTAAGTCAGCAGACTCATACATTCTACACACTAACGTGAATAGCCTTTTTGTTGTCACTTTCCCCAATGATTTTACAAATTCTGATGGAATGTTGTCTGTCCCTTCTGCCTTATTTGACCTTAACTCCTCCAAAGCTCTTTTAAATTCTGATTCCAATACTGAATCCCCTATCTGTTATGAATATGCCTCATAGAGGCATTCAATCAAGTTTTTCAACATATCCGTGCTCTCCTCTGCATTTAACAGCGGAACTCCCGTTGCACACTTAATGTTATCACTCTTGCTTTTAATGTCACCAAAGGCTGTTTTGACTTTCCTGTATGCTGAATTTGTCCTTCCGACCATAATTTATTTTTCGAAGTCTTCACATTTTTCCTGTAGCCGTTTCGTCTTAGCTTCCCTGCACTTCCTATTTATTTCATTCCTCAGCGGCTTGTATTTCTGTATTAATGAGTTTCCCTGAACAATTTTGTACATCCTCCTTTCATCAACCAACTGAAATATTTCTTCCGTTACCCATGGTTCCTTCACAGTTACCTTCTTTGTACCTATTATTGCCTTTCCAACTTCTGTGAAGGCCCTTTTTAGAGATGTCCATTGCTTTTCAACTGTATTGCCTACTGAGCTATTCCTTATTGCTGTATCTATAGCCTTAGAGAGCTTCACGTGTATCTCGTGATTCCTTAGTACTTCTGTGTCCCACTTCTTTGCGTATTGATTCTTCCCGACTAGTGTCAAACTCCAGCCTATTCTTCATCACTACTATATTGTTGTCTGAGTTTATACCTGCTCCTGGGTACACCTTACAATCCAGTATCTGATTTCGTAATCTATGTCTGACCATGATGTAATCTAACTGAAATCTTCCCGTATCACCTGGCCTTTTCCAAGCATACCTCCTCCTCTTGTGAGGATTTTGGATAAAAGTAATCAGCAATAGCGGCAGAAGACTTCTGGCATAAGAAGTCACTGTCGTTCAGCCAAAAGCCTTGTCAAAGAGAGCGGAGGAGTGCACAGACTTTCATAGCAGTCTCTTGCTCTTGGAGTGGGAAACAACTCCTAACGTCGAAACAATCAGCAATGATCAACGACAGGTGGATGCAGATGGCAATGGCCACTACATTAAAGACACATAATGTGTATCCAAGGGACATGTGATCTGTAATTGAGAAAGTGTCATGATGATCTCTCCTTTGGCAAAAAATTCCGGACTGGTTCCCCATTCTAGTCTCCAGGAGGAGACTGACAGTAATTGAATAACCAACGAAAGGGTAACGATCTACGAGTCTGGGAGTCGATTGTCTGAAGTCTGAACGTGATGGGGAAGCTATAAAAACTGAAAAGAGAAACGCAAAGGTTCAATCTAGATATAGTAGGTATCACTGAATTGAAAGAACACAAGTATTTCTGGTCAAATGAGTGTAGGGTAATATGAACAGCAGCAGCAAATGGAGTAAAGGAGCAGGATTCGTTATGAATAGGAAGGTAGGGTAGAGAGTGTTTTATTGTGAACAGTTCATTGATACGTTTGTCCTCATCAGAACCGACAACAAACCAACACCGCTAGTATTCAAGGATTCCGCAGCCGAATGAGTACGCTCTTATTGTTTCACAATCGCATGTGTTGTGGATCGAATCTTGCTGCCAGTATCTTTTTCTTTTTTTTTTCATTCCAATGTAATTCTAGTGCGCCATGGAATTGTCTGATGAACAAGAAAAAAATTATTCAAATGGCTCTGAGCACTATGGGACTTAAGATCTGAGGTCATCAGTCCCCTAGAACTTAGAACTACTTAAATCTAACCAACCTAAGGACATCACACACATC
This sequence comes from Schistocerca serialis cubense, assembly GCF_023864345.2. Classification (NCBI taxonomy): domain Eukaryota; kingdom Metazoa; phylum Arthropoda; class Insecta; order Orthoptera; family Acrididae; genus Schistocerca; species Schistocerca serialis. The sequence continues at coordinate 362,487,426 of NC_064639.1, read as the reverse complement.
CATGCCCGAGGCAGGATTCGAACCTGCGGTCGTAGCAGTCGCTCGTTTACGGACTGAAGCGCCTAGAACCGCTCGGATACGCGGCTGGCTGAGACACACGCACGGTGCACTTAGTGTGAAGGAACATGATGTCCGTGTGTAGAATGGGGACGGTGCGCGATTAGTCTGAGTTTGACCGAGGACAAATTGTGATGGCTCGGAGGCTCAGCACGAGCATTTTGGAAAATGCACTACTTGTCGAGTATTCGAGGAGTGCTGTGGTAAGTGTCTTCAACAAGTGGCAAAACCAAGGTGAAACCACATGTAGATGTCTTGGGGTTGAGGGGCAAACCCTCATTACAGATGTCGAACGTCGTAGGCTGGGCAGTCTGGTAAAATAGGACATGCGGAGATCTGTGGCGGAACTAACAACAGATTTTAATGCTAGGCAGATTATATACGTGTCTGGATTGGGGTAGTATGGGCAAGGGCTCAGCTGTATTTTCGGCATTATTCTTGGGCAGGCCGGTGTCATTGTTGAATTGTATGAATAGCTAGAGTTTATAGTTATTATTTCGTGAAAATAATGCTTTTGCTAGATTGGTTTTCAATTGTAGCTGTGACTGTTATTGCAACGCTGCAAGATGCCATTATGTAAATGAATTCTGTACTGCAATCAATTTTATGAATTATTTCACAGACGAAGTATAACTTCTTTCACGACCAAATAACTAGCACTATTGCTGTAATTCGACGTATACTACTGCTGTGATGTGGTCCTGATGAGTGTTGTTGTTAATTACTTGTCACTAAGGCTCCGCTAATTTGTATTTAAGCCTCACTATCAAAGTGATACCGAAATGTTTTACTTATTTGATCGTTACAGCCCCCTATGGGCTACGAAGACACTGTTGCCTAAACTTCGTAAGTTTTTTCGTTTTCGACAGTATTTGTATATTTTTGACTATTTCTCACTCTTCTGGTGAGAATAAAATGTTGCCCTTGCTTTTTCATCAGACAGTCACATCACTGCCACTGTCGTTTCTCTCTCTCTCTCTCTCTCTCTCTCTCTCTCTCTCTCTCTCTCTCTCTTGTATATTTTCTTTATTGATACCGCACTTTTCTAGATCCTGATGTACTTGGGTCTTTCCGTACGCTTGTTGAGTAGATTTGTTTATCTGCAATACTTTCTTGCCTCATTCTTTTGATACGTCGTAGAAATTTACTTCTTTTTATCTTTACCGTGGATCTCTACTGTGGAGAAGTGAAGTGAAATTATTACTGAGTAAACACCATTGTCGGTGTTATTTGCGAGTTACTTTAATATACCTGGTTTTAGACCAGATGAATAAATATTCTTTCCTCGACGTAAATTAAGTAATGTGACTGATAGTAGACATGAGTTCTGATGCTTTATCTGATTATGATAAGTAACAGAACATACGTCGCTGGGGTAATGGGGCGGTATGCCATTTGCATGATGTGTACGCTTTGTTCTTGATCACCCTCGTCAATCAGCGGGATTAAAATGTTTTCCTATGTATCTAAGTACACTATTCTATTGATCGTAATATTTGCTCTTGTTCAATGCACAATGCCATTTAACATCCGGACTATGACGTCCAGGTTCCAGAGTTTTTCTTGAATTTTCACTGCCCCAAATCATACAGCTGTGTTGATTAATTTTATCTCTTAAGTGTAAACTTCATGGACACTGACAAAATTACTCAAGCAAATGTCAAATTTGCTCAGAGACGCTCTACGTCGGGGATACAAACTACGCCCTCCACCTGAAAAACAGACAGAAGCGCAACAAAGTCAGTGAAGCTGTGAGGAAATCAAAACTCAGGTCTGCCCATACGTTAACCGACAAGAGAATTAGACTCTCTGTTCTATGCGAAAACCTGTTCTGTCTTGGTATAGGAAAAGTACAAGCTGCAGTTGATCCCACTGTCCCACTGAAGAACTAAAAGAAAGGAAAGAAGATTGGGTTTAACATCCCGTCAACGTTAAGGTCATTAGAGACTGAGAACAAGCTCGGATTTGGTCAAGAATGAGGAAGCATATCGGCCGTGTTATGAAACTGTCACGACGTTTGCCTGGAGGGATTTAGGGGAATCACGGAAAACCTCAGTCTGGATGGCCGGACGCGGGTTTCAACCGCCGTCTTTCCGAATGAGAGGCTAGTGTACTAACCACTGCACCACCAGCTGAAGGACTGAACCCGTATTTCATGTTACCTACAGCCACAACTGAACCACAAACGAAACCCTGCACTCACCAAGGCCTTGGAAAATCAGTCCACGACCAGCTAACAACTAACTATAAACTCCTTCGCTTGTCGTCTATGAATCTTGTTTCTGTAAATGTCACAGCACGACATCGGCCTTAATAACGGAAACAAATGACTTGAAGGTTGGCATGAATGCACAAGAGGCAGCTATCAGCTGCTTCTTAGACTTTAACAAAGCCTTTGACACTTTCGATCTCGCCATTTCACTCGCAAAACTTAGCAGCCTATAGAGCAGTGCAATGGTTTCGATTATACCTAACTTCCCGCGAGCAAAGCTTCGTGTCCGGCATCATGAGGTGACAATGGAGAGAGGCAGTAGCAGACATCCCCACGGTTCGGCATTAAGTCCTAAACTCTTTTCGTTTTACGTAAATGATGTGTCCCATTGCTAATAGCAGATTTACGTTGATAATTTCGAGTTGTATCTCAGTGAAAAACCAATAAACCTGAAGACAGCTACCGATAATCTCAAGGCTTAACTGCTATCAAAATGGGCGCAGTATACGGGCTAAAGCTCAATCCAACCAAAATTGAAGCGGCACTGGATGGTTTTTCTAGCCCCATTGGACCTAAATATCGGGAAAATCTAGAATCTTTAACACTAAATGGAGCAGATATCAACTTCTCTCCTTCAGCAAAGAGTCTAGTAGTAATAACAGATGAAAATCTAAACTGGACTGCAATGTGCAAGAAGGCATCACATTTCACCATCATATAGACAGCTATCCTGGCTGCGTGCAAACAAGCGCAGAGATATCCATACCCTGTTTTCTCTACTGTCTTATCAACGTACAGTCTCCCCCATCTCACTCCTCGATCTTAACCCTCTTCTTTGAACAACACTTTACTGTTCAATCACTTTCTGGGAGTCATTCTCAGAAGGAGGAATCCGACTCTGGAACAACCTCCTGGATTATATTAGAGGACCGGGTAATATCTCCAGCTTTAAATGACAATGAATTACCTACTAAAACAACAATAAGGGTAACCACAATCTCTGTACGTACTAGTTACACTTTTACACCCTTCTTTCCAAACAGATCATCCTCATTTCACAGAATTCTTAGCTGATGCAGTCTCCTTATATTTCCTTTCCCCAAAACTCGCCATATCATAAAACATGTATTTTGTACACCTGTAAATTCTTTTTATATCTTCTACTAACATTATTGTTATTATTGTCATTATTATTACGATTTAGATTATCATTATTTCTGTTATCATTCTTACTACTGGCTCTAAGCACTATGGGACTTGACATCTGAGGTCATCAGTCCCCTGGACTTAGAACTACTTAAAGTTAACTAAGCTAAGGACAACACACACATCCATGCCCGAGGGAGGATTCGAACCTGTGACCGTAGCAGCAGCGTGGTTCCGGACTGCAGCGGCTAGAACTGCTCGGCCACAGCAGCCATCTCTTATTACTATTATTACTATTAGTGGCAGCAGCTGTAGTGTTACATGAAACGCCAGCAATAACTTTACTAGTTCACACACAGTATTATTTACTGGCAGTGCCACTTCAAACAATCAAATCATTGTTATAGTATTTGTCATGTTAAACCTATAATTTCTTAGGTAACTTTTATGTAAAAAAGTGCTGTTAGACGGGGCCTGCTGACCCTAATCAGATCGGTTAAACTAAATATATGAGTTCATAAACGGAATAATGTTTCCAGTGAAATTCTCGTCCTTATCCAATCGTTACAATAACTCCACACAAAAGTGTTTACGCACAATTATATCTGTATGTTTCAGTTTTTGTGCCAACGGTAATTTGTACGGTTTGTGATGCAAATGTGGTTCTAACGGTTGCCTGACAGTGACATGCTCGACGTTAAGCTCGCGGGAAGCACACTGGGTCGAATTTGTGCACCTGTTAACAAAGGTATTCCTCGCTTGCCATACGACGTCGTCTAACACACACGATCGACCTGCGAATTTTTTGTGGTCTACTTACGTCTCAGTTTCAACGGAACATTAACGTTAGTCATAAATGGTAGGCCTACTGGCAAGATCTTCATGTTGCGTAGTTGTCTCAGGCTTTGATTCTTCAAACCAAAACATGCAGCGTGCGCACTCGGAACTAGTGAAGGCAGCCATCTTTGATACAACTTTCGCTAGCGCTTGTTATGGTGTGATTCGGAACTATCATGGTATGTGAGTCAGAACACGATCAATTTTGGCATCCAATTACTCGAAAGTTCGGTCTGTATGTGGTGTGAATAAATGTGTAATAATTTTTTTAGGTTGTCAGTTCCCTTTAGGGATCCCATGTGTTTGTTTTATGGAGAAATATACATATGTATCTGAGATGAAAACAAAATGAAGTCCAAAGCCAGGATGTATAAAAAACTGTCATGCACTTCGAAAGTATTCACCATCCACCGCAAGGCGAGAGCGTGACAATAAAACATCCGAGGCAAGTTCGCACATCGCAGTCAAACGGCACCGTGTGGACGCCCGAAAGCAGAATTGTACCCAAGTGCTGCAGAATGTTTCTCTGTTGCTTCAAAGTCTGCACCACAACGCTCGGTGCTGTTGGGAGAGGCAGAATTTAATTTTACGCTTTCATCTAGATTTTGCATTTCTGCTGGTCCACACAGACAGTTGATGTTGAGACCATGGTAATTTGTCAGAAGCTTGTCCACCGTCGTCTTTGTCTCTGTTCGGTTGTCATGGTGTATACTACACTTTCCAAAATCCGAGAACAAATAAAATGTTTTGTCAAACAAGGCCTTAGTCAACAGCCCAACTGATGTACAGAATCGTGTGAGTTACCACACTATTCACGGAAGTTCTAACGTCAATAATGAATCATTCATTGTTCTTCATTTCTACAAACAACTTTCTGGGAAGGACAAACACGGTCCGAAGACGTTATGAATAACAAAAACAACATTCAACACTCAATAACAGTTCGAATTATCATAAAAATTACAGTTAAAGAACCAAGAATGATGAGGTGTTTCCAAAAGCCGCATAGCTGTATGAAGGTGCATTATTCAAAACTTCATGCCGGTACAGACGCATCTTCAGATTTATCTGTCAAAAATACAAATCACTGTGTGAAATTTTTGAAATGGTAGAAATACAGAACCATAGTGTTGACGTTCAACACGAAACAATGACGAGTACTGACAATGGTCATATTTCTATGATGTAGATGAACAATTACAGAGTCCCAGCTTCCGGGAAGTTATCCACGTTAAAAGTCAAACCACAATGGTGGGTGCGCGTAACGAAATTGAGTACATCCGAAAGATCCTTGTAAAAAAGTGCAAAGCATGACTGCTGAATGAGCCAAGCCTACGAAAAAGCGGGTTGGTTGGTTGGTTGGTTGTTTTGGGGAAGGAGACCAGACAGCGTGGTCATTGGTCTCATCGGATTAGGGAAGGACGGGGAAGGAAGTAGGCCGTGCCCTTTCAGAGGAACCATCCCGGAATTTGCCTGGAGTGATTTAGGGAAATCACGGAAAACCTAAATCAGGATGGCCGGACGCGGGATTGAACCGTCGTCCTCCCGAATGCGAGTCCAGTGTCTCGAAAAAGCGGGGGAAGAACTAATCATGAATGGGACATAACTGTGAACAGGGATAAAATGCCTAAAAAAAACTAGGGAAAGTATTGTAAGTACCCGGGAAATATTATCCCAAAAGTAATAATACAAACGGAACCAATTCGTCGAGAATGTAAGCAATCTGAAAACAGCTTACCGGATAACACCACGTAGGATATATTATAAGATCCAGTGGACACCAACTGGATAAAACTAATGAAGTAAAATTTAAAATCCCGGGTAATGTGTTTACTCCCGCCGTATTGATAACCGGCCTGTGTGGTGTAAGCAACCCGTGAAGGCCAGCAATACATTGGAAGGCAAAAGGCCACTTTGACTAGGAGGCAACAAAAGTAAACACACGAGCAGCTGCAGGGTATACTAGAAAAACAACTGAGAGCTGGGAAACGATTCACATAACTTTAGAAATCCGTAGTTTATTGTAGTTATAAACGAAAAATGAAATATAATCTGCATTAATCAGTGCCTCAATATTATCAGATTACCAAACGAGTAATATTTCAGTATTATACTGCTGCTAAATTATCGTGAAGATCATCCTAATAGCTATTGGCGACAATTCAAATAAAATTAAATATGATATTGTGGTGTCTCAATTCACTCTGATTATTCAAACTTGTGGCTCGCTTTAATGCCTTCGTATTTATTCCTAGACATTTAAAATATTCCCTTTTGTTCCCCTAGATATAATACACAATTTTTTCTCGGTGTTGGAAATAGAATGGGCATTGCTTTTATATGAGCTGAGATAACTGACTGGGAGCCGTCAAAGTTTAGTTGTTAAAACTGTGTTCTGTCTGAACAACATATTTCTGGGAGACAGCTGTTGCTGGGAATTCTCATAAACCCCAGACCCATTATGTTTATTGTATTCGGACTTTCCATTATGCCTGTATCTACTACAAACATTCCTTGGAATAAGGAATGCTGGTCGGATATTTTTCTTTTTTAACTATCTACCAACATATTCTGATACACTACCGAAATAAAAAACTCTGTGATAAGTTAGCCTGACACTATTTTGATCGCCGGCCGCGGTGGCCGAGCGGTTCTAGGCGCTCAGTCGACCACACTCTTTTCTACTGAAACTTTAATTTCATCTTGCACAGAGTTCAGGCGATCTACAAACCGATTATAATCATTGTTTGAGCCTCTTTATAGCATAATACGCCATCTACGTATCACAGCCATAAAATAACCGTATTACTGTGCTCTGAGAATTGGAGTAAATGTTGATGCTCGAAGTGTATCGACAGATGTTAATTATTTTTAGGCATTTTATCCTTGTTCACAGCAATATTCCACTCACTATTAGTTTTCTCCCGTTTTTCCTAGGCCTGACTCATGTAGCAGTCATGCTCTGTACATTTTTGAAAGCATCTTTTGGGTGTACTCAATTTTATTATGACAACCCATCATTGTGGCCTGACTTTTAACGTGGATAATTCCCGAAAGCTGGGACTACCCTGATTATCCATCTATATTGTGGAAATATAGCCATTCAGAGTACTCATGTTTTTGTGTATCCATTCTTTTGATTGGAGGTTTGAGGGACTTCGACCATTCATTTATACAATAAAATGGAACACCTACAGACGTCCTTGTGATGTTTTTTATTGTATGGCTACCAGTTTCGGTGCTTCCGTGCACCATCATGGTAGTTGATGGTTAGAGACACAATGTCATTGTTACAGGTAGTCTACGAAAAACAGTTCATAGATGTTGGCCACGGACGAATCGTGTATACGATTGAAATAAACTCCCTCAGCGTCCATTAAGACCTGAAGATGGTGCACTGAAGCACCGGAACTGGTAGCCATATATTAAATAACATTACAAGGACGGCTAAAGGTGTTTCATTTTATTACATCATGAGTACTAGTCACTGTTTCTTGTTTAAGGATACAGGGTACTTATAAATGGTGGAAAAATCGAAATATTTTAGTGACTTTGTATAATTCTATAGTTTTTCCTGATTACATTGATATGTACATTACAGGGTTTCAAATTAAAACCGACCTGTATATACCAAATTTTAAAGTTATGGTGATGTATGCCGCCACGCCACCTTTATTTCTGTTACAGAAACCAATATTATTTCGAAAAGAACTGTGAACTTTCTTTTTACACCGATTATCCGTATGATACATTGTATATGTTGGTAAGAGTGCAGGTTTCTAGTGTCTGTAAATGATTATCTTTGCTAGTATTTACTTTTGTTTCGCTGAAGCAGTTTGTTCACGTACTACTGAATGTTTTTTGCCCAAGTGCCACATGTATTTGTGAAAGAACACATCCTCTAGTGTGCAATAAATACAAACTATGCCACGCATCAAGAAATTCAATAACCGGAAATTCCGTGGTAACCATTTCACAAACAAAGCAAGCAACACTGCTGAAAGTAAACTATGTATCAGTTCTTCAGGGAAGGAACTCCCACATGGCACGCCTCCTGGTGATTCAAATTTTTGTGCTAAAAATGACGTTTTTGTTGTTGATGATGTGGGCATCTTATCTTCTTTGATAAAGGAAGTGGCGGAATGTAAACAATGTGATGGTGTAGGCTGTCTGGAAATAACTGAACAACAAAGTAGCAGGAACGGTTTAGCGTCAGAATTAGTTGTTCTGTGTAGGTCCTGCAATAAATTTACCTCGAAAATGACTTCGATGATTGTGCATAATTCATATGATTTGAATTTGAAATTAGTGTATGCAATGTGTGCAGTACGAAAAGGAAAAAAGGCTGCTAAAACGTTTTGTGATTTGATGGACCTTCCTTCTCCTCCCGGTAGGTTCAGCAATTACATAAAAATACATTTATCTGCCTTGACAGTTGTGTCTAAGGCATCTATGAAAATGCAGTAGTAGAAACCGTAAATAGTAGTGGAACCAGGGACATTGCTGTTGCACTTAATGGGATGGCAACGTCGAGGACATCGTTCCTTGAATGGTGTTGCAAGTGATACTTCTCTGGCGAATGGAAAAGTTGTTGATGTTGAGTGCTTATCTAAGTACTGCCACACCTGCCTTGGTAACACCGAAAGACACACTGAACATCAGTGTTCTAAGAATTATGATGGTTACAGTACAGGCATGGAGTGTGATGGAGCTCTACTAATATTTCCAAGGTCGTTTATAACATTATATAAACGAAGTACCTAGGCGATGGGGACTCTAAAAGCTTTCAATAAAATTAATGAGTTCAGCGTTTATGGTGATACCTTGGTAACAAACTAGAGTGTTGTGGACATGTGCAAAAGAGAATGGGTGCTAGACTGACGGCCGGCCGGAGTGGCCGAGCGGTTCTAGGCGCTACAGTCTGGAGCTGCGCAACCGCTACGGTCGCAGGTTCGAATCCTGCCTTGGGCATGGATGTGTGTGATGTCCTTAGGTTAATTAGGTTTAAGTAGTTCTAAGTTCTAGGGGACTGATGACCTCAGGAGTTAAGTCCCATAGTGCTCAGAGCCTAAGCTAGACCGAGGAAGCTACGAAGAGAAATGAAAGTAAAGTTGCTATCTAATAGAAAATCTCTGTCTGGCCGAGGCAGATTGACAGAAACTGAAATAGACCTTTTTCATTGTTGTTATGGACTGGCAACTACACGAACTGCACTTCTGAATGATGTTACATCAGTGAGAAAAGCTGTATGGGCCATATACTTTCATGAGTTGTCTACAGATGACCACCCTGTTCACGGACTTCATCCTAAAGGAACAGATTCTTGGTGTAGCTACCAAAAAGCAAAAGAAAGTGGTCAAATATACCATCATAAGCATTATCTTCCTGAGCCTGTTATGAATGAAATAAAACCAATTTTCAGAGACATGAGTGAACCTGTTTTGCTTCGTAATTGTCTTCATGGGGCACTCAGAATACAAATGAAAGATTACCCAAGAATGTTTTTGTAGGACTAAATACATTGTAAATTGGTATTCTAGATGCAGTGATATGTTTCAATGCTGAAGTGATAGGAGGGTTGGAAGTTCTGAGTAATTTAGGCATAAAATGTGGCTCTAATATTGAAGATCAATTGCTTACATGTGACAGACAACAGTTGCATGAAGCTGGAAGATTCGCGCTTGAAGTTACCAAAGAAGCAAGAAGTGCTAAAAGGAATGCCAAGAGGAAGCTTGAAGATAAAGAAATGCTGCAGGATAAAGACTATGCTTCAGGGATGTTCTGAGGCACAGTTTAATTGGACTCATATCCTCATTCGCAATTACCCGCAAGCTGTATTTTTCAGAACTGAGGTACAAATATTTCCTAAAGTTTATAAAGCACTGCTCTAATTTTTTTCTGTAACTTTCAATAGTCCATACTTATGTAGTAAGCCTAAACTTTATTGCAGAATCAACTAAATTACAGAAAAAATAACATTAGGAAAAAATTATAAAATTAAAATGTAAAATGTGATATTTTAACACTCGTAATACACATAATAGGTGGAATTAAACAGGTCTGATACCTCAGCCATCATGTCTTGCGTATCTGGTAAAAATTTGGTCTCCTTCAAACGTATAACATTGGATTAAATGATACCTCAATTTTAGGAAACATTTTGAAAAATGCATCAATTTCTTTGTAATTTTCTAATAACCCTAGGCAGATTCAAAAATATTCAAAATACTTCTTATTTGTTTAGAATGTGTGCGGCATTACCTGATATGAACAAAAAATCTGTGAAACGTACACGTTATAAACAGTGCCTGAAAGGAATAGGTGTTGATTTTTACATAATATTGAGCCAGAAAGGTACCCTGTATCCCTAATGTGAACACTATGGTTCTGTATATCTACCACTTCAAAAATTTCACACATTGGTTTGTATTTTTCACAGACAAACCTGAAGATGCATCTATACTGACGTGAAACCGATTATTACGAATGAAGAACCTTCAAATATCTATGAGGCTTTTGGAAACACTTCAGCATTCTTAATTTTTTTAATTGTAATTTTCATAATAATTTGAACGGTTGTTAAGTGTTATTGTTATTCATTATTTATATCTCATCCAAAATCAAAGCAGAAAAGTAAAAGAAACGTAGCGCTCCTTCGTGATCCAGGTCATCAGTAGCTGATCACTTGCTTAGTTGCTTATTTACCGAGGGGAAGACTGACTAAATTGCGTCGAATGACTCCTCTTGTAGCTCTGCGTTACCGTCCGCGCGTGCTTCTGTGGGTTTTGCGAAACTTGGGAGCAGGAAGCTGTCGCCGCAGATTGTGCGGGCAATTAAGTCTTGTGTAACAAGAGCCTGAAGATAAACGCTCGGCTACGCCAACCTAACAAGTTCATTTACACTAAAGTAATGATATAAGCACTGCCGTGAGTAAGAGAACACAGCGCGTCATTCTCAACGGCGAGAAGTCTTCAAACGTAAAAACAAATTTGAGCGTACCCAAAGGGAGTGTTATAGGACCATTACTTTGCACAGTATATATAGATAACCTAGTGAATAACATCAGAAGCTTCTGTCGGATGATGCTGTTATATACAGATAAGTCGCGAACGCTAGAAAACTGTAGCAAAAAAGCAGCAAGACCTGCAGAGAATCGACGCTTGGTTCAAGGACTGGCAGTTTATCTCAACAAATGTAAAATATTGCGCACAAATACATAGGAAGACCCATTGTTGTGTGATTACGCTATTGCAGAATAATCGCTGGAAGCAGTCACATCCACAATGTATCTAAGAGTATGCGTAAAGAGTGATTTAAAATGAAATGACTGCTCAAAACTAACCAGAGGTAAGGAGGAAGCCAGACTGAGATTCGTTGGAAGATTCCTCATGGTACGTAGTACGCCAACAAAGGAGGTAGCTTAAAAAGCCATCGTTCGACCAAAACATAAGTGTTATTAGTCAGTGTTGCATATGTATCAGAGAGGATTGATAGAGAAAATAGAGGAGATCCCAAGAAGAGCAGCACGTTTCGTTACTTGTTCATCCAGTAAGGGTGCAGATTCTCAGCCACCTCCAGCGGCACACGCAGCAAGAGAATTCTGTAACATGGTGTGGTTCACTATTAAATTCTCCGAGAGACTTCCTGGAAGAATCGACAGATATATTGCTTCCTCCGAAGTATAAGTCACGAAATGACCATGAACATAGATTCAGAACGATGCTAGCGCACACGGAGAACTACCAACAATAATTCCTCTCGCGGACCAATCCGCAACTGGAACAGGGGAGGAGGGAATTGCCACTGCTCCACGAAGTACGTTTCCACCACAAACCGTAAGATGGCTTGCACAATATAAATATAGAAAGACAAGTAGAAAGCTTGCCCCAAGTGCAGGTGAGCCTTGCTGCGGCTCGCGTTGGTGCTGTTTGTAGGTTTCCGCCCTCTTTTGGAGGCCAGACGGTATCCTTTAGTTGACATGGTTGCGGTTGTGTGTCTTCTTCTCGTGTTGACTGGCTTCACTCGGTTTCGCAAGCGTGTCCTGTCCGCTAGTGGCAGCAGCGGTGGTTATCGGTATGTGGTAACTGTTGCACTATCTTTGGGGCGACGTCGTTGTTTTTCCGGGTCTTGTGAGTGTGCGAGTTCGTTTGGGGACTCAGGAGGAGCAAGGTCCGATCAGTGCCAGAACACCACGGGACCGCTGGTGGCATGCATGGACTGCCGTATGGAAGGGCTATGGTCACGATGGTGTAGGACCTCCTCGTAAACCGGAGCCAGCAAGCTTTAAGATGAGTGCATTTCAATCCAAGTAGAGAAACCTCGACCATTGTGACATCTCACGTTTCTCCAGAGACTTGGGTTCGTGTTGCTGCTCGTAGTGTCGCCAAGGTGAAGAGCAGCGAGTGGAGTGCTTGGGGAAAGCGGATCTGATTCGCTTTCCTCGACTTCTTATTACTATTTAATGCGTTCAACTTGTTACAATTTGTTAAGTTCAACCAGCAGTAATTTTTCTTTCCTGGTGGCCGCTAACACCCCAATTACCTGCTCCAGGGGTTTGTGTATATAACCGCAGTGTACGTTTCCTCGCCTTGCCGCTGCTGTCCGGTAAGATAGCTTTCTTCACTGTAGGTCGGTTGGTGATTCTTCTACTCTGGTGGTGGCGTTTCCTTTCTCATTCCGGGCGCGCTAAACACAGAATTCTGGGGACGTAGTGCAGACCGCCGGTTCCGGGTTTGGCGTATTGTTCCATTGTTGCATTTGGTTTATCGGACGTCAGGTAGCTTCAGCAAGATTATCATTTGTAATTCGTTAGACTGCCACTAGTCTGAGTTACCATCTTGTGAAGTGCAGGCAACTCTTGGCTGCTTATTTCATCGCTCGCGGAAGTGTTTATTGCCGGACCTTCTCAGACGTCGATTCCTGGAGCACCGTCTGTGGCCCCTTGGTTCTTGTAAGAAATGTGTGTTCTAAAAGGAAGTCTGACGGGTAGTAGTTCAGTGTAACGCTCCGTAAGTCCACACCTTCTGCGGGTACAACCTGCCTCACCACCCTTCAAGGAACTTATGTACTGGTCGTTGTGTTTTATTATTGTATTCTTTATTGAAATACCTTGTAATGCTTACATTGGAGGTTATATATGTCTAGTTAATAGTTCTGGTCGCCTTCTGGAATAAACCTAGCAGTGTAGTGTTCAGTGAATGTTAAGGGTTGTGTTACAAAGTTTACCATCATCTTATTTCACGCGTCTGGTGATCAGTTGTTTGTTTTTTAATTGACCTTTGCTATTGTATTTGCTGTTTTACAGTAGGTTTCTAAATTTTTTAAGTTATTGCCGTTCCTGGCGTGTAAGGCCTCCAGCCGTGATTGTGGTCATTTGCCTTAAAATTCTAATTTGGTATTTGTATTTTAGCAGTAAGTCTTAAAACCTTATTTACTGCCATTCCTGGGGTCTGATGCCTTCTGCTGTGTTTGTGGCGACTTGCCTTTGATATTTCAATACCTGCAATCTGTAAGTTGCAGCGAGGTTTAAACAATTCTTAATTTATTGCCGTTCCTGGCGCATAAGGCCTTCTGCCCAGATCACAGTGGCTTGCTTTTAAAACATTGTCTGCTGTATCTGTATTTAATGGTGATTTGCTAAATTGTAACTCACTGACAACACTATTATTTACACAGCTGTTTATTCCTTCATTAATAACGTGTGGTATTTTTCTTTATTGTTGAGTCTGGAATTACTGGTTAAAGGAATTGTGTGTAACTGTAAAAGGCAACCAATAATAATTGATTACTGCCCCGTCCACAATCGTAACCGAATCCTGCCTTCCCTTGACTACCAGGTTCCAGCATGTTACATCATTGGCCATAAGAAATTAATGAATTTGGGATCAGCTGGGCTAGTAACACAAAAACTTGGTTCTTAGCGTACCATTTAGTACTGAGCCATCAAGCCAGCCGTCGCAAATATATGCACTTGAAACCTGCATGCGTCCCGTTTGCACAACGGCGCCTTGGCAGCAGACCCATTGTACTTCAAGACACGTGGGACGCTCCCACTTGTATGACGCAAAGCCTGTCATAACGACCTCCTACGCAATAATTCTGCATAGGGACGGAATAAATCATTGCACACTGCCTTGCAGTGACAGCCGCTGAGTCACGGATGCATTGCCTGTCGCGTACCGCCTGTTTACACACTGACCCAGACACAAGCAGCGACTATACACCAGGCGACACTCTCAAAAGATGATGAACTAAAAACAGGAAATTATTATCTTCGGGGCTAAAATAGATTTTTCTAGATAACCTCCAATTTGCGGCTCCATATGTGGGGAAATTTTCAAGAAACGAGGGGGCGGGGAGCTGTTTTCGCCTGAGTGCATTGGACACAAGGCTCCCCCTTCGGACGGCATCAATAGAGGGACATAGAGATCATTGGGATTATCCTGTAAATCCATTGAATTACGGCTTAATAGCTTGGAAAATTGCAATGTAAGACTGGCAGCCGAGTAAGTTTAATGCCTATCGAACAATACACCTGCGTAATTCATTGTCTATAGGAAACTAACTTTATACGGTGGTACAGACTATAGATATCTGTAGATATCTAAAGACTAGTACGTCTTGAATTTTGAATGAAAGAATATCCTCCAAAGTTATCAGGTCAGAAACTCATTCGGTTTCAAGCTAACAGTTTATGAGTAATATTCGGATTGCAACGTCAGATGTTCTCCAAGCACATTTTACGGTTCCACAGGGAACAGACGTGCTACGGTACGCGCCCCTGTAAAAAAATATGCCGTTCACTTATGCGTCATGTGACTTCAAAACAGACTGTCGGGGAGGGACTGGTTCCCTAGAATGTACTCTGCTTCGACCTCGGTATCTTGGTTTATAGTATGTGAGGTAATTCAGAAGAAATTGTTTATGAGGAAGATAGTCCTAAAGCACAGCGCGTCGTGAAAGTCCACAAAAACTATGCGACATCGTCCAAGGTTGTTTGAAACCGTGCGCTAGTGCACCTTCATGCAGTCGTTTTCAACATTTGTATGAGATTACGACGTGAAAAATTTCGTTAATAATACAAAAGATAATTTTTTTTCAGAAATATCTTTCATTAACTTTATATTCCCTTACCCTCACTGCTCAAAGTCCGATACACCTTGTATAACTGCCAGTGTCCTAGTACGTAGCTATCGATTTCTCATTCAATTTCACTACTGGCAATTAAAATTGCTACACCATGAAGATGACATGCTACAGAGGCGAAATATAACCGACAGGAAGCAGATGCTGTGATAAGCAAATGATTAGCTTTTCAGAGCATTCACACAAGGTTGGCGCCGGTGGCGATAGCTACAACGTGCTGACATGAGGAAAGTTTCCAACCAATTTCTCATACACAAACAGCAGTTGACCGGCGTTGCCTGTGAAACGTAAGGAGGAGAAATGCGTACCATCACGTTTCCGACTTTGATAAAGGTCGGATTGTAGCCGATCGTGATTGCGGTTTATCGTATCGCGACACTGCTGCTCGCGTTGGTCGAGATCCAATGACTGTTAGCAGAATATGGAATCGGTGGGTTCAGGGGGGTAATACGGAACGCCGTGCTGGATACCAACGGCCTCGTATCACTAGCAGTCGAGATGAGAGGCATCTTATCCGCATGGCTGTAACGGATCGTGCAGCCACGTCTCGATCCCTGAGTCAACAGATGGGGACGTTTACAAGACAACAACCATCTGCACGAACAGTTCGACGACGTTTGCAGCAGCATGGACTATCAGCTCGGAGACCATAGCTGCGGTTACCCTTGATGCTGCATCACAGACAGGAGCGCCTGCAATGGTGTACTCAACGACTAACTTGGGTGCACGAATGTCAAAACATTTTTTCGGATGAATCCAGGTTCTGTTTACAGCATCATGATGGTCGCATCCATGTTTGGCGTCATTGCGGTGAACGCACTTTGGAAGCGTGTATTCGTCATCGCATACTGGCGCATCACCCGGCGTGATGGTTTGGGGTGCCATTGGTTACACGTCTCGGTCACCTCTTGTTCGCATTGACGGTACTTTGAACAGTGGACGTTACATTTCAGATGTGTTACGAACCGTGGCTCTACCCTTCATTCGATCCCTGCGAAACCCTACACTTCAGCAGGATGATGGACAACCGCATGTTGCAGGTCCTGTACGGGCCTTTCTGGTTACAGAAAACGATCGACTGCTGCCCTGGCCAGCACATTCTCCAGATCTCTCACCAATTGAAAACGTCTGGTCAATGGTGGCCGAGCAACTGGCTCGTCACAATACGCCAGTCACTACTCTTGATGAACTGTGGTATCGTGTTGAAGCTGCATGGGCAGCTGTACCTGTACACGCCATCCAACCTCTGTTTGACTCAATGCCCAGGCGTATAAAGGCCGTTATTACGGCCAGAGGTGGTTGTTCTGGGTACTGATTTTTCAGGATCTATGCACTCAAATTGCGTGAAAATGTAATCACATATCAGTTCTAGTATAATATATTTTTTCAATGAATATTTGTTTATCACCTGCATTTCTTCCTGGAGTAACGATTTTAATGGCCAGTAATGTAGAGAACGACGCATTGCTTGTTAACCGTCTGGAACCGGATCAATTTGTGTCATGCCTCTGCCGTCAGTAGACTTATTATCCACTGTGTGACTGCGCGTTACCACATTGCTCGCGTTCCACGCAGGCCCATATAACCACTGCTTGCAGTACAAGCAAGCGCAAATGCAAAACACAAATTCCGGGGTGCACTAGCGCGCGCCGGCACTAACTGCTTGCCGCTACCCGCTAAACTCCGCTCGCGGTTGGGTTGCATACAAACAGGGTGTAGCAGCGGGATTCTTGTTAGGGCACTGCCGTTTTATGCTCCCCATTTGCGATAAATTAAGTTCATACACTCTGCCGTTTATTAACTATTTTCAGACACTACATCATCCCTTCTTACGTATGTAACAGTGTTTATTACAACCAGTGAAAAATTTGCGAAGTAATATGTGACAAACCATGCTCTCTGTATGTTTTCAAAATGAATTATCTTGCTATTCAGAAACTTAGGCTTCGGCACTTATTGATCAGATTCATGTACATTTTTTAAAAATTGTACAAAGTGAAGTATTTCGAACTAGTTTTCTCTTAGTCAGGGAAGACGATACTTGAAGGGATGTTGCTTGTATGCTGTTTACAACGGATCGGGAACTATATACGTTTTGCGTTACTGCAGCTTTAAAGTTTGATTGAAACTTCGTGGTAATTCAACAATGTTTGCCACCCGAGACTAGAATTTGGAACATTTCCTTTCGTGCAAAATGCGTTTACTAACTGAACTGTCCAGGCACATCTCACGACGTATCCTCGCATTACTTCTGCCAACATCTGCATGCTACTTCCCAACCTTTGCAGTCCTTGTGGAATGAACGATATTAAGAAACTGCCTGGCAGTTTAAATCTGTGTACTGGACCTGGAGACCAGAAGCGACTCACCTCACGACCCCATCCCCATTTTCTTCTGCCACTGCGTCTCACCAACATTCATATCTGTAGTAAGAAAACCTATGCTTGTTGGGCGTATGTGGTGCATAGTTCAGTGAGTGAGAGCACTGGTAGCGGAAGGCAAGGTTGCTGGCTCGAGTCCCAGTCTGACACACAATTCTGATCTGCCAGGAAGTTTCATAAAGTTGCTCATTCCTCTACAGCGTGAAAGATTCATTCTATGTTACTTCAGTTATTTAGCAATAGCAGGTGAAGCACAAGAGATAGTTCAGAATCATCGGCTAACTCTCCTTTGAAATTTATGCAGTAATGAAACAAATCAACTTGTCCATTTTTGCCATATTACTGGCAACGAACATCAGTGAGCATATTATTTGTAACTATAACGTTTATTTCAGTTAATGCTCACATTGTCTAATACCGTTAGCGTTTCAAATAACTCTTCATAATCAGTAGCCCATGAACACGTCCTAGCCAATGACTGCTTCGAAACATGCTAGGAGCTTATTCATCATCTCGGAAGTGGTTATGGGCTACTGATAATGACTAGTGAGCTGCAATCAATATTGTCACTAAGGAATTTATGTAACAATTTAATGAAATCAACTTGATAGATCTCCTTCCTTAGCAGCTGTAGGACAAATGACGTCACAGAGAACTGTAGGGTCTCAGTCTAATGTCTGTATCCAGAATGTATTCGTTACTTTTCAGCAAAACGTACACTGTACTGGAACTTCCTTCGGTTACACGCGTGTGTACGCCGATACTCACATTTTCTCCATCGTCTGTCATCGGCAATGCTCTTACCGACTAACTAGCTGGGTAAAATGCAGGAGGGCCGGAGTTTAGAGTGACAGGAGGTGGGGATGGAGAGGGAAGGGCGAGGAGAGGGAAGGGGGAGGGATGGGGAGGGGAAGGAACAAAATCAGAAGGAGCAGTAGGCTTCAAGCAAAAATTACAGACCAAAAATCATTTATTGTGGCTTCATTGGTGATTCCTAATGTGACGTGATCATAGAGTACAATTTAATAATTTAGTGACTTGTAAGTTAAATACAACCTAGTTTAACTCCTTGGTTGGTTACAATTTCTTTCTTACTTTGTTCCCTGTTTGTATTACGAATCTAGTTTCAATGCGCAAGACTTTCACGGCCTATATCAAGTGTCTCAAAATAATACTACATTTTTGTAACGAGCAAGAATGGTACTGCAACTGACTACCTAAACAACACTGTAGAATTTCTTGAATTTTGGATGGCGATTGTAGAGAGGAAGCGAAACGGCTATTTATCTTCAAATTGTTCGCGGTTAAGACACTTAAATTTTCAAATGTGTGTGAAATCTTATGGGACTTAACTGCTAAGGTCATCAGTCCCTAAGCGTACACACTACTTAACCTAAATTATCCTAAGGACAAACACACACACCCATGCCCGAGGGAGGACTCGAACCACCGCCGGGACCAGCCGCACAGTCCATGACTGCAGCGTCTTAGACCGCTAGGCAAGACACTTAATAAATAATTATTTAATCATAAGAGCGCTCGATTACGGAATTAGTTCTCGAACCCAGTCCATAAATGCAGATGGTGATGACGATGATTTAAATACTAGAAAGATAGTTCTCAATAAAATTCACGGTGAAAAGAGTTATAAATTTATTCAGCGGCATGAACCTAGCTTCACATTACGTAAGACGAAAGCTGTGGGCAATCAAGGTAATCACCCCGTACAGCCGAAAGTAGTAATCAGCACTAGAGCAAATGGACAGTTGTCTAATTTTAAACATTTGCACGAATTTCATTATACCGAATAGTAAACAGAATAGCTCTGAATTCCGAAAATATGCACAGAATTAATTTTATAAAACTATGCCAATATCATTAATAGCATGGTAGCGGGACTTGGCCACCTATAGCTTCATTTCGTCGTCTCATAATCGCAGATAGTCCGATAACACATACTGCACCTTTTTGAACTCTTTGATTACTTCACATGGAACATCTTCATGGCAGTTTTACGTCAGCTGATTACGATAGCGCAGATTGTTGATACAAAGACGTAATTTTTCGATGAAAATCCATGGGCTATAAATCGTCAGGAACCAAGATGTGGGTTTCAAGCTGACGAGACAAAGTATTGTGAGCACTATTGCGAAACTGAACACCACCGCGTGGCGTTGCTGGCACGTGACGCTGTAAGGAAAGTATATGAGCGCTGAACCTGCAGTGTATCGAATATGTCGCCACAAATGAAAATCTGTGCGAGACTAGGACTAGGTCTTCACAAGCAGCTGCTTCAACTTTTAGTCTATGTGAGCACGCCTGCAATTCTGACGCAGACTTTAAATGTTTACACCAATTGAGATTTGAGCCAGTCTGGAGGTTTGACCTTTCGTTAAGTGAGCGGTTGTATATGATTGCTAAGAAAGGCGCTATTGTGTCTGCATACTCTGAGAGGAACCTGATTGGTAGACCTTCTGGACCGAAAGACTTGCCTCTGTTAAGTAATTTGAGTTGTTTCGAAACACCTAAGATATCTATTTTTATGTCACTCATGCCAGCAGCTGTTCTGGTTTCGAATGCTGGAATATTTACTTCGTCTTCTTTCGTGAAGGAATTACGGAAAACTGTATTTAGTAACTCCGCTTTAGTGACAGCATCATCGGTAACATTTCCATCGCTATTGCGAAGTGACGATATTGACTGTTTTTTGCCACTGGTATACTTTACATACGACCAGAATCTCTTTGGGTTTTCTACCATATTTTGACACAATATTTCATTGTGGATACTATTAAAAGCATCTCGCATTGACGTCCGCACTAAATTTCGAGCTTCCATGAAACTTAGCCAGTCTTGGGGATTTTGGGTTCTTCTGAATTTGGCATGCTTTTTTCGTTGCTTCTGCAACAGTGTTCTGACGTGTTTTGTGTACCATGGTGGATCAAAAAAATGGTTCAAATGGCTCCGAGCACTATGGGACTTAATATTTGAGGTCATCAGTCCCCTAGAGCTTAGAACTACTTAAACCTAACTAACCTAAGGACATCACAGACATCCATGCCCGAGGCAGGATTCGAACCTGCGACCGTAGTGGTCGCGCGGTTCCAGACTGAAGCGCCTGGAACCGTTCGGCCCCACGGGCCGGCCATGGTGGATCAAATGGTTCAAATGGCTCTGAGCACTATGGGACTTAACATCTGTGGTCTTCAGTCCCCTAGAACTTAGAACTACTTAAACCTAACTAACCTAAGGACATCACACACATCCATGCCCGAAGCAGGATTCGAACCTGCGACCGTAGCAGTCGCGCGGTTCCAGACTGCGCGCCTAGAACCGCTAGACCACCGCGGCCGGCCATGGTGGATCAGTCCGTCTCTTATTAACTAATGCGGTATGAATCTATTTATTGCTGTCGATACTGTATCTTTGAATTTGAGCCATATCTGGTCCAGACTTAGATAATTAGCTTGGTAGGAATGGAGACTCTCTCTTAGGAAGGCAGCAAGCGAATGTTTATCTGCTGTTTTAAATACATATCTTTTGGTTTTATTTTTAGTGGTTTTGGTCGATATGGTTTTGCGCCTCGCTACAATGACCTCGTGTTCACTAATCCCTGTATCTGTTGTGACGCTTTCTGTTAGATCAGGATTATTTGTGACTAAGAGATCAAGTGTGTTTTTTAAACCATTTACAATTCGTGTGGGCTCATGAACTAATTCTTCAAAGTAATTCTCAGAGAAAGCATTTAGTACAATTTCGGAAGATGTTTTCTGTCTGCCACCGGCTTTGAACATGTATTTTTGCCAACAAATCGAGGGTACATTGAAATCTCCACCAATAACTATATGAGTGGGGTACTTATTTGTAATGAGATTCAAGTTTTCTTTGAACCGTTCAGCTATTGTATCATCTGAGTCGGGGGGTCAGTAGAAGGAGCCAATTATTATTTTGGTACGGCTGTTGAGTATAACGTCTACCCATAGTAATTCGCAGGAATTGTCTATTTCAGCTTCACTACAAGATAAACTACTACCAACAGACACAAACACACCACCACTTACTTAACGCCTACTGGTAAAACTGACAACTCTACGCAAACACCGCTGCTCTCGCTCGTTAAGTAAATCCCATGTGCCCCTGCGGTTTCTGCGGTGAGAGGTTAACACCTAAAATTTGCTATTTTAGGCACTCTTGACGGTGTGGATGTTGGAATAATGAATTTCCTAACGATTTCCGGAATGGAATGTCCCATGCGTCTACCTCAGACTATCATTCCGCGTTCAAAGCTTGTTAATTCCCGTTGTTTTCCGATAATCACGCCGGAAACCTTTCCACATGAATACCTGAGCACAAATGACAGTTCCGCCATTGCAGTGCCCTTTTTATACCTTGTGTAAGTGACACTACTGCCATTTGTGTACATGCATATCGGTATCCCCCGACTTCTGTCTCCTCAATGTATACAGTGTTTTATTGCAAGCAAGTTGTGTTTGTATCTCGTTCAATTAGATACTTGAAACTTTGCCTTTTTTTATGGTTTCTCGCCGATAGAAATTCATTACAAAATAATGAAAGCTTGTCAGTTATCTGTTATTTCATAATCAACGATAATCTAACGTGTCGAAGTTCTCATCAAGAAGACCTAGACAAAACAATTGAGTCTGCTAATAAGGACATCAAGAATGTGTACAATGAAACGTTGGACGACGGGTGACTGTAGATGTGGGAAGTAGCTGAGACCACAGACATGTCAGAGAGATGTATAGATTATTTTATAGTCTTCCGTGTCGAATTAACTAAACGAAAACATGTTTCGAAAAGGGCATAATATTTGTAGAATGCGCACATTGCTAGTATCAACAGTATGCCATCGTTAAGAACATAACCTTAAAATATTCGGAATGTAAATTGAGACGTGTATGCGATAACTCAGTCTCTGGCCGGTAAGATATGTACAGAGCTGCTCTTGCCTTTGTTTTATCATTTTATTTTATTTCTTTGTTGTTTCAACAAGAAACGAGGTTGCCCAACGAACACAGTAGTAACTAAATAAGCATCACTGCTTCAGCAGTATATCTGGCAGTTAAAATTTGCAGTTAAAAATCGTCTCTGCTGTGAGCTGAATTTGTATACACTGGAGTAAGCCTATGTACAATGCATAAGCTGACCAGGACGCTGAAACAGAGGAGGAGAGAAACGGAAAAGTAAACGTCGATAGTGGATAGGACAACATGTTAATCCATTGAGGTTGGTTATAGGTTTCAAAACTTTTTTTTAAAAGAAAGACTGTTTACTATATTGAGTTCAGATAAAAAGAAGCCGAACTATTACTGAACAAATGTCAGGCACATATTGGTTTACTGTTGTCATTTTCTCGATATGTACACCTACATTTGTGGCCGTAATCACTTTTACTTAACAGCCCTCTACGTTATTTCAGTCATTGAATCATTATTTTACACTGCTTTAAGAATTTCACTGTAAATAAAGTAAATATTACGTAATTCTAAAGAAATAACAGAAATACGAACATAGAAATTGAGAAATACTAGTGTTTGTTTATAGCTTACCATAATGAACTACCACCTTATTTTATTTTAAGGGTTGCACGTAAAGACAGTGAAAAGTTGCCGCGATTTTTATTGTCGTTTCATCTTTTAAATAAATAAGTAATAAAGTAAAAAAAGAGTACTACCGAAGTTTTCGAGAATTAAGTTTGGTCTTCGTTTTGTTTGAACATTATCCCTGCTGTCAGGATATTAAAAAGTGTTATGTAGTAGAATAACTCTCAGAATGGGCATATCTAATGAACACAGCCGTATTCACACGCGCTTGAGTGACGATAAAAATAAACTGAGCTTATGACTGAGATAGTTTCAATTCGAATCTCCATCGACGTCTGACATTAAATGACAGTAATTAGAAATCGAGAAACATTTGGCAGTTAAATTTTCTTCTTTGAAAAAACCTCATACAACATGATAATTAAATTCACAATTGAGCTGGGAGGCATGTCTGCAATTTTCTTGCCGATCGGAGTGGCCGCACGGTTAGAGGCGCCATGTCACGGATTGCGAGGCCTGTGCCGCCGGATGTTCGAGTCTTCCCTCGGGCATGGGTGCGTGTGTGTGTGTTGTTCTTAGCATAAGTTAGTTTAAGTAGAGTGTAAGTCTGGGGACCGATGACCTCAGTAGTTTGGTCCCTTAGGAATTCAGACACAATTTGACAGAACAGTTGCAGTTTTCTTAGAAGTTTTCTGAATTTAGGCCACATCCCTGACCACTTATATTATACTTCTGTTGCTCTGTTTTAATAAACATTATAGAAAGATATTGCTATGGGAGGCTAGCGGGTTGGTAGTATCACAAAGCGGACTCATCGAACAGCGCGCCAGATGGTCGCACAGAGTGAAAACGTCCTGGCGAGCAACAGCCTTATCGTTCTGGAGCAGAGAAAGACAGGAAAGATTGACCTACCAGGCTGGACGCCAAGAATCTTGTATTTTTTTTTTTTTTTTTTTTTTTACAGTTTGAATAATAATATACAGCTCCAGCCGTGCTGATGACGGTACTTGATCCGAGAACGTGTCAATAATAATTTTGTACCACTCATTAGGAAATGCTACTTAGAAATTATAGGTAATATCAGAGCTTATTACTGGAAACAATCGCCCTGAGAGGGCAGGGGCAAAACTGAAAAGATAGCTCGCGACTAATCTACTATCGGTTTCCCAGGAGTGATACAGGAATCCGAGATTAAGATCTTATCACACTTAAAGATGGAATAGCTTGTTGTAAAATTGGCCTACTTCTGCAATACCGTGTTAATCCAAGAAAGTCTACGATCGGTTTTTGAGGTGTCAACAAACGAACTGTTGTGTAAAGTGCAACTCCGCAGAGAGACGGAAGGAATTAACTGTTACAGCTGCCTCGGAAAAGATATTTATGCGATCTCTTGTGGATTCTAAGATGTTGTTAAGCATTTTGTGACTTTTGCGGGGAACGGGAACTAGTAATTAATGACCAGGAATCTTGTTATGAATATTAACGATAGACTGGCTCTAGAAACCGTTTTACTAATTTTGCCATTGGAAAAATAAAACAAAATTAGTGGGCATCCTAACATTTTACGATTCCCATAATACTGAAGCATTTAGCCTACCCACGTGCCACATTATTATGCACTGTTTATTGCAAAAGCGTTAGAGCTCGCGACCGACGGAGAGGAAATCAGCTGGGACAATATCTACAACACGCGAAGTAAGCAACCTGGCTTGAATTCAGTAAAGAGGATTGAGGGGTGAACACTATGGACTTCCATACGAAAATCACACGTCAATATGCGTCCCCGTGTGCACGTTGAGGCAGACGATGTTTCGAACAATCATTCCCCTGTCTGCTGTGATAGTGTTACAAGGTGACTCAGATATTAGCACAGGCATTTACTGAAATGCAACAGCTACGTGGACTACAATTCCTGTAGCTCCCAAGTAATGCTTACTCAAAAACACGCCGTTCTCCATTGCAGTTCTTCGAACTTGTCTCAATTTTGCTCATCTTCTACACAATGTTAGTACTACGTAGAGCTAAGCAATGCTGCTCCAGTACGATGCACTTCTCCAGAGTTTCCGGCAAGTAGATACTGAAAGTAGCACGAGTCTGTTGACTCCCATAGAAGAGCGTCTGTGATCAAGACGGGGTGGTAACGCAACAGGCTGAAGCAGTGGTCTTTCTTTTTCCTCTTAATCTCTACCAAAACCTTATATCGCTACAATGAATATTGTTTGTTTGGAAAGGAATAATAATAATAATAAGGCCCGGGAAAAGAATAAGCCTCCGGTATGTTCTGCCAGTCGTAAAAGGCGACGAAAAGAACAAACCACTAATAGGGCTAACCCCCCCTTTTAGTGTGATTAGTTGGTTCAGGACAGAACTAATGAAGCCTCGGACAAGCGCTGTCATGGTCGGGGACGACGCTTGAACCCTATGCCCCTCCACAATGGTAACGACACTGCAAATCATTTAAATCCAAATAGAGGTGTTTTGCAGTATATGCTTCCTGCAACCACTCTAGGAGGAAAACAAAGGCAGAGGATGAGATGGTCAGATGAAGTTAGCCGACACCTCATGTTCTGTTATTACCAAGCAACAAACTTAGGAACCAACACAACTGGATACAGATCACAAGTATACACAACATTTATTACCAGATACCAAGAATTAAAATTTTTAACTGAACAACGATGAAAAGAAGCAGAAATTACAAGCATTGGCCAAACGACTTAGAAGATACAAAAAAAGTGAAAATAGAAGGAAACAAAACAAACATTCAACACAAACCAAAAGAAATTTTACCAGACAATAGATAACACACACATTAAAATAGACAATCCACCAAACATAACAGACATGGAACGCTTCTGGAGCAACATATGGTCAAACCCAGTACAACATAACAGACATGCATGATGGATACAAGC
The DNA here is from genome assembly GCF_023864345.2 of Schistocerca serialis cubense. Classification (NCBI taxonomy): domain Eukaryota; kingdom Metazoa; phylum Arthropoda; class Insecta; order Orthoptera; family Acrididae; genus Schistocerca; species Schistocerca serialis. Next base: position 362,461,169 of record NC_064639.1, on the reverse strand, counting down.
AGAAACAGACAAATACAAGAAGATACCACAAATGCCTGAAGTGATAATTTTGCAACATGAAGTCACCCGAGCAATTAATTTTATGCATAATTGGAAAGCCCCTGGAAAAGATAAAATAGCAAATTTTTGGCTAAAGAAGTTCACCTCAACACATTCACACCTAACTAAATTATTTAACAGTTACATTGCAGACCCACACACAGTCCCAGATATACTTACACAAGGAATAACTTATCTGAAACCTAAAGATCAAGCAGACACAGCAAACCCAGCAAAATATCGCCCCATAACATGCCTACCAACAATATACAAAATATTAACTTCAGTCATTACATAGAAATTAATGACACATACAACACAGAACAGAATTATAAATGAAGAACAAAAAGGCTGCTGCAAAGGAGGACGAGGATGTAAAGAGCAACTGATAATAGATGCAGAGGTGACATATCAAGCTAAAACTAAACAACGGTCGCTACACTACGCATACACTGATTACCAAAAAGCTTTTGATAGTGTACCCCACTCATGGTTACTACAGATATTGGACGTATACAAAGTAGATCCTAAATTGATACAATTCCTAAACATAGTAATGAAAGATTGCAAAACCACTCTTAACATCCAAACAAATTCGAATAATATCACATCACAGCCAATACAGATTAAGTGTAAAATATACCAAGGAGACTAATTAAGTCCTTTCTGGTTCTGCCTTGCTCTGAACCCACTATCCAACATGCTAAATAATACAAATAATGGATATAATATTACTGGAACATACGAACACAAAATCACACATTTGCTATACATGGATGATCTAAAACTACTGGCAGCAACAAATCAACAACTCAGCCAATTACTAAAGATAACAGAAGTATTCAGCAATGATATAAATATGGCTTTCGGAACAGACAAATGTAAGAAAAATAGTATGGTCAAGGGAAAACACACTAAACAAGATTACTTATTGGATAACCACAGCGACTGCATAGAAGCGATGGAAAAAACAGATGCCTACAAATATCTAGGATACAGGCAAAAAAAAGGAATAGATAATAAAAATATTAAAGAAGAACTAAAAGAAAAATATAGACAAAAACTAACAAAAATACTGAAAACAGAATTGACAGCAAAAAAACAAGACAAAAGCTATAAATACTTATGCTATACCAATATTGACCTATTCATTTGGAGTAGTGAAATGGAGTAACACCGAACTAGAAGCACTCAATACACTCACACGATCACAATGCCACAAATATAGAATACATCACATACATTCAGCAACAGAAAGATTCACATTAAGCAGAAAGGAAGGAGGAAGGGGATTTATCGACATAGAAAACCTACATTATGGCAGGTAGACAATTTAAGAAAATTCTTTATATAACAAGCAGAAACTAGCAAAATACCCAAAGCAATCACTCATATAAATACATCTGCTACACCATTGCAATTTCATAACCACTTCTACAACCCTTTAGATCACATAACATCAACAGATAAGAAGAAAGTAAATTGGAAAAAGAAAACACTACATGGCAAGCACCCGTATCATCTAACACAGCCACACATCGATCAAGACGCATCCAACACATGGCCAAGAAAAGGCAATATATGCAGTGAGACGGAAGGATTCATGATTGCAATGCAGGATCAAACAATAAACAACAGATATTACAGCAAGCATATTATTAAAGATCCCAATACCACAACAGATATATGCAGACTTTGCAAATAACAAATAGAAACAGTAGATCACATCACAAGCGGATGTACAATACTAGCAAATACAGAATACCACAGAAGACATGACAATGTAGCAGAAATAATACATCAACAACTTGCCATACAACATAAACTAATAAATCAACACGTTCCCACATACAAGTATGCACCACAAAATGTACTGGGGAATGATGAATACAAATTATACTGGAACAGAACCATTATAACAGATAAAGCAACACCACATAACAAACCTGACATCATACTCACCAATAAAAAGAAGAAATTAACACAACTAATTGAAATATCCATACCCAATACAACAAATATACAGAAGAAAGCAGGAGAAAAAATTGAAAAATACATCCAGCTGGCTGAGGAAGTCAAGGACATGTGGCATCAGGATAAAGTTGACGTTATACCAATTATACTATCAACTACAGGAGTCATACCACACAATATCCACCAGTACATCAACGCAATACAGCTACATCCAAACGTATACATACTACTACAGAAATCTGTAATTATTGATACATGTTCAACTACCCGAAAGTTCCTAAATGCAATGCAACATATACTGTACAGTTAAAAGGAAGCCACCCTTGACCAAGGTCCGCGTCACTTTCCATTTTTAACCAGACATAACGTCGTAGAAAGGAAAGAAATAATAATAATAATAATAAAATAATAATAATTATTGACACTTGTTCAATTACCTGAAAGTTCCTAAATGCAATATAACATATACCGTACAGTTAAAAGGAAGTCACGCTTGATCAAGGTCCGCGTCACCTTCCATTTTTAACCAGACATAACGTCTGATACAGGAAAGAAATAATAATAATAGTGGGGATGTATAATAAAGATATAATAAAGAATAGTGATGAACATATACACTGATCAGCCAGTGGATTATGACTACCGATCTGCTATCGATATAAACCCATCCAGGCGAAAGCAGGCTCACCTGGCGAGGAAATGACTGTTAGTCACACACACACGCACGGTGTATGCAGTACCAGTAAGCATACGTAGAATGGGGAAGGGGCGTTATTTGTTTGAGTTTGACCGAGAGCAGATTGTGATGGTCTGGAGGCTCGGCACGAGCATTTCCTAATCTGCACGACTTGTCCGGTGTTCGAAGAGTGCTGTGGTGAGTATCTTGAACAAGTGGCGAACCCAAGGTGAAACAGACATCGTAGGGCTGGGAGGCTGCCCCACCTTAAAGATGTTGGACGTCGTAGGCTGAGCAGAACGGTCAAACAGGGCAGGTGGCGAATTCTGGCGGAACACTCAAAACGATGGGCCTCCGCAGCCTACGACCCATGCATATGACATTGCTGACAGAACGACATAGGTAGCTGCGACCGAAATGGGCACTTGACCATCGCCACTGAATGTTGACGCATTGACAGAACATTGCATGGTCTGACGAATGCCGATGGGAGGACGCGAATTCGTCGTCTTCCAGGCAGCAGCTCCTTGACACCTGGTCTCAGGGACGTAGACAAGCTGGTGGTGCCTCCATTATACTCTGGGGAACATTCACATGGACATCCATGGGTCCAGGAGAGCTGGTGCAAGGCACCATTAGGGCCAAGGATGATCGTACATTCCGTCATGATTATCAAGTTTCTCGACGCAGCGACAATTTTCAGCAGGATAATGCACTATGTCACAAACCTGGGAGGGTGATGGAGTATTTCGAGGAACACATTGGCGAGTTCCGGTTGAAGTGCTGGCCCCCGATCAGCCACATCTGAACCCGATCGAACACATCTCTGATGTGATCGAACGTGGCGCCGGTGCTCAGCGCTACCCTCCTCGTAGTTTACGGGAGCTAGGTGACTTGTGTTTGCAGATGAGGTGCCAACGCCCTCTGGCGACCTACCAAGGCTTCATTCCTTCTGAGCCACGACGCTTTGGCGTTATTATCCGGGTATTAAGTAGGTGGTCATAATGTTCTGGCTGATCAGTGTATTTATTGATACATTCAGATGTGTTTCGTGAATACAATGCACGTTATTCACAGATGATAGAACCCAGTATTTCACTGAGATGCGCGCGTAAATGCATTGACAAATAAATATTTCTTATTATATCTCGCAAGAATGTATTGCACTTTTATTCGTTTTTGCACTAGTGTGCGTCCCGACTAGCAGAGTCCGCTTTTACGTGACTTGAAAAGTTTCATTTCATTATTTAGTTTCGAAGCCGGGGGTACTTTCCTGATCCTACAGTCTCCTAGGTAATCTAAGGGAGGGAAATCGTGCGCTCCATCTGCCTGCGAATTGTGTAAACTTCGTTCTGTGTGTTATTGTATTTGAGCTGTTAGCGTATCGCATGAGACGTAGTTTGGGAACCAGCACAGATTTTGCCAGAACGGACGTGGGAAATCGCCGAAAAACAATTCTCAGGTTGGCCGTTGTAACAGCCGATGGTCATTACTCTGGCGCAGGTATTCAGTCCGCGTTTGGGTCACGTCTCAAAATGGTTCAAATGGCTCTGAGCACTATGGGACTTAACATCAATGGTCATCATTCCCCTAGAACTTAGAACTACTTAAACCTAACTAACCTAAGGACATCACACACATCCATGCCCGAGGCAGGATTCGAACCTGCGACCGTAGCAGTCCTGCGGTTCCGGACTGAAGCGCCTAGAACCGCACGACCACCGCGGCCGGCGTCACGTCTCAGTCTTGCAATCATTGTATTATGCGAGCATCTAAAAATATACCGCAAAGGTTACTGATATTTTCATTATTGTTCCTTTAGAAGAAACTCGATTCATTGCAGCACGCAAGTGTTTGGTATGAGATCAAGACAAATGATGCCACTTGAAAGCTGTACTTCTTTTCCGCCCCCTTGCCCCCTTACCCATATGTCGCATGCTGTTTCTCGACGATTGAAGCTCTCGTATGGCGTTCAACAAACTCGTAAACCTTTGAATCATGTTTTCTCGAACGCGCTTGATGTGTTCATTGCACATGATAAGCGTTAATTCTAAGTATGCACTACACTCTTCAAAAAGATGAGCAAAATCGGTGGCCTGTTGGATGTGCACATCCGTTGTCAGTATCGCGCAGTGTGGCGGGTCTCTTGTGTAATGGAATTTGAGTTATTGGATTTAACTGCCAACCTCGCGCGTCCGAGCGATTCACAGATAATACAGGCTGATTCAGCTGCCCCTTCCGCTGTCGTTTGGTGCAACCCGCAATGTTTCGGTTGGGATTCATAAACTTCGCCCGAATTTTCGTATTCTCTAGCTCGCTACATGCGAGTCCTATAGAACAAACGAGGCAGACGTGTTTGTAGGAAATTTTGGTTATAGTTTGTACTGGGATACGATTTCTCTGTTGGCCACGGTTTCCGAGTTATTCAAGAAGAACGTACAAAAATGATCTTCAAACGCACCTCCAAACCACACCCATCCCACACCAGTCAGGATTTCTAGTACGTTGCTCGTGGCACTCCCTCATACCACCGCACAAAAATTTCGGATTACGCGAACTGTTTCCGATATTCAAATTTTTTTGTTCTCTATTGATTAGGCTATTACGTCATCAGCATAGTCGATTACTTCGTTATTAATTTAAACTTGTCCATGAGGGTAATGAACGAAAAACGCCTTTTGTAAACGTTACGTTAAAACTAATTACGATGACATTTCGATCCAAGCTTAACACTTACAAGCACAGTAGGTTCGTAGTCAGAAAGCCAGCCGAATACAACGATGTAATTGTTTATTTTATGGTGTTAAAATTCACAAAACTGTTAAGTAAAAATAACATGAACGTCAATTTTACAATTTGTAAGCGCTCGACTAAGCCGGTGGCGTAATAAGGTCAGTCAATGAAGAACAGAAAAGTTCGAATATGAGGAATACTTCGCTGATTCGCAAATATTGTGCAGTGGTAGGAGGGAGCGCCCTGAACAACGTATTAGAAATCCTGACCGGTGGGGTTGACTGTGGGAGTGGCGGTGCGTTTCAGGGCCACTTTGATGCGTTTTCCTTGAATAACCCTAAAAATTCACCTCTAGCGAAAACATATCCCCCTACAGAATTTAGCTACATTAAATTTCTTACAAAAAGGCCCCCTTCATTTCTTCTGTAGGACTAAACGTAGCGAGCGAGAGACTATGAAAACCTAGGGCATAGTTTATGAAGGCCAGCTGTAACATGGGGAGCTCCATAAAACGAGATTGGCAGAGGCAGCTAAATCACCATAAATAGCTCTGGCTCAGGTGAGCCGTCTCTCAACCACGGACCTAACACACAAAATCCTTAGTAACGCGCAACGGATAATAATTTAAAAGCGTTTCTGTGGCCTTAAATGTGCAATCGACTTCCTACGTACTCTTAATTCCAACAGTCGTATATTTTCAGAAGCTAAAGCGGAAAAATATTTCCACAGAGTAAATAATACATCAAATGACTGTAAATGCTCTAATGCTCTCTAAAGTAATAAATTATTCATCACATAATCCCTTTTATACATTCATCCTTCCATAAAGTGAAACTCCTCTCTAGGAACAAAACTTTTAATGTATATTCAGAATCATACCACCACCACCACCACCACCACCACCACCACCACCACCACCACCTCCTATCAAGGATTAGATGTAATTAATTGTCTCGGTCCCTGTCAACCATCCATCCAATTCATACGATATCTATACAGTTCTCTCCTTCCAGTCGACCAATAATTTATTATCGTTTTTGCAATCTGTTTTCTGTCATTCTCTTATCTTCTATCTTGTCATTAACTGAAAAGATTTTGAAACCTGATGGTATTGTTTCATTTCTTATCGTATTGACATTATTGCAGCCTCTTACGTACCTCATGAACATCATCTCTGCTCCCAAATAACAAAACTCCTTTACTACTTTAAGTGTCTCACTTCCTGTCAACACCTGCTTTCTTTGGGATTGGAATTATTATATTCTTCTTGAAGTCTGAGGGAATTTCGCCAGTCTCATACATCTTGCTCACCAGATGGTAGAGTTTTGTCAGGACTGGCTCTCCCAAGGCTGTCAGTAGTTCTAATGGAATGTTGTCTACTCCCAGGGCCTTGTTTCGACTTAGGTCTTTCAGTGCTCTGTCAAACTCTTCACGCAGTATCATATCTCCCATTTCATCTTCATCTACATCCTCTTCCATTTCCATGATATTGTCCTCAAGAACATCGCCCCTGTATAGACGCTCTATATACTCCTTCCACCTTTCTGCTTTACCTTCTTTGCTGAGAACTGGGTTTCCATCTGTGCTCTTGATATTCATGCAAGTGGTTCTCTTTTCTCCAAAGGTCTCTTTAATTTTCCTGCAGGCAGTATCTATCTTACCCCTCGTGAGATAAGCCTCTACATCTTTAGATTTGTCCTCTAGCCAGCTCTGCTTAGCCATTTTGCACTTCCTGTCGATCTCATTTTTGAGACGTTTGTATTCCTTTTTGCCTGCTTCACTTACTGCATTTTTGTATTTTCTCCTTTCATAAACCAAATTCAGTATCTCTGCTGTTACCCAAGGATTTCTACTAGCCCTCGTCTATATTTGCAAATATAGTTAAGTTGTAATATATTGCGTTTTTGCTCAATCTGTATACTTCTCTTTCTAAATTATCTTTTGTTTCATCTTGTAATATATACTCTGAAACAATAAATATACACGCAGTGTGCCTCGTAATGCCTGATAATTCCAATAAATATCAGACGCAATCAGTTTTTTGACCTAGCGCAACCAAGAGCATTATATCAGTCTCATAAGAATACAATGCGATCACTGACGCATTACAATATATTTCATAGGTTCGTTTCTCTCTCGTGGCTTCCGAACATTTCTTGTTGGTCGGGCGACTGTCAGATTGCTGTCACCACTTACATCTACATCTGTATACATACCCCGCAAGCCACAATATGGTGTGTGGAGGAAGGTACCTTACGCTGTTTTCGGAGCGAGTACTCCGTTCCCCGTTGGGTTGAATTACTGCGTCGCGGCCGGTAACTTACTTGCATCAATTTTTCATCCATATAAATAAAATGCTTATCCCCACTTGCAGCTTTAATTCCGTCGCTTACCAAATATTTTTCCAACATAGCCCTAACCTCATCACTTTGTAGAAGGAAATGAAAGAAGCGCATGTTCGGTCAATACGGTCGTACCGTCACTGCAAACAAATAAGCAGCTATCTAAATAAAAGTCGGAACTTTTAATATACCTCGTATTTTAGCATCTTTATTTACACACAAAAGTGTAGTTTGTGGCAAATTTCTGATATTCGACACAAAATTGCCGTTTGCATTGAAGGCGCATGTCTGCAATTTCTGAAGGACGCGATACTGTTTATTTACATATCGCGTTTCGTTATTCCCGCTGATTTTCACAAAGGACATTCATGTAATACCAAAACTGTAAAAAATAGTTTTACTGAAAGGAAAATGCAGTAATAGTTATCTTTTCTGCATGCGATTGTTTAATGTATAGTCTTTAAGAGTTTCTGTTGTCTATAATTATTTTATCATGTATTTCTAAACCTTATATTAAGGACATTTGACGTGAAATAGCATTACCGCTTTAAAGATAAGTTCTTATCCGTGGAACGAAATAAATAAGTTAGGTTTATTTCATTATTTTTACTCAACAATGTCCAGCTGAAGTCAGTATAAGAAAACTGGTTTCAAATCATGTTTTTATTGAAATTGTCTTAATGTAAATGCGTCAACCTGTGATTGTACACATTGCTTTGCCAAATAACTCAGTACAGTAAAAAACTTAAATGTGTAACTTACAGTTTACGGAAGACACAAATATTCGAGAGTGCCACAACTTAAGCTCATGCTATGTGCAATTTCAGACTAGTAAATGGTTCCTGTTCTCAGAGTGGAAAAGGTGTGTATTGTTCTAGATTTCTTTGTGATTTCTGTGGACTTTCCGAGATTAGCAGCAGTGTTACTTTTGTTTTAATACTGAAGAATGCCTTTCTGCACGAGTAAATGAGAAAATGAATTAACTGACGATGTGACATTAGTTCATATATACAATTGAGACTAAAAAGAAACCCGAACTCGAAACTTTTTCAATAAACGATACTAGACGACAAAGTATCTAAAGATTTATTTACATGATTCTCCAGGCTTTTCACAGTAACGACCAGGGAAACGCAAAGATCACAACCGTATTATGCGAACAAGCATTGCAACACTGCCGACGGGTTAACTTTATTCTTCAATAAATTCTTCAATTTGAACCGTTTATATGCTACTGCATTAAAATTTCAGGCGAAAATTATCTTAGAGCTTCTTCTGAGAAAAATGAATTCGAGCTTAGCCAGCCAGTTATGTTGCTTTGTTAGTAGAATCAGTCAGCGAGGCATCGCATGGCTTGTGAAAAATTGGGACAGACTCTACTGTGAACACGCTCTGGTTTTCCTCCTGGGACGTGCTGAACTATTCAATGGAGACGTTCGTCTTCTACAAATACTGAAATGGGTGCATAGAAGCGACTTCGTGTAGGATTATTGTGACGTGGTTGATTGCTCACGGCACGTTTGCATAATTATATTTTACGTGAGTTCTTAGACTTATGCACACGAGATACTCAGCAACTGCATTTCAAGTAAGGAAGATTGAAACTTGCTCGATTTCAAAATTTGGTTGAAGCAAGTGGGACTTAATACCCATTTTCTGCTCGTCCATCCTAGTCTGCAAGTAATTTAACCCTTTTACACAGTATCTTATGAGCTCACGACTTTATATTGAAAGGTGGTGAGTCACTTTCAATATTTTTAAAATTATTTTAAAATAACACATGATGTAGTTTGTAATGAACTAAGTCTGTTCAGTGCTTAAAAAATAAACGCAAAGGGGCTATATATGTTTCAATAAAAAGAACGGACAAAGCACATACGTAAGTATTTACTTATTCGTGACGAAGCTAAAATAAAAGAAAATACAGAAAATAAGAGACACACCTGCTGTGTGGCAGCTCACAGCGCGCACATAGCCCGCCATATATATGACGATAAAATATAGCTCGCTTTCAGGCGCTGGTAAACACGGGTAGCCGGCGGAGAAATAAAAGCAGGAATGCCTGTTTAACTATAGATAACTAAATTCTCGTAAAATTTACGATTCCAGTTGGAACCTCTTCGCGGTTCCCGCCAGTCTACAGACTTGAGTGACACTTGCTCTTGAGTAACTTTACGGCAAAACATAGTTGTTAACAATGGCGGAATTATTAATTGCCCGACTTCTTCAGTGGTTTGCTGCCTAGTACTCTTGCCGTAAATATTAAGAATGTTTAATAATGGTGTGCCTCTTTTCTAATATTTCTTGTGAGTCAGTACCGCCATTAGACTTTTTTATTTGCAGTGTTACATTTACACGATCATGATTTCGGCTTTAATGTGCCATTATAAAGTGCTTTCTGAAAGCATATTAGAGAATAACAGTGAGATACATAAGTGATATAACCATAAGAATCCATATTTATAATGCTTGCTTACAATGTTATACAGTGCCTAGGATGGCATATTGTCGTATTTAAAATACACTATCAGACACATTGCCTAAGGGTCAATATTTCCGGTAAAAGCCTAGTGCTTCGTTTTATCACGGAGTATACCATCTTAATTAAGTGGCAGTTGGCTAAGTGTCACATTGTCTTGGTCAAAGAAATTCCTGTTACAAACCGATGACTTTTTCTTTTAATCTTTGGACTCACTGTCCGGTAGGATAGGAAAGGTTAGGAGCAATTTATTTTCTTTTGTAGTTGTTACGTCTTTGCAGTAGCTGTTTATCTTAGTATACAATAAAGTTGTCTGTTCATAAACATAAATAGTAACAAATCTCTCGATAATATTCAGTGCATCCATAAATACAACAGTCCAGCTACTCATTGACATTGTTTGAAGGAAATTTTAGTAGATAAATATACAGCTCTGTACGTGAGGTTAACACATTACTAACTCTAAATTGCGTAATTTTGCCTCAATTCAGAATTAATATAATACAGTGCAATTACTTATTCTACTCATTCATTTAAATATAACATAATATAAAGAGTAGAGATATCCTAGTATTAATTAACCAGTGAGGTTTGAGGCGATATTTATGATGTACATATCATCAGGCATGTAAATCCTGTTATATGTGGTTGAACATTACTTTGGAATAAGTGCAAATAACACGGGTATGTGAACCATGTCTTGTATATAAAAGCATTTAAGCAATTAAAGGAATAAAACGATTTCATGTTAAACAGCACGTCTAAATATAATATAAAGAGTAGAGATATCGTAGTATTTGTTAATTTTTGGTAAGATACTATTACGAATGTGAGTGCACCGTGGTACTGATGTATCTGAATAATCAAAGCTTCTATAATGATTTATACCGTTCCGAAATATAGTTCGGACCGTGGTACACGTTCCCAGTGGTCGCACAAAGGCAAAAACATTTTGAATTTCGAAGTTCATTAACGAAAATTCTACTATAAATTGTGAACTAACGCCAAGCGTTCTGATTCGCATTAATTATTCCTGCAGACTGAAGTATAGCGTATTACTATAAGCGTTGCCTGGACGTTCTCTTCCTTTGTAGAATCGGTACACGTGGGTCAACGGTCCACTAAACAAAGCAATCATGAGAATAAACGAAAAGTTCTCCTAAATGTCTGCACTTGCACGTACCTGAAAACTGAAACGTCGATAGAAATGTAATCACTCAAGGAAAATCGATTAAGCAACCTAAAAAAGCGCAGAGATAGAAATTATAACACCCACATAACACAAAATAAGGAGTGGAGCGTATCCATTTCTATCTCACATGTTCGACGGGCCGCAAGTGCTACTTCGATGTGATTTCCGTTCCCTAACCACTCTTCGCTATGGAGGTGGCAGAGTTCTCAAACAAGCGTACTGTGTCCTGATCAACCTCTTGAATATACCCTTTGTCTACGTCCCGAACGAGTTGTATAGGTAACCTCCCTGTTCAAGAGCTAATATTTTAAAACTGGCAAACCTTTCACCCAAAGAAAAGACTCACCCTCCGTTTAAATTACTTCACATATAGGTGGGAAGCAAGAATGGATATAAATGGATATACACTTATTCACTGTCATTCATTGAAATTGACTAACACACAGTTTGGGGAGGAAGGAGTAATGCTGAAACCTTTCTAAGTCAGTGAAATGAATACATCGACAAACTTCTGCTTCGTCAAGGTCTGATACTGACATTTCTGTGTAGCGAGCGCCAGAAACAACAACACAGACATGCTAATTACCACGAGTGGGGTATCATGGAGCCCTACCAGCGTGCACGATATTTGTTACCAAATCATTAGCGCTACAGTTGGTGGTGGCACGTTAGCCAGAGCGTTACTGACCTCATCTGCAGCCGCCGCAGTTATCCATGGCCTGCGAGCGGGAGCCGCCTGCCCTACGACCCGGCTGGCATCGGTGCACTACTGTGCGGCGGGCGGGCGCAGTGCACTATTGGCGGCCACGGGGCCCGCTCCACGGGATGTTTAGCAACAGCGGACGCGCCGTCGCTGTCGCTGCCGCCGCATCCTCATTGCCAGCACGGGCGCCACACGCTGGCCTACCGGGCGCAGCCTGCGCTGGCGTCTGACGTCGCCCAGTCGCCACCGAATCCCACGAGAAAGACAGGCCGCGGCGCGTACGTCACAGCTCGTGACGCTGCCGGTCTTGCGAGCTACAGCGACCGTCTCCAGCAGGAGGAGAGCTATTATCTGAGACGCCTTTAATACTTCATAGCTGCGTCGTTATATAGACTCATCCTCTCCGTAACATATGACGAAGTTAAGGCCTTTATTGGGCGCCTTTTCATTGACATGCTGCTTTCTCCCCTGGGCCTGAACGTAACCGAGCGTACACGATCTACACAACTGGCCATTAAAATTGCTACACCAAGAAGAAATGCAGATGATTAACGGGTATTCATTGGACAAATATATTATACTAGAACTAATATGTGATTACACTTTCACGCAATTTGGGTGCCGATATGCTGAGAAATCAGTACACAGAACAACCACCTCTGGCCGTCATAACGGCCTTGATACACCTGGGCATTGAGTCAAACAGAGCGTGGATGGCGTGTACAGGTACAGCTGCCCATGCAGCTTCAACACGATACCACAGTTCATCGAGAGTAGTGACTGGCGTATTGTGAGGAGCCAGTTGCTACGCCACCACTGACCGGACGTTTTCAGTTGATGAGAGATCTGGAGAATGTGCTGGCCAGGGCAGCAGTCGAACATTTTCTGTATCCAGAAAGGCCCGTACAGTACCTGCAACGTGCAGTCGTTCATTATCCTGCTGAAATTTAGGGTTTCGCAGGGATCGAGTGAAGGGTAGAGCCATGGGTCGCGACACATCTGAACTGTAACGTCCACTGTTCAAAGTGCCGTCAATGCGAACAAGAGGTGACCGAGATGTGTAACAAATGGCACTCCATACCATCACGCCAGGTGATGCGCGAGTATGGCGATGACGAATACACGCTTCCAAACACAGATGCGACCGTCATAATACTGTAAACAGAACCTGGATTCATCCGAAGGAATGATATTTTGCCATTCGTGCACCCTGGTTCGTCGTTGAGTACACCTTCGCAGGCGCTCCTGTCTGTGATGCAGCGTTAAGGGTAGCCGCAGCCATGGTCTCCGAGCTGATAGTCCATGTTGCTGCAGACGTCGTCGAACTGTTCGTGCAGATGGTTGTTGTCTTGCAAACGTCCCCATCTGTTGACTCAGGGATCGAGACGTGGCTGCACAATCCGTTACAGCCATGCGTATAAGATCCGTGTCATCTCGACTGCTAGTGATACGAGGCCGTTGGGATCCAGTACGGATTTCCGTATTACCCTCCTGAACCCACCGATTCCATATTCTGCTAACAGCCATTGGATCTCGACCAACGCGAGCAGCAATGTCGTGATACGATAAACCGCAATCGCGATAGGCTACAATCCGACCTCTATCAAAGTCGGACTCGTGATGGTACCCATTTCTCCTCCTGACACGAGGCATAACAACAACGTTTCACCAGGCATCGCCGGTCAACTGCTGCTTGTGTATGAGAAATCGGTTGGAAACTTTCCTCATCTCAGCACGCTCTGAAATGCTAATCATTTGCGTATCACAGCATCTTCTACCTGTCGGTTAAATTTCGCGTCCGTAGCACGTCATCTTCGTGGTGTAGCAATTTTCATGGCCAGCTGCGTCGTTATATAGACTCATCCTCTCGATAACATATGACGAAGTTGAGGCCTTCATTGGGCGCCTTTTCACTGACAGGCTGATTTCTTCCCTGGACCCTGACATGGCCGAGCGTTCACGATGTATGTCGGTCAAGGCGATTGGTGTGAAGTCACTAGTTCGTTGCGGTGGCCAGCATTTCCCGTGGGCCCTGGTGGTCGCCAGCCACGCCCACAAGAAAGACAGGCCGCGGCGGGTACGTCACAGCATGATCTTCCGAGTGCCAATAGCCGTCTCCAGCAGGGAGCGAGTTACTGTTTCAGGGGAGTTTAACAATGAATACAAAAGAAAGAAATAGTCGTATGGCATTGTTCGCTGGGAGGCCCCAAAGGATAGTTTCAGTCGCCTAATAGGGAAGACTGGTCATTCTTCGTGAACAACGGTGCCTTTACTCGACGACTTCACCATGCCAGTCGGAAAGGAAATCTAATTCTTTGGAATAAGGATCGCTATAGCATATTTTTGTGTGTGACGTGTCTGAGAAAAGTAATTAGACTGGCAACACTGCGAGTCAGCTGGCACAAGCCGGCCGAAGTGGCCGTGCGGTTAAAGGCGCTGCAGTCTGGAACCGCAAGGCCGCTACGGTCGCAGGTTCGAATCCTGCCTCGGGCATGGATGTTTGTGATGTCCTTAGGTTAGTTAGGTTTAACTAGTTCTAAGTTCTAGGGGACTAATGACCTCAGCAGTTGAGTCCCATAGTGCTCAGAGCCATTTGAACCATTTTTTCAGCTGGCACAAGCTGTGTTGTTCTACTTGCATTGATAGTTGTGTTCATCCTTTCCGAATACTCAGTCCGAGATTCAGCTCCGTACAGCCATCTGTACCCGTGGTCTAGGCGTAGCGGATTGGTAATCAAAATTTCCTCATTCCCGGGTTCGAATCCCGCAATTGTTTAAATAACTATTGGCGGCCAAAGACTTCCGTCATAAGAAGTCACCCTCATTCTGACAAGTGCCTTTTCAAACAGGGCGGAGGCGCGGATAGAAGTTCAGGGCAGTCCCTTGTCCTAAGGGTGGGAAACTGTCTCTAAAGGCCGGCCGTGATGGCCGAGCGGTTCTAGGCGCTTCAGTCCAGAACGGCGAGATGGCTACGGTCGCAGGTTCGAATCCTGGGTCCTGTATGGAAGTGTGTGATGTCCTTAGGTTAGTTAAGTTTAAGTAGTTCTAAGTTCTAGGGGACTGATGACCACAGCAGTTAAGTCCCATAGTGCTCAGAGCCATTTGAACCATTTTTGTCCCTAAAGGCGGAAGAATCAGCCACGATCAGCAGCATGAGGACGCGGAAGGCAATGGAAAAATGGCTCAAATGGCTCTGAGCACTATGGGACTTCACTTCTGAGGTCATCAGTCCCCTGTAACTTAGAACTACTTAAACCTAACTAACCTAAGGACATCACACACATCCATGCCCGAGGCAGGATTCGAACCTGCAGCCGTAGCGGTCGCGCGCTTCCAGACTGTAGCACCTAGAACCGATCGGCCATCCTGGCCGGCCGGAAGGCAATGGAAATCACTGCATTAACACAGGTAACGTTTATCCAAAGTACATGCGGCCTGTAATTGAAAAAAACGTCATAATGATTCAGGAATGCAGGAATAGCCTCCATTCGGATCTCCAGGAGGGGACTGACAAGGGTGGAGGAGGGAGGGGGGGGGGGGAGGTGACCATGAGAAAAGATTCAATAATCGACAACTTCCTACGAGGCGGGGCGCGGAATGTCAGAAGCTTGAATGTGATAGGGAAACTATAAAATCTGAAAAGAACAACGCAAAGGCTCAATCTAGATATAGTAGGGGTCAGGTGAAATGAAATGGAAAGAAGGCAAGGATTTCTTGTCAGATGAGTATAGGAAAATATCAACGGTAGCAGAAAATGATATAACGGGTGTAGGATTCGTTACGAATAGGAAGGTAAGGACGAGAGTGTGTTACTGTGATCAGTTCAGTGTTAAGGTAGTTCTTATCGGAATCGACAGCACCGGCAACGACTGTTCAGGTATACATGCCGACGTTGCAATCTGAACATGAAGAGACAGAGAAAGTATATGAGGATATTGAAAGGGTAATACAGTATGTAAAGGCCAATGAAAGTCTAATACTCATGGGGGGACTGGACTGGAATGCTGTTATAGGGGAAGGAGTACAAGAAAAGTTTACAGATGAATATCGGCTTGGAAAAAGGAATGAGAGAGGAGAAAGACTAACTGAGTTCTTTATTAAGTTTCAGCTAGTAATAGCGCATAATCTGTTCAAGAATCACAAGAGGAGGAGGTATACTTGGAAAAGGCCGGGTGATACAGGAAAACTTTAGTTACATTACATCAGGGTCACACAGATATTCCGATGTCAATTACTGGATTGTAAGGCGTACCCAGGAGCAGATATAGACTCAGATCACAATATAGTAGTGATGAAGAGTAGGGTGAAGTTTAAGACATTAATCAGGAAGAATCATACGCAAAGAAGTGGGGTACAGAAGCACTAAGGAATGACGAGTTACGCTTGAAGTTGTCTAAGGCTATAGATACAGTAACAAGGAATAGCTCAATAGGCAGCACAGTTGAAGAGGAGTGTACATCTCTAAAAAGGGCCATCACAGAAGTTGGAAAGAAAAACATAGGTACAAAGAAGATAACTGCGAAGAAACCGTGGGTAACAGAAAAAATAGTTCGGTTGACCGATGAAAGAACGAAGTACAAAAATGTTTCGGGAAACTCAGGAATACAGAAATACAAATCATTGAGGAACGAAATAAATAGGAAGTGCAGGGAAGCTAAGACGAAATGGCTGCACGAAAAATGTGAAGAAATCGAAAGGGAAATGACTGTCGGAAAGACAGACTCAGCATACAGGAAAATCAAAACAACCTTCTGTGACATTAAAAGCAAGCGTGGTAATATTAAGAGTGCAACGGAAATTCCACTGCTAAATGAAGAGGAGCGAGCGGATGGGTTGGTTCAAATGGCTCTGAGCACTATGGGACTTAACATCTGAGGTCATCAGTCCCCTATAACTTAGAACTACTTAAACCTAACTAACCTAAGGACATCACACACATCCATGCTCGAGGCAGGATTCGAACCTGCGACCGTAGCGGTTGCGCGGTTCCAGACTGAAGCCCCTAGAACCGAGCGGATAGGTGAAAGAATACATTGAAGGCCTCTATGAGGGAGAAGATTTGTCTGATAATGATGATGATGATGATGATAATGAAGTGAATATCACTGTGCATTCTAGGACTAGTCAGGACTGCTCTAAATTGGGGTTACAAGAAAGAGAGAAATATACACGGCCCACTCACGTTAATGTGATCACCGCGTATGTTCGACATCAACGTGCAATAACCACTCAAAGATGGCAGGTGGCAGCCCTAGAACCGGAGAGTTTATAAAGAGTGTCGGCGGAACACGGAAAACAGTGCAGTCGTTGACTTACAGTTCAAAAGGACATAATCAATTGCTTTCTAGCCAAGGGTGGAGGTACTTCCGAAATGGCTAAGTTTTTAAACTGTTTACGGGCCGTCGTGGTTAAGTGGTGCTATACAAAATCGAGGCACATAGGCCTTAGGATACATCAAATGTATTTGCAACTGCGAGTATGTACAACCATCAACTGTAAAATGGTGTGACGATAGTAAAACTTGTGCGGACCGAGAATTTAACCCGTATTTCGCGCATTTCGCGAGCTGTCGCCTTACCTTTTTTTTATATTATTTTGTTCGTTATCGGTCGTTGCATTCGATGGCGATGGACGTCGGACGACACTCGTTCAAGTTCATCATTGATTCATTCACTCAATATTTTTTTTCTTTACAGAGGGCAGCTAACTCTCTGACCGGACACACGGGGCTCACCATTTGGCTATCCATGCACGACTAACAGCCACGCTCAAACTTTCTTATGTCGTCAATCATGCGCCTACATACTGTACCCGTACATCCGTTATGCATATCCCCGTTCAGTTGACACTTTTACTTGGAAGTCGCTTGTACGTTGTCGGCAGATAAATACAATATTACAGTACCTGTGTTATTATAAATTACGATGTAATATTCCTCCGGACGTGCATACATACATAATGGATGTACGTGTGCAGCAAGGAATAGGCACTGCGGCGACTGCAGCCGCAATAAAATACGTTAAATGTACTCGCAGTTGCTTCACACAAATGTTGTACCATCCAGAATGTCATCGACTCTCCCCCTCAGTGTCTCGCAGCAATCTGCGCTGCAAATGTGGTGTCAGGCTTTTGAGAAGTGTCACGTTAATGTGAGTGGATAGTGTAAATATGCCTTTGCATAGCACGCTAACATCTTTTAAACTAAATTCATCAGAGAGGGGATTTCGTGCCAGACGAGCTTCACGATCATCGTCCCTATTGGCACGATTCCTGTGAATCGTTATTTTCAAAGAAACGACCCTCGCCAATACATCGCTGTGTCTCGGGGTGTCACCTTCCTGGAGACTCGAGAGATTTCCACCAGATATTAAAAACTGTCAGCGGTTTCCAGAAAGAGGAGATTTTTCTGCTTTCTTCTTTTTCTCGTGTATTAATTCTACCCTATAAACCGTAGGTTTGCCTAAATACCAGCGACGGACGCACACAGGAGCGTTATGGTTCGCAAACACGCCGGAACGCGGAAGAAGCAGGCGCCGTCCCGAGTGTGCCGTTTGGCGCAACGCAGAGCGCGAAAAGACGGCCTAAGCCTGCAGCGGCGTCGGCTTCCGCTGGGACGCTTATCCCCCGCGGGCTGTGGCAGCTCCAGGAAGCAAAACAGGCTTACGGCGCACGGCGCACGGCGCACGGCGGGCCCTGAAATACTGGCGGACCCGCCCAGAAGCCGTCTAGCCGCCTGCCTGCTATCCACTCAGCTTACAATCTCTGGGCCGTTAGTGGCCCGGCATTGACAAGTGGCTCACATCTACAGTCGTACTCCTCACTTCAGCACATGCTGCACACATGACGTCTATCGGTTGTTACGTTTTCTTTTCATTTGATAAATCAATAAGGTCCCGTTCGGAAACCATACTGTCCAGTCAGGCAAAATCGCTCTGAGCATTGAGGCAATCATCCCACCAACGCACTAGGTTGACGATGTGCATTTGGTAAAACACCGTATCCTGCTGCGTGAGAAAGTCCGGAAATGCCAGTATGCATGTTCAAAATGGTTCAAATGGCTCTGAGCACTATGGGACTTAACTGCTGAGGTCATCAGTCCCCTAGAACCTAGAACTACTTAAACCTAACTAACGTAACGACATCACACACATCCATGCCCGAGGCAGGGTTCGAACCTGCGACCGTAGCGGTCGCGCGGTTCCAGACTGTAGCGCCTGCATCCATGTCCTCGTCCGATAGGAATCGTCGTCCCTTCAAGGCCTTTTTAAGAGAACCAGGAAGTGAAACACTGTCGAATTAACGTTTTTTTTTTTTTTTTTTAATTCTCTTAAGTTACACTCTAGCCCTTCCTGAACCGCCGGCCGGAGTGGCCGAGTGGTTCTAGGCGCTACAGTCTGGAACCGAGCGACCGCTACGGTTGCAGATTCGAATCCTGCCTTGGGCATGGATGTGTGTGATGTCCTTAGGTTAGTTAGGTTTAATTAGTTATAAGTTCTAGGCGACTGATGACCTCAGAAGTTAAGTCGCATAGTGCTCAGAGCCATTTGAGCCATTTGAACCTTCCTGTACCATAATACATTTCGTTTTTGTGTGTCTGGTTCACATTAACAGGAAAGAAAGAGCATTTCCTAAACAAGTCCGTTGTCAATTCAGCTGTTTTTATCCTGGATGCAGCAGAATTTCTTTGTCTTTGATTTGAAACAGTACTGTATTTTAAGAAGTAATCTAATTACCAGAATGAGATTTTAACTCTGTAGCGCAGTGTATGCTGATATGAAACTTCCTGACAGATTGAGACTCGAACTCGGTACCTTGTAATGTTATGTGAGCCTCACTGCCCCCCTTTTTTTTTTTTTAACTAATTTGTGTCTGATTTTATTCTGAGAAGCACAGTAATGTATGTAAATACCGTAAATGTAAATTTGATTCAAAAAGTACTTGAAGTGAAGTGAAGAGTAGCTGGACAGCAACAAACTCTTTAGCGCGCAATCCTCGCGACTATAGTAGTTGTGAATCTTTGAGTATGGACTCTAAAAAAAAAAAAAAAATAAAATTACCGATTTATTAAAAAAAAAGAGAACTGTTAATCTGTATCTTGTGGAAAGAGGACGTGTAGCTAGGCCGTCGCTCAGAACGTATTGTTACATTTAATGAAAATTAATATTTTATTGATAAAACCGAGTAAAGTATGCGTAAGAGTGGCCAAACATTTATGTACACAAATTTTCTGGAAGTGAAGAATAGAAATATCTTGTTTTTGTAAATGTACAAAGTTCACTAAAATCGAGGAAAAGAAATGCGTTCTCTCTCATTTCATTCAATAAGTAACAACCTCTCACAATTTCTTAATTACAGTAATTTGATTATGTTCTTGTACGATAGTACTTGTACTGAGCAATTTTGATGTGGCCGGACGTCTAGTTTGAAGGAAGTTTGTGTGTTTCTCGTGAAAAGCAGATTGCTGTTTGATCTAATTTACTTACAACGGTGGTCCCTTAGGATGAAAAGCTTCGAAAACTTGGGCTCAAAGCTATCCGCAATACGACCAAGTAACGAACAGAGTCGTATTTTAAACCTTAAAGAACAATAACTTCCTCCAAATTGCAACACGTCAACAACTGGTGCGGAAGCTGATCATTCAAGGAGGCAACAGCCAAAATTCCGCTGATATGAAATTCCTTGACAGATTAAAACTGTGCCGGGTCTAGACTCAAACTCGGGACCTTTGCCTTTCGCGGGCAGTTGTTCTACCATCTGAGCTACCTAAGCACGACTCACGACCCGTGCAAGGTTCGCAGAAGAGCTTCTGTGAAGTTTGGAAGGTAGGAGACGAGGTACTGGCAGAAATGAAGCTGTGAGGACGGGTCGTGAGTCGTTCTTGGGTAGCTCAGATGGTAGAGCACTTGCCCGCGAAAAGCAAAGGTCCCGAGTTCGACTCTCGGACCGGCACACAGTTTTAATCTGTCAGGAAGTTTCAGTAATCTTATTGTTTTCATAGTTCGATATATCATAAATATAATCAGAATTAGGAAGATTAAGTGGTAATAAATTTAAAGGCACCAGAGAACCTCTGTCCATCTCTCTGGCCAGAGTCCAGAGTCACGGTGGTAAATGACAGAGAGCTAGCGTAACTGGTGATAATTGTTGACATAACTACCCCTGCCAATGCCAGTAGCAGATGTTATAAAACCTATCTATAAAGACTTCGCTAGCAAAAACTTGCTTCCTAAATGCATCGATGGCAGAACTCCAAATCCCGAAGAAAGTTTCAGTAACTGTGTATGGGAACGCTTGCCTAAAACAGTATTTGTGGCCCTCAAATCCATAAAAGCAGTGTTGTGCTTCAATTATGAGTCAGCCAGCAGGTCGAAAGTTTTCAGTGATATAGGCATGGAACCTGGGGTGAAGACGAAGAATGTACTTCTGTCAGTTGATCAGCTGAGGATGCAGAAGGCTGAGAATAGTTCCCTACAAATGGCAAAAGAGGCCAGAATAATTGGCATATTTAAAAAAATTATATCTAAATATTTGTCAAACGTTTTATGTGATTACAATATTACTAGTACATTTTAATGAAAGTGTTCCAATTAACCTCTGTATGAAGCGTCACTGCCATAGGAGTATTTGTTTCAGAGAAAATTGTACCTAAAGCTAGAAAATTCACTCTTTCGGGAAAATGCATCAAAAGTTTTTGATAAAATCTTTTCAGTTTACAAAATGGTTCAAATGGCTCTGAGCACTATGGGACTTGACATCTGAGGTCATCAGTCCCCTAGGACTTAGAACTACTTAAACCTAACTAACGTAAGGACATCACACACATCCATGCCCGAGGCAGGATTCGAACCTGCGACCGTAGCAGTGGCGCGGTTCTGGACTGAAGCGCCTAGAACTGCTCGACCACCCGGCCGGCTCTTGAGACCTCAAATGCGGTTCTTGCAAGGCGCAGTGGGCCCAGACTTCGTATTGATGGACAATAGTGTTTGATCTCATAGAGCACTGGTGGTTGATGTTTTCTCGGAAACGGAAGATATTACACGCATGGCTTGTGCTGCTCACTCTTCCGATTGAATCCAATTGGGCATATCTGGGATGCACTGCGAGGACGGGTTTCATCACGTCAGCATCCAACAATCACTGCCCAAGACATGCGAGCAGCTCTACAGAGAGAATGGGCGTTATTGCCTCAACATGGGATTTATGACATCATTCACTGCATGTTGTCAGGCATGTGTTGCTGCCAGACGTGGTCACACCCCATAATAAACACATTAATCAGTTGTCGGAATGTGTGTGCAAATCCGTAAAGTTGTAAAAAAACGAAGAAGATTTCTGTCTACTGTTACACATGTTGCAGTTATTTATGTTCTGTATTCTTCACATTGTTTCTACGTTATTGTTTATACTGTTTAATAGCAAAATAAATGCAACCTTGCAAAAATTCCGTTTGTTGCTTCAACTTTGGACACCAGTATACTTCGTTGGCAAGTACCTTGGTGAAAATGTTTCCAAGCTAGGGTTGGTGTCATTCTACAACATGGCTGATGCCCGGCGAAGGCAGCGAGAAACTAACGTATAGGTCAGGTGGAGGCAAATGTTTCACACCGAACGTACATGCGTATCGTAGGACACGACACGCGGCAACAGGGACATTATTGTCTTAACAGTGCTGTACCAATTCTCAGTCCACGTGTTTATTGCTTGTTTATGTCGGCATTGTTACTGATGGATGGTTTTTTCCATTTTCTATAATAACACAATATTAAAGCAAAGTAACTTTTACAAATCAGAATTACTTCACTTTTTTTAAAAAATGGTTTATTTAAAAACGAAAAATTTTAGCGCTGCTGCTGTGGTTAATTTATATTTGAATTCCTTACTTGATTATTAGCACTCGTCTTCAGGCCACGAGTGGCCTACCGGGACCATCCGACCGCTGTGTCATCCTCAGAGGAGGATGTGGATAGGAGGGGTGGGGTCAGCACACCGCTCTCCCGGTCGTTATGATGGTATTCTTGACCGAAGCCGCTACTATTCGGTCGAGTAGCTCCTCAATTGGCATCACGAGACTGAGTGCACCCCGAAAAATGGCAGCAGCGCATGGCTGCTGGGTAGTCACCCATCCAAGTGCCGGCCACGCCCAACAGCGCTTAAATTCGGTGATCTCGCGGGAACCGGTGTATCCACTGCGGCAAAGCCAAAAAAATAAAAAAAAAATATTGTAACAGAAACCAAACTAATAGCAAAAAGCACCAGTTATTCAAAACTCAAATACCGGTACCGGTTTTAACAGGTCGGTTTTTTGCATCCCTCGTGACCCGTGACACAGGCGTGAGCCCACGCCGCGCACGTGTCTGGCCTCCGTGGTGTGTTGTGCCGTGGCGCGGCGTACGGCGTCCACCCAGGGGTGGGGGATGAGGGGTGACCACTCGGCCCGAGTGGAGGCACTCGTCCTCGGCGGACGGCCATTCAAGCCGGCCTGGGCAGGCGTGCACGTGGCGAATGCGCCACCGTGCTTTCCAGGTTCACCTCTGGCACGCAACGAACTTTCACTTCATTAGCGACGTCCGCTTCCTAAGGCAAAGGTTTGCCACCATTCTTGGAGCTTTTTCCCTGATCTAGAGCAAATGATTGTCAACAAAGTGTAGCGCCTAATAAATTTCCGATTGTTAAATTCTTTTGAATGCACCAAGTTTTTTAATGACGAAACGCGAAATGTAGATTTTCAAACCGGAAATAACACACAAAGTAAAATACAGGGTGATAAAAAAGTCAGTATAAATTTGAAAACTTAATAAACCACGGAATAATGTAGATACAGAGGTAAAAATTGACACACATGCTTGGAATGAGATGGGGTTGTATTAGAACAAAAAAAAAAAAAAAAAAAAAAAAAAAAAAAAGTTCACAAAATGTCCGACTGATGGCACGTGAAAGATCTCTTGCGCGCGTGGTTTGGTGATGACCGTGTGCTCAGCTGCCACTTTCGTCATGCTTGGCCTCCCATGTCCCCAGACCTCAGTCTGTGCGATTATTGGCTTTGGGTTTACCTGAAGTCGCAAGTGTATCGTGATCGACCGACATCTCTAGGGATGCTAAAAGCATCATCCGACGCCAATGCCTCACCGTATCTCCGGACATGCTTTACAGTGCTGTTCACAACATTATTCTTCGACTACAGCTATTGTTGAGGAATGATCGTGGCCATATTGAGCATTTCCTGTAAAGAACATCATCTTTGCTTTGTCTTATGCTAATTATTGCTATTCTGATCAGATGAAGCGCCATCTGTCGGACATTTTTTGAACTTTTATATTTTTTTGGTTCTAATAAAACCCCATGTCATTCCAAGCATGTGTGTCAATTTGTACCTCTCTGTCTACATTATTCCGTGATTTATTCAGTTTTCAAATTTATACTGACTTCTGATCATCCGGTATATTTGCCCATTTTCCCGCAATAGAATAAATTTAAGACTTTTAAAAATTAGATTTTTGAAAACGTAGTCAGTGATCTTAAAAGTAGTTAAAATTAAAATTTAAAACAGTCTTGATCGCAATCTTGTTAAAGTATTTTTTTTATATATATTGGAGTGAGTGACTGGTTTCGACTCTATGAAAGAGTCATCTTCAGACTCTGTAAATATATATTGCCAATGTAGTATAGACGTTATAATAATCATATAAAATATATAAAAATAAGATAAATAGTAATAAATTATACCCAGACTGGTGGATAGACACTGCTAGATGAGTTCCGTCGACTCTCGACGCTCGTGTAACTGCTGACTGTGCATGGAGGGAACGGGTATATAATTTTAATTAACATTGTGTTTATACTAGTTGCTGGTGAGGAGGAAAGTTAGTTATTAGTATTTTATTAATGATCTCATTCATAAGCAGCCATATCACAGTCATCACAGTCGCTCAAAGAAGTTATAACTAAGCTTTACTTGTTTAATAAGAATAGGACGATGACTCTCCTTGTCGGCAGTCTCGATGATTCGAAGCGATCTGCAATCCTGTGTAAATAAAATGTCTTGGTTTCCTTGCGTTGCGTAGTCAGTCGGGAAACCTCAGATCAAGCGGAAATTTTGCTTCGATAGAGTTTAATTATCCGATGAAATAATGGAGCTCTTCGATCTAATAATTGCAGGTTCGTTTCCAATTCATCGGAAGTTCCCTTCTGATTACCAACGAAACGACACCTCCGTGCAAGTTTATAATTAGGGAATACATATATAATGGAACTCCTTACACACCTTTGATATATATGCTCAGTATATATTTTCTTCAGTAGCATACAATATATTTTCAATGTCTTTCTTCCAGTAATCTCGATAGCAAAATTACAATTATTCAATGCGGCTATCCGGCACGGAGAACATCCTAGAAGTCCTCTCAACACACCAGAGAGAATATTACAAAGAGTAATTATGCGTTCATGGAATAGTAATAGTACTGTACTACTTTGGGCATCGATTCTGCGAGTATATAGATAGTCAAGTAGGAAACGTAATTCACTCATAGAACTGTGCAGGAATAATTAGTAGAATATAAAGAGATATTACAGGTATTAGTAGGGCTGGTCACATCCACCGTTCTGAGAATATCATAAGTAGCCAATCAGAAGAACACGTTCATGATTAGGTAACTTAATACATACGAAGGAGCAGTTACAGTTGGAATACATCGTAACGTCAATTTTTTATCATTATTCGTCAGTGAATATAAATTATAATATTAAAACGGTTCATTGGTATGAAATAAGGCATAGCGTATGCTGCCCTCTAAAACTCAGAACTACAAAATCTGCACCAAAGATTGTCGTTGTCTCAGCGTTTACGTGGATAATCGAGGGTTGCCATGGAAGTGGCGTCATGTTCCGCTGTGGACGTAAGAGGTGCTGTCAAAGATTGTACTAGGGCGAGATACGTCGTATGTTACAGTTATGTGATGCCATAGAAATACGGTTAATTTTGCTCTCTTCTGACGTCAGCGCCATGGGAAATAACTGTACAATGGCGGAATCACACCAACATTTCTGTAATAGCACCGGAACGATATTACTAAAGTGCATCGATAGTTGTCAAGGAAACGGCGTCCTAGCCCCGTGAGGCAAGGATCAGATGATCAGACATTATTGTGTACTGCGAATGATATCTCAAGGGTTGACAATTCGACCATAAAAACAGTGTTTGCATAGATATGTCGGCGGTTGCCATGGAAATAGCATCTTATTCTCGCTGCGACGATCTATGGTGCTGTAACAAGGCTGTAATTGTCAGAATTTGATGCCTTTGTCAATATTAGCATAGTATACGTCATTATGACAAATGGCAAATTTCTTGGAGAGACAAAACTTTTCGTCCCCATTAGCCAAGGGTTTATTCAGTGGGGTCTTGAAATTGCTATGAAAGCCCGTTTCACGCACCAGATCGCTACTGACTAAAGCAACATGTGATTTCTTCATGTGGGTTCACACCCTCGACTCGGGTGGTAAAACAATTCTTCATGTGCGCCATAGGCTGACGGAAAAGAAAATTTATATGCACGAATTCTATTACGTCATCTACTGCAGTACTCATATGAAATTATATGGTTCCAGCGACTTTTTAAGTCTCAGACATCTATGATGTATACATGCAGACAGAAGCGACGAACGAAATTCATTTGATTAAAACACCTATGTCTGTATTTCAGGCTAGACACCCCGTTTCGTTCGATGCTGAGGTGCTATTCCAATACAGTTGGAGAGCCTCTGCAATGTTGTTCTAGTTTAGGGGGAGTATTAAGCTGGCTCATGAGTGAATGATAATTTACACTTAGAAATGTGCTTTTGTTTCCGTGCAGTTGTACAAAGTTGTAGTGGTTAGCGCATCTGCCTAGTGAGCAGGAGACACGAGTTCGAATTCTGGCCGTTGTACAAATTTTCATTCCTCACTCATATACAGGGTGATTCAAAAATGCATGTAAATATTTTAAGGGTGTATTTGTGAGGTAAATATAAGACAAAAATGTTCTATAAATGTTTTTCCATAAACGTTTAATTCCAGAGTTATCGTTAAATACGAAAGTCATGTCCGTATCAAAACGACGGCAGTGCAAGCAGCAGGATGCCATATTCTGGTACGTAATTCACATACGTATCTCCCAACAGTTGATTCGAAACTGCATGAATAGTGTTTGTTTTTGTTTGCACGTGATGTTTACTCCTACTGTACGGAAGATGGCGCTGATGTTGTTGGTAACGGAAAAGTACGTCCTGTCGTTCATTCATCGTCGGAAGGCTAAAGGTTTCGTGCACATGATGTACTCAAACAGTGAGTATGCTGATATGCACCTTGTGTATGGTGCAGCAGATGGAAATGCACTTGCAGCAAGACGAAGGTACAGTGAGCTGTTTCCAGGAAGACGGTTACCAAGTCATCAGACGTTTGTATCTGTGGACAGACGTATGCGGGAGTATGGCATTCGTCCTGGGCCACATTCAGGTCGACCACTTGAGCATGCAGTGAACGTCGAGGAACATGTTTTGGACCTGGTAGACCAAGATCCATCTATCAGTACGAGACACATTAGTGCAGCTGTACGACTTCCACAATCTACTGTATGGCGGCTGCTTCGGAGACAACAGTTGCATCCATTTCACCTGCAAAAAGTGCACGAATTGACACCTGAAGACTATCCTCGCCGTCAGCAATTCTGCCAGTGGTTACAAGAGCGTCATTTGAATGATCCAATGTTCATTCGGCGGATATTATTCACAGATGAGGCCATGTTTACTCGTGCGGGTGTAATCAATTCGCATAATATGCACCAGTGGGCTGTCGAGAATCCTGGCGCCAGAATTGTGCGTGGATATCAACATCAATTCTCCATAAACATTTGGTGTGGTATTGTGGGGAATTACTTACTCGGACCTCATGTTCTGCCTCCAAGGCTGAATGGGCACGCGTACTGCGAATTTTTGGAGGGAGAATTGCCTGGATTGTTACAGGATGTCCCTCTTGCAACACGAGCCACCATGTGGTTTATGCACGATGGTGCTCCCGCCCATTACAGCCGCAACGTAAGGGCGTACCTCAATTCTGCGTATCCACATCGATGGATAGGTCGCGGAGGACCAATTGCTTGGCCAGCCAGATCACCTGACCTGAACCCTTTAGACTTTTATTTATGGGGCCGACTAAAGACATTGGTGTATTCTTCTGCAGTACCGAACAGAGAAGTGCTACAACAAAGAATTGAAGGTGGTTGTGAAATTATTCGTGGAGAGTTGAACGGACCGTGTAATGTGCAGAGATCATTGATGCGACGAGCACGGGTCTGTCTGCAAGTTCAGGGACAGCATTTTGAACATGCATTGCATTAAGATTTGTGCAAATACAGTACAGTACAGTACAGTCTGTAAAATGCTTCAATTTTCCTTAGTTATTGGGCATTGCTGTAGTTCAATCAACAGGACCTAAATTAATACAGTGTTCGCGAGGAACTGTTTCAGTTTGTTACGTCACGTTTATTTATCAGTTTGCGTTGTTAGTCCAAATGCACTGTAATTAAACTGTGAACTCTGGGAATTAAATACCTTACGTTGTATTGAATGTATTATCCTGTTTTGTTCATAACTCTGTAATAAGCCAAGTATGGAAAAAATTGTATAGAACATTTTTGTCTTATATTTACCTCACAAATACACCCTTGAAATATTTACATGCATTTTTGAATCACCCTGTATATAGGGTGTTACAAAAAGGTACGGCCAAACTTTCAGGAAACATTCCTCACACACAAATAAAGAAAAGATGTAATGTGGACACGTGTCCGGAAACGCTTAATTTCCATGTTAGAACTCATTTTAGTTTCGTCAGTATGTACTGTACTTCCTCGATTCACCGCCAGTTGGCCCAATTGATGGAAGGTAATGTTGACTTCGGTGCATGTGTTGACATGCGACTCATTGCTCTACAGTACTACCATCAAGCACATCAGTACGTAGCATCAACAGGTTAGTGTTCATCACGAACGTGGTTTTGCAGTCAGTGCAATGTTTACAAATGCGGAGTTGGCAGATGCCCATTTGATGTATGGATTAGCACGGGGCAATAGCCGTGGCGCGGTACGTTTGTATCGAGACAGATTTCCAGAACGAAGGTGTCCCGACAGGAAGACGTTCGAAGCAATTGATCGGCGTCTTAGGGAGCACGGAACATTCCAGCCTATGACTCGCGACTGGGGAAGACCTAGAACGACGAGGACACCTACAATGGACGAGGCAATTCTTCGTGCAGTTGACGATAACCATAATGTCAGCGTCAAAGAAGTTGCTGCTGTACAAGGTAACGTTGACCACGTCACTGGATGGAGAGTGCTACGGGAGAACCAGTTGTTTCCGTACCACGTACAGCGTGTGCAGGCAATATCAGCAGCTGATTGGCCTCCACGGGTACACTTCTGCGAATGGTTCATCCAACAATGTGTCAATCCTCATTTCAGTGCAAATGTTCTCTTTACGGATGAGGCTTCATTCCAACGTGATCAAATTGTAAATTTTCACAATCAACATGTGTGGGCTGACGAGAATCCGGAAGCAATTGTGCAATCACGTCGTTTTCTGTGAACGTTTGGGCAGGTATTGTTGGTGATGTCTTGATTGGGCCCCATGTTCTTCCACTTACGCTCAATGGAGCACGTTATCATGATTTCATACGGGATACTCTACCTGTGCTGCTAGAACATGTGCCTTTACAAGTACGACACAACATGTGGTTCATGCACGATGGAGCTCCTGCACATTTCAGTCGAAGTATTCGTACGCTTCTCAACAACAGATTCGGTGACCGATGGATTGGTAGAGGCGGACCAATTCCATGGCCTCCACGCTCTCCTGACCTCAACCCTCTTGACTTTCATTTATGGGGGCATTTGAAAGCTCTTGTCTACGCAACCCCGGTACCAAATGTAGAGACTCTTCGTGCTCGTATTGTGGACGACTGTGATACAATACGCCATTCTCCAGGGCTGCATCAGCGCATCAGGGATTCCATGCGACGGAGGGTAGATGCATGTATCCTCGCTAACGAAAGACATTTTGAACATTTCCTGTAACAAAGTGAAGTCACGCTGGTACGTTCTGTTGCTGTGTGTTCCCATTCCATGATTAATGTGATTTGAAGAGAAGTAATAAAATGAGCTCTAAGATGGAAAGTAAGCATTTCCGGACACATGTTCGCATAACATATTTTCTTTCTTTGTGTGTGAGGACCGCTTTCTGAAAGTTTGGCCGTACCATTTTGTAACACCCTGTATATATATATATATATATATATATATATACACATATATATATATATGGAAGTGAGCGACTACCTGTACCTCGTGACATACGAGTATACCAATGTTAGAAAACCACTTTATGTGTTTTGTAGTAATCACTGTTCTATTTTATTGTAATTGTGATGTTAGGAGGTCAGGTTTCAAGTACCATACAATTGAACACGAGACAGTACTTTTACCACTGACACAGAAGGATCTTGATAAACCTACGATACATTCTATTTACCAGTAACGTGTGTGATGTCTTATTGTATGCTATTTTAACATACAATGTGTAATGTTTTTGCTAATATTAATGAGATGGTACTTATTTCATGCACACATTCTGCCCAGGCAACTGTAGCTCTTTTTGCGGGTACACATCGACACTCGGTAAAATGTACGGTACAGGCGTATCGTTTGAGCGTGGCCTGGTACCGCATTCTTATAACAAATGCGTTCATTTCCGTGGAAATGAAAGGAATCGTTCGGTTGTTTAAACCTTAATCAAGGACTTCTGAACCGTTTGGCAACTGCATTATATCTGTTTGATGTTTACACAGTATAGTAAGGTATGTGCAAGACGATTTATGTAGATTTACGACTTGTTCCCACATAGCACTAAATACTGTTAAACTACAAAAGCCAACATTTCCCCGATGCACCTGTAAGTAATCTATTAGAAGTAAATTGATATGTTTAACGACGTTAAGAATGTGTTCTTCCTTTTTACCTTGTATTAGATCGTTGACATACCATTGCAAGCATTTGAAAATGGCCACAGGCCGAAACAGGCTAGTAATTAAATATGTGATTCATATGCATAAAAAATGGCTGGCAGTCTACGACGCACGTAAGAAAACATCACAAATTAAAAAAATGGCTCTGAGCACTATGGGACTCAACTGCTGAGGTCATTAGTCCCCTAGAACTTAGAACTAGTTAAACCTAACTAACCTAAGGACATCACAAACATCCATGCCCGAGGCAGGATTCGAACCTGCGACCGTAGCGGTCTTGCGGTTCCAGACTGCAGCGCCTTTAACCACACGGCCACTTCGGCCGGCTCACAAATTACCAAACTTAGCTGCAACAGACCGAGCAAGGCCTAACGCACGACAGAAGAAGCTCAAGAAGAAGAGAAATTACGTCGAATCTATGAAGCCACGCACGAAGAAAGTAAAATTTCGTTTCCACATGCTCCGGCGCAGGGACGTGACGTCACATGTCTACAAAAGTCAAGTGCAACCGGCCGTTGTCGGTTCCTGTCAACCGCTATAGCTTTCGCTCTCACGATGGAAGATTGTTACACAGCCTTTTCAGTACCGAAATCTCGGTGCCATTCACTTTCATGCGCTCTTCCTTTCGATGAAAATTATTAGTCTTTTTAGTATCTCTATCGCCTTCCTGTGAAGTCTGTCGTAGTAGTCGCTCGTGGCAGCCGGTATCTCGGTCTTATCGAGTTTGATGGTTTCTTAATTGCAACCTGTGTCCCGCAACAGACTATCGTTCTATTTTTCCCTTTATGTTCTTCTAGTCGTTTTGCCACCATTGCACCATTGTCTTAAGCACCCAGAAGTTCCATTATCTTTATGTACTTCCTTCAGGCCTCCGCGGCTACGTGATATCCTCTGAATCTCTGCCTTTTCCATGGTATGTGAGCTTTCTGGACCAAAGTAAAGTGTTCCTGTTGCTTACGGAAGGGTTTGTGAACTACAGCGACAGATGGTTTCTGCACCGTGCTATCAGTAACCCAGAAGAAGTCTGTTAGTACTAAACACAGGTCTTCATTCGAGGAAAAAATTTCCAAGAATGTAAGTTTGGAGCGCAGCATTGTATGGCAGTGAGATACGGACGGTGGGAAACTCAGAACAGAAGCATCTGAGAGAAGAATGTTGAAATGATGGACTGATATGATAAAGAATGAGGAGTTCCAGGAAGAATCGGCGAGGAAAGGAATATATGGAAAATATGAGAAGAAGAACAGCATCAGGCAATAACTTCCATGGTATTAGAGGGAGCAGTAAATGGTAAAAACTGTAGAGGAAGATAGAAATTGGAATATACCCAGCAAATGATTGAAGAAGTGGGTCGCAAATCCTACCCTGAGATGGAAAGGTTAACGCAGGACAGGAATTCGTGGCGAGCCGCATACGAAAATTAAAAAAAAATGCCTTTAATCATTTTCATTAGCGACCAACGATGGTAATCAGACCTTCGTATAAGTTACATTCACCCTTGGAGATATTCTCGGCAGATGGTGACGAAACATTTGGTTTCTTCAAGGAATTCATTCAGCACGAAGTAAAAACCAAGGAAACTTCTCTGTGATACTTCCGCACTGGAGCTAGAAGTTGTCGCTAATAGATGGCTCTACATGAATTTACATACTCTGGAGCAACCCAGACAATTCGGTTTAAATATATTTATACAATACAGAAAAAGAAATTATTACGCCATAAATTCGTGTAACAGACTGTCGTCAGAAACACACTGCGTACTTGAGCCTCGTCGAACATACGATGAAGCATGGTAGTCAGGTAGCAGTCTAGACTGAGCGTTAAAATCTTTAACCCAATTCGATCAAGACAACTGCCACAACGATTCTTTTAAAAGTAACGTGAACAATTTCTAGAACCACCTTATCTGGTTCTTTTCAGTTTCCTCATAATTGACGGCTGCACTTTAGACCGTAACCGTCGTCCGTCTTTGAGAAGAGGTAGTGGCAACTGCGCACCTGTTTAATACGACCCAAATCCGAGTAAGCAAGGTTATGAAGGAAGCAAATCCGCATTAGCATAGCAGAACCTCGAATAGAGATTTCACCTTAAATTAAATGATGATACGGAGTACATGACTTGGCGTCACTATGTAACACGACCCTTTTTTAACTTTTATTTTAAGTTTTTCTTTTTTCTTTTGTGATCCACCAGAAAGCGAAATGTACCGCGGCTGTCTTTTGCTAATGAGCTAACTTCCAAGCGTAGGGTCGCGGCTTTACATCCGCGTGAACTAGTAATACACTCTCATTACACCTGTGTATAAGGAGTAGTTAATATCACGACAACTAGAGAGTGGAATAGATTAATTTTAATAAGCTTAATGACGTTGGATGTAAAAAAAAATGCTTAAATGGGACGTAAAGGTATTTGGATTATTATTAAGGCTGTGGTATTATTCCGAAAAAATTTAATGGGAGATAAGCTGGGACTATTTCGTACTCAATTTTCACGTACGCAGTACTTCTTACCATAATCTTTAATGACAACAAGACAATCGCTAAACCATAACGCTTGAATGCAATACTTGAACGAGAAACAGTACCACCTTACCTCGTGGTTTTTTCTTTACTTAGAAAACCTTACACCTGCTAAAAAATACTGCCCCCATTCATGAAGCGACAGACATAGGGAGTTGTTTCTGCAGATTCACTCAAAATCATTAACAGGTTTTGTGGTGAAATATAACTACTTGCCTTTAATGAAAAATTAAACATGCGACAAAAATTTTTCACTTTTGCAACTATAATTAGGCAATTATTCAAAGAGAAATAAGAAAAACTGTTACCTCTCATAAATACTGCAAGATCCTATAAGTCAGATCAACCGTGAACTGTGGTAGAGCGACCATTCCAATAAACCAGCAAAAATTTTATTTTTGGACTGTAACTTTTTAATTACTTTTCAGAATCAGAATAATTCAGTCAAACGTAAGAAATTAAATAATCACTTTTTCTCTATTACGCTGTTGGCATTTCATTCGTGCTTCAGTTAAGTAATATTAGCATTATTGCACAAATATTTATACTACCTGTAATTATTCTTTGACTAACATGAATTTGAAAAAATGATATGGGATCAAGGAAATGAAAGTCTTGAAGTAACAGTAGTACACGTTACTACAAATCACGCAAATATACTGCCCAGAATCAATTAACATGACTTATGTTAGAACAACTGATCCTCCTTTCAAATTTCTAAGCAGAAAGGAAGAGCTTTCTGTCAATTGAAGGATACACGAGTGAACAGTGATCAATTAACGTACCGGGAGCGGCTCAAATACGTGACGGTTTTGAAATAAAAGTAACTTCAGCGTTTTCTGAAATTTTTTTTTGTTTGTTTATTATTTGTTATGAATTGAAAAATATGGCAATTAATAAAAAACACTGGGAAAAACATAAGTGTAACCTCTTATAAACACAAAAATCACGAAACATAAAGGCTACATTATTGAAAGATGTCGTGTAAGTGGTGGGCATTCCTCAGCACACACACCTCAAGTCTCTCAGCAAAGCTGTCAAACAACTTACTCAACATCTCGTATGTCATAGATTCAGTCACCTGTCTTATAGCTTTTTTCAAGTCTTCTAGTGTACGGTAATTGTTAGGTACACATTCGGTTTGAAGTAACCCTGAACGAAAAAGTCACGAGCACTGGGGTCGGGGAACGACCGGGCCAAGCGATGTCGTCGTTGCGAGAGATGATACGGCCACGAAACTTCCTCCACAAGCATCATTTGTCGCGTAGGCAGTTGCTACGCCTTGTTGGAGTAAAATCTTTTTCAGACCTTGACATTTTCTGTTCAGTTCAGGATTTAAGAAAGTGTCCGACATTCTCAAGTAAAGTTCTTGGTTTACCGCAACTGTTCACCATGCTTCCCCAAAAAAGTACAGCCTATTACACATTTAATAGTAACCCTGCGTCACACTGTGACTTTAGAACCATGCAAGGTGTGTTCGTGTAGCTCTTGTTGGTTTATGTCCGACCAATAGCGAATTTTCTTTCTTAACACATCCGTCAAAATGGATAGGTGCCTCATCACTCACTACGAAATTTTGTTGTCATCCATCAGATCAATAACTCGTTCCTAAAATATCTGACAATTAGCGTTGTCATGAGGGTTAAACTTTTGAACAATTTCAGTTTCATACGGGTGAAAGTGTAGCTTCTTGTGCAGTA
This sequence comes from Schistocerca serialis cubense, assembly GCF_023864345.2. Taxonomy (NCBI): domain Eukaryota; kingdom Metazoa; phylum Arthropoda; class Insecta; order Orthoptera; family Acrididae; genus Schistocerca; species Schistocerca serialis. The sequence goes on along the minus strand of NC_064639.1, from coordinate 362,425,759 downwards.
TTCCTCTTACTGGTCGGTCAGGCATTCGATGAGCAGCAGTTTATCTACCCTCGGATCAATGCTGGCTAGTCGGTACGGCTTGTCTCACACACTCAACCTTGTCTGTGTTCTGACCGACCTCGGACGTCTTTTAAGCTTTTTTATTAATGTTGAACAATTTGATCTGAAGTTCTTGACCCACAACTAAATCGTGTTACGGGACGGAATTTGTCCCCTACTACTCAAATAAAAATGTCTGCGAAACTGATGTGTGACAACAACAGAGTCACCACTCTTAAAATACAACTCAATGACGAACATTTCATACTCACTGGACCACTGCCCCATGGCAACTGAAAGTACCTTGTGTAATTTTGAGAAAGCCGCGTTCCCAAGCACCCTCCTCCACGTGAGTGCCATACTGTGCACGAGCGAAAACCGTCAGGTATTTCCGTCAGATATTTCCGCTGCTCCCTGCCACGTCTCATATTATATATGTAGCTGCTGCTCGCCACTTTACATTTTTTCGCCACAATATTTGTTGGGTTGGTTGGTTGGCTGATTCGGGGGAGGGGACAAAACAGCGAGGTCATGTGTCCATCGAATTAGGGAAGGATAAGGAAAGAAGTCGGCCGTGCCCTTTCAAAGGAATAAACCCGGCATTCGTCTGAACCGGTTCAGGAAAATCGCGGGGCACCTAAATCACAATGGCCGGACGCGGGATAGAACCATCGTCCTCCCGAATCCGAGTACAGTGTGATAACCACTGCGCCACCTCGCTCGGTAATGCTTATTGGGAGTTATGGTGCGAGCGATTTCGAGACAGATTTAGTCTCGGAAAAATATTGCCTCCGGGACAATTACATACTCAGACGAATTATTACAGCAACTGTACTAAAGCGACGACTCCATTCAGAAGTATGCTGTGATGTACACTAGCCGTTGACTGCACTCTACCACTGTGTAGCTACGGCTGACTGTGACAGATTGTTGGTCTCCATATGCGTTGAGCGCCGAGACAGAGAGAAAAAAAAGGCACAAAACGAAAAGACGTGGTACATCTCCCACTTTTGTGGTTGATTACCACGTTCGGAAATGTATTAGAAAATCATTCCCTCAGGAAGAGATGACTTGTTTACAAACATTAATAATGAAAATAAATTGATGTGCAACATAGTTTCAGTAAATCAGATGTTTAGGCGAAATATATATTGTATAATTCTCAGTAGTTAATAATTAGTTTCACAATCAAACTGTAAAAAATATGATCATATTAATTATGATATCAAAAAATAAGAGGTAATAAGGAAAATGTACTGTTGTTACGTTAAAACCTGAACAAACAAGAAACGGAGTCCAGCAACTTTTGACTACCTAGTTTCACGGTTTTGTTGCAAAATGTACATTCTATTTCTAAAAATATCACAGAGTTGCAGTTTATGCAGTGCTGCAGTTACGCTTGCCCGACCGACCCTGTACGGCGTTTTATCCTGTGCCTACTGTAGGTGCTACTATAAAGTTGGTTGTTACCCGTGGGTTGGCAGCGCCTACGAAGTCGTACATGAAAGAGTGGCGCGCGCGCGCGCATGCCAACTGATGAAATAATCAGCAACGTAGTGCAGGGGCGGACGAAAGGCTCGCAAAACAAACACCTGCAGTGGGTGGTCACGCCTTGCTACCGCAAGTCTGCCGCGAGACAAATGTTCAGCAACGGAGAGTCAGCTCACGCACTGTGGCTGTGCTCTGAATTCGCGCCTTCTTCAATACTGAATGAGTCGCTGGCCAGCCACCAACACTCCAGACGGGTCCTTTTCTGGGACAACACTGAATAACTCAGGCAACACCTACTAAAAGACGGCGTTACGGAGGCGTGGAAACACCACTGTGATCTGTATGTTCTGTTTGAAGAACACAATATAGAACAGAATTTTGATTTTAATTTGGATAATCAGTTTCAGCCAGTATGGGCAAACTCCAGATAAATAAAAACTGGTCTCAATAAGTATTCGGCACTGAACATAATGGAACAATTGCTGCGACAGTTTTGTAGACCTGAATATGTCTATACACACTGGGATCACATTCGGGAGAACTACAGTTCAAAGCCGCGTCCGGCCATTCAGATCTACATTTTCCGTGATTTCCCTAAATCGTTCCAAGCAAATTTCGGGACGGTTCCTTTCAAAGGGTGCAGCTGATTTCCTTCCCCAGGCCTGACACAGTCCGACGTTGTGCTCCGTCACTAATGACCTCGATGTCGACGGGACGTTAATCCCAATGTTCCTTCCTTCCTTTTACGGGTTAAAGGACTTATCGAAAATATAATTAAAATTGAATTCTAGACTGTGTCATTCAGATAATTAGCTGACACCTCACTCACAATGAAACTCTACTATGCGTCGTATGCTGAAGTTCTTTTAAGACCTGATCGATGTTCAGTACGTTACAAAAAGGTTCATCAGTTATCGAAAAGGTGAAGACAAAAACAAAGAGTGAATCTGAGTTTACGCATAGAAGTTTTTACGAAGCGATTCAACATTCCTATTACAGGCTTCTAGGGGTTGTAGAGCGGACTCACTAGACGAAGTTTTAATGAGGAACCAATGTCCGGAAATATACCATTTGGAAACAAAATCAGTTTGAGGATCGGATCACTTCCAAACCTTCCGCTTCACGGTAGGCACACGGCGGAGGTAATGAGCTCCGACTTGTGTGCCGTAGGAGTATTTATTGTAGGGTTGTCTTCTACCTGACGAAGGACGTCCAGAGTGAAGTGTGTCGGTGGAGCTCCACAACCAACCCTGCTAGTTTCGAACGTATCAGTTTCTCGCAGTCGCTGTTGTGGGACGATGGTGTGATGAAACTCCGCTGCAGAGCGAAAATTTTTATCTGGTGTTATGCGAGGTCATAATTACAGCAAGGAACTATGACGGCGCTCTCTTCTCTGCTTGTGTACATACCGTGAAGTGGGAGATCTGAAAGTGATGCTTTCTTCGAACTTATTTTCTATCCAAACGTTTGGCTATATTTCCGAACATGGGTTCCTTATCAAAACTTTATCTACTAAGTCCTCTCTACAATACCTCGAAACGTAGACTGGGAATTCTGAACCACCATTGTGCCCTTACGAGAATTTGTTAGTTATATGGATGTAGATATAATTTTGTTATAATATTTAAAATTACATGAGCTGTGTGGGGCTCGTGTTCGTGTCATCTCTTATTTAACGTCTTTTTTACCGTTCTGACACGTCGTTAAGTTAAGTTTCGACTACTGGTGTCATCGAGTTGCTGCCTTGCCTGCCCGCGAGCGGCGGCAGCAGCGCTTATCGATATAGGTCCTGCCGTATTATCTTTGCTGAACTGCTATTACTTCCCGGTCGTCGTGTGTTGTGACTTAGTTCTGCCCTGGCAGTGTTTGGGTTGGAATGCGCCAGCAGTGCAATTGGGACCGGGCAATGAAGTGAGTTGGAACGCGCGAGCAGTGGGGTTCGGACCTGGCAGTCGGACAGTTGGGACGCGGCAGACGTTCGGTCGGTTTGGAGCGGCAGTGAGGTTCGGATAGCCATGACTCGCCCGACCGTTGCCGGTACACAAGGCTTCAGTGGGGACGGTCTTGGTTGATCGTCGGTTGGTCGTCTTACCGGACTCGCCGATCACCTATGAGTCAGCGGTGTGTGTCTCAAGTTGTGGTTCGTCCTTGTGATTGCACAGTCACTGCTTTAGCATTGGTCGCGTTCTTCGTCCAAGTGTTTGTAAAATTGTGTGTAACCTGTGATGTCGACTGCCCAGTTATTTTAGTGCTGTCTACGTGCAGATGTGTAGCAGTTGGTCGATTGGCGCAGTCGCGTTGTAGCACCAGTGGGGCATGCAGCGCCAAGGAGGCGCGGATAGCCATCTCTCGCCGATGATTGCCGACACACATGATTTGAATGGGGGACGACTTTGGTTGATTGTAGGTTGGTCGTCTTGTCGGACGATGTCTATTTGGCAGGCGATCGCTTATGGGTTGGCTGTGTGTGCCGACTCGTAATTCGTCCTTGTTAATATGCAGTCACTGCCGTTAGCGTCGTCGAGTTCTTCGTGCAAGTGTTCGTGAAACTGTACGTAGTTTATGTGAGTCTGACTGACAAGTTAATTTAAATGTTCTCGGCGTACTGGCTCTGAGTTGGTCGGTTGGCGTGGAGTAGCGAGGAAGGACAGGATAGCCATCACTCGCCTGACGATTGCCGACACATCCGTTTGACCTTGCTTGGCCGTTTGGTCGGTCGTCTGATTAGACGACGTGTATTCGGGTAGTCCACCGCTTATGGGTTGCCTGTGATCCGTTCTTGTTGCTGTTCCACAGTCTCTGCTGTTGGCATCGTTTGATTTTTGGTGCAAGTGTGGAGCGGAACTGATCTTGATCTTTGGTCTGTCGACTGTCGGTCGGTTGGGTTGTCGTCGGATCGTGAATGGTTGGCTCGACTGCCTGTCTCGCCTAAGCAAGCGTTAGTGTTTGGATTACTGACTGACCCTCGAACATCTGAGCGCCCTTGGGTGTACCGCCCTACTTTTTAAATTTGTTCTTGTTGTTTGTACTTGTACGGCTTCTAGCCAATTTAAAAAAAAAATTAGAGTTAATTTGCACTTAAGGCCTTCAGCCTAAATCAAAGAAATGTTTCACGTAAGGCCTTCGGTATTAAAAAAAAACTAATATTGTGGAGTTTTAAGTGTTAGACCTTCAGCCGACTTGAATTTAACTTGTTTACTTCAGCCTAACTAAAGAACTGTTTTAACATAAGGCTTGCCTGTTAAATTTCTGATTATGCTTGCGTTTAAGTTATTGACCTTCAGCCGTTTTTAAAGTGGCTTTCAGCCGGTAATTAAGTCCAAAGGATTAAAGCAGGGTGTTTTTTTTTAATTTTTGGGATCTTGTAATGTTTGATAAAATAATAAAGTTGTATGTCCGAGTGTAACTGACAGCCCTTATTTTGGCCCCTTTCCACAGTTTATACTATCCGTCCTGTCCTGTGGGATTAGCAGGGCCTCTCATTACGTTTATTTTTAAGTTTACTTTTCACAAATGTTCAATGTTCCCTTCACAGGACGCACTATAAACACCCGACATACGTAAAGTCACTTCTCGGGTTTTCCACAGGATAACGTTGTGCAAATCCCGGAATATTTCATCGAAACAACTGTTGGATATCTTCAGGTGGTGGTTGTTGCTGTGTTCATTGCTGCAAGACGCGACTGGTGGTTCAAAAAATGCCTCTGAGCACTATGGGACTTAACATCTATGGTCATCAGTCCCCTAGAACTTAGAACTACTTAAACCTAACTAACCTAAGGACAGCACACAACACCCAGTCATCACGAGGCAGAGAAAATCACTGACCCCCCCGGGCGTGGGAAGCGAGAACGCTACCGCACGACCACGAGCTGCGGACCGACTGGTGGTACTGCACCAATGATCATCCAGCACTTGTCAACCGATTCGGTGGAGGAATGAAACTCCCTACCGTAAGAGCTGCTTACCAAACTTTTGGCCAAGATGGGAGTACGTTTCAGACCACGCACTGCAGATACCCAGTTAATAACCACGTCCCGCCTTTTGTAATGTCCTCTGTTCCTCTCTTGCCTGGTCCAAGTTTCATCGAGGCTGTGGTACTTGACAGTGACATGTCATATGAATGTTACTGTTATGCAGTGAGGAGTGTATTTAAGGAAACCACGGCAACCCTAAAAAAATGGAGGATTGGAGAGGCACACGAAATCTGTTCCTAACAGTAGTGCATTGCCTTCTGCCTTCATCTGCGCATATCCTCGCTCACACCTTAAAACAACAGTGATGCGTTAAATAGGAATTATTCATTGACAAAGCGAGACTGTGTGTGTGTGTGTGTGTGTGTGTGTGTGTGTGTGTGTGTGTGTAAAAGTAAAAGCAGCATTTAAAAAAGAAACTTTTTACATTATAGTCTTCTTCTGGAAACCAATTTAGCCGGCCGCTGTCGCCGAGCGGTTCTAGGCGCTTCAGCCCGGAACTGCGCTGCTGCTACGGTCGTAGGTTGTGACATTACAGCCTTTATCACTGCGATTTTTAACATGCAAAAGTTTTTTTTTTTGTATTTGCGTCAGTATGTGCGAACTTCTAACATATACCAATGAATGTTGTAACCAGATATCTTTGCCGCGCTCCTGAAAAGCGCAGAATATCACGATAGCTATAAACTGTTATACGCTGCTATCGATCAGTAAAAAAAAAACAAAAAAAAACGATGCACCTATGTTTTTAAAATAACAATTGCCAGTTTTTACTTCTGCAGGGAGCCGCGTCGCTGTCTAGCTCTTCTGTGAATGTGTTGCGAGTCGGACGCAAAAGTATTGTGCTCCATCTGATATAATCATTTTTATTGTAAAGTTAAGAGTTTAAGTGATTAAAAATATATGTAGCCACAAACAAGCGAGAATGTATATCGTGAAAAATTCGCTCCACCGCCACAATGGGTGGCCATGTTAATGTAAGTTTCCGTTTCATATTATAATACTTGAAGCCTTGAAGTTTATTTAATTTCAAAGAAAATCTCTCAACCTTATTTTCATTAATTATACTTATGATAATCCTTCCTGTTTAAAAGATTTATGCAGCTTATGATCCAGCGCGTGTTCTGTCGGAACAGGAGGCTGTCGTGACGACATCGCTATAGTATTTATTCCAAGTTCTTTCAGTTCCGTTTATATGTTCGTACAAATCCAATCAGTTGGTCCCTTAGGTTTCTTTCATGTAACTTCCGTCTATTTTCTCCGCGCGATCTTCCTCCGAAAAAAAATTTCTGTTCATTTTCTTTAGTAATTTTCGATATCGCGAAGGAGAAAAGACAGCCGCCTCCTGCTCCGAACGGAACACTACGACTTTTCTAACGTCGGAGAGTACCGCACGAATTTTCCGCTAAAAGGTAATAGAGTTTCTTAAAGCTGGATCAATTACACATGTTGCTGCTGTTCTCCGACAAATCTGGTGTGATTAATAGTAATTTATTCTGTCACGACAAAAAGAACCAATTTTATTTTTACCAAAGCAACAAAGCTTTTAATTAAATTACTAAGAAAAGAAAAAAAAAAAATCATACCAGAAGGTTCGAATCCTGCCTTGAGCATGGATGTGTGTGATGAACTTAGGTTAGTTAGGTTTAAGTAGTTCTAAGTCTAGGGGTGTGATGACCTCAGTTGCTAAGTCCCATAGTGCTTAGAGCCATTTGAACCATTTTTTTGAAAACCAATTTATTTGATCGCTATTTAAACACATTTACAGGATTACTAGTTTTGGAAATGTCTGTTGCTGTTTTCAGATCCATAAAACGGTGCTCTCGTAGCTATATTCTGTCGCATGAAGGCTATACAATATGCGTAAAGAAGTCTAAGCATTACAATGAAGTGCCAGATGTTTTGTCGAAAAGTACGTACTGTAAGTGGGCTGCTTCTGTGTTGTTAGCGTTGTCTTGTGCTTTGCATTGGATCTCTTACTGCGCTTTCTTTCTAAGAGACTCTGTGTCTGGTTGGACTCGTTGTTGGAAGTTAATCGCCAGTACTGTTGGGCAGTTGGAAGTTAGTCGCCAGCAGTGATGGAAGCATTGTTGGGCAGTTGGAGGTGAACAGCCAGCAGTGATGGATGTTAAATGTGATGGATGGTAGAGGTCTGTAGTCTTAGCGTAGGCTAACGATCTGTATATGTTCGCCTTGGTGATTGAATATTATTCATGATTATATACCTTTGCACTAGATGTCAATGACGATTTATATTCGTGTTTGAACTGGATGTCACATTATTAAGGTAAAAAATACATTATTTGGTTTGCAGCAAAATCTTTCCTTTGCTAACCGCATGTCTATAAGTAGTTAGTGGCTTTATTAGTTAGAATCTTTTATTTAGCTGGCAGTATTGACATTCGCTGTATTGCAGTAGTTCGCGTAATGAAGATTTTTGTGAGGTAAGTGCTTGATGAAATGTATAGGTTATTGTCAGGATTGCTTCTTATCCAGGGCTATTCTTTTGTATTAATTATTTGAAGTCAGGTTGTAATTTTTTGAGCAGTCAGTAAAGAGAAAGTAGGCTCAGCACGTTGAGTTTTACTCAGCTGTTTCAGAATCAACTAACGTAGATGTTTCATCTTCTCAGTCATTCAACAATTTAAGTACAGATACACATGTTGAAATATAGAAGTTCAGTACATCTCTCAACAGGAACAAGACAGATGCATACACTGAACTAGCTGATCACATCAGATACCCAAAAGAAACTTTTTATTGAGCTGACAGAATTGGAAGTATCATAATGACTCTATTCAATATCCCTTAATCTCCATGCACCTGGCGTATCTCTTGCTAATCTTTTTAATTCCGTTCTGGAAGCAGCTGTGTGTCATCGTATACATCCACTCGTCATACGATAAAAACTTACATTCACGCACGTTCTCCTTCATCGGAGCAACAAGATGAAGTCTCTTGGAGCTATGTCATGACTGTAAGGTGGGCGCCCCAGCAGCTCAAAACGAAGGTATTGAATCCACTTAATTGTTTTTTCCAGCCGTATGAGGGCGGGTATTATTCTGAAGCAAAATCACAGGCCTTGAAAGCATTCATCTCCTTTTCGTTTTGATTTTGAATTTCACATCCTGTCATTTACTATTAGACTTTCAGGTTTATAAGGAATCAACAATGGCCCTTCCAGATCCCAAACCAATGTCTTCACCAACTTTCCTGCAGAAGCTTGGCTTTGGAACTATTTTTGCAGTAGGCGAAGTCAGCTCTTTCCACACAATGTTCTTCAAAATGTCAGTTCTATGTTTCCAAACATTTGTATTTCGGTTTGTCTGTCAGTTAACATGGCACCCAATCCAACGAGCAAAAACTCTGAGATAGTTTAAGAATACACGGACGATTGAATTGCTGGAACGTGGCTAATGTTCAACTAAGGACAATATATGGCCACCTAAAATTACTTCACAAACCAAGATCGCTAAAAAGCATTTTACTGGATGACCACTTCAGACAGAGTTCTGCTGTCATGATCAGATCTTCTGCAAAGGTCACTATGCAGTGTGAAACGACTTGCAACACAGATGGACATTATGCTGTAATATTTTAAACCATGATATCCGATGATGACAGCAAAGCTCTGTAATTCCGATCCTCCAGTAAAATGCCTCTTTAACGGTCTTGGTCTGTGAAGTTTTCCTCAGTTCCCGTAAACTGCAGATCGCCCACATACTGACAATGTCAGGAATTTTTAAATGAACACACCGCCATTTGAATGTATTGTTGTTTATTTAATTACGACCCATGTTTCGGCCTTTTATGCCATTTTCAAGTAATTGAGTTTATGTCATTAACGTATATTTCAGGACATCAAGCGCAAAATTGACGATAAATTAAGAAAAATATTCGCTCCCCACGATTTTTTCTTAATTTACGGCCAATTTTGTGCTCGATGTCCTGCAATATATGTTAATTACATAAACTCAATCACTTGAAAATGGCATAAAAGGCTGAAACCTGGGTCGCAATTAAATAAACAACAATACATTCAAATGGCGGTGTGTTCATTCAAATATACAGGGTGTTACAAAAAGGTACGCCCAAACTTTCAGGAAAAATTCCTCACAAACAAATAAAGAAAAGATGTTATGTGGACATGTGTCCGGAAACGCTTAATTTCCATGTCAGAGCTCGTTTAGTTTCGTCAGTATGTACTGTACTTCCTCGATTGACCGCCATGATTTCATACGGGGTACTCTACCTGTGCTGTTAGAACATGTGCCTTTACAAGTACGATACAACATGTGGTTCATGCACTATGGAGCTCCTGCACATTTCAGTCGAAGTGTTCGTTCGCTTCTCAACAACAGATTCAGTGTCCGATGGTTGGTAGAGGCGGACCAATTCCATGGCCTCCACGCTCTCCTGACCTCAACCCTCTTGACTTTCATTTATGGGGGCATTTGAAAGCTCTTGTCTACGCAACCCCGGTACCAAATGTAGAGACACTTTGTATTCGTATTGTGGACGGCTGTGATACAATACGCCATTCGCCAGAGCTGCATCAGGGATTCCATGCGACGGAGGGTGGATGCATGTATCCTCGCTAACGGAGGACATTTTGTACATTTCCTGTAACAAAGTGTTTGAAGTCACGCTGGTACGTTCTGTTGCTGTGTGTTTCCATTCCATGATTAATGTGATTTGAAGAGAAGTAATAAAATGAGCTCTAACATGGAAAGTAAGCGTTTCCAGACCCATGTCCACATAACATATTTTCTTTCTTTGTGTGTGAGGAATGTTTCCTGAAAGTTTGGCCGTACCTTTTTGTAACACCCTGTATAAGAGACTATCAGCCTCGAATGCGGTAATGAAAACAACCTTTATCTAGGGTTCAGCCCAAGTAATTGAGCGTTCTTCAGAAGATAGACCTGATTCTATAATATGTCTATGACGGCATGGTCTAGAAATAAAACTAAAACAGCCTGAATAGGCGTAGTCACACTTTAAAAATGCAGTACATAGGTACTGAGTCACCACCAAGACTTAACTTAAGCTCCAGCGAGCGCCTCGTCTCCATGGACGCCGTGCGGTGGACCTCGGGAGCTCACGTGAAACTAAGTAGACCTAGATGACGCGCTGCATATCAACATGGATATAACGGCGTCCGTGGAGACGAGACACACCAGAGCTTAAGTCTTGGTGGTGCGTTAGTACTTATGCAGCGCATTTTTAAAATGTGATTACGCCTATTCAGGCTGTTTTAGTTTTATTTCTAGACCATGCCGTCATAGACCTATCTTAGAATCAGGTCTATCTTCTGAAGAACGCTCAATTACTTAGGCTGAAACCTAGGTAAAAGTTGGTTTCATTAATCAATCGAGGCTGATAGTTTCTTATATATTAGATTATCATGATTCCTGACTAGGCTGCAATGTTGAAAGTACTAAAATGTTCATTCAAAACTTAATGTATGGCTGTTGCTCAGCAACATCAAAAACTGTTTAATGTAATGAATGTACACTGAGGTGACTAATCATGTGTTAGAAACATGCACATATACAGATAGAAAGGGCAGTACATTGGCGGAGCAGTCGTTTGTACTCGGGTGATTCACTTGAAAAGGAAATTAACAAACTGAATACAGAATGGTAGTTGGAGGTAGACGCAAGGGACATTCCATTTGGGAAAGAGCTAGGGAATTCAATATTCCGAGATCCACAGTGTCGAGGGTGTGCCAAGAGTAGCAAATTTCATGCATTACATCTCACCACAGTTGCCGACGGCCTCCACTTAACAGAGAAGCATACTGAGTGAAATAACGGCAGAAATAAATGTGGGACATACGACGAATTTATCCGTTAGGACAGTGCGGCGAAATCTGACGTTAATGGGCTATGACAGTAGACGACAGACGCGAGTGTCTTTGCTAACAGCACGACATGGCCTACAGCGCCTCTCCTGGGCTCGTAACCATATCGGTTGGACCCTAGACGACTGGAAAACTATACCCTGATCTACGAGTCCCGATTTCAATTGGTAAGAGCTGATAGCAGATTTCTAGTGTGGCGCAGACCCCAAGAATCCGTGGATCCAAGTTGTCAACAAGCCACTGTGCATGCTGGTGATGCCTCCATAATAGTGTCGGTTGTGTTTACATGAAACGGACGGGATCCTATGGTCCAACTGAACCGTCCATTGACTGGAAGCTGGTTTCTTCGGCTACTTGGAGACCATCTGCAGCGATTCATGGATTACATGTTCCCAAACCACGAGGGATTTGTTTATGATTGACATTGCAGCATGTCTCGGGACCTCAGCTGTTCACGATTGGTTTAAAGAACATGCTGGAGTTGGCCACTCAGATCGCTAGACGTGAATTGCGTCGTACATAATCGTTCGCGTTCATAATCCTGCACCGGCAACACTTTCGCAATTACGGACGTCTATAGAGGTAACATGGCTCGATATTTCTGCAGGCGACTTCCAACGACTCGTTGAGTCCGGGCCCCGTCTGGTTGCTACACTACGCGCCGGCCGGGGTGACCGAGCGGTTCTGGGCGCTACAGTCCGGAACCGCGCGACCACTACGGTCGCAGATTCGAATCCTGCCTCGGGCATGGATGTTTGTGATGTCCTTGGGTTGGTTAGGTTTAAGTAGTTCTAAGTTCTAGGGGACTGATGACCTCAGAAGTTAAGTCCCATAGTGCTCAGAGCCATTTTTGCTACACTACGCCAGAGAAAAGGAGGTCCTAGACGATATTACGAGGTACCCCATGATTTTTATCATCTCAGTGTATAATGCACAGTAGTTCCCGCTCAAGTATGACGCTTATCACTTACCTTTCGCCAGCCGCGGTGGTCTAGCGGTTCTAGGCGCTCAGTCCGGAACCGCGCGACTGCTACGGTCGCAGGTTCGAATCCTGCCTCGGGCATGGATGTGTGTGATGTCCTTAGGTTAGTTAGGTGTAAATAGTTCTAAGTTCTAGGGGACTGATGACCTCTGATGTTAAGTCCCATAGTGCTGAGAGCTATTTGAACCATTTGAACTTACTTTTCACTAGGCTGTCTGTACATTCCTGTCCGTTTTCGAAGTGCAAGGTGTACTCTGAAGCTATTCGTCACAGATTGGTTGGTTGGTTTGGGGGATTAAAGGGACCAGACTGCTACGGTCATCGGTCCCGTTCGTCACAGAAAGATAAACATTCACATTTAGAAGTTATCTATTCGTAAATCTTTCGGCCACTAAGACAGCTATCACCATACTGCAGCTGCATTTTGCATGTAATCTGCGCAGTTTCAGTCCCTTCAGAGTACATAAAACGAGTCACTACCATCGTTTCTTCCTCGGTGCATGTAGACAACAAGGACACTCATTACAAAAGTCGCCGGTTCTTCGTATATGAGCGTCTACACAGGCGAATAGCGAATGCGCCGCTTTTCGTGGTCTTAAAGACCACCCAGCACTACGGTGGCCCCTGCGATATCATCATCACCGGCATTCGGTAATGGACGACCTAGCAGCCGAGTGGTACTACTCTATGCAAATAGCCCTGCGTCGCCAGGAGTGCGGCGAGTGACCCCATTCTGGACGCAGTACCGACGTCTGTAGCTGGGCGCCTCGCAGTTCAGTATGCGAAGCGGACGCTACGCACACAAACTGATAGCGGCGCGTGGAAAGGCGCGTGGCTGCAGCAGCTGTAGCGGCGCCCGCCATTAGCAATTGTAATGCAGTTAGGCGAGCATTGTGCCGGCGATAGCATCGGCTCCCACGTCACAGCCGGCCGCCCGTTCCTCCGGAGCCGCTCCCCTAATTGCGCTATTCACTGCGTCTCGGCACGGCACGGCCGCGACCTCCGCAAGCACGCCAGCCGAGAGGAGCGGTCGGGCTCCGTTCCAACAGGTTATACACTCGTCAGGGAGACCTGCCGTTTAGACGAACGGCCACTCCTGCCGCCAAACGGATGGGATTGTCACGTGCCTACGACGTCTTCAGACCACGTACTGGCCGACGGTGGACAGTGAAACAGAGATCACCATGAGGCATGATCATCTTTTTTTTTTTATCAGTTAGTTGAATGCATGGTGTCTGTTCCTTCGAAGCGAGACACCATGCAGATCCCGCAGCTGCGAAAAACATTAGTAAGCTGAAGGGGGATCACTGCTATCAACTGCAGCGGCGACGAACGAAAATGTGTACCGAGATTCGAACCCGGGATCTCCTACTAGACACGTGCGGTAACTACAGCGCCATCCGGGACACAGTGTTATCGCAGTTGCACGGACTATCTCTGTCGCCTCACGACCGATCGGTACACCCATCGCGCGCCACCTTCTTTTATTAGTCTTCTAAATGGTTTTAAGCGGTCTTACAGAACTTTCTCTCCTGCGCCAACACCTTCAGTACAGCTAGGATTTACACCCAAAGTTCTCAATCGTATGTTGCACTGGAGAAGGAGGAGGGGGGGGAGGGGGCAAAAATATGAAACCAACACACACACCACACACACACACACACACACACACACACACACACACACACACACACACACACACACGAAAGACTTACCATGCCATATTATATCAGTCTTACGGCGAAATACAGGCAAGTGTAAGTAATGACTGAAGCGTTTTCTTTAATTTTTTGTTAGAAATGAACTATGGTAAGAAAAAAGGCAATGTACCACTAAATACATGTGATAAACTATGTGCATGTCAACAAACCGAGTAACACCTCTGTAATCCCCATGAACATTTATGATTATAGAAACCTCCGTAACCGGCCGCTGTGGCCGAGCGGTTCTAGGCGCTTCAGTCCGGTACCGCGCTGCTGCTGCGGTCGCAGGTTCGAATCCTGGCTCGGGCATGGATGTGTGTGATGTCCTTAGTTAGACTTAGGTAGTTCTAAGTCTAGGGGATTGATGACCTCAGTTGTTAAGTCCCATAGTGCTTATAGAGCCATTTGAACCATTTGAACCATCTCTGTCTGCGGAGTATGTTATTGTAATGTGTCTGAAAAAAAAAAATAATACGGACTACTTGACTTGTCTTCTGCCTACCATTTGGCCATTTCGTAATGGGATCTTGTACTCATAATATGTAAGTTGATTCGATAGTAATTATCTATTGTAATAGTTACCTATTTCACTATAACTAGGTAATTTCATGGTTTAATGTGATCTACCGTCCATTTTTTTTAAGAAAAGAATAATCCGCCATTTGACTATATATCGCTGTATTTTTTTCTGTACTACCTAGATTCCAGCATTTATGCCATTATCGAGTAGACTGCTAACAGCTCTTAGATCATTAACACGTCACATATGAACAAGGTTGAAGTCGGTCCGAAGCAGGTAACCAAGACTAGCATGTGTCTGTAACATGTACAGAAGAAATATACAGTAATATGTAGCCAAAGGGCGGTTTATTTAAAAAATATCTATATCACTGTATCTCAGCACCATCGAAAACATTTTGACCACCATCCTGTTCCTTATCCTAACGTAATTTCTAGTGTATTTTGAACGTTTCAGTGGCAAAATAGAAGATGTTAGAGGTGGATTGTTCGGGGGCGAACGATCGAACACTATTTGCATTCTATCGTTAATCGCTTTTCAACCGGATGCTAGACCCTCTTCCGACATTTTGTCCGACCGTTTCACTTGCAGTACGTAACATTTTGTCGTGAGAGTTGGCTAGGTTTGATCAGTTACCACCGTAGAACAAAGACGCCTTCCGGCCTTCTCATTGGCCTGATGCGGCCTGGGCTATAAGGCCAGGAAAGGCCAAGTTGTGGTCGGAGTTATAGAAATTCTTGTGAGCTGCACTGTGTGGCGCTCTTAAAAGAAATTACTGGTCATCATCTGAGTAGGTTGCCTCCATGTCAAGACAGCTCATGTATATGTATCTTATGAATAGCGATTTAGTGCCTCCCTTTGTGGAAGTTTCGATTGAATATCTCATTGCGATACGGTAATGCAGTTGGTTAGCGATCATGCACCCCTCTCTCCAAATGAGACCACGAAGGCTGAATAGTAATGAGATCCAGTGGCTGTGATGGGCAGGGGAACTGTGACAGTTCATCTCCGTGTTCACAAAACCAGTCCTAGACGATGTGAGCTGTGGGAACGGGTGCGCTGCCATCTTGGAACACAGCATCTCCACTGGGGATCGAACGTTGTACCATGGGATAGACCTCAGCAGCCAAAATCGTCACGTAATCCTTGGAAGTAATGCAGCCGTGCAGGCTAAGCGTGAGACCCATACCACGATTTGGCTGCCCAAATCCTCACCGCAGCCCAGCCATGTTTCACTCTTGAGACGTAGACTCCGCCGGAAATGGAAAAGAATGACACAAGACTCACCCAACCTAACTTTCTTCCATTACTCCGTAGTCCAGTTTTTATGGCTTGGGCGCCGCATTTTTCTGTTACGCATATTTGGATCACTCATGAATGGTTCAGCAATTCAAGCTCGCGCTGAAATTGCTAACTTGTGGAGCTCCCTTCCAGATGTTTAGTGCTAAACAGAATTCGCTTACCCGAAATTCGACTCTACAGTAACTTTCGTAGCTATTGTTGTCACCAATGGCCGTTTGTCTCGATCACTCAAAATACCAAAAATGTTCAAATGTGTGTGAAATCTAATGGGACTTAACTGCTAAGGTCATCAGTCCCTAAGCTTACACACTACTTAACCTAAATTATCGTAAGGAGACACACACACACACACACACACACACACACACACACACACACACACACACACCCGAGGGAGGACTCGAACCTCCGCCGGGACCAGCCACACAGTCGATGACTGCAGCGCCCAAGACCGCTCGACTGATCCCGCGCGGCACTCAACATACCCTTTCGTCCGTGTTGTGACTTTGTGGGCGATGTTTTCACGCTTTCCCTGCAAGCGTTATAAATCTTCGATCCCGTGCCTTGAAACACCCAACTCCTTCGGCTACCTCAGTTAAGGAGGCATCCATCATACGAGCATCAACAAACTATCGACGTTGCAGTTTACATACTCCGACGTAATGCCCTCACAGCACATGATACGCCCGCTAAACCCGCTGGGCAGAACAAGTGATTACGATTGTGGAAAGGGCCAAATAAGGTTGGGGTCAGTTTAACCTTAAAATTTTAATAACACATTTATAACCAAAGCGACACATAGGCGAAATTTTACAACTACAAGTTTCAAAATACAATTCTTTCACGGCTCAAGGCCTCCAAACAAGAAATCTTAAAAATCAACAAGATAAAAATGCAGTTAAAACAGCAAATAAGATAATTAAAATATATAGTAATCACATCCAGGCAGAAAGCCTCAAAGCAAGAGTGGATAGACAAACATAAACAAGATGCAATAGAAACGGCCTAAGGCCCACAATAAAATTTTCAAGATTTAAAAAAATAAGTTACCATAAGCTTTCAAAGACAGAAGGCCACAATATTTAAGCCAGAAAGGTACCGTAATTTTAAGAATAAGTTCCAAGGCTGAAAGCTCACAATTAATTTTCCAAAATTTTAAAAAATATAACCATAAGGCTTAAGTTTTAAGTAGCTGAAACCGCATTAAAGGAAAAGACAACACAACCGCAATAAACTTTCAGCAAATATCCACTTGCTGGAATTCAAACTCACTCACATAATACACAGTAAAACTGAGATTTTTTTTAATCATTGGCTAAGATAGATTCTAAACAGACAATTAAGCACCGGTGAGGAAGACAGTACAGACAATAGCACTCAGAAGCCTCCAGGGGTCGGTCTGCCCTCGTTCACTTAGGTGAAACACGTGGTGAGCCCAACCAAGGGACCGCCACGGACCGACCGACAAACGACTTGCTTGCCACCAATCGGTACATGAGAATTCAAACACAAAATGTTACGGGCGTGGTTATCCACAATCAAATACAGGGCGTTTCAAAAAGAAAGAGCAGATTTCAAACATTTATTTCTCAAAAACTACAAATGATAGAAACACAATTCAAACGTTTCTTGTCAGAGAAAGGTTCAAAGTTTTTCAATGGTCCGCGCAGAAGTTCCATGCAAATCCGCAGTGGCGCTGGCGTTTGTTTGTAGGAAAATGGCGACGACACCACAGGAACGATCATTTTGTGTGCTGCAATTTGCAAAGTTAGAGTCCATTGTTGGTGTGCAACGTGCATTCCGCCGTCAATTCAACAAACAGCCGCCTCGTCATAAGCAAATTTATGAGTGGCATCACAGATTCGTAGAAGATGGTTGCATCTGCAAGCGAAAAAGCACGGGTCGTCCACGCACATCGGATGAAAATGTCGAGCGTGTCCGTGCAGCTTACGAAAGGAGCCCTAGAAAATCCACGACACGGGCAAGTCACGAACTAAACATGTCTAAAACAACGGTATGGCGCGTTCTGAGTAAGCGTCTGCACATGAAGCCGTACAAACTGCAGTTATTGCAAGCATTGCGTCCTGACGACCACAACAAAAGGTTCGAATTTTCAACTGCAATTCTACAGGACATGGAAGAGGACAATTTTGCCGAACGATTAATTTTTTTCAGATGAATCAACGTTTCACATTTCTGGTAAAGTTAATCGGCATAACGTACGAATTTGGGCGAGTGAAACTCCGAGGGACGTTATTCAACATGAAAGAGACTCACCAAAGGTTAACGTCTTTTGTGCAATTTCGGTAAACAAAGTTTATGGACCTTTCTTTTTCATGGAGAAAACTATCACAGGAACCATTTACCTGGACATGTTAGAAAACTGGCTATTTCCTCAACTTCAGGAAGATTCAAATCACTTCATCTTCATGCAAGATGGCGCCCCACCACACTTCTCTGAACCTGTACGACGGTACCTAAATAACACCATTCCAGGACGGTGGATTGGAAGAGCAGGAGCACAAGATCAATGTCATCGTCTGTGGCCTCCCAGGTCACCAGACCTTACTCCCTGCGATTTTTATTTGTGGGGGTACATAAAGGACTGTGTTTATGTCCCACCTATGCCCGCTACTCTTCAAGAGGTACGACATCGAATTGTTGCGGCCGTGAATTCGGTAACTAAAGACCAGTTGCGTCGTGTGTGGCAAGAAATGAGATACCGGTTTGATATTTGTCGTGTAACAAATGGTGCTCATATTGAGGTACAGTTTTGATATTTGTTGTGTAACATTTGGTACTCATATTGAGTGAAGGACCGTTGGAATTGTGTTTCTATCATTTGTAGTTTTTGAGAAATAAATGTTTGAAATCTGCTCTTTCTTTTTGAAACGCCCTGTATGTATAGGCATTAAGCTGTCAAAACTACACATGGTGTTGCACAGCGAAAACAGGTGAAGAAAGCACACTGCCTGAAATTACGTTACTGGCCAGGGCAGTTAACCGGAACACTAACGGCCACAATGCAGAAAATTCCGCTGGTGCGCTTGAATTGTAGTCAACCAATATAGTTAGTTCCACCGCATGGCGGCTAAATTTCAGCAATACGAACACTCGATGTTGCTCACAGGAAAACCTCCCCGCAACGAAGCACCGAAACGAACCACACAACATGAATGGACGTGGCTTGGGTACTTGAAACCTCTACACAACTTTGGCGTCCTGTGTCGGTGAACCACGAAGCTCGTAGCGATCGGACAGCAACACACACGCTCCGACACTGCGCAGGACCACCAGCGGACCCAGCTGACTGCACTGCGCAGAGGTAACTTCCCTGGTCCGCAACAACCAACCGACTCCCTCAGAATGCCAACAACATCTAAACTAGTCGTCAGTGGAAATAACGCCAAATACACACACAACCTGACAAACACGTGCATGAAGACCTGAACGATACCCAACAGTAACTAAGCACACACGAAGACAAATCGGGAGTAGCAACGGGCACACACACAGCCGACTCATGAACGATCGGTGAGCCAAAGCGCGTCGTCCGGTAGAACGGCCGACCGACGATCCACCAAGACAGTGGCCCGGCTCAAGTGATGGTCGGGCGAGCCATGTCGACGCAGACCTCACTGCTGCTCCAACCCGGCTGCACTAGTACCGCATTGCAACTCCCCGACTGGGAGGTACGGACTGCGCTCCAGACGCGTTCCAACTGACTGGTAGCCCGAACTCGCGACCCTTAACTCGCTCACGACAAACAGCGACCGGGAAGTAATAGCAGTCGAGCAAAGATACTTCGAGAGGGGATATATCGATACGCACTACTAGCGGCGCTCACGGCCAGGCAAAGAAGCAACTAAGTGACAGTAGTAATGCAATTTAACGTAGTGAGGTGGAAGTACGTTAAAAACAGGGTGTAAAATACATGTTGGCGTGAACACGAGCTACGCACGGCTCAGCACAGAACACTATTCTGACCATGACTGATACTTGCAGCGTATTGAGCGCATTGCACAGGTGACGCTCGTGGTCATATATAAAATTGCAACGTCCAGGCTAGACTAGCTTCTGCATTTATGTTCAAGGATACAGTTTTCTCTAGATGTTGGCTTATTTTCGCCCAGTCTGTGTACATATTTCAATCTCTGTGTTCCCCTACCGTTATTGGGGTATAAAGCTGCCTCCAGTAAAATGCAGGTGGTTCGCCAAATGGTTCAAATGGCTCTGAGCACTATGGGACTTAACTACTGAGGTCATCAGTCCCCTAGAACTTATAACTACTTAAACCTAACTATCCTAAGGACATCACACACATCCGTGCCCGTGGCAGGATTCGAACCTGCGACCGCAGCGGTCGCGCGGTTCCAGACTGTAGCGCTTAGAACCGCTCGGCCACACTGGCCAGCGGTTCGCCAATGTCTAAGCACATTTCCCATCATTCATCCCATTGAGAGAGAGAGAGAGAGAGAGAGAGAGAGAGAGAGAGAGAGAGATACATGAACTGCTTATTATGTCAAAAGTAAACGCCGTAACTGTTAATAAATTTATCCCTCTGTGAGATGAGGTCAGTGCCTTCACGGAAAAATGTTTACTGTTGCCAACCGAACCACGATTGCTTCCAGTTGTGCACCTCTTAGTCTCAGACAAATCGATGACCACGAATGTATTTCTTCAGGGCTCCACAAATATGGGC
Source organism: Schistocerca serialis cubense (assembly GCF_023864345.2). Taxonomy (NCBI): domain Eukaryota; kingdom Metazoa; phylum Arthropoda; class Insecta; order Orthoptera; family Acrididae; genus Schistocerca; species Schistocerca serialis. The sequence goes on along the minus strand of NC_064639.1, from coordinate 362,405,183 downwards.
AGAGGGAGATCGGAACTGTATGGAGGATGTATAAGGACTTCCCACCACAGTCTAAAAGTCTAAAGCGTATTCGAAACAACATTAGGTAGGTGTGGGCAGGTTCCATTAGATTTCTATGTTTTTGGAGCTCTGCAGAAAGACGTTCGTGCCCTTCGATTTGCTTCGGACGAAGAGCTGCACGCCTCGGTACAGTCATGGTTCCTTACGCAACCGCAAACTTTTTCCTTGAAGGCATTGACCGCCTTGCCTCACAGTTGGATCAATGTGTTAACAGCTATGGCGATGATTACTGAAGTAATAAAGAAAATTGTTACTTATTGTCTACCTGTATTGTTTTCATTTAACTGTCCTCTACATTATCATGCACTCCCTTTTTTTATATCTTCAGCTTTTTAATTCTCATCTTTTCCTTTTTTCACGCACTTCATGATTCACTTTCATACAATACTGTGCACCAGACGTACGAGTACCTTCTCAGGAACGTATTCCTCAACTTCCACCCTATACTTGACACTAGTACATGAGGAATCCTATGTTAGCGAGCTTACTATTCGTAACTCCCTTGATTCGTTTGCCCTCCGTTATCTTGGCGATTTATATTGGTTAAATGCAACCAGTCGCTTTTGAATTTTATGCGATTTCTCATAATACTTGGAGCTATACACTACGGTCGTGCTGCTGGTGAAAATAACGAAAATTGAGACATAAATTGCCAAAATGCTTAGAAAACAAAAAGGTCGTTATTTTGTAGGATACATCTGTTTCACTGTTTATGGTATCCGTGACAAATTCAATGTACATCACAACGAGCTTATGGATGCCATCCGACTAAAAAACAAAGTACATACCAGAAGTGAATTTCACATGTTGAAATGATTAGAACCACTAATTTATCAGTTACACAGAGATTTTTCTTGAAGAATGTCTTATGAAATGTAAAAAAAGTTGATAAAACGCGTTGTTGTTATGATATTCAGGTCGAAGACTGGTTTGATGCAGTTCTCCACTCTATCCTGTGCAAATCTCTTCATCTCCAAATAACTACTGCAACCTACATCCTTCTGTATCTGTTTACTTCATCTCTTGGTCTCCCTTTACGATTTTTAACCCCCACGCTTCCCTCCAATACCTAATTCATGAACCCTTGATGTCTCCGAATCTGTCCTGTCAATCGATCCCTTCTTCTACTCACATTGTACACAAACTCCATTTCTCTCTGACAATCCGTGTAGGTTGCAAAGGGATGAATCAGGATGAGGTGCTGTAGTAATGGGATTAAAATTACTAATTGTGAGAGCGTCTGTCATGCTCATTTTCAACATATTTGGACCTACATGACTTCCTCCTGTATAAAACTTGTATGTGGGAACAGTTTTGAATTTAATGAAGCGGTTATGCGAAAAATGTATGAGTATCCTTTCAAGGACGTACTTCAGGACTCCGTGGGAAACCGTAGGACTATGTGCATTGACCTTAAACGGATCTACGTTGTCAAATAAGTACCTTTTAATCAAACAGACGCACTCGCTGCCAAAATGAAAAGTTTTCGTCAGATCTTAGAGCTAAAGAAAGTAGAGATCAATTACTGATTTTGGCGATATAGGGCGCCTGACGGAATTTTACCGGTTACTGAATGTTTTGGGCTCTAATATGTTGAAAAAGTTGAAACGATGCTGAACTGAATAAGTAAGAGAAGGTATATGAAAAATATCTGAAACAGTACACTTAGTGCTAAAATTTCCGGAAAGTAATACTATGAAAATCTCTAACAAAGCGAAATCATATAAAATGAATCTTCATATGTCCAGGCCGAAAGCTTGCTTTCGTAGACTTTTAGTTGGAATAATGAGGAGAATAACAATGGCATATTTTCGTCACTCTAGCACTACGGAATTACATGTTTTAGACAGATTATGGGCGAGAAGTACTCGTTCGAATGCTTCAAGATGTATAATCACTAGCTGTCTGAGAAGATTTTTTTCGCACAATATCGTCGCGAATTCATAAACTCATGCAGAACGTATTGTGTGAGAAAAAAATCCTTAATATGCTTTTGGAAATGCCACCACCGTCCACTGACCTGTTTTCTTTCTTTTTCGAGATAATTTATGACTTTTTCTTAATTTTAGAGGAGAAAGTGTGTGAGACTTAAAGATAACTAAATGTTACTGAAATTGTTTTTTTTGAAGTACTGCTTTCATTGTTACGGTGACGTCGGACCCTATATTTCTTTTGTACTTAAAAAAATTATGATTAGTTGTTGCTATAACCGAGGTATTATGACTTGTATACTTTCCGGCCAGGTAAATACTGATGTGATTCTGCAGCACGTTCCACAGAGAAAATTTACTTTATTGTTCAAGTTGTTAGCAAGAGCCCTGAAGTATATTTAGTCGTTCATTAGATTTACAGTCTAAATTTCGTTTCCGGTTGAAAAACATTCATCAGTAGAATACAACTACAAAAACTGACCTGCACTACTGATCAGTGAATGTATATCCAGCACATGCCACAGATAAGGAAGGATTGAAGCAGGCAGCTATTAAACTTTTCGAAAATCTTCTCGAGTAAGCGAGGTATGTAGCCGGTATGACAGTTGAATTTAGGATGAAAAAGTGTTAAGTAGTGTATTTGAAACACACTCACTCACTCACTCTCTCTCTCTCTCTCTCTCTCTCTCTCTCTCTCTCTCACACACACACACACACTATTTTACGCATTTATTCAGTTTATATGTTCCAAATAAAAAGGTTTGTACCTAATACATGCTATGAAACACACATCTAATTAAAATGGCCTAATTTCTGAAATAATTTGCAGACTCAGAGATCGTTAATAACTCTTCTTAACAAATTGGAACAATAGTCTTCATGATGTCTAATTAAAGCCGTGTCCTTATCTGTTTCTATGAATACACAAATTTCCATTTTTCATTTATAAGATACTCAAATTCCTCTAAAGCTATTAGGCGAATTTAATTTATTCAAAAATTTATTTTTGTTTAGTGAAAAGAACGCGTCACGTAAAATATTAATTTTGACGTCGTCTTTTTGTTCCTTGCAAAATATTTTGAAATTATTTTGTCCTGGCTTCATTAATTAACCGATGTGTTTCCACGTACGTCTCTTTTACATTATGGCGACAGGCAGATTTTTCGCACTACTGCGGTTCTCAGTGCTTCATAGGCAAAGTCGTCTGTGTCTGATGTAAACCTGTTCGTTCGCTCGCTGCAGAAAACCGCTAGTTTCGCCACATAGATTGTAACGAGGAACGCAACAGTAGCGCAGTGGGAACAAAAGCAGATTTCGAGGGCTAGAAGCGTGATGCTCAACCGAGTTTGTAAAGAGTGCTGGCAAGGCTTTTCCATTTGCCCCGGCTTGTAATCTGCGGAAAGTGGTGGCCGAGTCTAGCGCTTGTTGCAGCTTTTAATCCACAGCAAATCGGAACACACCCAAAGCACTGTTGCAGCCAACCGTCTGCTGGTCGATGAAACTTCAGTAAAGTCGTAGAGCACGCTGTTACGCTTGCGGATGGAGTTGGTGCAAAACTCATTCACTGCACAATGAATAAATGTTTATTTTATATATTTACTTGCAAGTCAATTGCTTTACCTGTTTGAAAATATATTGATGCTGTGAATAATTTCCAGAAAAAAATGGTTCGCTTACATTGAATAATAGACCAAGAATGAAAACTTTTTTAATAAGTGTGGCTTGTCTTTGGGTTTTTGGTGTGGTGAATACTAATATGATAACAAAAGAGCCTGGTCACCCACTATTTTTACGAGTATTTCTCAATATTAAAATAACTGCGCTTTTAGTACATTTAATATACTGTCTCAGTTAGTAATAACATGAAGTAGAAGTTTCGATGACAGTGCTTGCACTGGATAGTACATTTCAGCTTTGTCTTGCTTAAAACCTTTCTTATTACCACCTCTTTGCATCCAGTTGTGCCTGATTAATTTCTTAATGCCTTGTCTCAAGAATGAAGATTTTTGAAGTACATCTGCGGGGGGTTTCATCATCTATACGACGTAAAATGTTAGAAGGCTTGTTTGTTGGGCCGTAATTTCTAAAAAATGGTGTTCGAGTCCAACGTTGAATAAGAAATAACTGTGACTGAGAGGCAGGCTCGGATATCAAGCAAGGTTCCTATCACGTTTTTAGGCAACAAAATTGACCGACGTTATATTTCTGTTGTAGCCAACGTGTTGAGAAAGTTCGGGAAGGTAGGCTGTTTCATGAGCCTGAAGGTCCACTCTTTGAAGAATCAGTTTCATTTTTTTCTGTGAAAATTTCAGAGAGCAACAAGGTGAACGCTTTCATTGAGATATCAAAGTGGTGAAGAGGTGGTATCAGCGCCGCTGGAATGCAAAATATTACTGGAGAATACTGTTGGTCCTATCACTGTGGGATTTAACACACACATCATCGAAGGAAAAGCTGTAATAGATGCTTTGTGGATAAGAGAGAAATGAAGTTTTACTAGTGAACATATAATATCTATGTAATAAAGAGATAGCTCTGTCTTTATACTTCAACAAATGGGTTGTTAAAATGGATAACACGAACATATTTCGAAAAAAATCACGGTTTTTTATAATAGCAGGATACTCCTCTATTAAAACTAGGAGTTTCGGTCAAAGCACAGACCATCATCAGGAATAAAAAGTGGCCATTTTTTTGTACCTGGGGTAGACTGTTTGTTGACCAAAACTGTTTAATGAAGTGACAGTCTGCTATCACTTTTCAGAAGTGCCTAAAGGCTGTAAATCCAGAGCTGGTTCGAATACACCTTGACCCCCCACCTGGCCAACGCACATCTCTTCCCTTATACACATTCACCGATGTCAGTTTTCGTTACTAAATGTGATACGCACTGAATAAAAACCTTGCGCTTGGGCGCCTCTGGCACCCTTCTCAGTCTGGTGCCTCAAGCGTAGGCTAGTGTAAGTTGGGCCTTGTTATAAGCCGGCCCCTGTAAATCATCACCTTCTTAAACTAACCTGCAAAATTAAATAACTTTTCATTTCAATTACACGCGTTTTATTAATTTCCTACTTTAGAACGAATTCAAACTGTGAATGATCCTAAATCAATCTAGTCGATCATCCACAGACAATTTTAAGTGTGCTTTCGAATGCTGTGCGACCTAACCACTTTTTCTATTCAGGGAGCTCTACCTATCGATCCATATGAATGAATCACTAATAAGACGGGCTTTTTCTCGGTTTTGTTCAGATTATACAAAGTACGAGAGTTCACTCTTTCGGTGACCTTACTCAGATTTTTAGCACTTCAGTTACAGTAGAGTCAGATCGAGTATTGCACGGTGGCCACGTCGTGGACTTAGGCGTCTCTGAAAACAGCGAAAGGCTCAAAGATATCCATAGGGATTATCCAGTTTGTAACACCAGCACTTTTTTGCATTAATTTACTATTGCTGTATTATTACTGAATATTCGTGTGTGTATATACTTTTTCATTACTTGTAGTAGGCCTAATAATGAACTTTTTCGTGTGTGATTTATGTTTGAAAAACCGAAAATTTGCCTGTTGAAGAAAATGACCGTTATACTTTTCCATTTAGTTTTAAGCCATTCTTAAATAATTGATACAAAGATTGAATATTATTGTACAGAATTTCTTCCTTATAGCGTTCCAACCAAGTCTTGTCATGTTTTGCTGTACTGAGAGGGCCAAATATTCTAATAGTAGGTTTACTGATTGCTTGAGTAGATATATTAACAGAGAAGGTTAGGCGGTTCAGTTAGAGTCTATTAATACCTTGTTGTAGAGAGCTACATACGAACTGTTGTTAATTTCGCGAATCTGTGCACACGTGAGATAAAAGCTAAAAGGTTCTATTTTATTTAATGAATCTTTAAAGTTTAAAATTCGTAACAGTTATCTAAAACTTATGTGTAAAATTTGGACTAGCGGCCTTATTTTTACCTGCTTACAAATAATTACAACTGCTAAACGATTCCCTTTTCAAATACAGCTTTCTAATATATAGTTTCCTGTAAAAAAGAATGTTGTGTTTAGGAGACGAAGCTATTAGTTCAATTGCTTAAAACCTAATAGTTACTTGATCACAATGATAGATTTTCTAAAAGGGATACACTAACTTTATGTTTTAGTGATGTAGTAAAGGGGTGTTATAAGTTGAATTATTTACTCAGTTGAATAAATTACTTTTTTCAACCGAAAATCCTGTATGGAAACGATTACTTCTGTGACGTTATGGAATCTGTGTTGTTCGACAAGAAGAAATCATAAACCATCTGCGCCTGAGGTTAAGAAATATTGCATAAGCGGTGTTTGAGGTACATTTCAAGTCGTCACCACCTATGATTTCCAGTTGCTTCCTGTCTGTCAATGAACCTCTTCTCTATTCGTCCAGTAAATAATGTTTGAACGTCAGTCGACCTCGCTCTCTCTCTCTCTCGCTCTCGCTCTCGCTCTCGCTCTCTCTCTCTCTCTCTCTCTCTCTCATCAAGTTGTCTTGCTACGCACAAATGACTCTAGAATATTTACTTGTTTTACTTTTCAGAAATGCAATTTTGTGCAGCTCTGCTGCATGGAAAACGTGCATTTGATGTTCAGTTCTTTGTGTTTTCCCTCTTTAATACCGCTGTTTGCATTTTACGGCCATTAATGGAAACTAATTTGTAGGCAGAAAATATGTATGACACATCATTAAAGAGGCGTGCTGAATAATATTACAGTGACAAAATCGCATTGCATCTGAATATGAAAATAATATTTTTTCCCAGAAATTAGACTAATGGGTACTTACTCAGCAATGGATGCTGTTTTACACCCACAAAAACGCGCCGTTTTACACGTGCTCACTGCATACCTGTAACAAAATAAAAATGTTGTTATAATCGTGCAAGCTGTTAAATCTTTATTCAAAAATCTTGTGCTATTGCAGTCCACCTGTGAACAATAATTTGCTAGTTGTTAATGATTTTATGTTCGACCGGAACTTTTTGAAATGTCCAGACCGACATAAACGCTATCCGTGAAATATATTCTTGTCAGTTCAGTTTTCATCACATTATTTAGAACATTTGCAGCAATTCGCAGTCATGACGTTTAGCTGGGAAGTTTAAATTATTGTTTCCCTTGTGGTAGTGATCAGAAAATGGCGTATAGAATGTAGCCTCTCTCACAAAGCGAGTTTCTGCTTTCACGTGAACAAAATCGCTGATTTAATCTTCTCACGGTGATTGTTCCACTAAGTCTCGGGTGTACAGTCTCATAAATTCAGCTTCTTTCAATATTTCGATTGTATATCATTCACTCATCTTCAAAGTTAGTAGAAGGACTAACGCTCCAGCACTCGCTCCTTCCTTTTAAACTCGTGAATAGCGCCATAGCGCATGCGGCCACAGATACACAGGTGCCACAGACGTTGATCGGCAAAGGAGTACAGTTTGTATGAACTATATCTGTGGCCGCGCAGTCGATTCATCCTTGGATGTCTATGTATCACTATAAGCTGAACAATCGTGACGTCTTTGTAAGTTTATTACAGAAAGCGTCGAATTCCACGAATTATCCAAACTGAAGCCGCTGTCTACGAGAAATATGATGTAGACGCCGACGTTTTCGTACAACATGGAGTGACCACCGTCGGTACAGTGTTCTGCCACAACCGATTTATTTGGCTGCAAGTGGCGAGTGCACCTGCGGTGTTCCGTATATCATTCATGGACTGTACAAATCTTCTGTCCGCTGTATGGGAGGCCACAATCGCAAGCATCTTGTAAATTCCAGACTTCCGGATCCTCAAATCATCTTCAGCAGAACCAAGCAGTGGTGCTGTATTCGGTGGAGGACGCAAAATCGTTTTTACTTAGTGCGTACTGAGAATCCGTCCTATTTTTGAAGTTTAGGCTTCCCACATATGACATAGAAAGCCATGGATTTCAATCTTTCTGTGTCTTCTTCTACATTACTTACGGTCACCTTTGGTTTCATTAGTAGCGCCTTACGTATCTGCTGTGGAAAACACCCACTGGCTGCAAAAACTTACTTTAAATGTGGGATCTCGTCCTGCAGACTGCTCTCGTCAGCAATGTGTCTGCTCTGTGAACCACAGTTCTGATAACACTCATCGTGTGCAAAGGATGGTTGCAGCTATGTATGCGTCGGTTTCTGATATACTGTATGTTCCAAAATACAATTATCTTCACGCCGAACCAAAACATCCAAAAATGGAAGGCATCCCTGCTTTCCAATTTCCACTGTAAACTGGATTTTTCCATGGATGTATTTCATATGGTTTAAAATTTTTTGTAATTTATCTTTATCATGGGGACACACTAAAAACTTGTCGCCAACATCAGGCCAAAAATCTGTGGGCTTCAAGATAGAGGATTCCAGCGCCTTTTCCCTGAAGTGCTACAAGGGCGACAAGGGACCATCCATGGCTACACCGTCAGGCTGTTCAAAAAATTCGTTATTAAATAAAAATTATACTGAGGTCCTTACTTATTTGAATATAGGTGAATTCTCTTTATCAAAGTTTCCACCAATAAGGGACAAGAATGGTGATAGCGGAATCTTTATGAATTAAGACACCACACCGAAGCTGATTAATACATCAGAACTGTTCAGAATCAGTGACGGTGACTTGCACGGCTAATTTGTCTAGCCTCTAACACCTGTGCTGCGGAGATGACTGGTGAAGTTATCACTACGGAAACTCATCCTTATGACGATGCTGTCTGCTGCATGTTCGTTAATTCCGTAAACCCAGATCTTCAGCTGGGGCGCTGGTTGTAAATTTTTGTACTACTTTTCTCTACCCCTTCCTATTTCTTTTCGCTCTTCCTTTCGATAGCCATATGCTACAGAATTACGATTACATACATGCTCTTTTGTATTGGAATTGTGCTTAGGCAGGTGTCATTCGGTGCGCCGTTTCCTTTCCCTAGGATTTCGTTGGAGGACGTGGCATCCAGATGAAGTTAACCGGAAGTCCACGCCATTGTAGCTCATTACATTCTTATGATGAACATTGTTGTCCCTCTATCTTGCTGGGGCGTCGAGAATAGATAATATATTTAAGAAGACAGGCTTGGTAATTAATAGCGGTCTGACACAGCTTTCGGATTCTATGTCAGCCCTATCTCTGGTAATAGCGCTGGCGTGTTCTGATGGAGTGTCTATGATCGTCGTGCTCATAGATCAAGGTTAGGGACAGTGCTTTACACGTGTACCTAATCATTTGTTTTGGATTCTTTATTGAATATTTTTATTTGCTTCTGAATATTTTTTAGTCGTTCGATATTTCACGCTTGAGACGAAGATCGATGTTGCAGGAATCGAGCAGAGAAATAGGAATTTCGGAGTACTTGCTCTTCGGGCAATTGTCTTGATAAACCAAAGTATTATTATTATCTGTTTAACTTTACTGTACCACCTGTAATGCAATGCAACAGCGAGTTTGAACGGCATGGAATCGACAATTCCTGTGTAGCTTTCTGTACATGTGAGACAATATATCTACACACAGATCACGCATGTCACTTAAATTACGGGCACGTGGTTTGCGGGCTGGTAAACGGAGCCATAGCGTTAGAGATTTATTACATAGAGTTGATGTCAGGCTTATCTGGTAACCATCAGATGGAGGTGTTCCTCAAACCACTAGTCTTCTGACTTTCACGATATTCTGGTGGAAAATGCCACCAACGTCTGCGAAGACATAAGGCATGAAGGGATTGGAGGTGGTCCGCATTAACGTTCGAAATGTCCACACCTGCCATGGTGCCGTCGATTACTAACACAGAACCGAAAGACCCCGATGTGAATATCTTTCATGGCATAAAACAGCCCTCACTGGCTGGAACACAAGAGAATCGAAGCGTTTGAGATCTGATGCTACAGAAGAATATTGGAAATTACGTAGACTGATAAGGAATTAGGAGGTTCTCTGAGCAGCAGGTGATAGGACATCAGGGAATAACCTCCGCCGGCCGGAGTGGCCGAGCGGTTCTAGGCGCTACAGTCTGGCACCGCGCGACCGCTACGGTTGCAGGTTCGAATCCTGCCTCGGCCATGGATGTGTGTGATGTCCTTAGGTTAGTTAGGTTTAAGTAGTTCTAACTTCTAGGGGACTGATGACCTCAGATATTAAGTCCCATAGTGCTCAGAGCCATTTGAACCATTTTTGAATTACCTCCATGGTACTAGAGGGAGCTGTGGAGGGTGAAACTGCAGAGGAAGTCAGAGATCAGAATATATCCAGCAAATAATAAAGCTCTGCTCTGAGGTGAGGAGAGTGGCATAGGAAAGGAATTCGTGGCGGGGCGCATCAAACTAGTCACAAGCCTGATGACTCAAAAAGAAGAATAAATAAAGAAATAAATAAAAATAAACGGGGTCCGTGGCTCAGTGCACGTTTCGAGCAGCCACTTGGCTGGATTATGGCGTACCCGGACGCTCGTCCGGACACCAGCGTCGCACCATCGATCTGGCGTACATAGAAACGCGGTTCATCCGACCAGTCGACACGTTTACATTGATCCATAATTCAATCTCGAAGATTCCATGCCCACTGCAGTCGTAACTGGAGATGTCGTTGGATCAACATGAGAACACTGAGGCATTGTCCGTTGTGGAGCTCCATGCTGAACAGCGTATGTTGAACAGTCTGTTTCGAAACATTTATGCCTATATAAGCATTGCACTCTGTAGTCAGCCACGCCACAGATGGCCGTATATAGTGTTTCAAAGGTCGGGCAAACCTCCGACTCTCCCGCAAGCGAGTGCATTCTGCTATCAAGTGCAACACCTCGCTTTGTGCGTGCCTGACAGAAGTTGTTCGAGAAAATAATAAGTTGCTGATGATGTGATACTATTTTAATGTTACGGCTTCAAGATTTTTCATTAACCTATGACGACAATTTTGTTCGGTCACGAACTTTTATTATGCAAAAAATTAGTTACACAAAGTGAACGCAGAAACTTTTGTTGTCACAGTATATTCAAATATGTTTCTTTATTTTAAAGAAATTGTGAGTGGATCAGGGATAAAATGCAGGAAGCGAAAGGATGTCTATAGCGTGCACAGAAAACAGACTGCAGTTACAAAAGTCGGTGGACATGAGAGGTGGTGGTGGGTTTGAGGTATAAAGGGACCAAACTACAGGGTCATCAGTCCCCTTTTCCTCAAGCAAACAAGTCTCAAGGTAAAACAAAAACAAAGGAGTTGGGGGAAGTAAAGTAGGTAAAACTAATGGGGAACCGCACTGAAAGAGGAAACGAAACAAGCGAACTAAAGGGGGAAACGTGCGCTAAAAGGAAAGGTAGATAAAGATATTAGAATCACGTATCAGATGGCTTGGGCTAGCCGATCACAAGGATAAAAAAGAATGAGCCAGCCACTTTGCAACATACTAAAATCGCCAGGCGAGAAGAACACATATAGGGAAAAGATGAACAACAAGGCAAACAAACTGCAGAGCAAGAGTGACGAAGAGGTGAAAGGGAGGGTGGGTGGAGACTTGGGAGAGAAGGCCAGGCGCCCAATCTTAAATGGTACGATAAACCCCCCCGCTCCCCTTACGAATAAAACGTAAAAGTAAATCGGTCGTTGAGTCATTGTCGCTCAACACCGTAGGTAGCGTGCCGGGGAGGTTAAAAGTCCGCCGCAGAGCGGCTAAAAGTGGGCCGTCCAACAAGAGGTGGACGACAGTTATAAGGGAGCCGCAGCGACACCGAGGAGCGTCCTCGCGACGGAGGAGGTGATCATAGCCAAGCACGGCCGTGACGGAGGAGGTGATCATAGCCAAGCACGGCCGATGCTGAGCCGGCGAAGGACAACAGAGTCCCTGCGAGTGGCCTGCACGGATCACCGCCACACATTCGTTGTATCTTTGATAACACTACTTGAGGAGGGAGTGAGATTGGACTGAAGCTTCCCCCCCTATGTTACCTGCACTTTGAACAAAGAGTGAAGGAGACCAAAGAGAAATTTGGAGAGGGAATTGAAGTTCTGGAAGAAGAAATAACAAGTTTAAATTTTGCTGGTGACATCATAATTCTGTCAGAGCCGAGAAAGGATTTGGAAGAAATGTTGAATGCAATGCATAGTGTCTTAAAAAGAGACTTTTAAAATGAACATCAACAAAAGTAAAACAAGAGCAACGGACTACAGCCGAATTAAATCTGGCGGTGTTGAGAGAATAAGATTAGGAAAAGAGGTATTGGAAGTGATAGATGAGTCTGGACCGCAAAATAACTGCGATGGCTGAGGCAGGGAAAATTTTCTGGTCGTGTGGCATTAACGGTCGGGAGACCCCATCCTGGGAAGTTCGGTGGCCGAGTTGCAAGTCTTATTTCAAGTGACGCCACACTCGGAAACTTGCGTGTCTGTGATGAGGACAACAGGACACCCAGTCAATGAGCGAAGAAAATCTCCAATGCTGCCGGTAATCGAACCCGGGCCCGCTGCATGGTAGGCAAACTTGTTAACCACTCAGCTAAGCAGGTAGACTCAAGCAGGAAAAATACAATGCATCGAATAGAAATTTTTGTGTTAGGAAGTGCTTTCTAAAGGTATTTTTCTGAAGAGTAGGTAGTGAAATGAAATGTAGGTGAAAAAAAAAATTCAAACTGGGAGCGAATAAATACTTTTGAAATAAGGAGCTTCAGATGAATGGTGAAAATTTTGAAGAAGTATTGAATCGAATCGGTTGACAGGGCACATTATGAGGCAATAAGGAAGTAACAATGTAGCTGTGAAGTGTAGAGCATAAAAATTCGAGAGGAAGACCAAAACCTGACTACAGCAAGAAGACTGAAGTGAATGTTCGGTGTAGTAGCTACGCCGAAAAGAAGAGGCTTGGACAGGTGAGACTGCCGTGGAGAACTGCACCAAACATGTCTGAAGATAACAACAAAAAATACACTTTTCCTAAATCTATCTCTGGTACCATTTATGCATGTATCGGATATTAAGCAAAGGGTAAGCAGTGGAGTAGATTGGTTTGATCAGATAAAAGGAAGCTTGTAAGAGACCTTTAAACAGAATATTCCAAAAAAAGTAACTAGATTTCCTGCTAATAAGACATCAGAATGTTTACAGGAAAGTAATTCTTATAGCGTAAGGTTCCTGCTAGGCTTGCAAAACGGATTACCTATGAAATTAAATCCGAACTTTTCCTGAACTTATAAAAATTTCCTCACACAAAAAATGTGTAAACCCGTGAAAGAAATTAGCATCTGACTGCACAAATATTATTGGATATTACCTGAACAGAGAACGCTGATTTCGGGCAACAGTTTTTACTGGGCATAGCAAAAGAAAACTGAATTCACGTGACTCTACGTAATCGTTGCAAATATCTCACCAAGCATGAGAAGGTCGTTATGCAGCGTGGCTTATGGCACCGTACAGAGCTGTGGCATGTGGAAAAGAAATGAAATGACCGTGTGGCATTGATGACCATGAGGCCCTATCCGGGGAACTTCGGCCATCGGGTTGCATATCCGATTTCAGGTGACGCCAGTCCACGGGCGGAGAAAATCTCCGATACGGCCAGGAATCGAACCCGAGCCCGCTGAAAGGTAGATAAACACGTTACCACTCAGCTAAGCTGGCGGACTGGGCATGGTGAGACAATTCGTTATAACAGACCATAAATGCAAGGCACTGAATAAAAATAATTTCTTTAGAATAAATAGGTGCACCTCTGCCCGCTGAGTCAACACCGTCGCCTTTAATGTTTAAATATCATGCACAGAACATGAAGTATACTTTTCACAGCAACTGATGCGAGTTTCGATGTTAATTTCAGTACGAAATCTACAAAATTTTACAAACTGCTGAGGGCGAGTAGCGAGTTTCGCGCTGAGTGATCTTGTGCTGACTGCAAGACGGCCAAATCCGCCTTAATGTCGAGGGAAAATTGACTTGAAACAATAAGTGGTTCTTAATTCATGCTGTTCACTTCAGAAAAGGAATTAAATCGTAATAGCACATGTAGTATTTCTGCTCGAAAGACACACGGCACACACAATTCCAGTACGTAGGAAAATGAAACAAATCAAGATAAATATGAGTCACAAATCATTGACAAATGTTCACTGACAGGGAGGGTGACGAAATAACTGTTCCACCACTCGGATGGCTTCATAGCGTCCAGATTTTGTACCGAGTCTCTAAACATACAAGCCTCACATAGACACAAAGACCAGAATTCCATGTATGAAACGGGTCCAAATTGTGACAATGTCAGTAACTTTGCGATGCGAATTGAGAAAGTAACTACGCATGAGCGGTATGATCACTGTAAATGATTGGTTTTATTTATTTAATACGTGTTATAGGTTTTTTGTGTCATCATTTACTCAAGTATTAGCTGCCCTTAAGTATTATTTGACGTATGTGTACAACTTGTCAGTGCATTATGGTGCGCAATGTCTGACTCATAATTCTAGATGTCTTACTTATTGTTACATCTCATCTTCTTCCTGCTCTAATCCGCTGCGGTGTTACCGTTGTCGCTATCATTGTGGTTGTCGCTGACCACCCTCTGGAGATTGTAGTTACCGTGCATACGGGTATGTCTCTTATATCGTGGTGGCAGGTACTCTTCAATGTGCTGTTTTTGAAAAACTGTTTGTTAAGCCATTTAATTTTTCCCGTTGTTCTTCATCTCTGATTGCTGTTGTATATAGTTCTGTTTCCGTGTAGTCTAAGTGTAGAGTATGCCTATTATTCGCATATTGCCCGCAGAAGAATGATTAATAAAAGCCTGCTGTAAGTGTGCTCTTCCTGCTCAAAGACAACCTACATGTTACCACCAGGTGACACAGAAAAAAAAGCAAACCGTGCTATCAGACGCCAAATCAAGTTTTCCTCCAAGCACGCCAGTACACAAAGTGCTTATTGAAACCTACGATACAGCATTCCAAGCGAGAGGGGTCGTGGGCTCATACCCTCGCTTATTTGATACTGAACACCTCACAGACTGACCCAAAATAACTGATACTGTTCGCAGTCAATAAACTAGGTACGGAGTGACATCTTTGTAGTAAACCCGGGTCAGTTAATATGCGAAAACGCTGAAAAGTGGAAGTATCAAATTAGGTACTGAAAGCTGCAAATATAACAGCCAGTATCAAGCTTATTGTGGTACTATAGACTGAGCAAGTTAGATACTGGTCGTAT
The DNA here is from genome assembly GCF_023864345.2 of Schistocerca serialis cubense. Taxonomy (NCBI): domain Eukaryota; kingdom Metazoa; phylum Arthropoda; class Insecta; order Orthoptera; family Acrididae; genus Schistocerca; species Schistocerca serialis. The sequence goes on along the minus strand of NC_064639.1, from coordinate 362,389,985 downwards.
CATTCTCATTCATCATTCGCATACATACAGGATACGCGAAGCATCGTATTGGGGAACCAGCATAAAACAGCATCCATAAAATTCTGTTGACTTTCAGGCGTCGTCATCTTGCGAAATTAACAACGTCATGGTCACTATTTCAAGCGGCGTTCATCAGGGCAGATAGTTCTATTATATGCATGGTGTCTGTTCTTTTGTTCTTTCTGACACGTCAGCAGCCGTATATATGATGAAAGAGAAATACAGACGTCTGCCGATAGGGCACTGAAATACTTCAGTGGCGACAAGTGAATATTTGTGCTGGACCGACACTTGATCCCAAATTTCCCTCTTTACGTGAGCATTCACCTTAATTGCATCGGCTAACCGAGTACGCTTTCCGTCCAACCCAGATATCCAACGTCTCTCACACGGGAGTATTTTCTGTACTGTGAGACCCTAAAGAACGTATTTGTAGGATTATAACGTATTTACATATTTTGTAAAATGAAATAAAATTATGGTATTTTTTGTAGATCCTTTATTTCTTAACTACAATACTATGTGTTATTGAGATGACGCCTTCCAGTTTTCGACATGATGGTGTAGGATTCTATCAAACAATCGGGTCTTCCTTCGCGCGACTATTAAGTTCGAGAGGAACTAAAAATGACTGAAATATGTTCGTGTCGGAAGCATGGTTGTGTTCAAATTTTTGTTTAAACTGAATTTGCTGTGAAGCATCATAGCCCCAATTACAGATAATTTCCAATGCGTTTATGTCTTCATTTGGAAGATAAAACCTCTTCCAAATATAATATTAATCGCCCACATGTGTGATTAAACAAGAAGTTGAATCTCCGCTCGTGTTGCAGTCACCTGGTGGATTAAGTAACAAGAAAGCAGTGCCTGAAGGGTACTGTAACAGGGATAGACATTCTTATCAGCTATTCGGATTATTTTGTATTGTTTCCCTGTCAGCAACGCTTCCACAAAGATATACAATGCTTGAATGAATGGATGTTGTTTCTTTGGTTGTTTGTCTCTATACGACCGCGATCTAGTGCTTGTCTGTATATACCACTTTGGAATCCGCAACGTTTCGAGACTCTCGGAGCTTCATTTGACTGGCATACGTTAAATCTGTGGCTCCAACATAGTTTATCAGTCGCTGTGTCCTAGTGTTTCACTGCGTTCGCTTAACTCTACAAACAAGTTTGATTGCCTGTCAATTCGAATAACGCAAAATGGAATTTTAATGGTGTTTTCCAGACAGTTATGGCTTTTTTACAGAAGGTACGTTTAAGTTTGTGTGAAGGAAGACATTGTTTCTTTAACAGTGGCTGTTATTCATCTGGGAAGAAATAATATATAATTTTTCACGAAGTGCAATCTGTTTACGAACTCTTTTTCAGAACTGTTCAAATGATTCAAATGGCTCTGACAAGGGAACCTCCCCATCGCACCCCCCTCAGGTTTAGTTACAAGTTGCACAGTGGATAGGCCTTGAAACACTGAACACAGATCAATCGCGAAAACAGGAAGAAGTTGTGTGGAACTATGAAAAAATAAGCAAAATATGCAAACTGAGTAGTCCATGCGCAAGATAGGCAACATCAAGGGCAGACTGAACTCAGGAGCGCCGTGGTCCCGTGGTTACCGTGAGCAGCTGCGGAATGAGAGGTCCTTTGTTCAAGTCTTTCTTCCAGCGAAAAGTTTAATTTTTATTTTCAGTCAATTATCAAAGTTCAGGCACTCACACATAATCAACTTCGCTCTCCAAAATTCCAGGACATGTTCAGATTTGCTTGGACATATGCAGGACCGTCAAGGTCTACACATGGAAAAATTTGAAAACGTTAGAAACATATGTTTTGACAGAGCACAGGGAAAAGTGTGCGACTGTGAAACTGTTTGATTCATTTGTTGCAGTTTATGTGACAAACTCTTATGTTTTCATCTCTTTTTTGGGAGTAATTATCACATCCACAAGAGAACTTAAATTGGGCAACGTAGAAGAATCTTTTTACCCATTCGCCAAGTGTACAAGTTAGATGGGTCGACAACATATTCCTGTCATGTGACGCACATGCCGTCACCAGTGTCGTATAGAATATATCAGACGTGTTTTCCTGTGGAGGAATCGGTTGACCTATGACCGTGCGATCAAATGTTTTCGGTTCCCATTGGAGAGGCACTTCCTTTCGTCTACTAAACGCACGGTTTTGCGGTGCGGTCGCAAAACGCAGACACTAAACTTATTACAGTGAACAGAGACGTCAATGAACGAATGGACAGATCATAACTTTGCGAAAATAAAGAAATTAAAATTTTCACGTAAGGGAGAACTCGAATCAAGGACCTCTCACTCCGCAGCTGGTCACGCTAACCACGGGACCACGACGCTCCTGAGCTCAGAATATCCTTGATGTTGCATATCTTCGCATGGACTACTCAGTTTGTATATTTTGCTTATTTTTTCATAGTTCCACTCAACTTCTTCCTGTTTTCTCGATTGATCTGTGTTCAGTTTTTCAAGGCCTATCCACTGTGCCAACTTATAACTAAATCTGAGGGGGGTGCGATGGGGAGGTTCCCTTGTGAGCAGTATGGGACTTAACTGCTGAGGTCATCAGTCCCCTAGAACTTAGAACTACTTAAACCTAACTAACCTAAGGCATCATACACATCCATGCCCGAGGCAGGATTCGAACCTGCGACCGTAGCCGTCGCGCGGTTCCAGACTGAAGCGCCTAGAACCGCTTGGCCACCCCGGACGGCCAGACTGTAGCGTCAGAACTGTTCTTCGTAAGTTCACAGAAGCATTTGCTTGTCATAACTTTGACTTATGACGGACTAAGATAAAAACAATATGCTTTCAGAATTCATTTCAGGGATGACAACTTTGACAGGTGACAACTCATTAATGTACATAGACTGTATATCAGATTGCGGTAGAGGAAACTCCCTGAACTATAGCAAACCCAGTGAATACTAACAAAAATAATAAAAAATGTGAATGAAAATAATTATGAATCACGGTACATACCCAAATCTTCGGAATCCATATTGTTTCTCACCACACTTCAAGTAAAAACACTTTAACACATTCATAAACGCAGAGAAATTTCAAGCCTTTAGCGAAGCTCCAGATGCACTGCAAGCGAGGCGTAAATATGGACTAGCTCTACTGCGTCTCACGAAGTTATGCTTTCCAGGAATTACACCCATGTGAAATATGGACTTTTGGCTAGCTTTTAGGGCGAAAGACCCCTGGAAGTGTCGTAGCGCCCCCTGTCCACGACCGACAAAGCAGACAGCACACATGTAATAGTAGCCTTGACGGCATATCATAGAATCTTCAGTGTGGATGCACCATAGATCCGACCTCGTTTAGTAATCATGCGAGATAATGCTAACAAGAAGTAGTGTGCGACAGGTTGGGAATTTTGGTCAGACGGGAAGTGTGCTCAGGCAGTTGAGGTGACCGCTCGGGTAAAGCGGGCAATCCGAGTTCGAGTCCCGGCCAGGCACAAATTTTCACTTGTCACCATTGAATTTTATTTTCCTGCCGACAACGTTAGGTAACCATGTATTATTTCAATGCCCTCATATGGCCGACGTCGATATTTCACTTTCATCAGCGCAGACGGTGTTCAAACTTATACGACATACAGTCTACTGTGCATTGTTAGAATGCGGAGTTTCAGACTGGCTTGAACTTAGCAGTCAGCCTCGCCCACTCGCTGCAGATGAAGTTGCAGCTGCAAAGATATTCGAGTGTCAAACTTTGTTTTTCTTTCTTAGTAATACGGAGAGGACCAATTAATCTGCACTCGCACAGCATTAACACATGTCTGCCGCGGCAAAAAAGTGGCGCCAGTCAGCCAGCGGGGACCGGCAGATGTGTCTGTGTGTGTGTCTGCCAGGGCGGCCTCCCGCGGTGTCCACCAGAAGGTCGGGCCGGAGGAGCGCCGACAGGGCGTGGGCGGAACAGCTGAGAGCGCGGGCGTCGCGACACGCACCGTCCATTCGGAGAGGGTGGAGAGGGGGCAGGCAGCAGCCGGACCAGCAAATATTCATGGCCTCCCAGCCACTGCCCGGGGAGTCCACGCAACGTGCCGCGTGCCTTCATCTCTTTATCGGCATACACGCGGTCACACTCAGTTTGCACGATGAAGATTTCCAGAGCTAATACACAGCTACCAGTAAAACCCCAAGAATCGAACTGCAATGAATAAAACAACTTCAAACACATGAAAACTTTACAAAAGAGCTATGCTCATTTTCTAAGGTCTGAAGCTGCTCTTTTCTTTCTTCCGTGTTTGGGATTTAAAAACTGGGTGGTTTTGGAAATCGGCCTTATTCAAATACAATTAGTTTATTTTTATATTTACCCAGAGATGTTTCGACACCAATATGTCATCTTCATTGGGTCAATACATATACATATGTAATAATTTCACAGCTGTAGGCCTTATAAATGCAATATTTGTAATTTGCTTCTTTTCGTTTGGACACTCACCTTAAAATTACATCGCTAACTGATCTGTATTATTATACATCGATTTTAGTGCTCATTTCCGTTGATTTTTTGACAGCATGTCATCTGCAAACTAGCCATGAAGAAAATTATTGCGTATTCGTGTACAGCTGTTTCGAGGGTTGAAGTTATGTACGTTTCTGTACTTACAGCCGGCCGGAGTGACCGAGCGGTTCTAGGTGCTACAGTCTGGAACTATGCAACCGCCACGGTCGCAGGTTCTAATCCTGCCTCGGGCATGGATGTGTGTGATGTCCTTGGGTTCGCTAGGTTTAAGTAGTTCTAAGTTCTAGGGGACTGATGACCTTAGAAGTTAAGTCCTATAGTAGTCAGAGCCATTTGAACCATTCTTTTTGTACTTACATTTTCCGTCCTGTTTCGTGTCCTTGGTTGTTTAGTTTGCAGATGACATGCTGTCAAAAAATCGACGAAAACGAGCACTAAACTCGATGTGTAATAAAATTACATCGCTTACTGAACTGTATTAAGATGAGTGTCCAAACAAAACGAAACAAATTGCAAATATTGTACTTCTTAGGCCTACAGCAGTTAAATTATTACACATGTGATGTTGTACTTTACAGAAATAAAAATTTGACATACAGAAGATGACACATTGGTGTAGAAACATGTTTGGGTAAACATAAAAATAAACTAATTGTTTTTGCATAAACCTGATTTCCAAAACCACCCAGTTCTTAAAAGAGCTATGTGTTAGATACACGGACGGAAAGAAAATCGCAAAACCAGGAAGCAATTAATGTAATGAAGTTTTGCGAATACATTTGTCTAGGTAACATATTTAAATGATTAACACTTCAAGATTACAAATTAATGTAAGAGCGAGATAAGTCATTGCAAATGTGAAATGCTGGTACATTAACAACCAGTATAGCCGCCAGAATGTCGAATGCAAGCGCGCAAACGTGCACGAATTGTGTGGTACAGATGGCGGATGTGAGTTTTTGGCATGGAGTTCCATGCCTGTTGCTCTTGCTCGGTCAATACAGGGACAGTTAATACTGTTTGTGGATGACGCTGGAGTTGCCGTCGGATGATGTATGTGCACGAGTGGTGATCGAGCAGGCTAAGACAACATATCAGCATGTCGAAGTTTCAACAGCGGTATTTGAGCGAGCGTTGTCCTGTTGGAAAACATCCCCCCCCCCAAATAGTGCTCATGAAAGGCAGCACAAAAGGTCAGATCAGCAGGTCGAAATGCAGTTTAGCAGTCATTCTGCGTGTGATAATCATCAGAGGTCTCCTGCTGTCTTACGAAATCGCAGAAATCGCACCCGAGACCATAACTCGAGGTGTAGGTCCAGTAAGACTAGGCTGCAGACAGGTTGGTTGCAGGCGCTCAGCTGGCCTCCTCCTAACCAACATACGTCCATCAGAGGCACCGAAGCAGTACTGGCTTTTCGTCAGAAAACACAACAGACCTCCACTCTCCAGTGAGCCCTCGCCTGACACCACAGGAGCTGCAAATGGCGATGATTGCGAGTCAGTGTGATGCAGGGTACAGAACGTCTGGCTCGGAGCTGTTGTTGATGTAACCGATTTGTAACAGTTAGTTGTGTTGCAGTGGTACGAACTGCTTCTCAGATTGCTGCTGCAGATTCAGTACGATGTGCCACAGCTACCACCGAATATGACGGTCTTCCCTCTCGGTCGTGCCAAGGGTACGTCAGTATCCAGAACCCGTTGTTCTTGTGACCGTACCTTCCCGTGATCACCCCTGTCAGCAGTCATGTACAATTGTTCCCTTCCTGCAAAGTCTTTTTGCAGTATCACGGAAGGAAGATCCACCCCTATTACCTCGTTCAAACTCCTGAGCTGTTCATAATAGTGTTCAAATGGCTCTGAGCACTATGGGACTTAAAAGCTAAGGTTTTCAGTCCCCTAGAACTTAGAACTACTTAAACCTAACTAACCTAAGGACATCACACACATCCATGCCCGAGGCAGGTTTCGAACCTGCGACCGTAGCGGTCGCGCGGTTCCAGACTGAAGCGCCTAGAACCGCTCGGCCACACTAGCCGGCGATAATAGTGTCTTCATCGTCTTAGAAGCGTTCTTGACTAACATCAACTCAGTACGTCCAGTGTCAAAGGTAACTAATGCTCGTGACCGTTACAGATTTTATTTAAAGCAAACCTGATTTGCATCCTCGTGATGGTGCTACTAGCGCCACACTTAGGTGACTGGCTCGAAATCTAAACAGATGTCATCTTTCAGATGTAGAAACACGCCTATCACATTTCGTTTGTGTTGCAGAACTACTTCTTGGTGCTGCGACTTTTTTCTGTCAGTGTTTTGTGTTAGCAGAAGAGCCAACACCGTGTTACGAGTGGAGGCCAAAATGCACGCGTTTTAGCTCACGCAGGCTGTCGTGAGGAGGGAAGAACCATACTGACGTGAGGTGTGGAACATGACAAGGAATGAGAATTCAGAAAGCGGACGTAATTAGTTTCATACTTAACTTTAATCCATTAATTATGAACGTCGCTCTTGACAGTACATGATTCACAATATTATCTGTTCAGAATACATTCTTGAAGTAATTATAGTAACTGAATAGGGCGCCTTGCTAGGTAGTAGCAAATGATGTAGCTGAAGGCAATGTTAAACTGTCGTCTCTGCAAATGAGAGCGTATGTAGTCAGTGAACCATCGCTAGCAAAGTCGGCTGTACAACTGGGGCGAATGCTAGGAAGTCTCTCTAGACTAGAACTGCTGTGTGGCGGCGCTCGATCTGCAATCACTAATGGTGGCGACACGCGGGTCCGACGTATACTAACAGACCGCGGCCGATTTAAAGGCGGTGACACCACAAGTGTATTTAATGTTGAGTAAGTAAGCGAAAAAGAGTTTAGGAGAGGTTTGAAATTATGCGTAAAGTTTTCTGGACGTCGCTAAGTGCTCTCATATAAAACACTGGATTAATATAGTTTAAGTAATTTCCCATTTTAAGTAAAAGATACTTTTTCAGCTATCTCAATGTTTTTAACGTCATATGTGGGTAGTGGATAGTACAATGATATAATTTCCAGATTTATTCAGTGGCATATGTGGCTACCATCTGAAAACCGAGTTGCAAACAGAGTAGGTAGTAAGTAATAAATTAAAAATCATGTCTTATGCTGAAGCTGGACTACATTAATAGCGAAATCGTAGTAAGCCACACATTTCTTTTCTTTTTTCGTTTTGTCAGCGAGAAAAAGTTTCGTGTAGGTTTTTCATTTTGTTGGAATTCACTAAGGGCCTTAATCTCAAATTCTGTATGAATGTAGTCCGGGTATCTGCGCACCACAATTAACGCTTCGTCAAGCCAAACACAGAGTTTCTGATCCAATAAGTGTCTGTTTCTTTAAAACGTTCAGCGTCACATTTTAGCTCCAAATGATTAGATTATGACAGCACTGTAAATTTTTCAGTTCGGCCAATAATAACGCGAAATATTTGAAAACAAGATTCGTTTCCTGTGGATGCCGGAAGTGCAACTGGAACTTGATCGCAGCAGTTTGGTAATTTGGAGAATCCGCTCAGCTATTTTATTAACAACATTTGATGTATGTACTGTATATATAAAATTCTTTCAATGAGCAAATAAAGTTGGCCCGTATGGTCCAAAGAACCTCATAAATAAATAGATTACTCGTCAAAAAATTCTGGGCTTAGTTAAACGTTGGAGGGAAAGAAACAGATGTCTTTGTTTAAAGAACAGTTCCAGTATTCACCTAAAACGATTTGTAGGGTATACAGAAAGAAGGCTGGAAAACTGGACGGTGATCTGAAATCCGCACGACGCCAATAAGTTAAAGCGCTACGCCGCTCGGCAGGGCGACATCTGACGCACGCACAGTGCGGCCTTGGTTTGGGTGCGAGACGCCGTCCGTGTTTGCAGAGCAAACTCTTGTAGCGAGGGCTCTCCCGGTAACAGCGTCTGGGGCGCTCTCGACTCACCAGGAGGCCGGACCAGGGAAGACGGCGCTAACGACGCAATGCCCAGTGCTACAGCAGCACACACTGGTACAGGCCCGACTGGTGGATCTCCCTCCCATGTTGGAAATACACTACACCGGTTTCCCTCGTGACTGCCATCACTTCCAGATGTATAGCCAGCATCAGAAAAGTGCTTATTTGATAATGCGTCTCAGGCATGCAGTGTCAAAATTAGAGAGTGGAAAGCTAGAAAAATATTTTGAAGGCGGTTCGGAGAACCATCTGCCAGGTACGTAAAAGTGAACTGCTGAGGGTTCATGTAGATGTAGAAGAGGTTTGGCGCCGACATCATGATTCTGTCAGAGGCGGCAAAGGACTTGGAAACAGAGTTGAACGAAATGAATAGTGTGTTGAATAAAGGCTAAACATCAACAAAACCAAAAAATGGGTAATTAGATGTTCAGGAAGAAATTTCTGAAATTTTATGTTTGGAGTAGAGCTTTGGATGGTAGTGAAACATGGCCTGTGAGAAAACCGGAACGGAAGAGAATTGAAGCATTTGAGATTTGATGGTACAAAAGACTGTCGAAAATTAGGTGGACTGGTAAGGTATGCAGAGGAAAGAATATATGGAGAATACTGACAAGGGATAAGATGATTGGACATTTTTAAGACATCAGGAAATAATTTCCATGGTACTAGAGCCACGTGTTGAGGGTAAAAACTGTAGAGGAAGACAGAGATTGGAATACATTCAGCGAATAATTGAGGAGGTAGTTTGCAACTATGAAATGAAAAAGTTGCACAGCAGACGAAGAACGCGTGGGGGCCACATCGAATCAGAAGACTGATAACCCAGGAAAAAATGGCACACATTAGTAAGAAAAGCATTTTCTGAAGAGATATATTGGTTAACATCGAATACAATTAGGAATGTTGGCCCTACAGTTTGGAACCGCGCGACCGCTACGGTCGCAGGTTCGAATCCTGCCTCGGGCATGGGTGTGAGTGATGTCCTTAGGTTAGTTAGGTTTAAGTAGCTCTAAATTCTAGGGGACTGATAACCTCAGCAGTTAAGTCCTATAGTGCTCAGAGCCATTTGAACCATTTTTAGGAATGTTGGAATGTCTTTTCTAAGGTGTAAATGCAACATGGGTGACAAGCAGTTCTGAACAGAAGCTCTTGAAATGTGACGCTGCAGAAGAGCGCTGAAAAATAGAACGACTGGATGGAATTATTAATGAGGAGGTACTGAACGGAATTCGGCAGAAAAGAAATTAGGGAACAACTTGACTAGAAGAGGGTGCTGGTTTATAGGACATCTACATCTACTTCGTCTATATCTACTGATTACTCTGCTATTCACAATAAAGTGCCTGGGAGAGGGTTCAATGAACCACCTTCAAGCCGTGTCTCTACCGCTCCACTCTCGAACGGTGCGCGGGAAAAACGAGCACTTAAATTTTTATGTGCGAGCCCTGACTTCTCTTATTTTATCGTGATGATCATTTATCCCTATTGAAGTGGGTGCCAACAGAATGTTTTCGCAGTCGGAGGAGAAAACTGCTGATTGAAATTTTATGAGAAGATCCCGTCGCAACGAAAAACGCCTTTGTTTTAACGATTGCCACTCCAATTGATGTATCATGTTTGTGGCACTATCTCCCGTATTTCGCGATAATACGAAACGAGCTGCCCTTCTTTGAACTTTTTCGATGTCATCCGTCAGTCCCACCAGGTGAGGATCCCACATCGCACAGCAATAATCCAGAATAGGGCGGAGAAACGTGCTGTAAGCAATCGCTTTAATAAACCTGTTGCACCTTCTAAGATTTCTGCCAATGAATCTCAGTCTTTGTTTGCTCTACCCACTACATTATCTTTGTGATCGTTCCATTTTAGGTTATTTGCAATTGTAGTCCCTAAGTATTTAGCTGAATTTACAATCTTAAGATATGTGTGACTTATCGCGTAATCGAAATTTAGCTGATTCCTTTTAGTACTCATGTGAATAACTTCACACTTTTCTTTATTCAGGGTCAACTGCCACTTTTCACACCACATAGATATCTTATCTAAATCATTTTGCAATTCGTTTTGGTCGTCTGATGACTTTACAAGACGGTAAATGACAGCATCCTCTGCAAACAATCTAATAGGGCTTCTCAGATTTTCTCCTATGTCGTTAATATGGATCAGAAACAATAGAGGGCCTATAACACTTCATTGGGGAACGCCGGATCTGTTTTACTCGATGAATTTCCGTCTAATACTACTGTGACCTTTCTGACAGAAAATAACGAGTCCAGTAGCAAAACTGAGGTGATATTCCATAGGCACACAGTTTGGTTAGAAGACGCTTGTGAGGAAAGGTGTCGAAAGCTTTCTGGAAATCTAAGAATATGGAATCAATTTGACATCCCCTGTCGATACCACTCATTACTTCGTGAGTATTAAGAGCTTGTTGGGTTGCACACGAACGGTATTTTCTAAATCCGTGCTGACTATGTGTCAATAAATCGTTTCCTTCGAGGTAATTCATAATGTTCGAATACACTATATATTCCAGAATCCTATTGCAAATCGACGTTTGTGATATGGGCCTGTAATTTAGCGAATAACTCCTATTTCCTTTCTTGGGTATTGGTGTGACTTGTGCTCTTTCCCAGTCTTTAGGTACGGAACTTTCTGTGAGCGATCGGTTGTATATAACTGCTAAATATGGAGCTACTGTATCAGCATACTTTGAAAGGAACCTGACTCGTATACAGTCTGTACGGGAAGCCTTGCCTTTATTAAGTGATTTAAGCAGCTTTGCTACACCGAGGATATCTACTTCTACGTTTCTCATCTTGGCAGTTGATCTTGATTGGAATTCAGGAATATTTATTTCGTCTTCTTTGGGGAAGGAGTTTCGGAAAACCGTATTTAATAACACTGCTTCAGTAGCACTGTTATCAGTGACTTCACCGTTGTTATCGCGCAGTGAAGGTGTTGTTTGTGTTTTGCCACATGTATGCTTTGTGTATGACCAGAGTCTCTCTCGGTTTTCTGCCAGATTCCGATACAGGGAATTAGGAGACAGGGAAGTGGTAAAAACTGATGAACAGATGGAAACGGCTGTAGGAGGTAACAGATACGCAGAGATGAAAAGCACAGGATAGGCTAGCGTGGAGTGTTGTGTCTAATGCCGCAAGGTCTTAGGCGCCTTGTCAGGGTCCGTGCGGCTCCCTCCCCCCCTCCCCCCTCCCCCCTCCCCATTGGAGGTTCGAGCCCTCCCTCGGGCGTGTGTGTGTGTGTGTGTGTGTGTGTGTGTGTGTGTTGTCCATAGCGTAAGTTAGTTTACGTTAGCTGAAGTAGTGTGTTGGCTTAGGGACCGATGACCTCAGGAGTTTGGTCCCATAAGACCTTACCACAAATTCCCAGATTTGTTGTGTCTAACCAGTCTTCGCACACAACAACAGCAACAACGGTATTCAAGTGTACGTCTCCTTCTTTAGGCCTAAGGCACTTCCCTCCCCTCCCCCCCTCCCCGCCCTCACACCGCCATTCCTCGCTTGGCCGTAGTCTATTCAAGTACTGGATTAACTTTCCGTTGATGGCTTACGTTAACTGCATTTTAAATCACGCATTTAAACTAAACTGCAATGCCATTCACGTGATCGTCTAACTATTCGAGGACTTACAGCGGGTAACCCCGATCTGTCCAATAGAAGGAGTGTTACACAGGTGGAACTTAAAGGCATATCTGAAGGACCTTCTCCGAAGAACGCTGGTACCGACTCCTCATACGACTGTGAATCGGAAGTGAATGTGAACTGTGCCGTTATTTCGTACTGAAACTTTCACTGTTGCCCGGTAATTCTAAGATTTTTTATGGTTTTACTTTCCACTTCTCTTAAGACACCCTAATGGAATGTGAACCGAAACGAAATGGTTATAGGAACACAAATTATGTTTTTGATCATGTGAAAACATGTGTAGTTCTGTGAACTACATAAAATATTTGTACAATTCTTGAACTACCGTCTTCATTGTAAGTTATGTTGCCATGAGTAGCCTATTTTTTTGTGGTGATACATAATCATTTTCGTGTCCAGGCAGCCGGTTATGATGACTTGAGAAGTAATTATTTCACAGCAATATGTAAGAAAGAAAGAAACGAGCGACAGATTTTCGCCTGATACTACCTGACTGCATGGAAAGAACTGAATTAATGTGAACAGGTACACGGGTTAGTTGCTTCCATAATGGAGAAAAAAGTCTATCGATGAGATGTATGACATCATGCTTGGATGATCTATTTACGACTCTCAAAGGACGCATAATAAAACGCCGCTCGACCACGCAATTGGACCCTGAGCAATAAAATCACGAACGTATCGCAGACGCTGATCTGTCCCGCAAGCGTTTCGTCTCAGCGTGTGACACTGCGGTTTGGCGTCATATCCTGGACACGAGACACCTTTTTTTCCTCTCACCCATGAACAGATGTATCACAAACGCAGCGATAAATTGCGTGTTTTGCTGTATCGCAGCAATAGTCGTGACGCGATTGAGAGTCTCCCAGAGGGCCTCCAGCTTTACAGACGCGTAAACTGCACACGTACACGTACCACTAATGGCACTAACATACTATTATTGAGTTTTTCCAACACTGTACTGAAGAGAAAGTAAAATAATTATTTAAATAAAAAATAATATAATACGTTTGTAAAATTGACTGAAAGGTATAACATGATATCTCCTAGACCCTTATAGTTTCCTAACCGCATAAGGACTGTTTTGAAAATTTATGCTTGTGAATTTTTAACAGCTATGACAATACTTGTATATGTAAAACGGAAAACATGGGGTGCATGTAAAAGGCAACTGATTGATGAATAGTTCACGTAAGTCACTAACAATTATACTGCTCTGCAAGTGATATGAACCATTGTGTGATTTTTCTCAAGAACAGATACTCGCTACACTCCTTACTATTATATGTTGCATGCGTCCCATGCTTTTGATTTTATAGTTATTGTCACAGTTATTAAAAATTCACAAGCATAAATTTTCTGGGCTTTCTGTATCGAGTTAGTGATCTGTATGTGGCTGGGAGAAATTATTTTATACTTTTTATTCCATTTTAGAAACTAATTATGTTAAAAAGTTTTGTATTTAAAAATTACTTTTCGCTTCTTAGTCTTGCGTGTCTGAAATTTTTCAGTCGATTTCAAATATTGCGATGGGATTAAAACATAGATATGTGGTGTTTTTCTGGTTTACTTCAGATTATCTCCACCTGGATCAATGAGTATATTACTTCTTTCTAAGCATGTCTTGGGCAAAGTCCGTGAAGTTAAAAATTAGAGGTAATCGAGCTCACACGGAGCTTACAAACAAACGTTCTTACTGAGAAACATTCGCGAATGGAACACGAAAGGGGGAAATGGCAATGGTAGCCAAAATACACACCGGCACACACCAAACACAATAGCGATATACTATGTCATTGTTATCCAGTTCTAAACTATGTTGAAAGGTTTAAGTATCTAGCTCATTAGAAATTTAGCTTAAAATGAAATGCAAAATTTGTATCAAAGAGATGGGGAAAACATGTTAGAAACGTGCTTTATCGTTAACTGCCTGCACCACATCGTGATCATAATTTGTCCAATGGGTAATACGATAGCCGGCCAGTGTGGCCGAGCGCTTTTAGACGCTTCAGTTTGGGACTGCGCGACTGCTACGTTCGCAGGTTCGAATCCTGCCTCGGGCATGGATGTGTGTGCTCTCCTTAGGTTAGTTAGGTTTAAGTAGTTCTAAGCTCTAGGGGACTGATGACCTCACATGTTAAGTCCCATAGTGCTCAGAGCCATTTGAACCATTTTTGTAATACGATATTCAGCAGGGAAAGATTTCCATGCCACAAAGATCTCGCCAAATGAGCAACGTTAGTTATCACAGACTCGTTACGGTGTTGACCGGCCAAGTATCTGATGAGTCATCACAGTAATCTTTACAGCTTCTTTGCCGTACGTAGTTACTATTTCCGAAAGGATTTGCCGTATTCTGAAGATGCACGATGTGATGTGTGATTTTTGACCACCAGCTACGGTTAGGTGGCTTTTAGGCCCTGTATGTGATGGTTTGCATAAGGCGGATGTCACCATATTCCCCACTGTTGTACCATGTCTTACTTCGGTCAGATCATGTGGACCTTGGAGGACCGATGTTTAGAACATAGGCATTACATACCAGGGTATACTATATCCGAGCAAATATGAAATACCATATTACTTTTGGCAGCGGTCATCCGACGAAATACAACAACACAGAGGATGATTCCACTTCCAGTTACTGGAAGGAATTTGTTGGGATTAAACTAGCAGTGTGCTTTTAAATAGAGAAAAAAGCTTCTATTCGAATTCTGCTCAGAATCTTGTTCGCCCTTTCGGATCGAAATACAGAGGGACAGAGTTAGCGCTGACTTTCCTCATGCACCATGTTTTGGTTTCCTTGTAGCTGCTAGCCCGTCGCACCGAGGATTTAAATTGCCATGCACTGCAATCTCTCCATTTCTGCCTTGAAAATGACGGTGTTTGCACCTGTCGAAATATTAATGGCTGACATGGAGGCTACCCGGTAGCATTCCCGTAAGTTATTTGAAAATCAGAAAGGTCGAGATCAGACAGCAGCTTACCGACATTTGTTCTTCTCGACTACCAAACGTGAATGGAGCTGTATATGAACATGTCATTGAAATAAACACAAGTACCCCATTACGTTAAAATCTATGTTTCTTGGACTTCTGAGAATATCGAGGGACTGCTTTACCTATCTAGCCATCTAGATAGTGGAGGAATTACTTTTCCACCATCGGCTGTTTAAATTCCTTCTTTTTTGTTTTTCTTTTCTTAAATTTAAGGATACGCTTGTTGCCGGAGGTCACACTAGGCCTACTGCTAACGGTATCCACGTGGGAGAGGAGAAAATTTACCCTGTAAAATGAATTAGCATCAAAATCTTCGGTAGTCTAAGAACATGCTAATCTTCAGCATCGCACGTAAACCATAAGCACATGAGAAAGGAAAGGAAACGAAACCTCATTGCCATATTGTTATTGATATTTTGGTCTTCAGACCAAAAACTGATTCGAGTCAGCTCTCCACGCTACTCTAGCCTTTGCAAGCATCTTCATCTCCGAATAACTACTGCAACTTACATCCTTCTGAATCTGCTTACCGTATTCGCTTCTTGGTCTCTCTCTGCAATTTTTACCGTCTACACTTTCCTAAATTCATGATTACTTGACGTCTCAGAATGTGTCCTGTCAACTGTTTCCTTGTTCTACTAAGGAAATGCAATCAGGTGACGTCGTCGACAACCGCTGATATTTAGACGGAAGCACACCCTGCCACTGTCAATGCAAAACTGCACACACACACACACACACACACACACACACACACACACACACACACACAGTGTAAACACTAGCACCATCACATAGGGAGAATTTCGAAGAGAATTTGTCGTATTTTGCGGACATATGATGTAAAACGTGTTCTTCGACCACCATCTTCCAGTAAAGGGTCATCTTGGCTTGCGTGAGGCGGATGTCTAACGTATTTCTTGCACTTGTAGCACGCCGCATATTGGTCAGATTGTCGGGACTGGGCTGCACCTGTCTACCGTGCATAAGCGGCACATGGGCTTACAACAGCCGAGTAAATCCGCCATCGCAGGACATGTCTTGGCACCAGTCATCGTGGACTGTGCGGCTGGTCCCGGCGGAGGTTCGAGTCCTCCCTCGGGCATGGATGTGTGTGTTTGTCCTTAGGATAATTTAGGTTAAGTAATGTGTAAGCTTAGGGACTGATGAACTTAGCAGTTAAATCACATAAGATTTCTCTCTCTCTCTCTCTCTCTCTCTCTCTCTCTCTCTCTCACACACACACACACACACACACACACACACACGCACACCAGTCATTCTATGGTACGTAACAACACGGAGATTCTGGCTCGCATTTGCAACTGTTGAAATAACGTTATTAAGGCGGATGTTGAAACTGAAGTAGCAAGTATCCTTGTAAATAGAGATGGTGGTTATTGTTTAAATTCTGCATGGAATCCTACATCCGGCTGCGTTCCCCAAGTTATTGGACCACTGTATACGACAGCAGAAACTGAGGTCTAACTGACCCATTCTCTTCAGTGAAGTTGTGCCACAAATGTCATGTCTCTCCAGTTCTATTCAATACCTCTTCATTAGTTAGGCGATCTACCCACTAATCACCAGCATTCTTCTGTAGCACCACATTTCAAAAGCCTGTATGCTCTTCATGTCTAAACTGTTTATCAACCACGTTTCAGTTCCACATATGCCTACACTCCATACAAATACCTTCAGAAAAAGACTACATTCAATGTTAACGAATTTGTTTTCTTCAGAGGCGCTTTTATAGCCTTCGCCAGTCTACATTTTATATCCTCCCTATTTCGGCTGTCATCAGTTATTTTGTTGCCGAAATAGCGAAAGTCGTCAACAATTTTCAAGTTCCGTGTCCTAATCTAATTCCTTCAGTATCACCTGAATAAAATAAATTCGACTATAATTCATTAACCTTGCTTTGCTTTTTTTGATGTTCATCTTATATCCTTTCGAGATCGTGTCCATTCTGTTCAGCTGCTAGGGCAATGGCTTTGCTGACTCCGACAGAATTACGATGTCATCGGCAAACCTCGAAGTTTTTATTTCATCTTCCTGAACTTTAATTCCTAGTCCGATTTTTTTGTTACCTTTACTGCTTGCTCAATATACATTACTATAAACCACAGAATAACATTACATGAACTACGCATTGTTCTACAGAACGTAATATTCAAATCTCACTGAGAGCGCTTCATTAATCATGAAAAAATAACAGCAAAATTCTAAACGTAGCTGTAAAACAAATCTAGCACACTCTCGGTCTGTATCGCGATCAAGTTCGTCCGCTCTCGAGCTCGGCAAACGAATAACAGAACTCGCGAGTCAAAAATTGTTCATTCTTCGGCTGCAGAAAGGAATTTAAGGTTGGCGGGTAAGCGATTACTGCTACTCCATCCGACCATTCTTACATTTACTTCTCAGCCAAAAAAAAAACACTTTAATGAATTCGAAGCCGTTACCTTACATGTACGATCAAAAGATGACAATGTTCCACGTTTGAAATCACCTACCGCAGATCACTCGTGACCATTATATCACAACAAGGTGTCTAACAGGGCCGGCCGCGGTGGTCTAGCGGTTCTTGCGCTGCAGTCCGGAACCGCGGGACTACTATGGTCGCAGGTTCGAATCCTGCCTCGGGCATGGGTGTGTGTGATGTCCTTAGGTTAGTTAGGTTTAAGTAGTTCTAAGTTCTAGGGTACTTATGACCTAAGATGTTGAGTCCCATAGTGCTCAGAGCCATTTGAACCATTTTTTTTTTTTTTTTGTCTAACAGGGAAGAGTACTTAAAACCTGTTAGTCAAGGAAGGCAGGATTCGGTTACGATTGGGGACGGGGCCGTAATCAGTTACTGTTGGCTCCCTTTGGCAATTATACACATTTCTTTTGAAACGGTAATTCCAGAATCAGCAATAAATAAAGAAAACCCACGTATTAATGAAGGAATAAACAACTGTGTAATTAATAGTGCTTTCAGTGCGTTACAGTTTACCAAATGAGCAAAAAATACAGACGCAGCAAATAATGTTTTAAAAACAAGCTAATGTGATCCTGATTAGAATTTTAAGGCAAGTAACCAAAGTCACAGCTGCAGGTCTTTAACGCCAAGAACGGCAATTATAAAAAAATTAACAAACATTCTGTAAAACAGCAATGCAATAGCAAGGTTAATTAAAAAAGACACGCAACTGATCACTAAACGGGTGAGACAAAAAGTTGTTAAACTTGGTAGCACAGTCATTTAAACCTGCTGTAACGCCAAGAATGGCGATTATATAAAAAATTTAGAAACATACAATAAAACAGCAAATACAATAATAAAACACAAGAGCCAATTACACACGGTGCACCAGAAATCGGCCTCTGAGTAGGGCCGGCAAAAAAAAAAACAAAAAAAAAAAAAAAACGCCTTCTCGAGCAACGAGATAGGCAGCCAAGAGTCGCATTCACTTCACAAGATGTTAATTCAGACTAGAGGCAGTCTAACGAATGAGGCTACCTGACGTCCAATAAACCAAATGCAAAGATGTAAAAATACGCCAAAGCCGGAACTGGCGGTCTGAACTCTGCCCGCAGAATACTGTGCTTAGAGCGCCCGGAACGAGAAAGGAATCACTACCACCAGAGTAGAAGAATCGCCAACCAACCTACAATCAAGAAAGCTGTCAAAACTACACGTTTCACCGGACAGTAGCGGCAAGGCGAGGAAACGTACACTGCCGTTACCTACACTAACCCCCAGGGTAGATAACTGGGGCGTTAAGCAGCCACGAGGCAGGAGAAATACCGCCGGTTGAACTTAACAAATAGTAACAAACTGAACGCAATAAATAGTAACTGGAGGTCCAGGAATGCTAATCAGATCCGCTTTCCCCAAGCACTCTACTCGCTGCTCCGCCTCGGAAACATTACGAGCAGCAACACGAACCCAAGTCACTGGAGAATCGCAAGACCTGACAATGGTGGAGGTTTCTCTACTTGAATCCAAATGCACTCAAAACTTGCAGGATCCGGTTTACTACGAGGTCGTGCACCCTCATGACCACAGCCCTTCCATCTGGCAGTCCATGGGTGCCGCCACCAGTCCCGGCGTGTTCTGGCACTGCGCGCACCTGGCTCCTCCTGAGTCCCCGACCGAAACGCCCACTGACACGACCTCGAAGGACCACAACGTCGCCCCGAAGATAGGGCCACAGTTACTACGTATCGGTAATCACCGCTGCTGCCACTAGCGGACAGGCAACGCTTCCGAAACCAAGTGGCTCCAGTCAACACGAGAGGACGACAAACAACCACAACCATGTCAACTAAACGATACGGTCTGGCCTCCAACACAGGACAGAAGCATACAAACAGCAGCAACGTGAGCTCAGTAGCCTCGGCACACCCCAGCAGGATGTACTGTCTTTTCAGAGTAGTAGTACACGGTCTGGTCACATTACTGTGACCACCGCCTGTGTTGGACGTCAACGTGCAAAAATCACTCACAGACGGCAGGTAGCAGCACAAGTAGTGGAGGGTATATAAAACGGTAGGGAGGACAGGGAAAACAGTCCATTCGTTGTCTCAATGCGGAAACGGGGAGATTTATCTGACATCCACAAGGGGATGATCATTGACTTTCGGACCAAGGGTGCAACTTTTCAGAAATGGCTAAGTCTGTGAACTGTTCATGTGCCGCCGAGGTTAAAATATACCGTGCGTGACAAAATGGCGTTATCCAAAACCGTCGCCGAGGCAACTATGGTTCACCACGGGCCGTACTGACAGATGTGTGCGTCTGCTGCGGATATCTGTAGGGCGACTAGAAGTGCAACTGTTGAGCAACTGACCTCCCAGATAAGCCAAGGGCTACAATCAGTGTCCCCTAAATGAACGTTGCTGCATATGGACCTCCGCAGCAGATGCGTAGTTCACGCACCCATGTTGCTTGCTGTTCATAGGCGACGAACGCTGGAAATTCCACGCCGCTAATGCAAATGGACATCCACTGAGTGACGACGGCCTTTTCATGTGTGCTATGTTCTTTGCTCCATAGGACTCATGGCCGTTGGCGTGTAAGGTATAACGGCTCTTCTTCTTGATGATTTGGTTTGATTTGTACTTGGCCTCGGCTAAAACTCGGCGACAGTCGGTAGTGTGTTGAGATCGTTATCAAGTTAGGAAGAAGACGTTACACAAAATAACAGTGCTGAACCGAACTTTCGACGTGCGTGAGATATTTACTTCACCAAGAATCGTAATTAATAGATCGTAATCGATGTTTAACTGATCATTGGTTTTATCATTAATATTTCATCATTACAGTCACATCCACAACAAATTCTCTACAAGCTGGTCGTAATTTCAAGTATCTAAGAAATCGTAACAGTGGGCTTGTTATTTGAGTCAAAGACTCTACACAAGCGCCGAGCGCTACAGTCAAATATTATCGCTGCGCGTAATTATTACTCGGGAGTTTCATGTGAATAATTTGATAGAGTTTTAAATCACAAATGCACGACTTGGCACGAGAGGGTGTTTTATTGCACAATATCAGTCACTTCCTAACCGAGCCTTGAGAAGAAAACTTTCCCAGGTGTTGGAGGAATTTAAATTATATGCTTCGGACCTATCACTGAAGTTCCATAAACCACTGGCTATTATGAATGAAAATTGTCTATCAGTGTCCGTTGCCTAAATCACTGTCTAAGTAATGTTTAATTCAAATATCTAGTTAAAAGTTCACTTTATTCTAGTAGGTAAAAGTCCTTCGTTCGAATTCTGATGCCGTGGTATTTGAAGTCAGAAGATCGTATTACTGCCTCATAATAAATCGCAATTATTCAATCTCAAAAACAATTTAAGTGCGCCTGGATGTACGAGCATTCAAATATATGACCTGCTTCGGCTAACTCTCGTAACGTAGTGACAATGCATTGAATTATACTTAGTCATTACTCACGATTCCCAAAGAGTACTCACACGAGCCGGCCGAAGTGGCCGTGCGGTTAAAGGCGCTGCAGTCTGGAACCGCAAGACCGCTACGGTCGCAGGTTCGAATCCTGCCTCGGGCATGGATGTTTGTGATGTCCTTAGGTTAGTTAGGTTTAACTAGTTCTAAGTTCTAGGGGACTAATAACCTCAGCAGTTGAGTCCCATAGTGCTCAGAGCCATTTGAACCTTTTGAAGTACTCACACGGAGCATCTTTGGGATCGTTGGTTCTACTTTGCGAATGTTAATTTATGCAAATTTTACGATTTATGATGATTTTGATTTTAATGATTTTGATTTTAATTTTACTGACATTAAATCTTTCTTTCGTAGATTGCTAAACTGTCAAGTCTTAGATTCCTGATTTAATTACTTGTAATTGTCCTAATAGTAGTGATAAATGGAACTTCGTTCGCTTATTCGCTTTTCTGGGGATTTGGGACTTGGGGGGAAATCTTTGGGGTATTGGGAGCTTATTTTTGATTTTTATTCCTCGTCCGAGGAAGTAGCATTACAAAGGCGAGGAAAAAAAAGATCTAGGCCAGAGAATGATGCGTTACAGTCTGGGGAATATCTTCGTGGAATTTCATGGCTGATCTCGTCAGTCGGGAAGGCACAATGCAGCATCACACGAATGCATCTACCCTTGTTGACTATGTCCACCCCCATACGATGTTTGTTTTTCCTCGGCATGATCGTATCTACCAGCAGGACAGTGCAATGTGACACACAGCCCGCAGTGTACGTGAGTTGTTCGAAGAACGCCAGAATGAGTATACCACACATCCTGGCCAGCAAATCCCCCAGATTTAAACCCAACTAAGAATCTGTCGGAATGCCTCGCTCGAGTGTTCCCGCCATGGATGCGCAACCGTGAAAACTTGCGAAGCTGGCCACTTCAGTGGGCCGGCCGAAGTGGCCGTGCGGTTAAAGGCGCTGCAGTCTGGAACCGCGAGACCGCTACGGTCGCAGGTTCGAATCCTGCCTCGGGCATGGATGTTTGTGATGTCCATAGGTTAGTTAGGTTTAACTAGTTCTAAGTTCTAGGGGACTAATGACCTCAGCAGTTGAGTCCCATAGTGCTCAGAGCCATTTGAACCATTTTGAACCACTTCAGTGGAGTCGGAATGGCTGCTCATTCCTGTCGATGCCTTCCACAACCTGACTGACTCTGTTCCTGTATGTCCCGCTGGTGTCAGCACTACAAAAAGTCGTCACTCGGGCTTTTGATACTGCTCACATTAATGTGACTGGATAGTGTATGTTTATAAATACGTGGGTGTCTAAGAGCACATATAAGCGCACAGGAAAGAGGTTATTGTAATACTTACTCTGTCCATGATATTTAGGCGAAGCCAAGAATCCAGACTTTCCAAGGTAGTGTTGGATTAAATGCTGAGGGGAAGAAGAGATACATTACCCAGAACGCGGTTGAGACAACTGTGAAGCTGCGTTGGGTGAGAATGCTTGAACTACGAAGTGTAGGAAAAAAATAGTAATCCGTAAGTTGCTTCAGGTATTCCATATCCAGCTAAAGCCACTCATTGACGATTAGATCCAGTAGAATTACAAATTCGTGGGGTTGTTACTTGGAACGTTTGACCCTATGTTCAAAAGGAACTACACGTTTTCTGTGGGATTACGATCGCCTGACTTTACAGACTGGTCGATGTGTGTTCAGCAAACCAAGGACGTTTGGTTTCAACATCTTGAACACAGCGATTCTACTTTCGGAAGATCATGAAGATATAGAGGATGTTGAAATAAACATCCATTTACGTTGTCCTGAATGAGTGGGCCTAACTCAAGGTACGAAAAACAAAACATGACAGACCTTCCTACGGGCTGAACTACACTGTCCAGACACGGGTGGTTAAACGCCTCACTGAGCCCTCGGAGCACCTTCTAACAACTCCGTTTCATCATTCCAATAAACACGAAAATAATTAAGCGAACACAAATTGAGTTCTGAACATTTCTGTTGGCATCAACGGACGTCGTATAAACGTATAATATTACAATCTGGGAGTCGCAGTTGTAGAGAGGCAATGTCTATGTTCTATTTTGCGATAAACGTAAGTCGAAAAAGTACTCATCTCGGATTGTCGTTGTTGTTGGTTCGGCTCGTCGTTTTGTAAAAAGTCGGGAAATGATTCTTCCGAGACCCAGTCTACTAGATGTAGAGAAAATAAGTTAAACTGTTAGCGAAGAATCATCGTAGATTATTGCTGAAATCACTACTGTCTATAATAGGATTTTGTACAACTGCGTACAAATGTGACTGGATAATATTTGAAATAAACTCTGTTTTAAGACTGACTTTTCGTATTTCAGCATGGAGGCAAGGCCCAGACTTGGCTTCCAACGTCCGATCGCTTCCATCAACTGATACAGACTTTTGAAGACTCGTTATTTCGAAGGCAACAGTGATCGTCATTACAAAGAGTTTGTCAGACGGCATTGCAGCAAGTCTGCGATACTCTTTATCCAGAAAGTGTTATTCGGAACTCAAACATATTGGTAGAGAATGAATAATTACGTACTCTTAAATACAATTTCTGTAACGGATTTTCAGTAACTTCTGTACTACCGGTAAACGGCGAAAGAAACATGTAATTTCATAGAGTAATTAGTCAATGTTTTGAGAGTTAAAAGCGTAAATGTAAAAAATGTGTTCCGAAAATATAACAGAAGATACAGAAAGACAAGTGAAATATCATACAAACATGACCAAACTGCATAACAACCCCGAAAGCTCCCGCTTAGAATATAAGGTATGCAAATTTCAAAGAAACACCATCGGAATATGAACGGTATAATGGTTCATTTGACATAGCTGTATCGATCTACTACTGAACAGGTGTCACAAAAGTACATTTTCCTTTCAGCCTCATGCTTCATTTATAGAAGATGCAAAACACCAACTCGGCGGACCACACTACGCGTCGCCAGTCAGCCACTGCCCAGTTTCTGTGTTCTTTGGCCCATAGAAGACGTGCAGCTTTTTGTATTGCTGAGAGTAATAGCCTTTGCGAGGTACACGCCTCCTAATGAACTCTGTACGCGATTCTCTGGTTCATCAACAATGCGTGACACACTGCTCCTGTCCTTAGCGGCTAAGATATTTTTATGACCACTATTACCAACGTCATGTTACATGGTTATGAGCTGTACACCATTCCTTACAAACTTATTGTATATGTGTATCGGACGCTCACAATGTAGTCACCGACGCGATGAAACACGATAGCTTTTTTATGCATGTTTACCTTATTGCTAAGACTAATGCAACCGACTGGCACGTACTCACGACTTCACTGCCATCATTTACGTCAGTAGTGGAAGCTTGCAAGATCGCCTGGTACCAGTTCTACACGATGCTGAGCGCTTCAAAGAGTTCAAGAGGGTGTCGAATATTTACCCGGGATGTTTGTCATAGTGTCTATCAGCATGTATTGTCTCTGTAACGTAACTACAGTAGTATGATTCACATTCTTACTTCTGCAATGAAGACAGTTTAAAACATGTGCAAACTCTGAAATATGCTCTGTACTCTGAAGCGGAACTAAAGCTTTTCTGTTTCCAATGACTGCCAACGGCCTTGCCTCAGTGGTAAAACCGGTTTCCGTCAGATTACCGAAGTTAAGCGCTGTTGGGTGGGGCTAGCACTTGGATGGGTGACCATCCGGTCTGTCGAGCTCTGTTGGTAAGCGGTATGCACTCAACCCTTGAAAGACAAACTGAGGAGCTACTTGATTGAGAAGTAGCGGCTCCGGTCTCGGAAGCTGACATACGGACGGGAGAGCGGTGTGCTGATCACATGCTCCTCCATATCCGCATCCAGTGACGCCTGTGGGCTGAGGATGACACGGCGGCCGGTCGGTGCCCTTGGGCCTTCATGACCTGTTCGGGAGGAGTTTTTAGTTTTAATTTTCCAATGATTGTGTTATTAAACAAACCTGACATTAACTGCATAAATTTCCGACCAATGAGAAATCTTCGTTTCCTGTTAGACTGCTGCCGACTGGCTGAGGAGCTACCTGGCCCCCGAAAATGCGTTTTTAAGCACGCACTTCCTCTTTTAATTTAGTTAAAATCTTTTAAAAGAAGAAAAACTTGTAACACTGCTGTTTAGGTCGCTAGAAAGATTCGTCACTTGTTGTTCGATGATTCATATGTATCGACGCGTTTCGAATTTATCCGATCATCAGAGCTTCTAAGAAGAAAGGTGTAATCCTTCATACACATTAGGATGCCATGTCTGAGCTAACCGCTATGTAACAAAATCTCCTCCTACACGACTTCATGTCGAACCTAAAAAGATACTTAAAATTGGGCATCTGATATGAAACACTTGTATATTAAGAAAGTTCTCTACGTATTCTTCTTTCATTTCTGAAATATCATTTCCGCCACATCGAAGAGAAGAAAACACCGTCTGAAAAATACAGTTTTGGATCTGTTTTCCTGTGATGTAGTGTGCCCGTTTGTATAGAATTACGTATCAAGTTACCTATATAAAATTAAATTTTGTGTAGGGGTTGTGAAATCCACCAAATTTGTTAAGATTTCAGTGTACCTTTCGCATCGACACGCTATAGAACATTCGCCTAAAGTTTGTGCAAGAGTTTTATTGTTATACAAAGGTGGAAACAAAATATAGAAACACACGCAAGAAAAACTTGTTGGAATATAAATGCAGATGCCAGCTGCCTCCAGTTTGCGTTCTTTGTTTTTCCATGGACGGTAGCTGTGGAGTGTCCTCAACAAGTTGCAAGTGTCATTCTCGGTCAGAGCAATATTCTGTTCAGTTGTGAGTGGAGCTAAGTGAATTCGAACGTGGGAAACGTGATGGTGCTCGTATGGTGGTACTTCGTTTGGTGTTTCAAGAGGCACCGTGTCGAGGACTTACACTACGTAAAGGGGGAAAAAAAACCTCGACCGCTAACTCACAATCAGGACGAAAGAGCGTATTGTGTTATCGTGACAGATGGTCATTCAGGAGAAATGTGACAAAAATAAAAGGACGACAGTTGCAAAGGTCACCGCAGAACTCAGTGTCAGCACCAAAACCACAAGAAGGGAGCTCCAGAAGCTGGGAATTGCAGAGCTAGCTGGAATTCCAAAACAATTCTCCAGCGATGCAGATGCTCTTAACAGGTAATCTTGGTGCCAGAATCATAAAATCTGGACTGTGGAGCAATGAAAGAATGTCATTTGGTCGTAAGAGTCTTGTTGCACACTATTTCCTATTTGCGGCCGAGTTTACGTCCCAGGAGTGAAACACAAAGGGGTTCAGTGATGATTTGGCCTCCAATATTGTGGTATTCCGTGGGCTGCATGGTGTACTACAAGGTCGCGTTACTTCTTTGCATTATGTGACAATAGCTAATCATTTCCATCTCTTAGTTCACTGTTTGTTCCTCGATGACGATGCTGTATTTCAAGACGACAGGACTGCAGTTCACACAGTTCACATCGACAAATTCTAATTTAATGAGTACGAGGATGAATTTTGCATCTTCCCTGCCCACCATAGTCAACAGATATCACTATTATTTATATTTTGTGGTCTACTTTGGGGAAAGGAGTGCATTATCGTTGTCGATCCCATCATCGTTGCCTTAACTCGCCGCTATTTTGAAAGAAGAAGATTCTCTTGTAAACTACAAGGGACCTGTATTTATCCATTCCGAAACAACTGAAAGCTCTTTTGAATGCCAGTTGATTTCCTACACCGTATTAGGAATAGTAATGTGCTTATAGTGTTTCCCACTCACAGTATTTTCGAATTAAAGTTGGTAAATACAGATCGGGAGTGTATAGATCGTGTTTGTGCAAGACCCACAAGTTTGCAGAAATCGAACGGATCATGTCCTTTCAAGAAGCGTAAAGGTTAAGCTATCTTTGAAACCGATAGAACAACTACAGTAAAAACTGTCGTGTAGAAAAAGTCTTCCGTCGCCTACAAGAAAAACGGAGAGTAGATAAAGATATTTGTTCAACAAAAAAGCGTTTCGATTTATTTCAACTTTCCGTCCATTGAGGGACCGCGAGAACGAATTTCTATGATGAAATTGAAGATAAACCGGCCTCTGACTGCAAAAATGATCTTCAGTACCTTTTTATGGGTGAGATCGGTTTCCGGGCTATCGACCAGTGAGGGGGACATTCCTATGTGGTGCTTGGTGCTGTGGACACAGGTTTTACTGTGCACACTACTCCTGGGCTGTTTTATGTGTTCATCTGAGAATAAGGATGGTACCCATGATATCGGCAATGAAACCATAAAAAGAAGTTGAATATCATTTTTGCTGTCAAGCGTTAATTTATTCCTAATCTCAGCATTTGTGGTTCATTATATATGCATCGTCTTAAGATGGATAAGCCTCAAAAACGGAGAAAAAAAAAGATTGATACAGAACTGCGTCCGGCCCCACCATGTGACCAGTGACGCAGTTAGATCAACAAAATTCCTCCCGATATTGTACAAATATCTTTGTCATTTTCTCCATAAGGCTTTAGGAATGCAGTCAAATGCAATGGTTTTTCTGATTTTGGTGTACCTTAGTAAATACCAATGTATCTGCAGCAGCAACGTTGCCATACCTTTGCTTTAATGAACTGGTCAACTTACGCTCCTACATTTCTCAGTGATGGGCTCTATGCACCGTTTGACTTACGGCCAGTTTAAACCGATATTCCAATATTCACACACATGAAACTGACAGCGGCGGCCGTTGAGTAATATTTCACCGACACGTGTTGCTATCTCTCGCCGTCCATTAAACGTCAGCACTGTATAGAACTTTTTGATGAGCTTAATGTTCCATTATAATTAGTACATCAATGTGTGTATTACAGTACCTAAAAATATGTCATCAGTGTCCATATGAACAATGTTAATTCCATGTCCAGCTGCCTCCCAAGAGAACATTAAGGCACTCATTATACACTTTTATTGGGTCCAGTAGCGTTCAAAACACCTTAAAAATCGAATTTTATTGAAAAAAACTACGGCCTTGTAACAAATTCATTCTGAGTGACTATAGGATATCAATGATGTAATGCTAGAGAAAATGTCATCGTGAAGGTGGCAAGTGTATTTCCACCGTCTTTCTTCTCCTTTTGCGGCCGAAAATTAATTTTGTGTTTTTGTAGTTATTTTCTTAGAGTTATACGTTCTAGAGTAATTAGTAGACTTAACGGTAACATTTTCATTCGAGATGTAAAGAGAGTCATGTGATTATAATTAACCTCATGAAATGACAATAAAAGTTGTTCAAGGGCGAATAGGACTCGCGCACTGAGGGGTCCATACGAACTTAATTATTCTTGGAGGTACGTACCGTCTATGCAACTAAATGAAGGCAGTTTGTTTGTTGCCATACGCGTTTCGCTTATTTATTTGGGAAGCATCATCAGTGGCCTGAAAGACATGTTTCTTTTTATACATGCAACAAACGTATTGTGTGATGGATATAAAATGGTGATATATTACATTTTGTCGCGTTTTTTTCTTGCTTTTTAGGTTAGAAGCAACTTTTGTAACACAATTTCCATATTGTGAATGTGTCGTTCGGTGTTACGATTTCCAGTGTTGCTAACACATATGTGTGTTCTTGGAGGTGTATTTGTTGGTCTTCATACTCCAGCTAGCCGAATCTGACGTTGTTTGTACACGTTTGTAACATCGTATGTTTCACTTTCAACTCCATTTTGGTAATCGAGATGTGTGTGTTTTCGGTGAGTAGTGTTGCCAACTGTTGTTGTGTGTTTGTCAGTCTTTTTGTGTGTTGTGTTTGATGTTTTTCATTTTGTGTGTGTGTGTAATTTACCGTGTGAAAAAGTAATTTTTTTAAAATACGAGTTGATGTGTCTGTGTGGGGGGAGGGAAGGAGGGAGGGGGAGGGGGAGGGGGAGAGAGAGAGAGAGAGAGAGAGAGAGAGAGAGAGAGAGAGAGAGAGAGAGAGAGAGAGAGCACGAGGAGGAGACTCATTAATTACTTATCCTGGTTACATTTCAGTTTGTTGTTGTTTTGGTGGCTAGCATGATCAGGGAGTTATTTTTTATATGCATTTGGTCACTGAGTACCTTCTTTTCCATTGCAATGGCTCTTCATATGTGAAAGTTTTCTTGCAATGTCAGGAGCTTTTTGCTGTGATTATTCACTCTGATAACTGCCGTGTCACATCCCGTGTTGGATGGTTCATTTCCATGTTCTATCAGGTGTTCAGCAAAGGCAGAATGACTGTTTTCATTTTTCCAAATCGTTATATGTTCTTTATATCTAGTTTTAAAGTTCTTGCTTGTCATCTCCAGATATACTGACTTATATTCTTGGCACTCTAGCTGGTATATACCTGCTCCTTGGTAGTTATATGGTTTTTCCGTTGTTTGTAAATGTGATTGGAGTGTGTTTCTCGTTCTGTAAGCTATTTCTAATTCCTGTTTCTTTAGTATATTTGCTATCTTGTGTGTTGCTTTGTGTTTGTATGTAAGAGTGTACCATTTTTTCTGTTATTCATATCCTGAGTGTTATTGTTTTGTGTTTCTGTGTGTGCTGTAGTGTCCGTGGGGTTCTGTGCTCTCTGCTTGATTTGATTTTTCTTTAGTTGTGTTTTAATTTTTGGATTGAGTTTTTGTATTATATGGGTGTTGTAACCATTGTTAGTGGCTACGATTTGTATTGTTTGTAACTCTTTTTCATAATTTCCTTTGCTGAGTAGGATGTTATTTAGCCTGTGTCGTAGGGATGCAAATTTTTGATTTTGAGGGTGATTGGATGAAGCATGTATGATTATGTCTGTGGCTGTTGGCTTTGCTGAAGATGTCAAATGTGTGTTTATTGTTCTCTCTCTCTATTGTTATATCCAAGAAATGTATCTGCTTTTGTGTTTCTTTCTTCCATGGTATATGGAATATTTTTATTATATTGTTTACATTTTATGAAGTTTATCAATTTTCCCTGTTGGTTCATCCACCATACAGATTATGTCGTCCACGTATCTGTACCAGTAAATAATTTTGCATCCCTTCTTTGTGATGACTGTATCAAAGATTGTGTTTTCTATGTGGTTGATGAATATGTTTGCCACTGTTCCTGAAATTGGGGATTCAATTGGGAGCCCATCTTTTTGTAAGTAAAATTCCTTTTAAAATTAGAAGTAATTTTGGGATGTGATTGCTTTGAGGATTTTTATTTCTTTAATACTGTCTACAGCAGTTTGTTGTGTGACAGTAAGTTTTCTCAAATTAGTTTTACTGTGTCTGCAGTGGGTATTGATGTGTACATGTTCTCTATGTCAAAAGAGATGAATGATGCTGTTTGTGGCATGTGTAAGTCTTTCATTTATGTTATGAGTTCATTTATGTTTTTCACTGTTCTGCTGTTTTTCCATTCCATAATATTGCATAATAATTTTTTTCATGTGTTTTGCCACATGGTATGATGGTGCATTCATGAAATTAATTACAGACCTCAATGTAATGTGGGGTTTGTGGACCTTAGGTTGATTTCTCTCGAATGCTGTGTGATAGAACGCCCTACAACACAGGGCACATCAGTTCGATTCTCGACTGATGCAAATTTTTAAACAGAAGTGCATGTTCTACTAGCATTTCCGAGAAGTTTGAAAGACATAAAAATGGAAAAAAAAGTCAGCAGTGTTTGAGACTGACAATCGCTGTTTCGAACCTCGTCTCGGTCATTAGTTTTTTCGTTCAGTTCGAGTACCTACGACATATAAATATAAAATTCATGAAATGTGTGCTAATTAACAGATATATAATTACTGGTTTTGTGAGAAATGCATGTCTTGTTATTTTTAACTATATATCGCACACACAGAAATTCTGTTCTTATTTGAAGTATAAATTCTTAATTACTGACCTTTCATAACAGATTGGATGGAATAAAAAAAAACTTACAAATTAAATTTTTTTATCCTTTTATTTTAAGCTTCACGGAAATGCAACTTTGATTAAAATTTTGGCAGGGCTGGGAACTGATCGTTTCACTCATAGCAATTTAAGCTGTCGTATCACAACCTAACGCTACCACGGATATAGCGAAATATTCGAGAATGAAGCGTGATTGTGAATATTAACAAATAAATACACGAAAATCAATAATCAACCTGAAAATTCATCATAGCGAGATAAAAATAGTTAATCTCTCACTATCTGCGTCGAAAACAAAAGTATCAATTTGTATCTTCTGCTGAAAGAAAACGTTAGTTTTAGCTAACATTCTACCACACAGCCATGCGACCTTTCTAGAAAAATTGACCTTGCTTTAGCACATTAAGCAAGGTTGGAAACTTACATGGCGATTTTCTCGTGAATTTATGATAGCTGCATCGAACGGTTTTTGGAGTTAATAGTTGAGCTCTGTACTTCACGTACCGTAAACATAAAAGAAAATATACAAAACTCCGATTGTCATGTGGTCTCTTGTGAGACGTATATCGTTCACAATGCGATACTACAGTGCTGTCTTATTCCGAGTTACAAGGCAAAGTTCCTTGGGACGTGGGTATTCCAAATTACGATGCAACAACGTCCTAAGGAACCTTGCACCATAATTCGGAATAACACAGGTCCTCCAATATACACTCCTGGAAATGGAAAAAAGAACACATTGACACCGGTGTGTCAGACCCACCATACTTGCTCCGGACACTGCGAGAGGGCTGTACAAGCAATGATCACACGCACGGCACAGCGGACACACCAGGAACCGCGGTGTTGGCCGTCGAATGGCGCTAGCTGCGCAGCATTTGTGCACCGCCGCCGTCAGTGTCAGCCAGTTTGCCGTGGCATACGGAGCTCCATCGCAGTCTTTAACACTGGTAGCATGCCGCGACAGCGTGGACGTGAACCGTATGTGCAGTTGACGGACTTTGAGCGAGGGCGTATAGTGGGCATGCGGGAGGCCGGGTGGACGTACCGCCGAATTGCTCAACACGTGGGGCGTGAGGTCTCCACAGTACATCGATGTTGTCGCCAGTGGTCGGCGGATGGTGCACGTGCCCGCCGACCTGGGATCGGACCGCAGCGACGCACGGATGAACGCCAAGACCGTAGGATCCTACGCAGTGCCGTAGGGGACCGCACCGCCACTTCCCAGCAAATTAGGGACACTGTTGCTCCTGGGGTATCGGCGAGGACCATTCGCAACCGTCTCCATGAAGCTGGGCTACGGTCCCGCACACCGTTAGGCCGTCTTCCGCTCACGCCCCAACATCGTGCAGCCCGACTCCAGTGGTGTCGCGACAGGCGTGAATGGAGGGACGAATGGAGACGTGTCGTCTTCAGCGATGAGAGTCGCTTCTGCCTTGGTGCCAATGATGGTCGTATGCGTGTTTGGCGCCGTGCAGGTGAGCGCCACAATCAGGACTGCATACGACCGAGGCACACAGGGCCAACACCCGGCATCATGGTGTGGGGAGCGATCTCCTACACTGGCCGTACACCACTGGTGATCGTCGAGGGGACACTGAATAGTGCACGGTACATCCAAACCGTCATCGAACCCATCGTTCTACCATTCCTAGACCGGCAAGGGAACTTGCTGTTCCAACAGGACAATGCACGTCCGTATGTATCCCGTGCCACCCAACGTGCTCTAGAAGGTGTAAGTCAACTACCCTGGCCAGCAAGATCTCCGGATCTGTCCCCCATTGAGCATGTTTGGGACTGGATGAAGCGTCGTCTCACGCGGTCTGCACGTCCAGCACGAACGCTGGTCCAGCTGAGGCACCAGGTGGAAATGGCATGGCAAGCCGTTCCACAGGACTACATCCAGCATCTCTACGATCGTCTCCATGGGAGAATAGCAGCCTGCATTGCTGCGAAAGGTGGATATACACTGTACTAGTGCCGACATTGTGCATGCTCTGTTGCCTGTGTCTATGTGCCTGTGGTTCTGTCAGTGTGATCATGTGATGTATCTGACCCCAGGAATGTGTCAATAAAGTTTCCCCTTCCTGGGACAATGAATTCACGGTGTTCTTATTTCAATTTCCAGGAGTGTAGTATTTATCCGCCGACACCGGAAAACAGACTTTCAAATAAAATATCTCTCCTGTACGGGAGTATACGTAACGGATGTACGAGCACAGGTTGTAGACACTTGGCAGGCAACATATGGAAGTTGGGGTCTGGCCCTGTGCGGTGCTCGGATAGCCAAACGGTCAGGCGACCCTCGCAATAAGGGAATTCCGGGTTCGAATCCCGGTCCGAAACAAATTTTCAGTGGTGTCAATCCATTCTACAGCTGACAGTAGTCCATACTCGCAACTGCGAATAAATTTAATGTTCACAGTATAGTGCCCCTGTATCGGGCCTGCTTTTCGCCAATCCACGGCGGTGCTGCGAGCCCGGATTTCACCGCAAGGCAGCATAGACAGCGGCGCTCAGGCAAATGGATACAAATGGCGAACGCCTTCGAGGCCCATTTGCAGCTCTTCCAGATCTGCCACTACTGGCTCGTGTGGTAGACGTTCACAGCTCTCACCGAGGCCAGCCACGCTGGTCAGTCTGAATATCAGGAATGCGCACGTACGTGCACTAGGTAGCACAGAGTTAGGCGGTGTGGAAAATACATGTAAGGCGGCGAAATACGGAAAAACTGTGTTAAGGTACACTGACTGTGTACCTGGATCTTTCGTTACGAACTACTGCTGGCAATTCATTTTCGTTGATCATAGCCAGTCCGAGAGTAGCATTCGATAACAAATAAGAATAGCTAAACCCAACAACTTCTTTCAGTAGAAGATACAAATTAATACTTTTGTTTTCGACGCGGATAGTGAGAGATTAACTATTTTTGATCCCGCTATTATGAATTTTAAGGCTGATTATTGATTTTCGTTTATTTATTTCACAATCACGCTTCTTTTCCGAATATTTCGCGATATCTGTGGTTGCGATTAGTTTGTGATCAATAGGACAGCTTAATTTCCTGTGAGTAAAACGAGCAGTTTCAAATTTAAAATTATGATTGATCTTCTACTATTTAGAAAATAAATATCCGCTTCAGTTGGCAGTAATTTTCTTCATTTGTCCACGACAGGTTTATGAGCTTGAAATTTCATCTTCAGGTAACACCAAATAATTATAAAATAAGAGGTTCAAAAATCAGTCAACCAGTTGCAAACAGAGCTTTAGTATCCATTGACCTAGGTTTAGATATTTGTAAAAATATCTTCTTCAGACGTAGTGGGAGTTGTTACATCACATGATGGTACATTATATTAAATGAAGCCGAGCGGCTCTTGTTATATACAAAAGTGACAAAACGAGAACTATCCTATGCCATGGCTTTATATAGCAGTCAGATTACATATATCTAATTCAGAATGAATGCTCACTAGTAAATGCTTACAGGTAGATGCTCTTGTCGACATAAAATTGTAATAGGCGTCACAGGATAAAATATTTTCATAAGTTACTTGCACATCACACCAGAGACTAAGCCCAACTACATGTTTAAGATTTTGAAATATGTGTCTGTCCAGGTATCAAAGTCTGCAACAAGTATACGAATATTAATTTTAAAATTTTAAACTCAGGTATGGCCATTGATTTTAATAAGCAATGTAAAAAGTTTAACATGATGCCAGACTATGTAAAAGGACAGCAGTGCGAGGAAACGCCTTCAATAAAGAAGAAATTAGTGCAACAAGTTTTAGTTGACAGAACAGTACACGTATACAAAAGGAAATAAAGGTTGAATGTAGAAGCTTACGAGTTATACCTGGTTTCAACTACAGCTTCTGAAGAAAACTTTAATTTTCAAATTGATATTGTCTGGTACGGTATCAACGATTGTTTGTGTAATCGTAAATATGAAACTGAAATTAGACACGGCAAGAAATTGTCAAAACTTAAGAACAGGACACCGATAAATTATGATAAAGTTACAGTAGATTACACAACACAGCATCAATTTTTTGAAAGAGTATTAAATAAAACTCAAATTAACTTTTCAGAGGAAGATGGCCTAATTTCACAAAAAAGTTTAATGTACAATGCAGCCTCTAGGCTTAGTGAGTCTACAGTAATAGATGATTTTGTGGTTGACATTAAAATTGGTCTAGACAGTGTTAAAGTAGATAAGGCCCAACAAGTTAGGAGAGCTCATTTTGTGACAACGTCATAGAAAAGAAATGACAGCTATGAGTAGCGTTTGCACTAAAGAAATAAGTAATATTATTAATCGTAAATTGAAAACTAATGAATCTTTAAAAACTAAAGCCGATAAAGGCAATACAGTTGTTAGCTAAAAACATAAGTATGTGGACAAAGCGTTACAACTTTCTGATGAAAATGGGATCAATGAAATAAGTACATTTCCCGTCTTTAAACTGAAAAATAGAAATTCGGAACTGCTTAAACAATACTGAAAACTTGTTCACGAAATGGTTAGTGAACACGAATCCAAAGCTTCCCGTTTTAAGAAGCTAGTTCAAGCTTCACAAAAACCAGCATCCGACCCCACCGTTCGTAAATTGTACGGGTAGTGCCCACCACAAGTTAGCTAGACATTTACAAAGTAAACTCAATGAATTTTTTACATTTGACAGTAATTTTTCCGTTAAAAAGAGACAGGATCTAATTAGTAAAACCAGAATGCTCAACCGCACTTCCAATACTAGGCTGCTATCTTCTGATATTAACAAGTCTGTGCACGAACGTTCCGACTGATGTGACAATTTAAATCTTTGAAGAGATCTTACTACTGTACAAAAAGTTAACTAAGAGGCAAATTACAGAACTGACGACTTTGTTAAAGGTAGTGCTCAAGTACAAATATGGTGCTCAAGTACAATTATTTTATTTTCAACGGAAAACTGTGTGTTCAATCCTTCGGCCTTGCGAAGGGTAGTTCCTTAGCTGGCATCCTAGCTAACATTTTCATTAAATCCCTGGAATCGACTTCTTCAAAACCAATTCAGAATTAGTGAGTAAAACACGGTTTTATGCGCGGTATGTAGACGACCTAATTCTTGCATTTGATGGAACTGACCAGAATTAGATTTATTTTTAACACCTTTAACGGCTTCCAAGAGAAAATTAAATTTACAAAAGAAATTCAAAATGATGACGGTGACCTAAATTTCATTGATCTGAAATTACGTATAGAGAAAGGCTGTGTCACTTTCAATATTCATCGTAAGACAACGTGCTCTGACAATATTATTAAATCAGACTATTCCCACCCACAGGCTCATGATGTTGCGTTTTTCCATTCAGCAATAAATCGTGCTTTAACAACGCCACTTTCCCCATACGACTTTCACAAAGAAATTAATTTGATAAAGACTGCCGCCAGCAATGGTGATTATAGACAAGGCGTAGTCGACCAGATACTTAGCAAGGGTAAATAATTTTTTTTACAATAGGTGACAAACTAAAGAGTAATGGAGAGGGAAATGACAAGTTTATATCGATATCATTTTTAGGTAATGTGTCATACAGGATTAGCCGCCTTCTGACTAGAAAATACGGTAGTAAACTTACTTTCTCTACGAACAATACTTTGAAGAAAAATTTAGTACATGCATTAAAAACAAAACAAGATTCTTTCACAAACTACAGACAATTCTATAGACGCCTGAAAGATTGCCCTAGACATTATATAGGGCACACCGGTAGGGCTGTTAAGGCCAGAAATAAGGAGCACCTGTTGGGTAAGAAAGGGGGAAATATGCGTAATTCTTCATTTCCTGAACATTTACTTACTTCAGGCCATTCTCCGAAAGAATTAGAAGAGACCGTAATTTTACTTGAGGAAATAAAAGGTTGGAAATACGATTTATAGGAAGAACTTATAAGAGTCGAGGGACATGAAAGGGAAGCAGTGGTTGGGAAGGGAGTAAGACAGGGTTGTAGCCTCTCCCCGATGTTGTTCAATCTGTATATTGAGCAAGCAGTAAAGGAAACAAAAGAAAAATTCGGAGTAGGTATTAAAATTCATGGAGAAGAAATAAAAACTTTGAGGTTCGCCGATGACATTGTAATTCTGTCAGAGACAGCAAAGGACTTGGAAGAGCAGTTGAATGGAATGGACAGTGTCTTGAAAGGAGGATATAAGATGAACATCAACAAAAGCAAAACAAGGATAATGGAATGTAGTCTAATTAAGTCGGGTGATGCTGAGGGAATTAGATTAGGAAATGAGGCACTCAAAGTAGTAAAGGAGTTTTGCTATTTGGGGAGCAAAATAACTGATGATGGTCGAAGTAGAGAGGATATAAAATGTAGGCTGGCAATGGCAAGGAAAGCGTTTCTGAAGAAGAGAAATTTGTTAACATCCAGTATTGATTTAAGTGTCAGGAAGTCATTTCTGAAAGTATTCGTATGGAGTGTAGCCATGTATGGAAGTGAAACATGGACGATAAATAGTTTGGACAAGAAGAGAATAGAAGCTTTCGAAATGTGGTGCTACAGAAGAATGCTGAAGATTAGATGGGTAGATCACATAACTAATGAGGAAGTATTGAATAGGATTGGGGAGAAGAGAAGTTTGTGGCACAACTTGACGAGAAGAAGGGATCGGTTGGTAGGACATGTTCTGAGGCATCAAGGGATCACCAATTTAGTATTGGAGGGCAGCGTGGAGGGTAAAAATCGTAGAGGGAGACCAAGAGATGAATACACTAAGCAGATTCAGAAGGATGTAGGTTGCAGTAGGTACTCGGAGATGAAAAAGCTTGCACAGGATAGAGTAGCATGGAGAGCTGCATCAAACCAGTCTCAGGACTGAAGACCACAACAACAACAACAACAACAGGAAGAACTTGAAATTTATAAACATCTTACTAAGGGAGACCGTAAAATTTTGAAAGATCAGTTGCAACTCGCCAGTAAGCACTTCCTTGATGGATTTAAACCGCTGCTCTCGGCTAGTTAGTAGGTGTTTAACAATCTTCGCTAATGTCGGTCAATGTGTCGTTTTCCTCAAAATATTTTTTGCTTTACTGTTGAACTCCTTATATTTCATTTCACACGGCACATTCACCGACATTAGCGGAGATCGTTAAAAACGTATTATGTGTCCAGAGATTGCAGCGAGGTGGAGATTCCCTGTTTTGGGGTGGTATTATGTGGGGCCGACGTACGCCGCTGGTGGTATGGTAACGGCTGCAAGACTTGTGAATCCCATCCTCCGAGCGATAGTGCAACCATATCGGTAGCATATTGGGGAGGTATTCATCTTAATGGACGACAATTCGCGCTCCCATCGTGTACACGTTGTGAATGACTTCCTTCAGCATAACGACCGCGATCGACTAGAGTGGCCACAACTTTCTCCAGAGATGTACCCTATCGAGATATCTGGGATAGATTGAAAAGGGCTGTTTATGGACGACGTGACCCACCAACCGCTCAGAGGGATATACGCCGAATCGCCGTTGAGGAGTGGGACAATCTGGACCAACAGTGCCTTGACGAACTTGTGGATAGTATGCCACGACGAATACTGGCATGCATCAGTGCAAAAGGACGTGCTATTGGATTTTAGAGGTACCGGTGTGTACAGCAATCTGGACCACCACCTCTGAAGGTCTCGCTGTATGGCGGTACAACATGCAATGTGTGGTTTTCATGAGCAGCAAAATGGAGGGAAATGATGTTTATGTTGATCTCTATTTCAATTTTCTGTTCAAGTTCTCGAACTCTCGGTACCGAGGTGATGCAAAAGTTTTTTAATGTGTGTATAGTCATGAACTTTCATACATTCAAGAAGCACCTACAGTTTCTGTTGGTCACCGGTACGCCTCTTTCAACAGTGAAGCTGTTTCCAACTGCCACAATCACCGTCTGTATTGATTAAAATATTTTCGCCAAGTGCATCGGAGATCACCTGCAACGATTAACTATTTCTAACTGGCATTGTATTTGAGCACCCCAAC
Source organism: Schistocerca serialis cubense (assembly GCF_023864345.2). NCBI lineage: Eukaryota > Metazoa > Arthropoda > Insecta > Orthoptera > Acrididae > Schistocerca > Schistocerca serialis. The sequence continues at coordinate 362,350,918 of NC_064639.1, read as the reverse complement.
AACAGGTATCTTCGTAATTGGTTCAAAATGGCTCTGAGCACTATGGGACTCAACTTCTGAGGTCATTAGTCCCCTAGAACTTAGAACTAGTTAAACCTAACTAACCTAAGGACATCACAAACATCTATGCCCGAGGCAGGATTCGAACCTGGGACCGTAGCAGTCTTGCGGTTCCAGACTGCAGCGCCTTTAACCGCATGGCCACTTCGGCCGGCTCTTCGTAATTGGAAGGGAATACTCTGCCTCATGGCCAGCTATGACTTCACGCGTTGGTTTGGGCAGGGTACTGAAAAGTTTCGATGCAGTACGTTCGTAAATCGTAAATGTGTGATCGATAGACTCGAATTCAGTTCCATATTGCAGTTTAACTTTTGATTACTTACGTTTAATGCAGTAAAAGTATAAAATAAATGCATAAATTTTATGTAAGTAAGTAGAACTCTATAATATGGCGTTCCGGTTTTCCTGCAGTCCGTAATTGACTTCCAAACTCTAAAAGTCGATCAATTTAATAAGGAATAAAAACTGGTACGTAATCTGGTGAAACAGTTTCTAAATTTACCAATTCTCTTTTTTAAAATTATAACCTTTCGGTTATTCATACGTCAGTGAAAAGCTTTCAGTTTATGTGAGAATTAATAAGCTGGGAGAAAATTCGAGTATTAAACACGTAAACTGGGTATCAAATCGAATTTTAGAAACACAATTTACACAAATACTGGTACTAACTTTTGGTAACGTTAAAACAATATTTAAAAATTAAAAAGTCAAGTTCCGAAAAAGACAGCATTTAGTAGTAATTCAGAATTCTTCGTTCAACCCGAATCTCATGACATCAGATGCAATGAGTAGAGATAGATTATCCAATTGTGACATACGAATATTTGTGCCAGGAGGGGACTCGAACTCGGATTTTCCAACTATAAGCGGGAAATCTGGCTTCGAGTCCCGGTCTGGCACATATAATCGTGTGTCACAATTGGGTAAAACATCTATATCTATTTCAAACTGACGTCATAAAGTTCATATTAAGTAAATAATTTGGAGAATGTGCTAATCTTGTAATCATACGTAAGTTAGATTGCAGTACTGTCTTTAAGCGTATCAACCAACAACTTGAATCAAATTACGTGGACTGTTGGAAACCGGACTGCTAAAATATATTTATAAAACATGTGATCACTACATAGAAGTGCAGGTATTGCCTCGAAGATACCAACACATATTTGAAATTTCCTCTACATTTACATAAATATCAGTGACTTCCATAAATAAATCCGTATACAAAAACTATGGAGGATGTTTGGGTTATTGGTAGAGATATTGTGATCATTGCTACCTTAATATGTATCCATTTCAGTGTTTTTTTTTCCACATAATTTTCTACCTGATGTTTTCGACATGGCCTTAACTGTGCCATGAAGTGAACTACACCTTCACGTATAGACTAACAGTTTTGCTTCCTTGAGTCCACACTTCAGCGCCTGTTATGCTGCTTGGGGAAAGAAAACACTAGTGGCTTTCTTGCGCCACGCAAACGTGGCCGTACTAACTAACCTAAAAACATACTACTCGTGTTATATACAATTATTAGTCTGAAATTGAAGTAAATACTGATGTAATGTTGTTCATTACGCTGTCCACAGCACCTCACACCCTATATTGTGAGAAATGTCAAGCCATTCCCAGCCTGTCACTTTCCATTTCCTTTATATGCAAAAACTCGTCTGACACCGATTACATCTACATCTACATCTACGTGATTTCTCTGCTATTCAAAATTTCAATGAAGTGATTTCTCTTATTTTATCGTCATGATCATTTCTCCCTATGTATATGGATGCCAACAGAATGTTTTCGCAATCGGAGGAGAAAACAGGTGATTGAAATTTCATGAGAAGATCCCGTCGCAACGAAAAACGCCTTTATTTTAATGATTGCCACTCCATTTCACGTATCATGTCTGTGACACTATCTCCCCTATTCCGCGATAATACAAAACGAGCTGCCCTTCTTTGTACTTTTTCGATGTCACCCGTCAGTCCCACCTAATGCGGATCCCACACCGCACAGCAATACTCCAGAATACGGCTGACAAGCGTGGTGTAAGCAGTCTCTTTAGTAGACCTGTTGCACCTTCTAAGTGTTCTGCCAATGAATCGCAGTCTTTGTTTGCTCTACCCACTACATCATCTATGAGATCGTTCCATTTTAGGTTATTTGCAATTGTAGTCTCTAAGCATTTAGCTGAAATTACAGCCTTCAGATTTGTGTGACTTACTGCGTAATCGAAATTTGGCTGATTTCTTCTAGTACTCAACTGAATAACTTCACACTTTTCTTTATTCACGGTGTAGTATTATAAAAGTGGCTGTGTAGATGAATCCGTCTTTATTAATCTCCTTTCCATATGGTAATGGGATCTGATATATTCATGTAGAATATTCGCTTGCAAACCGAAGCCCTGAATAGCCAGTGCTAACAGAGAGCGAGGGCAGTGACCGGCACACCCTGTCACGCTGCTCCCAGGGGACCCCTGGTGCAACTTAAAAAGTGGGCGGTGATTACGGGCGGAGGTGCTCTCGGCCACTCACAGGACAGGGACGCTGGAAATGTGTTTTTATGCTGGCGCACCGTTGGCCAATACAGCAGTCGACTGCCGTGAAATGCACGTGATCCCGTAGAACGTGCTAAAAATACAGGTGTGGCCAATCGTCTTCCGCCTAACGGACACTTTCCAGTATGCCCCTTCTGGCAGTGCGCTTTCTGAACAGGGCATTATGCGTACGCCAGCGAGTTAGTAGAAGGCAGGTGGAGTGAGAGGTAATTTTTCCATCGCACAGTTACGAAAGCTACGACTTCAGTGCACCGAAAAAAAACGTTTAAGAGCTGAAGGTAACTGAACGCTTTTCAAAAATTTTTTAAGAGCAGACCGCGGGTTGGTTAATAGACATCAGGCTCTGATGTAGGCCCACTTCGGCATGGTTCTCGGATCGGAGTGAGGAGGAAAACGGATAATCAGAAGACGATTTTTAGGCAGTCCATAGTGGCGTAATTTAACAAGATAAAAGACGATTGGCTAGTGCCAAGTGAGGTTGTGATCATTGGCCCGCAGTGTCTTTCCTGGGAGACTCAACACTCAATCTGCTCGTTCTGATGCACATAATGGTGAGAATATCTAGCGGTTTCGACTGGTTATGGAGGAAAGAAGTTAAATATCTGCTAACGATTCAGGGATTCACGCTGGAATTCAATGACTCGGGGGCCAGGCAAGTTCCATTTAATCTATCCAGCACAATCATGCAATCCTTGGTTTCATTTCGCAGCTATGGTATACAGTATTAAAACGTCACGAAGTTGAATTCCGTGAATCTCATTTCCTTGTTAAATTATCTTTGACAACTATACCACTGCTAATTATAACTTAGTTTTCTGTCTCATTCTTGTTGTGTGCACCATTAGAAATCCTGTAATGTCAATCATTAATTTGTGCATTCTAGGAATTGTAATAAACACTGGGATTTACTTGGGCCAAACTTTTCATTTGTATGTAGTAAATCCGTTCCACGAAGTTAATCAACAGTAAGTTATAGGTATATTGGTACCTGGAATTCTAAGCCTGGGGTCACCCTATTTCTACTAATACTTACTCAGATCCGCTGCGTAACTTTTATTTAGCATCGAGGTTCGGGGAGCGACGTGTCACTCAGCAGGCCCCAGACTGATGAAGAACAACCGAAGGCTCGCTCCGATATTTCGGAACTAGCCTTGAAAAAGTGCATCATGTTCGGCACTGCAAAACTGGGAGAGGGACTGCTTGTCACATTTGCTACTAGGAAGACTTTTTTTTAAAGTGTAAGTGGAGAAAAAGGCAATAGCCTTTCTTAATTATCTTTGATTCATTTGAAAAATCCATTAGCAAAACTTATGCAGAGCTGTTGCAACGGACCTGCAGACAAAAACTATGCATTTTCTACATCCACGTCTACATATACATACATAGTCCTCAGAGATGTGTTGAGACGTCCGAGAGTGTTGCCAGGGTCAAAGGTTAAGAACGTCGTCCTGCTGTTCTTCTCACTGAGAACTGTCGTTTTATACTGCGAAATGTATGGGAATCACCGTCTCAGGGGAAGGGGTGGTTTGATTGACGCAGTCTATGCTGCCCCTGAGGCCTTATTGTGCGGCGGTGTGTCTGAAATTTCCTCGGCCACCGATTGGATAATCGCGTGATTTCAACTCTGGGCGTCACGCTTCTGACCTCCATCGCAGAGGCGTCAAAGGAAGGGGTGAAATGTGGGTTGCAGAGGATGTGAGGAATTTCCCATCGTATAACAGAATTCGGTTAAACATAGTCCCAATTGGTATTATTAACCGACTTCACACCTCACATGAACATCTGAGCTTTGGCCTTTCTTCCTCGTACGTGTCGACTCTTTGCTGTTAAAAGCGTCGCACCACTACACGGGAAGGTTGTAGATACAAATTTAAAACTTTTGCGTCGCATCTGGAGCCAATTACAGGTTTTCGGAAAAACTTGCCCTGTAGTTGAGCTGCGCACTGTATACTGAAGTTGTAACCTCCCCGCAAAATTTTGAAAGACAATATTTAAATGTTAATGGGAATAGAGCCAAGTGTAACCTTCCCACAAAAATATGAAAATGAAAAGAATTGAAGAAGAATTGCAAATAGTGCCAAATGTTAGCTTCCCACAGTAATAAAAGTCAATGATAATAAAAATGTGCAAAAATGTTAAGTCCCCACAAAACTAACGTTAAGATCAACCTGATAAATTTTATAAGGTCATCTGCGCTGACCTTAGGCCCTGTGCAATAATCAACCTGATAAATTAAATCTGGAAGGAAAAGCAAAGGAAATATTGTTTCAATTGTAATGATTATTTTCTTAAAAGATTGCTTTGAGAACAAAATTATTATTGGGGCAATTCTTGAACAAATTAATTACAGTTAACATACATTACATTATCAGATGTGCGCAATGCTGGTTCATTACCTTATTTTAAAAAATATACCTCGTCCTTGACCAGAGACCCATGTCGACGCCCGCCGACTCCTCACACACAACTCCGACTGTCTCGTGCGCGCTACTACCACAGACTGAACTCTCGCGCGGTCAAGCGCAGACTAGCAACGATAAATAACTCTCTGGTCAGAGATTCTGTCATGCCTCGCCATCGCTGCTACTGAATACATACGTATTTCAAAGTATCCTCTACATGGCCAGTTTCGTTACTCGAAGTACAGTCATTTGAGGGTTGCCCACGAAGTAATGCACCACATTTTTTTCAGCCGGAAACAATGTTACGAATGCGAAAGGTTACGTATGTATTATTTGAAGCCTCTAGGGTCAATGCGCCAAGTTTCCGTCATTTCCGACAGGTATCATAGCTGCAGGACAGTTTCAAAATTGCGTCTGTAGGTGATGTACGTTACAAGAAACGTGCCGTCATTGTATTTCTCACTGCAGAGAATGAAACTGTGGGGAATAATCACAAACGTTTGTGCAAAGTCTATGGAGCATCTGCTGTCGACAGAAGTACAGTCAGTCGCTGGGCCCGGAGGGTGTGATCATCAGTAGGCAATTCGGCGGAGCTCCACGATTTGCAGCGGTCGGGGAGACCATCCACGACTGTCACATCTGACAGCCCTGACCTAGCCCCTCGGACTTCCACTTGTTTGGACTATTGAAGGATGTCATTTGCGTAAGACATTTTGGGGACGATGAGGACCTTATTCACACAGTGGAGCACTGGCTCTGAAAACACGGCAAGGATTGATACCGACAGTGCATACACGCATTTGTTTCGCGGCGTAGGAAGGCCATAGAAGTGGATGGAGATAACGTGAAAAAAAAGGGTGTGTGGATAGAACATATCTACATCTACATGAGTATTTTGCAAATCACATTTAGGTGCCTGGCAGAGGGTTCATCGAACCACCTTCACAATTCTCTATTATTCCAATCTCGTATAGCGCGCGGAAAGAACGAACACTTATATCTTTCTGTACGAGCTCAGATTTCCCTTATTTTGTCGTGGTGATCGTTTCTCCCTATGTAGGTCGGTTTTAACAAAATATTTTCGCATTCGGAGGAGAAAGTTGGTGATTGGAATTTCACGAGAAGATTCCGTCGCAACGGAAAACACCTATCTTTTAATGATGTCCAACCCAAATCATCTACAATTTCTGTGACACTCTCTCCCATGTTTCGCGATAATACAAAACTTGCTGCCCTTCTTTGAACTTTTTCGATGTACTCCGTCAGTCCTATCTGGTAAGGATCCCACATCGCGCAGCAGTATTCTAAAAGATGAAGGACAAGCTTAGTGTAGGTAGCCTCTTTGTAGATCTGTTACATTTTCCAAGTGTCCTGCCAATAAAACGCAGTCTTTGGTTAGCCTTCCCCGCAACATTTTCTATATGTTCCTGTTTTCGCTGATTTTTGGAGGATTTGTGGATTACAGTTTTCAATCTCGCTTCTACAGCCCTGTGTTCACTAATCCCTGTATCAGTTTTGATGCTTGTTATTAACTCAGGATTATTTGTTGCTAAGAGGTCGAGTGTGTTTTCACAACCGTTTACTATTCGCGTGGGCTCATGAACTAACTGCTCAAAATAGTTTTCAGAGAATGAATTTAGCACAATTTCGGATGGTATTTTATGCTTACCTCCGGAATTAAACATGTATTTTCGCCATCATATCGAGGGTAAATTAAAGTCACCACTAACTACTATCATATGAGTCGGGTACGTGTCTGAAATCAAACTCAAGTTTTCTTTGAACCTTTCAGTAACTATATCATCTGAACTGGGAGTCGGTAAAAGCATCCTATTATTATTTTATTCCGGTTGCCAACAACGACCTCTGCCCATACTAACTGACAGGAAGTATTTACTTCAATTTCGAAGCAAGTTAAAACTACTTCTGACAGCAACAAACACGCCACCACCAACCGCGTTTAGCCTATCCTTTCGGAACACCGTTTGGTTCTTTGCAAAAATTTCGGCTGAGCTTATATCCAGCTTTAGCCAGCTTTCAGTGCCTATAACGATTTGACCATCAGTGCTTTCTATTAGCGCTTGGAGCTCTGGTAATTTCCCAACTGACTTACGACAATTTACAGCTGTTATACCAATGGTTCTTGTATCTACGTTCGTCCTGTGTTCGGCCTGCAGCCTTTGCGACTGAAACTTTCGTGTGTGTAATTCTGATCATGATCAATAACGAACTGTTGAAGAAAAAAATGTGGTGCAGTACTTTCTGGGCTACTCTCGTGAATGTACTGTAACGCGGGATTGAGCTGCTCGCGTATTGATGCGACTGAGTACGGGGAAGTTGCGAACGGCTGGCGGTGCCCTGTGGGCCCAGCCAGGCGCGGCCAAGTCACAACTGTGCGTAGTTCTGCAGACTGCAGAGCACGCTAGACGTCAGCTGTCAGCTGCACAAGGTTCGGCGCGAGTGGCGTGTCTGGGAATTGCCTCTCCCCAACCACGCCTCACCTTAATTACGCTCTACGCGGAAGTACGCCGGTTGCGGTGTGGTTCGGCGCAGCGAAATCTGACCTCGTAACATCGATGCGTTACTCCCAAATCTCGCGTTAATGTAGCGTCACCCTCGGGAAAAGCGTCATGCCACATTATTTCCTTTGACAAGTTGAACAGTTTGCTGTAATGAATTTAATGTCTCGCGGGACGAACTCCAGTCACGTAACTAGCTTCCGACAAGCCCCAAGTCTCTTAGAAACCTGACAAAGCGTTTTGGAGAACCATGGCTGTTACTCAAGAAATAGTCTTCCTCCCTGCATGCAAATAGAATTATTCACTTTATTTGTAGTTATCAATGGAAATCACCTCCCAGTTCCCTCGTTACCCTTGTTTTTTCTTGTGTTTGCAGTATTCTTTTCATTCTAAGCAAATTTATCTTCTTTATTCTGACTTCCTCCGGTTACGTTATAATTATTATTTTTATGTACTCTTCCAAAGATCTTTCATCGAGCAAAACAGAAGTGATTTCTGGCGTTCCCCAAGGTACTGTCCTAGGCCCTTTGCTGTTCCTTATCTATATAAACGATTTGGGAGACAATCTGCGCAGCCGTCTTCGGTTGTTTGCAGATGACGCTGTCGTTTATCTACCAATAAATTCATCAAGCTCAAAACAAACTGCAAAACTATTTGAAAAGGCATCTGAATGGTGCGAAAATTGGCAGTTGACCATGAATAACGAAAAGTGTGAGGTCATCCACATGAATGCTAACAGGAACTCGTTAAACTTCGGTTACTCAATAAATCAGTCTAATCTAAAAGCCGTAAATTCAACTAAATACCTAGATATTACAATAACGAACAACTTAAATTGGAAGGAACACATATAAAAATGTTGTGGGGAAGGCTAACCAAAGACTGCGTTTTATTGGCAGGACAGTTCGAATGTGTAACAGATCTACTAAGGAGACTGCCTACACTACACTTGTCTGTCCTCTTTTAGAATATTGCTGCGCGGTGTGGGCTCCTTATCAGATAGGACTGACGGAGTACATCGAATAGTTCAAAGAAAGGCAGCACGTTTTGTATTATCGCGAAATATGGGAGAGAGTGTCACAGAAATGATACAGGATTTGGGCTGGAAATCATTAAAGGAAGGGCGTTTTTCGTTGCGACGGAATCTCCTCACGAAATTCCAATCTCCAACATTCTCCTCCGAATGCGAAAATATTTTGTTGACACCGACCTACAAAGGGAAATCAGAGCTCGTACGGAAAGATATAGGTGTTCATTTCTTCCGCGCGCTATACGAGATTGGAATAATAGAGAATTGTGAAGGTTGTTCGATGAACCCTCTGCCAGGCACTTAAATGTGATTTGCAGAGTATCCATCTAGATGTAGATAGATGTAGATCTATTCCTAAGAGATAGTTTTTTTCTGTTTCTTGAAAATTATTTTCATGGAGGGCTCTTACTGGTTCCCGTGATCCAAAATATCGTTGATTTCTTTTGCTAAAACTGCCAGAATATTTGTTTGGTTAATCTACACTCACTGATTCAGTTGAAATATCCAGAAAAAGAGCAGTCTTCGTTTTGGTACTACACCCAACAATCTTAGCACAAATCCGTTAATTTCTTCATTACCTCTCATTTCATATTCGTCTTTTGTCTTTCTTGCACTCATTATCACTAGCACAATACTTCTTTCTAGTGTTCCTTAACTATACTGGTTGTCATTCACTTTTAAGCAATCATATGTATATAAAAATTCCAGTCCAACCGTGTAGCACAGAGCTTAGATTTAGTATTTAAATAAATGTAAAGGAAATATTCACTTAAATAAACAAATTTGTCAACACAGATTTTCTTAATGAAACCACGTGCACTTCACTTTCTGCTGTTCCTTCATCTGCTGCCGATTGTTGTTCTGCATTTTCTTGTAAATTTCACCAAGATATTTGATACTTGTTCGCTGTTTCTCTTTTTCCTCTTGCGTCAAACCAACGCTCCCTGTTACCATACTTTGCATGACCGATTAAACTCATTAACCTTATGACTCATTTTTGTAGTTTACTCGTTACGTTGGTGTCAGAGGACGACCACGCACCCGACACGTTGCCCGACTTCTGTTCTGCTAACTTCAAGAAAGCTAAACGTATCTTTCACGAAACGAAAGTCCCTAACGCAGTGCGGGTACTAGTTGGTAAGTAAAATATTTATTTACAGTTGTTCAACATTTTCGGGTGAAGCAACAGATTTACCAATGAGTTCCATCAAGAATTCAGAAGACCTGAACACCACGCTGCTGTTCGGAATCCCAGAGTAAGTCTGTTCTGCAAAACTTTGTCAAGTTCACAAACGTAGAAAAAGTCTTAGAGCTAACATCACACCGCAGTTCTGAACTAAGCTCCACCAAATCGATTACGGAAAACGTTTGTAAGTCCACGAACTCAGACTACTGACCCTGACTAACGTCGCCGCCAGCGTGAAGTAGCCTTCCACCTGTAGTCGCAAAAGTCGCGGAAACACATTTACTGTACATATTACTGCTAAAACTAAACATACTGTGCAAACATTTTACATAACTTGCATTGATGACCTGATACCTTTGGCCTGGTGAAATATGCCAGTGTGGGCTGCGAAAGTGAGTAAGCCGTACTTTTATGAGTGTTATCGTACACAGACCTGGAAATGTGACTGACAACCTATATGTGCTACTGAGGTGAAAGCTACATCACTTACACGAAATTGAAAAGAATCCTCTATGTGTGAAAACTGATCTTATTCAGATCCAAATAAATAATCGAACCAATTATTTCACGCTCAGTAGACTTGGTCAGTGCGAAGTGTTTCCTTTATTTTTTTTTTTTTTTTAGAAAAAAAAGAAGCTTAACTGCACAAAAAGAAACCGAACTACAGTGTCGAACTGTATAAGAATGTAACCTGAAACAGACGAAAATTTCTGCACTGATATATGGCCCTGGTAAAATAACGAAACTGACAGAACTTACATCCCGCGCCGGCCGGAGTGGCCGAGAGGTTCTAGGCGCTACAGTCTGAAACCGCGCGACCGCTACGGTCTCAGGTTCGAATCCTGCCTCGGGCATGGATGTGTGTGATGTCCGTAGGTTAGTTAGGTTTAAGTAGTTCTAAGTTCTAGGGGACTGATGACCTGAGAAGGTAAGTCCCATAGTGCTCAGAGCCATTTGAACCATTATACATTTCACAAAGGAAACGGAACAATCACTTATTATGAATTGCACCTGCACAATGAAATATTGGCAGAAACAGCAACACAGGAAGACTCCGCAACATCTAAAAAAAAAAAAAAAAGTACTGCTACAAGCTAACTACAGTTGGTCCAGGGAAATTGGGTTCCAAATCTTGACACGGAATGCCAATGAAACACATGACTCAACCTTTGAGGTCCGAAATTTCAGTTAGGAAGGAACATATCAAAAAAATCAATTATAGACTGTAATATGAAAACTCGTTTAATTTGATAACTTTCATGGTACAGTAAATTAACTCAGAAGATCAATCAATAGAATAACTATCAAAAATTCGACTGTGAGTAGGGTGAAGTGTACCAACAATACAAGTCCACAAAAATGAAAATAAACCTTCTGCCTCATCAAATAATACCTTGTTCTGCATTTCAAACCTTTTTTCATGTCCGTATGCTATCTAACCATTGTTATGAGTTATCATTCCTCATGTTGAATCACCGTCACGCATGTGCCTTCGCAGACAGAACTATATTCGAAGAGCATGCTAAGCTGAACAGAATAAACTGTCAAGTTTATAGTCAGTGTTACTTGTCTATAATTTCTGTAATTTTTGTTGGCAGCGGATACTGCCTATCTGACAAAGTCGCGCACATCTATTAACCTGAGTACACGACTCTGTAACTACTGCTTAATATTGTTAGAACACTATAGCGTTGATTTTTATGATTGAAAAACATTAAAGAATATCTGAATATCTAAGGAAAGAGAACATATAATGTTTCACATAAATCAAAAATAAACCCAACATCAAAGCTAAAATTGCCCCGTGTCAGTCACAAAAAGTACCTTCTTTTATTGTGGAATGTCGCTATTGCCATTTATTTACCTATTGCATGGATACCGTAATTCTTGTTAACAAAACAATTCTCTGCTTCAGTCTTATTTATACATCAATATTTAGTTTCACACGCCGTGTATCGGCAGCGTGCTACAGTCATCAGGTGACCATTTGTTAATTGTACGTTATTGTGGCTAATTGTATTTAGCAGAAATTCAATGTTGTTGTTGTTGTTGTTGTTGTTGTTGGTGGTGGTGGTGGTGGTGGTGGTGGTGTCATCGTTGTATCTGAGTGCCAGTGTTGTATGGGGACCAGGATGAAATTTTCATTCTGCAGCGGGGTGTGTGCTGATATGAAACTTACTGGCAGATCAAAACAGTGTGCTGGACCCAGACTCGAACTCCCGACCTTTGCCTTTCGCGGCCAACTGCACTACCAGCTGAGCTGCCCAAGCTCGACTTACGACCCGTCCTCACAGCATTACTTCCGCGAGTACTTCGCGTCCTACGTTCCATTTTCACAGAAGTTCATCCGCTAACCTTGCGGGACTGGCACTCCTGGAAGAAAGAATATTACGAAGATATGGCTTGGGCACAGCCTGGGCGATGTTTCTAGAATGAAATTTTCACTCTGAAGCGAGTTTTGTTGTACAGAGTGTTTCACATACGATGCCTGGGGAAGCCTGCAGCTTGCAAGGAAACTTACGGCTGTCATCTCTGCATCTGCCGCAAAGTGACTACGTGAGCTTCCCCTGGGAGTTACTCATGTGCGACAACTCCTGCAGTAAGTGTAGGGATTCCCCTGCCCTTAAGTAGCTGGGCTCGGTTCTCGTATAGTAACGCAGTGCACTTGTCTTCTATATTGTGCTATTAAGTGTACGGGTATTTAAGTTTTTGTCGGTTACCATTCTCTACAGTATACCAGAAGGATCAACGAGTGTTTCGTTTATTGAACTATGCGAAAACAAAATCCTATGTGGAAAGTTGGCTTGCATTCATTTCCAATGTTTGTGTTCTAAATGCGTAGATAAGTGAAGAAATTTTTTGAGACTGGACCCGTGTGAGACAAACAAAGGTCTAGGGATCTCAGTGTTAAAACAGAAAATCTGCTCACGGAGCTGTACACAACCTCAAACTGAAGCCATACAAAATAATGGTATACATCGGCTGACTAACTCAGATACTGTTCTTCGATGTCATTAATTCATCTGCGTGCTACAGTCTGCGAATGATGGGGAGGCTGATTTTGAAATGCTGTTTTTTTTCCCCGGTGAAGCATAGCTGCACTTATCAGGTCACTTAAATTAGCAGAACAATCAACATTGGAGTTTCGAAACTCTTCATCAGTTACCTCAGCAGCCTCTGCATGATATAAAAACAGAAGTATGGTGCACAATTTGTGCAAGACCAATTACTGGACCGATCTTTTTCCATAAAACAGTAACGTCTGATAGAAATGTGAAAAATATATTGCATCCTTTTTTAGAGAACTATCCGCTAATGAAAAGACACACTGTAATTTCATCCAGGCCAATTTAAGGCAACACGCCGCAAATGTTTCTATGACAGCAATACGAAGTGTTTCTGGTGATGTTATAGTTGATTGGCCTCCTCTTTCTCCAGATCTAAATCCAGGTGATTTCTATTTTTGCGGAATTTTAAAAGATATGGTACATGGAAACAACCTCCAAACACTGGAAGAGACAAGAGACAGGTCTTGGCTAGTCGTTTCCCAAATTTCGGCAGCAGAAATTTGTTGAGAGGTTGATAACGTGTTCAAAAGGTGGCAAGTTGCTCTTGCAGACGCTGTAACTAAAAATAAGCTTAATTTAGTCAGACTGCGGCACTGTTTACCCTCAGCTAGGAGGAGCGCGCACAGTCTACTTGCGATACGAGACCTATTCGGAAAGTAAGGTCCATTCTGTGAATGAAAACCAATGTGAAAATCAAACATGTTTTATTTGCAACAGTTAGCCACTCCTTCCAGTTGCTTCTCGACATAGTCGCCACTTCGACTTAGACATTCGTCGTAACGTTGTACCAACTTTCCAAGACCCTCGTCATAGAAGGTAGCCGCCTGTGCCAACCGACAAAAATTTCTACGCTGATCCACAGCTCGTTGTCTACGCCAAAAAGTTACCTTCATAGTGTAACTTCTGCCCTGATTCCTTCTTCCATTTATTGTCCACATTAAACAATGCGCAGTCCAAGAAATTAATAAGGAAAGTCTGTTATGAATATTTTAGAGGAGCGAAGATTACAATGAACTTTCAAGTTTACTTAGCTTGTCATGTTGAGATGGCTGAAGTTCTTCTTGTCTAGGGGTCTGATTCTTGAAGCTGAAAATCTAATATCAGGTCCTCACGGTTGTTTTGAACTAAATAAATTGGAAGATTGTTGTCGGAGAATTTTGAAGTAAATACTTTTTCCACTGATTTTCTCACATTTTAGTATATCATACGTTATTTTGATTTTTCACATTAGCGAACTGAAATTACATTGTTCGCACCTACTATACAAAAATACGTCCGATCACATCAGAGGCAAGCTTACGACTACCACACCCTGCGGAAATAACAATATTCTGAAGGGTTTAAAATTTTTCTTAACAAATGAATTCCTAGTAGTTTTCGTTACGTTATGCATTTTGATTAGTGTGTCATAAACGAATCCAGAAATATACATAGTAAACACTACAGGATTTCGTGGTTAAAAATAGAAATTTTAAGTATTAAAATAATTTGTAATTTCAAATGTTTCTAAAAATAAATAATTTTAACTGTACATTCAGAACTAGTACTTATCGATTATAAGCAATGAAACTAAAATATTTTATAAGGTAACTCCTTTTCATAAATTTAGCTTGAAATATAACATACTATGTATAAAATTATATGATAGTTTTCAGAAAAGCTACTGAGATAATATTGATATTGACCTGTCCAAAATTCGAAAGATAACACTGGTATCGACAACTACTGTTGAGGAAAAGTAGTGCTAGAGGAGTATGTCCCGTTACAGCAGCCAGCGGTTCATGTGAGCAGAGATGAAACTCAGGGCAATTCTATTACAGGCTGTATTGTGGCTGATAAACACTTCCCATCGAAAACGCTGCAGGAGAGTTTTCATTGCCATTGCAGAGTGCGGCCGAGAATTGTCAAGAAGGAAACGCATGACAGTTACGTTATGCGAGATGCATGCGATCAGGCGAAACCCCTCACCAGGCCTCATAGCTGGCGCAAGACGTTACTTTCTAGGCATCTTCACGTGCGCACCGTCTAAAAATGGTTCAAATGGCTCTGAGCACTATGGGACTCAACTTCTGAGGTCATTAGCCCCCTAGAACTTAGAACTAGTTAAACCTAACTAACCTAAGGACATCACAAACATCCATGCCCGAGGCAGGATTCGAACCTGCGACCGGAGCGGTCTTGCGGTTCCAGACTGCAGCGCC
Source organism: Schistocerca serialis cubense (assembly GCF_023864345.2). NCBI lineage: Eukaryota > Metazoa > Arthropoda > Insecta > Orthoptera > Acrididae > Schistocerca > Schistocerca serialis. Next base: position 362,335,895 of record NC_064639.1, on the reverse strand, counting down.
TTTAACCGCACGGCCACTTCGGCCGGCTGCGCACCGTCTGCTCAGAACTGAAGAGACCCACGTGATTGAGGGGTATACTAGAGACACTGCTCAACGCATCTGTGCAAAACTTCAGATTTTCATTGTGGTTTCCATTTCGCGCTCGATCGCACGTTACTTTCCGAATAGTCCTCGTAAACACAGGGGGTAACAGCTGGTAAACTGCCGTTCGAGTTGCACACTTTCCTCAGGCGCAATATGTGAAACACCCTGTATTACGTGTTCATACCGAATGAAACAACTTAATATGCAGTGAGAATACAATTGAGTGTAAGCGTAGACCGTGTTCAGACCTTGTCTATTGATTGCGTGGAGCTCTTTAATTGGATACCTCAATTAAATAAATGTATTTTGCCCCGTAATGTTTGACACTAGTAAACCATCGCTCATCAAATCAATGATTAATGAGCGCAAATGCTAAATCAAACAATGATTTCAATTAATTCAGTTAGTTACTCGTAAGTAATCAAATTTCACGAGAAACAAATTTCACAATAACTGAAATCAGTAAACTAATGCCTTGGCAAACTTAGATAAGGACCTAGAATGGTAATTTAAAGTTAATGTGCATATGAACAAAACATTTCCGTTCGCATAGGTCCTACTGTGATACTCAAGCTTAGTACATAGCAACTACTACAGAAGGATGTGCGTCTGCATCTGTTGCTAGAGATGAAAGCATGTTGAACTTCCAACTGCAAACAAGTCTTCGAAACGAAGATTTTAATTACTGAACATCGTCATGGAAACTTCCCCTTTCTCTACAATTTCCTTCACTATTGCTACTGGATCTCATCGTACGTAGAATCTGCAAGTGGCAGATGAAGTGGCTGGTAAATGAGCCATTGGCTCGGTACCAACAACTCATCTCTGCTTGCGTCGAAGTTGAGTTCAGCCCGATGAGAGCTTCTTGTCCCAGACAAATAGAAGTTTCAAAGAAGCCTGGATGTGAAGAACATGAAATCTGGAAGTGACGTGACTATCTGCATACCACTTCCGACAAGAAAAGCTTTCAGATCTGCTTTTTGGCTTTGTGTCATTTTTATTGGTTCAATATTAATTTTCGTGTGCATCTACCAGTAAGACGATATGTTACAAGTCCTCGCTTCCCCACGCGAATTAAGCTAAAAAGCTTATTAGTATTGGAGCTCAAAAACGTGTATGATTTGCTCCCTCTTTCTGGCTACCTTCGTGCGCTGGCCAGCAAGGTTGGTTCTTCTCAACCATAGTCGCGCTCTCTACTCCTACTTACGTACTATTAATATGAACCAAGAGGAGCAGTCTCCTTCAAAAATTCACTTTCGCGTCATGCTGTCGGATGTCGGCGTCTCACGCGCTAAGTAGTAGTCCCAACATTCCGTTCGAGTTTCACTTTCTAAGACATTATCTTAACAGCACGCTATTTTTTGCCTAAATTTATTTATGACGGATTTACTATATGTTAAAGGGAGTTAATTTTTATTAAAGAAAAGTCTAAGATATTGTAGAGTTCTTAATGAAGAGAGTTGTTTCTTTATAAAGAACTTTAAAAAAAATCCAAGTGTTTGTTGCTGGTTTGTCATTCGGCAATTCTTTTCAGATTTTGTATCGTTTACTGAAAATTTGAGGATCGTCAGGTATTCCCATTTTATATTCCCTGTCTATTTCATGTAGTATTTTATAATGCCTTGGTGTCCTGTCTCGTTAAGCAGGGTATGTACTGGTTATTTTAAGTACTGTTTCTGTGACGGGCATTGATGCGACTGCTAGAATTTCTATCAGTTTGGCGTGTTTATAGACAGTGTGTACTATAAATATTATTCTCCTGCCTGGTTGAACCTATAAAAATGACAACTTTAGATTCTTGTAATTAATAAAAGTTCTACTGTTACTTTAAATATAAGCTGTGATTAATATTTTTGTCACCCTTGAGGCTGTGTTTAAGTCGAATTTTCTGATGTCTGTGTTCTCCCAGAGAAACCAGTTTGAAGACTAGCAGGCCGACCTAAGTGAAATTTGGAAGGATATAGAGGGAAATTAGTCATATGTTCAAAATTAGAGACGATATATAGATGTGCGGGAGTAATGGAGTTGGTTGCACACTGTTCTCTAAATGCGAGGATACCCTTTAGAATCCCGGCCAAGATAATTGGTATTATCGATTAAAGGAGTAAAAGGGCAACTGCACTGATATTGGTCCCTCTAACATTTAACGTACATAATATACAAACTTGAAAACTGTGGAAGTGTAAAGAATTGTCCATTCGGTTGATAAATTTCCTGCATGTGGAAGACGTTGAAAGATACACTATAGTGATACGCAGAGGGGGAAATTTCAAGGAACTCTCTTAAAAATGTGAATACCTTGGAAATGCATGAGACATCATTTTACTACAGACCTGAAATATTATTAGAAGACTTTCGAAGATAGCAACGGGTCCCAGTAGGACACGATAAACTTCCTTTTCAGCTGAGCAGTTTTCCTCCTACCGTACAAAAGCTATGGCGAGAGATACCCACCCAGTGCAAAAACTTCCCAGCTTTGAAAATATATGATGATACCAATAGCAATCGAACGAAAGCTGACAACAGAAGTCGCCAGAGGTTATTAATATTAATAACTGCAGAACCTTTGCAAATGGGCTAATGCGACCAGAACTCAATGGGACCTGTCGGAGGGCTAAGATATAGAAGGGAATCTATGGCAAAAGAGAAGAGGGCGTGAGGATAATTTCAATGAAAGGAAAATGGATTTGACACGGAAAAGCTTATTTCCAATCAAGAATTCACTCGTAAACTTGAATCCATAGATCCATAGTGCTGGGAAGAATTGCAACAAGCCCTGGTTAGCATAGCAAAGGAAACTGTTCCGCTTCTGAAACCGAAGAAGCATGCTTGGTGGAACAGTGATTGTGAGGCAGCATGCGTGGCAGAGACGGAATACCAAGAAAAATGAAGCCAACAAAACAAACTTCCTGGATGCTAGAAAACACGCTGCAAAGATCATACGGGAAGTGAAGCGTACATTTGAGAAAATGCAGTTGGCACAAACTGAAAAAGACTTCCAGAAGACACACGAAACTTCTACAGAACTGTTAAGGCCAATCTCACCAAGTACAATCATCCGAGCCTACACTTCAAAGCTCCAAACTGGAAGCTAGCTCACAACCATAAGGACAACAGCCAGTTATTAGCGAATTACTTTTCAGTTCTACATGATTGTGAACCTCCAAACTCCACATTTCCCTTTACCCACTATGTAGAAGTACACCCAAATTCATCACCACCCACGAAAGAGGAAATCAATCTAATTATTCACTCGCTTAAAAACCACAAAGCACCAGGGGGAGATTCTATCATTGCTGAGCTTTGAAAGTATGCAGGGGATAAGACATTAGATAAACTATCAGAAATTATCAGCCAGATCTGGAATACTGAAAGACTTCCACATGAATGGAATTCTGCTCTAATTCATCCTCTTCATAAAAAAGGCGACAGAACAGATGTAAATAACCATCGTGGTATCTGTCTCATATCAACAACCTATAAGATTCTGTCGAAAGCACTGCAAACTAGGACAGAAGAACAGCTAGACCCACAGCTGGGAGAGTATCAAGGAGGTTTCAAAGCGATAATCCAGCAAACACTAACCAACACACACTCAGAAGTGAAATTTAGAGGAGAAACATCAGAAGCTTTTGAAAAAAAGACTGGAGTGAGGCAAAGAAATGGGCTCTCACCTCTGCTCTTTAACTGTGTCGTCAAGAAACTGATTCGGGAGTGGCACAAAGAACTGGAAAACCAAGGAATTAAATGTGGTGTCAGGCTAGGTTACAAGAAACAAAATCTTGAAATCGATTGTCTCACTTTTGCAGATGATCTTGCATTTTTTATGATTCCACGGAAACAGCTTATTTTTATTTCATTTACACAAGCATCGTAGGATCAAATTGAGGAGCAAATCTCTGAGGTCATGGAACGTGTCAGTAAATGAAATTACAACATAAAACTAATAACAGACAAAAATAAATGTTTATGAACCCGAAAAAAGTCCATAAGTTTAAGTAAACGTAATCAACAATGTAATAAGTATCAGCTTAATTTTTAAGGAACTCTTCCTGAGAATAGGAGTGACCCATGAGAGAACTGTTCAGTTTCGATTTGAAAGCGCGTGGATTAGTGCTAAGATTTTTGAGATCTTGTGGTAGCTTATTGCAAATGGATGCAGCAGTATACTGCACACCTTTCTCCACAAGAGTTAAGGAAGTCCGATCCAAATCACGTTTGATTTCTGCCGAGTATGAACTTAGTGAAAGCTGTTTATTCTTGGAAATACAATAATATTGTTAACAGGAAACGACAGTAAGGAATAAATATATTTAGAGGCCAAGGTCAAAATAACCAAACTAGTGAACAGGGGTCGACAAGAGCTTCGTTAACTTACAACACTTATTGCCCGAACCGCCAGTTTCTGAGCCAAAAAATTCTTTTAGAATGGGAAGAGTTACCCCAAAATATAAATCCATACGACATAAGCGAACGAAAATAAACAAAGTAGGCTTCTGATACCGTTCGAATAGTAAAAATGCCAGTATTAAGTCATTGAACAATATCCTTAACGTGGGCTTTCCATGACTGCTTACTACCTATCTGAACACCTAGGAATTTGAACTGTTCAGTTTCACTAATCATATGCCTGTTCTGTGAAATTAAAAAGTCATCACAGCCATTCTCAACATTTGGTGCCTGTTGCTAAAGTAAGAGGTGTACCGATTGTGAGCTACTCCCCGTATTCCGTAATGGTCCAAGTTCTGGAACAATATTTTGTGATCAACACAATCAAATGCTTTAGTTAAATCACAGAATATGCCTAGCGTTAGAAACCTTTTGTTTAGCCCGTCCAGTACCTCACAGAGAAATGAGAATATAGCACTTTCAGTTGTTAAACGCCTTCTAATGCCGAACTGTACTTTTGATATCAAATCGTTTGATATAAATTGATCAATTATCCTTACATATTTAGCATTTTCAATAACTTTAGCAAACATTGATGGCATAGAAATAGGTCTAAAATTATCTACATTATCCCTTCCCCCTTTTTATAAAGCGGCTTTACTACTTTAATCGCTCAGGCAACTGACCATTTCTAAAGGAAAAATTACAAATATGGCTAAATACAGGGCTAACATGTGCAGCACAGTACATTAATATTCTGCTAGACACTCCATCGTAACCATGAGAGTCCTTAGTCTTCAGTGATTTAATTATTGACTCAATCTCCCTCTTGTCTGTATCACAGAGGAGTGTTTCAGACGTCAATCTCAGAAAGGCATTTGCCAAGAAAGTTATATGATTTCCTGTAGAAACTAAATTTTTATTTAATTCAGCAGAAATGCTCAGAAAATAGATGTTAAATACTGTACATATATCTGATTTATCAGTAATAGAAATATTTTTGCTACGAACTGACTTTATATCGTCGACCTTGTGCTGCTGAGAGACAGATTAATGAGCTTAACGTACAACCACAGAAAATTGGCCTCCAAATTTCATTTGAGAAAACCGAGTTTATAGCTAACATAAATTCACCACCAAGGGAGCTTGTAGTGGGTCAAGGCAAAGTTAAGGGAGTTGAAAAGTTGAAATATCTCGGGGAATGGATAACAGCCACCTTATCACAGAAAGAAGCCTTCATATCATGCATAAACAAAATAGAAATGGCATTACATTTAACCAAAAACATCTACAACAGAAGACCAGTATCGTTCAATGCAAAGTTAAGGCATTACTGCAGTGTCATCCGTTCGGATGTCTTGTAAGCTTCTGAATGCCTACTAATGAACAAAAAAGGCCTAATCGAAAAACTGGAGGCCAAGGAAAGGAAGATTTTTAGAAAGATCTTAGATCCCATGAAAGAGAATGAGGATTTTGGAAGACGTCATAATCTTGAACTGTATTCCTACATAGAGAAGATAACCGATACCATCCGAAAAAGAAGGATTGTTTTATGGTCATATGACCCGAATGAGCCCTGGAAGACTCGCCAGTCGTATGATCATCTACTTTCAGGAGAAGACAACAAAATGGGCCTGGTTCACAGATGTGGAGAAAGGTCTTAAAGAAGTGGGGATCACCCATGATGACATCTTGGAGCATGTCCCAATCAAGGAGAAACTTATTGCGTGGCAGGGTTTCCAAGAAAAGCCAAAATTAAAAACAGGAAAGGCCTGGACCCCGGAGAAGAAGAAGCAACATCGAGAACGAATGAATGAAAGGAACATTGTAGTTTAACGACCAGTCGACGACTAGATCCTTACAGAGGGAAGGCGAGCGTGGTTTGAACAAGGAAAGGTACGAATTCGGTAGTGTCCTTTTCAATTAGTATGCAGTTCCCCTCTTTCATGCAAGAGAAACCACGGAATAGATAAATATGAATCACTGGACAGGGATTTGAACCCCCACACCTCGAATGCGTGACAAATACCTCAGCCATAGCGCCACAAGTTGTAGGCAGGGTGAAGAGAGTCGAATATTTTATTGAAGCAGGCAGCGAATTTATCATTCAGGTATAGAGAAAATGTGTATTGTCTAACGGAATTGAATTGCACCCCGCAGAAGACAAGGCAGACTACGAATTCTGGTGGGGACGTGTGTCACATAACTGCAGGCGGGACTAAAAACAAGTTCGCATTTTCACGCCATTGCAATGATATGCGTGAAACGCGTTTACAGAGCCGCAAAGGTAACACCAGTAACAATTTTGTCGCTCTTGATTGCTTTGCGCAAACGTACCGCTTTATGCACACGAGTGCAACAGAATAATACTTGTATCAAGTTTATAAACAGTCTTGTAATTTCTGAAACACAGCACAGACTTTTCTCTTCAAAGGCACCTAACTGACGCTTCTTTGGAAGACACAGATTTATTTACTTCGTACAGTAGCTTCTTTCGAATGGAGACTGCCGTTCACGAATTATTTTATTGGACATAACGGCTCGGAATGAGGGTCTACGATGGCTAATGTCAAGTCCAGAAATATTAAAATTCTTGTCTTTCATTTCATGTTCTCACGACGCGACCTTCTGATGGAGCCCCAATATGAGCACAGGTCTCTTTAGGCGAGATAGACTGAAGAGCCAAAGAAACTGGTATACCTGCCCAATATCGTGAAGGGCCTCGCGAGCACGCAGAAGTGCCACACGACGTGGCATGAACTCGACTAATGCCTGAATTAGTGCTGGAGGGACCAGACACCATGAATCCTGCAGAGCTGTCCAGAAATCCTTAAGCGTGCGAAGGGGTGGAGATCTCTTCTGAACAGTACGTTGCAAGGCAATCCATATATGCTCAATTCATGTCTGGGGACTTTGGTGGCCAGCGGAAATGTTAATCTCAGAAGATTGATCCTGGAGCCACTCTGTAGCAATTCTGGACGTGTGGGATGTCGCATTGTCCTCCAGGAATTGCCCAAGTCCGTCGGGATGTACAATGGACATGAATGGATGTAGATGATAAGACAGTATGCTTATATACGTGTCACCTAGATTTGTTCATGGGTCCCATATCACTCCAACTGCGCTCGCCCCACACTATTACAGAGCCTCCACCAGCTTGAACAGTACCCTGCTGATATGCAGTGTCCATGGATTCATGACTTTGTCTCCATTCACGTACACGTCGATCCGATCGAGAGAATTTGAAACGAGACCCGTCCGACCAGGCAACATGTTTTCAGTCAACAACATTCCAATGTCGTTGTTGACGGGCCCAGGCGAGGCGTAAAACTGTTTCGTGCAGTCATCAATGGTACACGAGTGGGCCTTCGGCCCCGAAAGCTCATATCGATGATGTTTCATTGAATGGTTCACAACCTGACACTTGTTGAAGACCCAGCATTGAAATCTGCAGCAATTTGCTGAAGGGTTGCTCTTCCGTCACACTGAATGATTCTTTTCAGTCGTCGTTGGTCCCGTTCTTGCAGGATCTCTTTCCAGCTGCAGTGATGTTTTACCGGATTCCTGACACTCACGGTACACCCGTGAAAAGTTCGTACAGGAAAACACCACTTCATCGCTACCTCGGATGTGCTGTGTCCCATCGCACGTGCGCCGACTATAACATGACGTTCAGACTCACTTAAATCTTGATAACCTGCCATTGTAGCAGGAGTAACCGACGTAGCAACTGCGCCGGACACTTTCTATCTTATATAGGCGTTTCCGGCCTCAGCGCCGTGTTCTGCCTGTTTACATACCTCTGTCGCAGCTCACTGATTTCCTAGTTAAACATTTATAATACATTTTTATTAGTTTATTACATTATGAATAGAGCTCACAGCTGTGTCCTAAAGATTCACTCGGAATAATGTCGATGCTCTATTTTACTGCAGAAATAGTGCGGTCAACAGTAGTTATCGATTGACTCTTGTGGTCAATGTAAATCGATTACTTGTTTTAACAGCAAGTTACTGATGTGGCAGAAGCCGCCATAGGCTCAAAAATACATTGGTAATTTACCAGATTATTATCGACTGCTGCTTAAAATATATACAAAAAAAGAAAAGGAGGTCGAGTAAATTCGGGATCGTTTTCCTTGCAATATACGACAAACTAGGAAAAACTCTCCCTGCATTTGGCGATCGGCTTGGATAGCCGCGCAGTACTGGAGCACTGCTGTTGTTCAGCGCAGAGGTTTATACAGCGCCAATAAAATGGAAATCGCACGCTGGAGTTAAAAAGTGGTGCCAGCTTCGGAATGGCTGTTTCTAGGAACCAGCGAGAACTCGAAACTTTGCTACAGTACGGAAACACTGTTGGGGATTACAGGGTATTAAATTATAAAGTATACGTAAATTGCTGCATTTTATGTCTCGGTAATTGTTCTTCAGCTTGCAACATGCATCGCCGTCAGGCTACCTCTTTCAGTTTCCTCTGGTGCTCAGTTGTAAATGCTTTAGCACAGTGCTAAAATTTATAACGTTCCTGGTTCTGGGAGATATAATATTCACCCCCACGGTTCACTTCGTAGTTGAGAAAGAATGCACTGGGTTGATGCATGACGTACAAAGCGGAGTGAGGTGCAAACTTGTGGTACAACGGGTAATAATTCTGTGGGAGATTGCGCCAGCTTAGTCGTGTGATAATCTGCTTGGCTACCACAACAGATGATGTGGGGTTACATATGGGACAGAGAGCAAAACCTCGAAGTTTCACTTGCTAATATTTTTTAAAAATATAACCAAGAATTAAAGATAGAAGTGTCGAAATCAGCTGAAAAGACTTATTTTTTGCGACTGAGGGCTTTAATTGCTTTAACTTTAATTAGTAAACGGTCACTGACTACGCAGCAAAGTTTGAAACTTTAATATAATTAAGATTTAAATGACAATCATTATAGCTATCCTCTCAATATTAAGTTAACATACACTCAATACACATTTTACTTTATGACCGTTTCAATAACATCGGAATTAGGACATGGAAACGGATCACTTCGTGTGGCATCGGCTCCCGCCAGTAGCGCACACCAAGTGAAATGTTTCGGGTTGACCGCTGCAACTCAAGGAGGGATCAGACGGTAGGTTTCTAAGCGAGAGGTTGCACGATTACGCAGTTGCGCACCGTATATTTCAAGATCTTAAGAGATCGGTACTCAGTAAGCAATCCTGAGATGAGCGGAGTATTGGACGTACGATTTGATTTTTGACGTAATTTCTACAATATATCCCATGTACCAGGATTATGATGTGTTGCGTATGACCTTGTAGGAGTACGACAGATAAATAGTTTGTGAGCAGTTTATGGGTGTTTCTGCTGCGTGTATTACTAACATAAGCCACTGGTATCACAGTTGGCTTTGAATCTTCATTTATAGCTAAATAAGCCTTTGACAAGTCGATAGAGACTTCCTTATAGCCTCACGTCAAGAACAACAGAACCGCGACGTGTGTCCTACATCTGTGGAGGCTTGCAAGGACAAGGAGGTGTTTAGAAGACATTAAGTATGTGGCCAATTTACAGTCTCAGTGTTCTGTATTCCCGGTGCAAACGGGGGCACTTATGTGCAATATATGGTAACACAACGGAGGGAATACACAGAGTGGATTTTGCACTGGACACAGACTGAAGTCACATTCAGTTGTCATATTTAAAGCCGTAAATTCAACCTAAAGCACTATAGGGGTCATCTTAAACAACTGGGTGAAAAGTAATCGTAATACAGGTTAACCAACGTGAACAGTAAAAATTTATTGGTGCGTTACGATTGGCAGTTTCGGCCGTCAAGACAATTTTAACGTGTTGCCAAGAAGCTGTCACATATATTAGCTCCCATAATCTTGGCAACCAGGACTTTACGTGTCATACTGATGGTATCTTTCAATTACCGCTTTTAATACAAGCAGATATTCAGACGTCTCTTCCTGGGAAGAATTTTTATCCTGATGAAGATTTTCTTGCCCATCTTAATCGCCAAGATCGGTCTCTGAGCTAGAAGAATCGCTTAAAAAATAAGTTTGATATTAAGCATGCACTAAGTATCTGGAATTTGGACCTGAACCTAACAGACTTATAATTATAGAGAACAGCCCTTCAGAAAAAAATTACGCAAGATTCAGTACCCTGGCTCTCTCTTGTTATTTTGTATAGTGGACGATCCCAGGTGCTCGAGCGCAAATTGATGCTGCAAGTCACAAGTTAAAAACTGAAAAAAATAATAAGTAAACAAATAAAATATTGCGTGACTTACATGGCACTAAGTGGGATGAAAAAAAAGCACCTTCCTATACATGCTAAGGGTACTGTTTACAGATACGTCATCCGCTCAACGGTTAATGTGCCTTAGAATATTAGAAAGTAGCAACAAAATACAAAGAAGTACTGCATGAATCGCAAATAAAAGTGTTGAGCTAGTTCGTAAGTGTCAAAAAGCTGGATCACATAGGAGACAACAACGGCTGAAGTAACAGCTGGAAGAGACAGCAATCACCAACCAATTAACAGAAACATACCTTGATGGTATGTTCACATCACCTGGTACGACGGCAGCTATAAGGTGAGAAACAGGCTACATTACCATAAAGAATGAAGTTGACCACGTGACTGTCCTAAAAAGCGACGGTCAGACAAGGTCTAGGAGGACATGCTAGTGACACGAGTTGTACCGAGGAATGTGGACGACAGAAAGATGTGACAGAACACACTGAAGCAAGCAGACCCAGTGTCACTGTTGGACGCAAGCTAAGAAACAAAAGAAGTGCCCTCTTTCAGAGCCCCGTGCAGTTTCGGTTATTCTATGTCACGTCTTTGTGGACACTCAGTTTTCATTTTCCACTAGTTTACAAACTTTAAGTGCAAGGACGCCTCTTCCTCCGCGCTTTTCCGGATGTTACGTCGTTGTAACACAGGAAGCGACCATGCGAATGTTCTCAGAGAGATAAGGCAATTTTCCAGGCCATCTGCTGCAAGGTCGACACGTTTAGGCAGCGCGCCCGTGGGCTCCATAGTCCTCAGGGAGTGGAAACAGTGTCAAAGTACACTGGTGCAGAAAAATCAGTTTTAGGAATCTTGAATTTGAAGTTCTTGAGCTATACGAAATGGATTTATATGTATAATTTGCATTAAATGCAAAACGGAAAACTACAGTAGAAAATAAAGAAAAGGTGGTGGAAAGCGGTATAATACAAATGGGCGGAAGAAAGCTCGCGAGTTATCAAACGGTACAGAGGAGAAATCTTGTAAATTAACAACGTAAAATTTACATGAAAATTGTAGATGTAATCAGTGAAAACAGTGATTCCAATGGAAGGGCTGTACACGGGCGAGAAGCAGTGCACTCGAAAAGCAATGCACACGATAAGGCTTCATGGAAAGCTATTTTGTGATGGAGCCTATTTGTTACAAAATTATGTATATACCATTTCATGTTTTGTTCCACATCTGTTACAATTTCTTACAATTCTTGTGCTATACATGAAAATTTTATGTTTTATTATATTGTAGTTTATTTATGGATTGTAATGGACCTGACATGGAACCTTGTGGAATTCCTACATTTGTATAGAATCATAAATTTCCTTCTCTAATTTTAAGTAAATTAACTACCACAACTTACTGCATCGTTTTTAGTTAAATAAATGTAATTTACGGAAATTTGTATGTATAATATATAATTTATAAATGATTATAATTTAAATACATATAAATATAATTTAATAAATATGTATAATTATGTATTTAATAAATATTTATATAACTATGCGTAATATAATATATAGTTCCTATATGTAATTCAGTATTTCTTACTTTTAGTCACGACGTATGATAAGTACCTTAGCATTAAGTTCAGTATCCACTACACTTTTATTCTTGTTCAGCTTCTTTCACTTGTTTTATTGCCCTTTATGAGGTATGCCTGAAGAGCAATGTGTGAAACTGCTTTACAAACTTTCCGGCATGAACCAGCATTCTTTTATTTTGAACTTTCATTATACCTGCAAGATTTTTGTAGCTACTCGAGATTTCTCATCCGCCTCTGCAATTTTCCTCACTCTTCTAAGGATCGATTATCTAATGGTGCCCACACAAAGGAAACAGTGTACGTACGTACTGGGCGGAGGCTTGAAGAATTCGAGGAATGTGTCTGTGTTATCTCAGGGAGCAGCACACACTGGCAGCACTGACAGCCGAGGACATGCGCCAGTCATCTGGCCGGAGTGAACGAACCATTCTTTGTCCACTTCAGTGGCCATTTGTGCACTGCATCCACGAGGCGAAAACGCGTGACCGCCATTCCTTCCCCATCACTAGCTCTGCATGCGTTGGGGAGCATGTGGCCGGCATTTTCCTCGCCCGCCGTCACGCAGGTGCAACACAACAGGATAGTGGCATGGACTACTTCGTCACAAAGTAGTGGCACTAATGGGCTCAGCGAGCGTTGGAGTACATCTGCAATTGGAATTTCGATTCTGTTGCCGATTTTCAGTGTTTTCTGTGGAGGAAATGTATTCTGTTTACCTTGGACTCTCAAGTACTACCAGAGTCATTGTGACTATGTATAACGAAAGTTACAGTGATAATCGAATACTGATGTTAATGAAGCTCATTGTTTTAGAAGTAGGGCAGTAAATATGCGTGGATGAATAGCTGATGAAATAATGCTCGCATTCACTCAGCAGCTTAAATCGCAGTGACAGAACAAATCAAAAGATTTGAGAATCGTGATACTTGACTATAATTGCTAACTATAAATATAACTAACGAGGAAGCTTAAATCCAACTGTATGATAGGCTATCATGAATAAATCAAGCAAATGAACTAATACGACTCCTTACAATTGATAATGTTACTTCCACAAACCGGAAAGAGGAAGAAATCGTAAGGTGTAGTGGTAAGGAACGCGCACCATGTGTAGTATCTGCACATTGAAAATTCAACGTCTGTGTTGTGAGCGCGAGCTCGAGACATCCGTGTAGCTGTGGACAAAATGGTTCAAATGGCTCTGAGCACTATGGGACTTAACTTCTGAGGTCATCAGTCCCCTAGAACTTTGAACTACTTTAACCTAACTAACCTAAGGACATCACACACACCCATGCCCGAGGCACGATTCGAACCTGCGACCGTAGCGGTCGCGCGGCTCCAGACTGTAGCGCCTAGAACCGCTCGGCCGCTCCGGCCGGCGGCTGTGGACAGCGCTAACTTGATTGTGTAATTAAGTGATCATATCTTTGGCAACTCTAGTCAAGTTTTGTGAAATTTACTCCCTCTCTCTCTCTCTCTCTCTCTCTCTTTCAGACACACACACACACACACACACACACACACACACACTGCAGCTGCGTGCAGATCACTCATAATACGATAACGCCTACTGGTCATTGCCGATTTCAAATTTTTGTTACACCCAATGCTTGGTCAAAAATGAACGTGACAGAAGACGGAGCTCTAGATCGATAAGCGTTTAGAAGAAACAGTATTTTTGCCGTGAATCAGGAGAGGCATGAACCATTTATACCACTACAGTTTTCTGGCAGCGGTTGATGCACCGGAGAGAGTAGTGAACAGTAAGCGGAGGGTTGTGGGGTCGAGTCCGTGTGCGGAAACTTTTTATTTCTTTAGTTTCGATTTTGGCGTTACTTACAGTGCAAAAAAATGGTTCAAATGGCTCTGAGCACTATGGGACTTAACATCTATGGTCATCAGTCCCCTAGAACTTAGAGCTACTTAAACCTAACTAACCTAAGGACAGCACACAACACCCAGCCATCACGAGGGAGAGAAAATCCCTGACCCCGCCGGGAATCGAACCCGGGAACCCGGACGTGGGAAGCGAGAACGCTACCGCACGACCACGAGATGCGGGCACTTACAGTGCAAATAAGCCTAACATTGTTCAGTGTATCATATTTAATAATATTTTCATAAATGGCACGAAATGGAAGGGGTAGTTTGGGATTGCAAATGAAGTTGCAGGGAGGCAGTGTAAGGTGGACAGGAGAACTTCTTCTATAATATAAGTTGCATTGATTATTTTACAAATAATGACATACTTGATTTGATGACATTCATCGTAAAAACAGGAGAGCAGTAACATTGTCGGCATCATACATACGTTATAAACGCCGAATTGTTACAGTTACATGCTTGCTTTAATGTCTCTAGAGAAACCAAATTTACATTCTTAGAAGGTTTTCTCTCATAGCTTTGACAGCAAACGACACTTAACACATCACTTCGCCAAATACTGGGCAGGATATCTGGTGATGTACCATGGAAAATTATTTTGATGCAGTCCTCTCGGGATGAGATTTCTTTTTCTCTGTCTTGAAATACGAGCAGTTTTGAAGCTTTGTGACCCAATTCTTTGCATGACGATACACGAAAGAAATCGCAGGGTTGCGCTAGCGGAGTGTGTCACTTTAATACTACAAGATGGCAAATCTTAATCTTAAAAAGATCTGGTAGCATAATTGTGGATGTCCTCGGTCTCCCAACAAATTAGTTACTAAAATAAATCTGTTCTCCTGGCCCTAGAACATCATCATGTCAAAAAGGTGTTGTATGAAGCTGTTGCAAGTTTCCCGCATTTTGATGAAGTAATGACGACATTCCAGTATTTTTCCCTAAATCGCTCCAGGAAAATTCCGGAATGGTTCCTTTGAAAGGGCACGGCCGACTTCCTTTCCCATCCTTCCCTAATCCGATGAGACCGATGACCTCGCTGTTTGGTCTGTTCTCCCCAAACAACCCAGCCCAGGTTTCAATTATAAGTCGACTGGCACTGACAACCTGTAAAGAAAACATACGAAGGTAAATATTTTATTATGCGTGACATTAAAGAGAGTGTTTTGAATGACCGCAACGAATGAAAATTCTCGTCTTAGCTCTTCTTCGAAAGTCATTTGCAGAGTTGTCTTGGACTTTATTCGAAATTTTTTTGCAGTCCAAAATTGCCCTTTCCTTTTCGTACCTTTTATGAAAATATTACTGAAGACAATATATGGAGCATTATTGAGGGTATCTGCAGTGTAGG
The DNA here is from genome assembly GCF_023864345.2 of Schistocerca serialis cubense. NCBI lineage: Eukaryota > Metazoa > Arthropoda > Insecta > Orthoptera > Acrididae > Schistocerca > Schistocerca serialis. The sequence goes on along the minus strand of NC_064639.1, from coordinate 362,320,344 downwards.
TAATGCAAAAATTAAAAATAGAAAACGAAAAGTAGTTTATGCATAGGGACTCGACCCCATTATTTTCGTATTATTATTCTGTAGTCTTTTCGCTGCGGCAGCCACTGGTTGCAAACTAATATAAATGGTTGATGACTCGTTTGACCTGTGCAAAAGTGCTGTTTTTTTCCATCTGGATCTCACACTTTTGTCACCTACATTTACGGCTAGGCTCTGGATATACCACAAACTTGGACGAAATCAGCGATAATTGATGGGCGCAGTTTCCTTGTCAGATGGGCCATGTGCCAGTAGGGCTCTAGCGGCAGTGCACTAACACTGTCTCCTCTGCAATCCTTTTCAAACGATCTTAAAGAAATTATTCAGGAAAATCTGAGTTCTTTCGCATTTTATATGCTCATTCGTTAGTTTCTTGGTGAACCTTCATTAATAGGTATAGCTATATTTTGAAATCAAGTAACCTACAATACGAAATTCGAGAACTTTGCAATGAAAGATAGGAACAGCTTTGACTTTACCATTTGGTGTAAGTTAGGTCATATGCGCCTTTATATGAAAAAAATAAGAGGTAGAAAGGTAAAGTTCTGCTTTCTGGCTGTGATGGGCCATCGGGCCCGGTAGCCCGCCTTGTCAGCCTCTGCCAACGGCACTACCGGATGCAGTACGAGGGCCAAGAGGTCAGCACAGCGCTCTCCTGGTGCTTCTCGCCTTTCCTGAACTGCTACTAATCAGTCGAGTAGCTCCTCAGTAGGCCTCACGGGGCCTCGTGCACCACATACCAGTCCTGCCACGAAGCCAATGTCTTAGGGAGTACCGGGAATCGGACCCATGACCTCTGCATGGCAGTCAGTCGCTCTGACCAGTCAGCTACGGAAGTGGACAGCACATGCAGAAGAAAGTATGAGAAAATAAGACGTTGGTTCACCTCTGGCCCTTATGAGAGCATATACTTAGCTAAGATTAACAAAGTTGTTGGATCTCTTAGGGGGGGAAATCGTGCCAAATTCTGTACAACTGGCGCGTTAGATCGTCAAAATCGCGAGACGATTGGAGAGCGCTGTCCATAAAGCCTCAGTCGTTTTCAGCTGGGGAGAAATCCGGCGACCTTTCTGACCAGAGTAGGGTTTGGCAAGCACGAGGATAAGCAGTAGAAACTCTCGCCGCGTGCGGGCGGTGATTATCTTGATGAAATGTAACCCCTGGATGGCTTACCATGAAGGCCAACAAAATGGGGCGTACAGTATCGTCGACGTAGCGCTGTGTTGTAAGGGTGCCGCGGATGACAACCAAAGCCGTGCTGCTATGAAATGAAGCGACACCCCAGACCATCAGAATTTTTTTTTTGGTCATCAGTCTACTGACTGGTTTGATGCGGTCCGCCACGAATTCCTTTCCTGTGCTAACCTCTTCATCTCAGAGTAGCACTTACAACCTACGTCCTCAATTATTTGCTTGACGTATTCCAATCTCTGTCTTCCTCTACAGTTTTTGCCCTCTACAGCTCCCTCTAGTACCATGGAAGTCATTCCCTCCTGTCTTAGCAGATGTCCTATCATCCTGTCCCTTCTCCTTATCAGTGTTTTCCACATATTCCTTTCCCCTCCGATTCTGCGTAGATCCTCCTCATTCCTTACCTTATCAGTCCAGCTAATTTTCAACATTCGTCTATAGCACCACATCTCAAATGCTTCGATTCTCTTCTGTTCCGGTTTTCCCACAGTCCATGTTTCACTACCATACAATGCTGTACTCCAGAAGTACATCCTCAGACAATTTCTTCCTCAAATTAAGGCCGGTATTTGATATTAGTAGACTTCTCTTGGCCAGAAATGCCTTTTTTGCCATAGCGAGTCTGCTTTTGATGTCCTCCTTGCTCCGTCCATCATTGGTTATTTTACTGCCTAGGTATCAGAATTCCTTAACTTCATTGACTTCGTGACCATCAATCCTGATGTTAAGGTTCTCGCTGTTCTCATTTCTACTACTTCTCATTACCTTCGTCTTTCTCCGATTTACTCTGATGGGGCCCATGTTATTGGGCCGTAAGGCGGCCGATAGTCACTTCGCTGTCCGGAGCGTTTCCACACAGCGTGGAACATCATTGAGTGTGATAGAATTTGAGTGTGAGTGTGATGTCTTCATTGATGAGTCACGCTTCGAACTGAGCCTCGACGACCTGCGAAGACGTTTCTGATAGCGTCAGATCTGTGGGATACCAACCTATTACCCACCATATGGCCCGAAACGAGGAGTGATGGTCTGGAACGCCAATTAATTTCGTAACAGGGCCCCTTTGGATGTCGTCCGCGGCACCCTTACAGCACAGCGCTGCGTCGACGATTTCTACAATGAATTTTGCTAGACAATCCTTGGCTTACATTTCGGCGAGATAATGCCCCCCCCCCCCCCCGCACAGGACGACAATTTCTACTTCGTGTCTTCGTACGTGCCAAACCCTACTCCGGTAAGCAAAGTCACTCGGATTTCTCCCCAGCTGAAAATGACTGAGGCTTTATGTACAGGGCCCTCGAACCATCTCCGTATTTTGACGATCTAACGCCCGAGTTGGACGGGGGAGGACATTCAACAGCTTTGTTAATTAAACTTCCTGGCATATTAGAACTGTGTGCCGGACCAAGACTGGAACTCGGGACCTTTGCCTATTTTGAAGGTAGGAGCCCAGGTACTGCCGGAAGTAAAGCTGTGAGGACGGGGTGTGAGTCGTGCTTGGGTAGCTCAGTCGGTTCAGCGTGTTCGGTCAGAGCGATAAGCTGCCCTCTGGGAAAAAAAACAAAACTGAGTTAATCGATCAACAACGAATTTAAACGGATGACTTACAACGCAGATGCAACGAACAAAAGCGAACGACACGCAGGCAGGGTAGCTCAGCATGTTCGGTCAGATGGTTAGCTGTCCTTGGTAGTAAAAAAAACTGAGTTAATGGATCAACGACAAACTGAAACGGGTGTCTTGCGACGTCCACCTTGAGCAGATTCAACGAACTAAAACAAACAAAATGAGATTTTTCTGCCGCCCGGAGTGTCCGCGCGGTTCTAGGCGCTACAGTATGGAACCGCGCGACCGCTACGGCACAGGTTGGAATCCTACCTCGGGCATGGATGTGTGTGATGTCCTTAGGTTAGTTAGGTTTAAGTAGTTCTAAGCTCTAGGGGACTGATGACCTCAGAAGTCAAGTCACATAGTGCTCAGAGCTATTTGAAACATTTTTAAATGCCGGCACGGTAGCTCAGTGTGTTCGGTCAGAGGGCTGTGTGCTTTCTGTAATAACAAAACAGAGTCAAGCAATCAACGATCAAATTCAATGGATATCTTGTGACGTCCGTCCAGACCAAACGCAACGAACTATATCGGGGAAACAAAAATATAAATAAATAAATAAAAAATAAAAATAAAATAAAAAATAAAATAATAAAAAGGAAGGTTGGTAGAGCACTTGCCCGCGGAAGGCAAATGTGCCGAGTTCGAGTCTCGGTCCGAGATATAGTTTTAATCTGCCAGGGAGTTTCATATCAGCGCAAACTCGGCTGCAGAGTGAAAATCTCATTCTGGAAACTTGCCAAGCGGAACAACTGCTTGCATAAGAGCCAGAGGTGGACCAGCGTCTTATTGTCTTGCTCAATTTGTGAAGCTCTTCTCTTGAATAAATCCCCAGCTTTTCAGAAATTATAATCACTTGTTTGTGTGTTTGTCTGCACACGGTCATCACATCTGCCGTTCCATTCAGGTAATTCCTTCGTGCTACGTCGTTTATTTGTTTTATAAAATAGTACAATTGAAGAAAAAAGGTGAAATGGCTCTGAGCACTATGGGACTTAACTACTGAGGTCATCAGTCCCCTAGAACTTAGAACTACTTAAACCTAATTAACCTAAGGACATCACACACATCCATGCCCGGGGCAGGATTCGAACCTGCGACCGTAGCGCAATTTAAGAAAATTTCGTATATTAACTATATGGCAGATAACTCCCTTGATCCCCACTCTGTTTGCTATTATGTGTGACTGTTACGAACAGTACACTATTGCTGTGCTGCGGCATGTGCAAGCGGAAGCGAGTGAGCTGCACACAAACTATTTCTTCGAGACAGCTATAGATTTCCTTCTTACTTCAAGGAAAATTGTGATACGTTAATTACAATTCACATGTAAGACTGTATGACCTAAATTTTCAATGAACATCAATGTATATAATTTTTGGAATATTACAGTAACTATGAGTATTAACGAATTGATATACAGTGTGTCTTTCAGGCTGAGATATGTCCGCCCCCGGTAGCTGAGTGGTCAGCGCGACAGAGTGTCAATCCTAAGGGTACGGGTTCGATTTCCGGCTGGGTCCTAGATTTTTTTCCGCTTAAGGACTGGGTGTTGTGTTGTCCTAATCATCATCATTTCATCCCCATCGACGCGAAAGTCGGCGAAGTGGCGTCATATCGAAAGACTTGTACCCCGCGAACGGTCTACCCAACGGGAGGCCTTAGTCACACGACAGGCTGAGATACGAGGGTTTGCGATGTGATAATTTTTTGTACCTAGTAGGTTCTCGAAAAGAGCATCCGGGTAGCGTTCGACGTTCTACACGTGCTGCTACCCTTGACTGGCGGGCTAACCGTTCTCTGTGTGCACCTACACGCGCATGTAACAGCGCGTATACCCCCGGTTTCTTTGTGTTCTACCTTGTTGGTCGAGGCCTTTCCTCCTGTGTAGCCAAGTGTTGTACAGGAGACGTGGCGATCCTTTGCCCTGACTCCTCCACAGCTGGACGATATTGCCGGCAGAGGCCTTTGTGGCGGCTGCCGCGACCTGGGGCGCTGGAAGGCGGCCCGCGCTGGCCCGGCTCGGGCCTGACCTGGGATCGATCGCGGCGCGTTAACACGTTTCCCCGGTCCGCATCAAATATTTGCCCCAGCCCGCCGCCGGGCCCGTCTGCACACCTCTATGGCTGCCCCGTTACCCCACCACCTGCCCCGTGTCACACCCCAATTAGCAATTCGACAATACACACGGACAATACCTCAGTTTATCGATCCTTTCACTGTAGAAACTACTTTCTGCGAGTGGAAACTCTTTCGTGGCAGCGCCATTGAAATACGGGGTGTATCAAAAAGAATCATCTGATTTGGAACGTCTATATTTCTAAAACTAATAAACATATGCGATGAATTTTGTTTTTTCATGAACGGGAAACTCAAGAAGTTTTTTATTCATACCTTTTCATAGGGGTTCAATATGCCCCCTTGAGATGCACGACATATGTCAACGCGGTATGCAAATTGTCCCCACACTGCAGCTGGTCTGTCTCGAGTTACAGCTTCCACAGCTGCTGTTGAGCGATGTCTCAGTTCATTCATTGTTGTTGGTAACGGAGGCACATAAACAGAGTCTTTTGTAAACCCCCACAATAAATAATCACATACAGTCAGGTCCGGTGACCTTAGAGGCCAGTAATGTAAGCCTGAATCATATGGTCCAGTGCGACCAGACCATCGTTCACTAACCCTTTGATTTAAAAATTCCCGCATTTCCAGATGCCAGTGTGGCGGTGGCCCATCCTGTTGGTAAGTGAAGTCGTTAGAAGCATTCTCTAGATGTGGAAAAATAAAGTTGTCAAGCATGTCGAGATATGTTGTAACCTCCCAACAGTAAAAATATGTGTAGCATTCACATTCAGTGTAACCTCCGAACAGTTTATTATTCCGTAACCTCGCAATAATAACGTGACTAACCTCCTAATAAAAAATGTGACTCATATATAACGCTTTAATAATTGGCTGGCTGTGAATCTAAACCGGTAAATTTGGACGACAGCAGGCCCTGAATGATCATTCTGAATAAATTGAAAATTCTTACCTCAATGAAGTCGCTGTATATATCTGATCCTATAAGAAATTTTTCTGACACAGGCCAGTGCAATGCTGGCCGCTAGATTTGTCATGCATAGAAAGAAACAACAGATTTTTCTTTATGATAATCGGGATGACCATGGATTGCAGAAATTAGTAAATTCTTTAAATTAAAAAAAAATGGTTCAAATGGCTCTGAGCACTATGGGACATAACATCTATGGTCATCAGTCCCCTAGAACTTAGAACTACTCAAACCTAACTAACCTAAGGACAGCACACAACATCCAGTCATCACGAAGCAGAGAAACTCCCTGACCCCGCCGGGGATCGAACCCAGGAACCCGGGCGTGGGAAGCGAGAACGCTACCGCACGACCACGAGCTGCGGACTTTTAAATTCAGATGGATGATTGTCAAAAAGTTAATTTTATAAAAAAGATTATTATTAAAATATATTTTTGAAAAATGTACATGGGACTTGATATAACAATAATACTAATTTAGTTGTAACAAAGTACATACGCGCGCGGCTGCTTTTACTTATACCACATCGCACATGCACCGCCATCGCTTCCCACTACCGGTCCCGCCAACTCCATACACCCGACTACTAGCTACTACTTACTCCTACTGACACTGCTCTTACTGCAGCCAACACTGCTCTCTGGTCTGAGGTCCTCTTATAGCTTACATATTGCAGGCAGCGCCTGAGCAATCCATCGAAATTACATCTGCTCGAGTGCGCTCGCAATAAATTCCTTAGTCTTGGACCTCTTACAATGTGCTTCCTGTAACAGTGTTCTCGGCAAAGAATAATGGACCATACATCTTTTACCGTGAAACTGCAAGAAAAACATTAAATTTTGGGAAGTCCCTTTCATGCTCTACAACTTCAAATGGTTGTTCCGTATCCTATATTCTCACCTTGTGACAGTTCATCTTTCCATTTAAATGGAATCTTGCCTCGTCACTAAACACTAACCGTGGAAGGAATCTGTCATCCTCCATCTTGCCAAGAACAAAATTACAAAACTCCACACGTTGTTGTGTGTCACCTTCACTAAGAGCTTGCAGTATGTGAATTTTGTATGGCTTCATGTGTAAACGTCGACGCAAGACACGCCAGATGGACATCGGGGACACGTCGAGCTGTCGAGCTGCACGGCGAACGGATTTCTGCGGATTCCTCAAACTATGGCGGATGCGTTCGACGACTGTGTCAGACACACGGGGACGGTCTTTATACAACCAACCTGTTTCCCAGAATTCTTCATGTCATCGCCTAATGTTCTGTGCTGTTGGAGGTTCCACACCATACCGTACCAAAATCACTCTTAATAGTTATTACTGACCCGCTCTGCGTAAAACATGGGACACAAAACGCTTTCTGTTGTCCCGACACCATTTTTACTACAACTGATGTGGGCGCACACTGCTGCTACCTAGCGAGTACCATGTAAAACTCGAGAGTTTGCTCTTTCCAACAGTACGTTGTTCACGCACATATCTCAAATAAAACAATAGCTATGATTTTTTAAAATAGGATGTTTCTTTTTGAAACACCCTGTGTAATCAATTATTATTTGTAATTTTAGTGCATACATGCTTGATCGTAGTGCGAAGTGTAGTGACTGTATTGTTTCTCTGACATGCTAGTAGGGATTCCATAGAATAACATATGCACCGGCGGAAAAAATAGTACACTGTTTCAGAGTTTTCCAATTCAGTCCCGATTTATTGTTGCAACAGTGCATATGGTGTACACGAAATGATTACATGTACACATCTATAACACTAGCAGTTCTGTAGCACCAGGTATCGACCCTTGCTGAAACACTCATATTATTTCGTGACGTAGCCTTTACTGATGGCTACATAGGCGCTGCATCTGGCGATTACTGTCCTATGATGTGTCTGCCACGTCTGCTCGACCTGTACACGTAGTTCTGTAAGAGTTGTCGGTTGACGAGTCGCACCAGTCGTTTCTCGTCCCATCATACGTGCTCACCTGGAGGAAAGGCCGGGTATCGTCCTGGCCAGGGAAGTTGCTGTACGTCTTGCAGAGCACGCTGAGTTTTTCGGGCAGCGTGTGGGCGAGCATTACCCTGTTGGAACAACACATCACTATCCTGCTGCAGAAAGGCAAAATAACGGGTCTACCATCGTTATGCACATATCGAGCGCTGGTTAGCGTCCCCTCCGGAATCACCGAAGATGGACGAGAGTTTTACCTTGAAGCCTGGGGCGGAGCCAGTGTGTTTTGGGCGAATGCACTCTACGAGATAGGGCTCACCCGGTCTACGTCGTACGCGCAAACGCCCATCACTGGCGTGCAGCCTGAATCTGCTTTCGTCTCTGAAGACTATTCCAGCTTCCCCTGACGACACCAGTCGAGCCGTGCACGTCGATACTCTGGGGTGAATGGAAGATGGCCTAGAGGTGTATATGCCCCTAGTCCCACTGCTAATAATCAACTCGCAACAGTGTCGACACGTCTAGATTCACAAGACCTCTTATCGGTGCTGTGGTAGTTGTACGATCTGCCACTGCTGCCCTTACAATGCGATGATCCTGGTGGGCGTCTATGCTGCGTGGACGTCCAGAACCTCCTAAATGGGTAGGAGAAAGTTCACGTGGCCACCAGCATCGCCACGCAGCTGATGCAGCACGTCTGTGTGGAATTCTCCGAAAGGACCATACCACCACTTGGAAGGCTAGAATTTGATCCCCTTCAGACTCGCTCATTTGGCTGTAGCAAGCACGAGTGCATCTCCGTGACATGGTTCCCTGCTTCCTCCACACGTTTGCAACGCGATTGTCAGCATTTCCCGTTAAAGGATAGACACTGTAGCGCTCTGGTAGCCATACCTCTACTCTGTTGGCGGACGACATTGAAATCATTATCAGCACATCTACTAATCCCCAGGTGCCACATGACGTCATTGGATCAAAACTGACGTCGTCTTTCAGCTGTACTATTTTTCTTTCTCGGCCGTGAAAATTTTCAGAATGAAATTCACAATGGAAACGGAGTGTGGACTGGTAGGAGACTTTCCGGCGGATTAAAACTCGAACTCGGGACCTTTGCTTTTCAGGGGCAAGTGCTCTATCGACTGAGCTTTCCAAGGACGACTCATGATGCCTTCTCATAGCTTTACATCCGCCAGCACTCCTTCTCCTACCTTACAAACTTCACAAAAACTCTCTGGACTATCACTCCTGGAAGAAAGGATATTGCGGAGACACGGCTTAGCCAAGCCTGTGCGGTCTAAAACTGAATTTTGTCAAGGCAGAATACATGTGTATTAGAAGATAGGAACTGATATAGTTACTGAAGGCAGAAAACTTAAAAATGTGAAAATTCTAAATATTGATATTCTGTCACATCCAGTGTCGGAGCCTACGACAAAGATATTGAGCCCAAAGCGGCGATGGGTAAGCGAGCTACAAAGTCCTTACACGGACTGGTTTCCAAAAGTAATATTAATAAGGACTGCAGTAGTGAAATCAAACGATCGACTTTGCTTTATTGGTAGGATTTTTAAAAAAATGTTTCCTCTGTAAAGACCGCATGTAGCAGTGCGACCATTCTCGACTACCGCTCGAGTGTTTGGGATTCCCACCAGTTCGAATTGAAGGAAGACATCAAAGAAATTTAGAGGCAGGCTTCTAGATTTGTTACTATTAGGTTCGGTCATCAAGCGAGTAATACGAAGTCAATACGAGAAGTCAAATGGGAATCTCTTAAGGGTAGGTGACGTTCTTCTCAGGGAACTCTGTTGACAAAATTCAAAGAGCAGGTATTTTGGAGCCGACTGCAGAACGATTCTACTGCCCCGAAAGTACATTTCGCGTAAGCCCACGAAGACAGTACGGAAAGCACACATACAGTCGTCTTTTCTATTGCTCTATTTGCCATTGGAAGAGTAAAAGAAAAAAAAACTAATAGTAGTACCACGTACCCTCCGCCACGCACCGTACTGTGGCTTGCGGATTGTGTATGTAGATGTAGATGCAGACCGCAAAAAGGATACTCCACAGTACCATTGATGATATTTAGTTATTTATGGTGGAAAAAGTGGCCATTTACGAATAAAAGAAGGGATACAATCAGTACAGCGGAATTAGATCTTTTAAGAAGATGCCTGCAGGTCTCCGCGAAGATAAAATCAGATGAATGGAAGTCACATGGTACATAACTAACGAAAGAATGCAGTGGGTGGGCATGTTGGAAGAATGAGCCATGACAGGTGACGTAAGAAGGTGTTAATGTGGGCCCCGGTCACCTTTGTCGTGGAAATTGTAGATTACCGAGCAGAGGATGAGAATTAGATAAACAGCTTTCGACTGGAGTAGCCGAAGCTACTGGGAGGAGAACACGATTAATCTCTAGTGAGAAGAGTCGAAAGGAGAAAAAGATTTCAGTGAATGCTTCAGTAAATCTAGATGTAAGGTGATATTTTTCTCTAGTGAAAATTGTAATTAGTTTCCTAATAAATGGAATAATCAGTACATTAGTTAAAGCCATTACTTTCTCTCGTTAAAACACTTGTGGGTGTACTGGCGTGTTATGTTACAAAATGCTTAAAATGTTAAGATATTACAGTAGCCTACGTTTCGGCCTCAAGTGTCAATTTATTTAAAGAACATCATGAAACAACTAGAAACTGCGTAAAGTGTATTTATTCATAGGCAAACAGTATCGGTCGAGCGACTGCCTTTAAGTCACGAATTAACAGTATATCAATTTACAGATAGGTTCAGTGGACTCAGATACACAATTCTTTTCTTTTGCGTCGCTTGTATGCGACAGATGTCAGTCGTAGTCAGAATAGTATTCTGTGTAGTTGTCAATGCATTAGAGAGAAATGACTTCTAACATGTGCTAATTATTGGTCTCCATATGGAGGATGCTTCCGTAACCGAGGTAGTCGAAGTGCTTGGAGTTTACAAAGGCACCGTATGCAGGGAAAGCTGGAAAACATTATCCGCTATGTCACAACTCGGACGAAAATGTGGGTTGAGTGTCGTGACGGAAGATCATTTAGGAAGATTGTGGCAAAAAATAACAGGACGACAGCTACTTAAGTCATTGTCGAACTCAATGTCCAACTCGCGAACCATACCAGCACCTAAACAACATGAAATGAGCGCCGTAAGCACGGAAGGGCAAGGCGACATGAAATTCAAAAACCACTAATCAGTGACACGAATGGAGCAACGGAAGAAAGGCGGATGAATATTGTTCCACACTGTTTCCAGTTTTTGGCCGAGTTCGGTGATGATTTGAGAGCCTTACCGTGGTATCCCATAAGCCCAATAGATACTCTTCAAGGTTGCATTAGTGCCAAGGATTATGTGGGCCTTTTGGCCAAGCAGGTCAATTTCATGTTTGTTTCCCAATGGCGGTGCTGCGTTCCAAGACGACATGGCCCCTGCTTATACAGCTCCCATCGTCCTGGACTGGTTTTGAGAGCACGAGCGTGAAATGTCGTAACGTCCCATTACATTCAGCTCATCAATATTTGTGGTGTACTTTGGAGGGAGGGTGTGTCACCTTTACTTAAACAGATTCTCACGTAAACCATGCGTGACCTGCATTTATCCATTCAGAGACGACTGGAAGCTGTGCTGAGCGCCAACAGTTTTCCTACATCTTATTAGGCGTGGTAATATATTGCGCTTTTGGTTTTTCCGTATTTTTTTCCAACCCCTATATTTTACACCGCGTAAACATGCTGAAGCTTGATGCATTGTCAATTTTTGACTTAAACATAGAACCTCTAACGATACCCATTGTCTATGAATAAATAAACATCGCAACAGGTTTCATGAAGTCTTTCGCGGTGGCATACTTCAATAAAAACTTCTGGGTCACTCCGAATAAAACACTCGAGCTTTCGTTAGATGTCTCCACCATCATCATCAGGAATTAAAGTCAATGAATGCCGGGACAAGCAAGGCGTTATGCCTATACACATTGAAGACCCAAAGAAACCGGTAGGCAACAGCACGTTGTAAGGCGTCCCAGATATGAGATTTGTGTGGTGAGTTTGGTGGCTAGCGGAAGTGTTTAATCTCAGAAGAGTGTTTCTGAAGGCACTCTGTAGCAATTCTGGACGACTGGGGTGTCGCATTGTCCTGCTGGAATTGCCCAAGTCCATCGGCATGTGCAATGGTCATGAACGGATGCAGCTGATGAGACAGGGTGCTTACGTACGTGTCACGTGTCAGAACCGTAATCAGACGTATCGATGGTCCTATATCAATCTAAATGCACACGCCCCACGCCATTACAGAGCCTCCACAAGCTTGAACAGTCCCTTGCTGACGTGCAAGGTACATTGATTGATGACGTTCTCTCCATACCCGTACATGTCCATCCGCTCGATAGAATTTGAAACGAGACTCGTCCGACCAGACGACATGTTTTCAGTCATCAACAGTCCATTGTCGGTGTTGACTGGCCCAGGTGAGGCGTAAAGCTTTGTGTCGTGCAATCATCAGGGGTACACGAGTGGGCCATCGGCTCCGAAAGCACTTATCGATGATGTTCCGTTGAATGGTTTGCAGGATGATACTTGTTGATGGCCCAGCAATGAAATATGCAGCAAATTGCGGAAGGGTTGCACTTCTGTCGCGTTGAACGATTCTATTCAGTTCTCGCTGGTCCCGTCCTTACAGGATCTTTTTCCAGCCGCTGTGATGTCAAAGATTTGATGTTTAGGCGTATTCCTGATATTCACGGTACACTCTTGAAATGTTTTTAGGGAAAATTTGCTACCTCGGAGATCCAGTGTCCCATCGTTCGTGCACCGATTATAACACCACGTTCAAACTCACCTAAATCTTTATAACCTACCAGTGTAGCAGGGTAAACGCTCCAACAACTGCGCCAGCACTTATTTTATGCAGGCGTTGCCGACTGCAACGCCGTATTCTGCCTGTTTACGTATCTCTGTATTTCAATATGCATACCCATACCAGTTTGTTTCGCACTTCAGTATAGATGTAATGGAAGCATGTGGAACCTTCGAGATAGGGCCGGAGTGACGCATGTGCCGAACGCAGTTTGGGCAGCTGCAAGTAGCTCTGTCCCTGTGCGGGACGGAACTCCAATATCTGTCCCATGTGGTCTACCTACTGTTGTTAAGTCGGCCATTGTGCCGGTTTGGTAGTCATTGCAAGAGCAAGTTCTCTACACAGGCTTTCAGCAGTTTTGTCACACTTATGGTTTGGATGGTTTGAAAAGGGACCAGTCACCATCAAGAAATAAAAAGGATACTTCTTAATGGAATTTATGATAGAGATACAACCATATATTACAATTATAAAGCTTGTTGCGGACCTATTCTTCAGCTGCAGCATGCTGAAGGTTCCGGAAGATCATATCTCTTAAAACAGTTCCAGTTTTTCATCAAAAACTGTTTAGTTCTTGAAACAAAATGCTGCCATACGAGTCATAAATTTCAGCTCTACGAAGAGTGGAAATGTTACGGCAGAGAAACTGCATTGAGATAAACATCTTTGTTAACAAATATAAATATCGTGCGTGGCAGGTACGTCTTGAGAGATCTCTAAAATAGTTGAATATCGTATTCAAGGTAATAAAAACCTAAATTTAACCTAATGTTACGCGGAAGATAATTCTCTGTATACGGACCAAAATACCACCCCGTCGACAGCTTCCTCTTACCCCCCTTGTCATTCCACCGGTCGTTTTCCATTTATCCTGCTCCCCCCCCCCCCCTTTCCCGCCGCGTGAGCCGGAGTTTCAGTCGCAGTCTGTCAGCTATTAATCATTTCACCTCCACCCCTCGGAAGGTTTTTTTCCGCTGTCGCCTCGCTCTTCATTAATCCACCTGTTGTGCCATCCTCCTGCCCGGCGCCATGAATATCTAGAGCCATTTCTCTTTCAAAACAATCCGAAATTCTACGTCTGCGCCCTCCGATGGTGATTCCTAGGTTTTCTAGCCTTGTAAATCCAGCGTCCCTTTCAGATCTGAGGGCAAATTCATTCAAGATACGTTCGCTTCTCCCACAAAAGGGCAATGGTCTCATAAACTTATCATGTTTAACACGATTTTTTCCAAACGAGAAACCACGTTCTTGTGTATCAGCAATATCATACATCAAATCGTTTCGCTCGAATTTGCATCTATGATCTAGGAATTGTAAGACGTAGTTAATCCACTATTGGTGTAGCTATTCCGTGAGACAACTATCAGTAAATTTCATAATTTATTATGTTTCTCATAAACTTGCAAATTGCTCTGAGAATATAATCTACTATATTAATTAAATTCCTTTTCTTGGTCTTGAATAAATAAGTGTTCCCTACGTAAATCCAAAATCAGTTGCTACATAATGGAAGACACGGTCGTAGTATTTCTATTCCACTCGAGTCTCCGACAGTTTATTTAATATGGTTTACGCAATTAACTGCAGTGATTCAGACGGTGATTAAATTGTTGCTGTGTCGATGGTTTCTCCACTTGTTCTATTTTCTTCTGTCTTTCGTACGTTGTACGTTACGTAAGCAAAGATGTACATGAAATAAAATATTAACATGGTGTGTTATATGATGTTAACTCTAGGTAGAATGTAATTAATACTTATAAGACCTGTTGAATACTATCAACTGCATAATTAGCAAAATAGTTTGCTATAGGACAATCTAAACGATGATGAAAGAGATGAAAAACAGTAGACTTCCTGAACATTAAAAAGGAAGAATTTAACTAATTTAACTATCGGAAGCGGATTAGTTCTTTCATGTAGCAAGCGAGATGGTCGGGCCAAGTACGATTGGATATGTGAATTAGTCCTGCCGCGGAGACAAATGGTATAAATTATTGTCTTGATAATATGGTTCAAAGGGCTCTGAGCACTATGGAATTCGAAACTGTGACCGTAGCAGCAGCGCGGTTTCAGACTTAAGCGGCTCTAGCTCGGCCACAACGGCCGGCTCTTGATAATAACTGTGAAAGTAAGGATACATCTGAGGCACACAATTGCACGAAATTACGACGTGGACCGCTGGGAATCCTATAAGTTTCTATCAAAAATGGCGGTTTTAGGTGCAATAAATTAATTTAAATTTGCCATGCTGATCGACCCCACGAATTAGACGAAGTACTCCATGACGGTCTTCAAGCTTTGTAAAGATTTACTTCATATACAGGAGGGAAATGTTACCAGCCGGAAGGTTGAGGTTTTTTTAACATCTTTACTGAACATCTTATCTTGATCGTTAACATCTTATTGCAGCCTGCTTTTCACTACATAATACAACTTAATGGGAATGAATATTTAGGGGTACTGTGGCAAAACTACCGAAGAAGAGACAACTGATTTCATGTTACACGTCATTCTTAATTCATAAGTCACAACTCATAAAAGCGTAGTAACTTCCTTTTAGTGAAGAAAACAACTGGGAAAGAGCGTGAAAGTGTTTTACGAGCTACTTGGCTCCAGAGTGGGAACTCAGCTACCGACTCTAAATAGATCGATGTGGTGTCGTACAAAGCAGTGCAGTTCAATCAATCATAACAGAGGGTATTCGTCACCAGATATCTGTTCGAAGTTATATCGCACGCTAGGGCATAGTTTATCAACATATATAGCATTAACATTTACTACTGCTGATTTTTATGGATGTCGTCAGAAAATTACATTTTGAAAGCAAATTTTCTTAAAGATTTCACGATCTAATCCTTCTAACAACAATAAATTTGTAATTTATTTTTACGTCGATCGTGACAATGACTAGAGGAACGTTGGTTCTTTTGTACCAGACAACAATAAAAAGATACCACCTGATAAGCGATACTATTGCTGAGCTTTCTGTAAAAGGCTGTTGGTGTTTACAGAACATCTAGCGAGAACTCTGAAACCGCTCGGTCCCTTCGGTCGGCCGGATGAGAATCACCAAAAAAAGGGGTAGGGAATGTGCGCACATCTGAAGCAACGACGGAAAGTACGTTCGAAAGAGGATCTACACCGCTATTTCTAAGAAACGTGTTTCAAAGACCCACTCCACGACCCGAAGATCTGTAGATGAAAACCATTTCCCCTGAGTCAGGAGTTGAGACAGGATAGATTGTTTAGCTTCCTCGTGAAAGGTTATGTGATTCGTGATATGTGGATCTAAGGGAAAGATCAAAACAACGAGGAAAAGGAACTAGAAGCACAAACTAAAACACATGAAAAACAGAACGCAGCTCCCGTAAAACTGTAAAAATGTTCGAGACGATTGGAGAAGCACTCAACAGATTCCGGTGGATCTATTGAAGAATATTGTGCCGGAGAGACCATCGTCCAGCATTACTCTTCGTCCAGTCAGCTAGACACATGACGAAAATAGTTGTGCTTTACCCAACGTCACGGGTCCAGCAGTGGTAGACGTTCAGTACTTGATTTCACTTCAGCTCAAGAAAAGGCAGTGTTGGTGAACCACGTGAATCTCTCGATGTGTTAGGTGACAAGATAACCATAGGTAAGTCACAACAGGGGCAGCAAGTGGCATTCAGCTATCGAGAAGTATTATTTGACGAGTATGGACTCGTTTCAAACAACCTAATGAAAGAAGAAGCAGGACTTCTGAGGTCCGAAATTAGTATTTCGACGTACTCTCGACGACGAGGTAGTTTGAAACGATCAGGTCCGAGCAGCAATAACCAGAAGAAAGATTGTTACCCCAGAGTCCATCGGAAGAGAACATACGTCAACTGCAGCTGTCCTTAGAAACAGTAACAAGATGCAGAATATCAGCTCCCACACCAGTAGTCTTCACGTTGGTGGCTTCAATGCATGTGGAATGTGCTATTTGTCCCGTCAACATGCTGCGTCTCAAAAAAATCGGGGAAGATACACCTTAAGGTTGTACATCCAGAACCAGAAGCATGTTATGTTCTCTAGCGAATCGCAGTCGAATGTCGATTCTGATGACTAACGTGTTTTCATCTGAAGGGAACACGCTGGGTGAATAAAAAAAAATAAAAAAATTAAAAAAAACTGAGCTTGAAGCATCACAGTCTTTTGGTCGCAGACATGATGTTTGCCAGATTCACTGTTGGTGGAAGTGCTGACGCTTACGTCACCTGGATCATTCAAACTCGAAAAATATAGGAACGTAACATACCGACACTCCATCGTGATAAATGCTAGACGTGTTTGTATTGAGACTTGGGACCCAGGCTCAAGGATACTTCAACTCACTGAAGACAAGGCAATGATGAGGAATCAAACACAAACTCTGGCTTGTAATTTCCAAGAGATTTTATTTAACAATCGTATGACAACAGCAAACTGATGTTATCCAAGAATAATATACACAATTGCCCAAGAATTTAAAAAATTACTAAACACAAAAAAGTCTACGGGCGTCAAAGTCCACCCCCACACAATAAGTAACTTTAAAACCCTCTTTACATATATCTTAAAACATACAAACAATAAATGGTTTACTGAGAAAAACTTCCACAGAAGCAGGAGACCTTTTAAGATATAACAGCAGAAACAACTCACAATTTCTCCTTCTGAATAAGATATTAAAAACCCGGTACAATGAAAGGCATCTTTCAGGTATTACAAAATTTCAGCGACTCGTAATGGAACATCAGAGGTGCGTGATAACTACAACTCAGATCGAGCCTGAATGAAAGCTGAAAGAAACGGTGAAGAAGGAAAGACGGACGCCCCGGCGTAACCAGGAACAAATAATAAAATACTCAAAGTCGCCGGAGAACGGATAAACACAATGACTGCGCTA
Source organism: Schistocerca serialis cubense (assembly GCF_023864345.2). Lineage (NCBI taxonomy): Eukaryota > Metazoa > Arthropoda > Insecta > Orthoptera > Acrididae > Schistocerca > Schistocerca serialis. The sequence continues at coordinate 362,302,704 of NC_064639.1, read as the reverse complement.
TCGGTTAAAATCCAAACTGGCCGCCGCCAAGACGTTATCCCACAGTTAAACGGTCAGCTACAACGTACGACGTGCACCGCTGATTATACCACTGAAACAACATAAAACCACACAGGAACTGGGCAGTATCCAGAATAACACAGTCCTTAAAACATTAGAAAAATTTCGAAACAGGAATACGGCCACATGGGACCCACAAGCCATATTTTACATACCTCATAAACACACACTCAGTAATTGCGACAGGACTCTAGCACACACAAAATTTTTCATCATTACATCCCTGCTTGTTTACCTCTGAACACATTACCTAAGTACCAGCAGACAGTCAGAAAATCGAAGCTGTGGTTATTTCGGAGTGCACACACATGCACTTAAATACACACTCCTTTCCCGTATCTCAAGTGTGTCCGAAACAGGTGAACCTCATTCACACAGGTAACCTCTGTCCAATAAGTTGTGCACCAGCAGTCAATACGGAACAGATAACACGGGCGTCCAAACACTGGGAGAGCCGTTAACTACAAACTGCACGAAATTCAATATACATATATACAGCAGGACTTTAAAATCTGAATAATTCCCACCGTTTCATTCTGTAGCGTATCCGGTTACTGGCTGACATATTCCAAAGCCACTTTCACATACGTATTTATGTAGTTTAAGAGCACAGAAGACACCATCGCCCTCTCACTAGACGCAGTACACACTCGCCGACCGCATAGCTCGCACGGCAGTTCAGCGTGGTCAGAGGGTTTAGCTACCCTCTGTAAAAAAAAAAACTGAGTGAACGGATCAATGATCAACCTGAAAGGATGTCATCGGACGTCCGCCATCAACAAATTCAACGAACAATAGAACAAAAATGAGATTAAAAAAAAAAAGCCGCACGCACGTCTCCGTCCGCAGCCCCACTGCTCACGTGACAGAAAGAGGCAGAGTATGCGCAAAGAGCAACCGCCGACAACGAGGCTGCACACCGGAGCGCCAACCAACCGGCCAAAATCAACCCTCTGCCAACAGCGTCGTGCGTTTAAATAGCAGAAAAGCGACCAAAGAGGAAAACTGCGGCCACGCGGTACAGAGTCGAACGCAGAGATCTTAAAAGAAGCGACTGGCGCCAACGGCGCCACGTATCATGTATGCATTTTTATCGCCGGCAGGTTGCTGCCTGATAGGAGATGGCATGTTACATCACTCCTATTTACATCAGAGTTCCGTAACTTACGTTCACGCTAAATATTACTGTCTGGAACGTATAAAAAAAAATAGAACACCTATCTAAAAGAAAAAAAAATTACGAATACATTCTCGACATTTAAAAATTTTTGTGACCTGTTGTAGAGAAGAAGTTATTAAGAAGAATATCTTTAATCTAGATTTGAGAATACTCGTTCTGTCTGGCAGAGTCATGTATCACATGTATCAACGCACAGTGTATGAAAGACCTTTGATCCATGTCACAACCTATCGATCTTCTTGCCGCCGTCACCCAGATCAGCTGTCTTCAAAGCCGACTAAGAATCGAGCGGGGACATCGGTGGTGTGGAATTATTCGAACTACGGGTCCATTTTTATGCTGCATATAAGTGGTGGTCGATGCGGGTTAATTCGACGGCTAGTTCATGGCTCCGCAGTAGCGGTTCCCGCCAGAATCATAACGACTGCTAGTTCCACTGTCGGTAGCCGATATGTGACCGTGTTCTATAGAGTGGTTCTGCTCAGTCTTCCTGTATTCTGTTACCGGATTAGCAGTGCTTGTGTCCACTTTGAGGTATTCTGTGTTTGAGAGGTCATAATGCCCGTGCCTGCCTGGCCATTAACCTACCGGGCTCGGTCGTATTAACGTTGCCGATTATTTTCTGTGCTGTGGATATTTATTTTACTGCTGTATCTGCGCATCGCGGGCCTACTTGTCTGGGGCCACTATTTTATGTAACTTGCTTCCTTTCCGCAGGGAGATTAAAGTGCAAATTAGCCGGTTAAATAGTAATGCATTCGTTCTGGTGTCCGCTTCTATTCTAAAATCACTTTGAGTGAGCCTACTTAATTTTCTGGTACTATCTGCTACTTTTGTGTGCTCTGTTATCGTGTGTTAAATGTTGTCATTACTCTAGCCTGACCTCTTTCTGGCGCTCCTCGCGAGTCGTTTACTATTGCGGGGAAAGAAGAGGCAACTATCATCTTGAAACTAATTGTTCATTGTGTTTTTAGCTCCCTCACTTGAAGATTTTGCTCCATCGATCGGTCCTAAGCTTAAATCTCACTCGATATTGCGGTCGGAGTCTTGAATTGATATTTGTTATGTGTAATTCTAAGAGAGCATTTTGTGTGTTATGGACATGTTCCGGTCCAGTGCTTAGACTAAAAGTCAGTGCGGCGTTTGGCCAGTCGGCGCCGGACGTGATAGTATATTCCCGCGTGGGTGACTAAGGCGGTTTGTACTGATACTGATGTCGCTGTATTTATGACACTGCTATTATTCTATAACTGCTACTGTTGGCAAACTTTTATTTTAACTTTGGTACAGCAGTTTATATTTCCGCTTTTAGATTTTTAATGAGCTTAGTTAATTGTCATTCCTGCAAAGTATAAAATCTGCTTGTTAAGCCTCGTTAAATTGAATTCAGTTTGGGCGATGGTTTCTCGTGAATACTTTAAAATAATTGTTCAGTTGTTATTTCAAAGTTCTAACGAAGCGTGAAGGCTCTTGTTATGCATTAATCGAAATATTGTTATCACTATAAAAAATTGTTTTAAACATTCTCTAATGATAGCATTTCAATTGTATGTAGTTTTAAATGAATTGCTTTTGTGTTTTACGAATGGCTCTTAATCTTCAATTGGGCCCAACTCTTGAGCAATCAATACATCTCAGGGAGCGTATCAACCTTTATAGCAACATTTTTCACCTTTTTCTGTGCCAAAATTTCCTTCTAGTGTCGTGAATATATTGCTCTCAAAGTCAGATGGATTGTTGATACCAAATTACTTAAGTGAATAAATGTACTGTGAGGCTGTGATTAGTATTCCCAGCTGCTTAAAGAGGTGCCTGCAATAAACATGCGTGTGAACGCCACACTGTTCTAATTTTTTTTTTTTTTTTTTTTTGCGAGAAATACTTCTTTCCTCAATGAGGAGCTACCGCATAGCGTTATCTCAAGAGATCGGTGAATGAAAGTTCCTAAATTATATTAGCTTACTGACTTCTGCCGGTTGTTCGAGTCGTTCTCGCACGATATTTCGACGGCGCTCCCTGAGACTGCTCCTTGGGTGGATCGGATATAGTATTTAAATTACGTACAGACAACACGTTGGGTGACATTATAGATGGGTGACATTATACGTCACCAAACGCCGAAAGAGCTGCCTTGTAGTAAATCTGAAATTTACAAAATAAATTGCAGAGATTTCGATAGATTTTACGTTGGCCAAACGGGGAGAAAGTTTAACACACCACTGAAAGAACACGCGAGACAGAGTGAAAGTAATCTGTCCACATTTAGCATGCCTTTGACAGAACAGCCACTCCGCATTAGACATAAACAAACCATCAAAAATTCTACACAGATCACATAAGGTTCAGATGGTTTAAATGGCTCTGAGCACTACGGGACTTAGCTTCTGAGGTCATCAGTCCCCTAAAACTTAGAACTACTTAAACCTAACTAACCTAAGGACATCACACACAACCATGCCCGAGGCAGGATTCTAACCTGCGACCGTAGCGGTCGCGCGGTTCCAGACTGAAGCGCCTAGAACCACTCGTCCACAGCGGCCGGCAGCAGATAAGGGAAAAACCATAGATATCTTGGAGGAGATTGAGATACATGAGCATCTCATAAAGCAGCCAATATAATATTAAATGAGCATACAGATTTAAGTAATAGAAGATTTATGAGCTGTGTGAATTACATAACGGGAATGACTGATCTTACCACCATGAAATCTGGTTGTTACTTTAAGAGCAATCTGGTATATATACATAGAACTGGATTTGTAGCTTTGCTAGTGACGAAAATTATTAATTTTAATACATTATTTTTAGAAAACGAGCACTTGAGACCACCTCTGAAAGAGGCTTACTTTTATACAGCAATGATGAATGTAAATCGCTTTAGTATTTGACAGTACTGTGAAGTTGTAACAGTACTGAGAAAAATTTTGTAAGTTCTTTGACACTGTGATAAAATTTAAGGGCTGTTTTATTACAGTAACTAGGGACAGTAATGCTGGACCACATTATGATTTGTGTAGTGACAACAAGCATAGTGGCTGTTTTCAGCAATGGCGTATAAAACTGAGGCCTTTTTTTAGGAAGAGTAATAAGACCACCTAGCATCATTCAGCAATAACGTAAGTTTATGTCTATAATGATCATAAGTATTGTCCAAGTCCGTTATTTAAGAATTGACGACATGTACAGAACACTGACTACATGACTGCAGCTCCCTCTGGTGATAGTTTTGTCTCTGTAGAAGGACAGGTCTCCGGTTCATTCATGTCTCCCGCGATTTCGAATAGTTACGTTTATGTATGAGGGCTTAAAAATAAGCGGTATGCTGCTAAACGAACGTGCAAGGCTAATAACCTACAGCCCAGTAACGATTCCGCCGACATGACACGCCGTGAAAGTTGTTCTTGCAAGATGATTGGCAAGCGCAAGATCGTGTTTGTAACATTTAACATGTGTCATGTAAGAACGTGTCTGCCCAAGCATAACACGAAACAAATATATTTAGAGCCGTGCGGTATGGGGCGCCTTGTGCCGGCTCGCGCTGCTCCCCCCGTCGGAGGTTCGAGTCCTCCCTCGGGCATCGGTGTGGCTGTTGTCCTTAGTGTAAGTTAGTTTAAGTTAGGTTAAGTAGAGTGTAAGTCTATGGACCGAAGACCTTAGCAGTTTGGTCCCATAGAAACTTACCACAAACATTTTTAAATGTGACGCACACATCACCAGTACCAAGTAAGTAATTTAAACAAAAACTGTAATACACGAGTGCATGTTATCCACTAATACGTCTTTTGGTATTATACTGTAGGCATGGCCTATGGCCGACACTGGTCAGTAAATTTATACGCATGATGCATTAAAGAAATAACACTGACAGCCTACGGTGATTAAAAGCGTACCATCGTTTAGTCGATACATAGAAACTGTGGACACGTGTGTGAAGAAAAAACTCCCTCCTGTATTTCGTGATAATACAAAACGAGATCCCTTCTTTGAACTTTTTCAATGTAGGTCAATCTTGTCTAGTAAAGACATCATAACGCACAGCAGTTCTCTATAACACGACGGTGCAGTGTAGTGTTTTTTGGTCCTCTTCTTGTATATTTTAAATGTTTTGCCAATGAAATACCTCAGTTTTTTGTAATGGTTCCTACATATGTTGTTCGTAATCCCTACATTTTTCGTTGAATTGGCAACCTTTAAATTTGTGTGATTTACCCTGTAACCAAAATTTAACCTTTTTAGTACTTTTGTAGAGGACCTCACGCATTTTACTGTTCAGAGTCAATTACCACTTTATGCACGACGCGGGTATCTTGTCGTAACAGTTAAGAAATTCTTTTTGATTACCTAATTAATTTACTGGACGACAATCGGCTGCGTCACATGCAAGCAATCTAAGAGGTTGTGTTGACTGAGAAAAGGAGATGGACTAAATCGCTTCCTTGGTAAATCCGACTTACCTTCGATTTCACTAGTCGATTTTCCCACCTATTACTGCGAACTGTGGACATTCACACTGTAAATCAAGAATCCAGTCATACAGCGGACGCAATTAGAACCCGCTTGTGAGGAAAATTGCCAAAAGCATTCGGGAAATCTAGAAAATTTTGAAAAATCTTGAAATACTTAAGAGCCAGTTGTGTTTCACAAGAATGATAATTTCTCAGTGCGTGCTGGTCATGTCACTAGATCGCTTTCTTGGATGTATGTCATAATTTTTGGATACTAATGCTGTATGTTCTAAAATCCTACTACTAATTTCATATTAGTAATACAGGTCTATTATTCAGGGGATTACCTCTGTTTCCCTTCTTGTATATTGATATGACCTCAGCAAATTTTTAGTGTTTAGGCATCGATCTTTCGTCGAGCAACGAATTGTGAATGAGTGTTAAGGTTGGAGCTAATTTATTAGCATACTCTGATATACAGCCTGCGCCAGAAAACTTTGCTTTATTTAGCATCTACTTCCAAATCACTCGTATTTGAAGCTGTTCTTGATTCGCATTCTGGAATACTTACAGCATCTTCTTTGGCGAATTAACTGAGCAAAACCGTGTTTGGTAACTCGACTTTAGCGATGCTGTCGTCGTAACGCAGTGAGAGCTAATTATGTCTTTCCGATTGTATACTTTGCATACGGTTACAGCCTCTACGGACTTCTGCCAGATTTCGAGACAGAATTTATTTGTGGAAACTCTTGAAAGCATGTCGCATTGAAGTCTGCATTACGTTTCGACTCCTGCAATCCGTCGGAAGTCCTGAGTATATTGCCTTCTTTTAAAACTCGCATTCTTCTCTCTTTAAAACAATATTTACCATCTCTTATTAATTTACTTCATGTAAAACTCTAGACTGGCATCAACACTATTTGAATTAGATCCACATCTGGTCAACATTTACACAGTATGGAAAGTATGGAGACTGTCTCTTAAGAACATCTGTCTTTAAAAAGCATTTATTTTTGGGTGATATGGATTTCACGGTATTTCATCTCACTACAAGAGACTTATGCCCACTAATTTCTGTATATGCCATGACGCTCTATATTTGCTCAGTATAGAACTTCTTGACGTTAAGAGGTCTACTACGCCATCGCAACCATTTAAACTACGTGTAGACTCCTGAACCAATTGTTTAAAATAATTTTCGGCCAAAGCATTTAGTACGATATCGGACGATATTTTATTCCAACCAATGCTTTTAAACAAGTATATTCGTAATAAAAAGTGACGGTAGATTGAAGGTTTCACAAGCTAGAATTGTATGAGTCGGATACGTTCTCAAAATGAGGATGAAATTCTTCTTCAAGCACGGAGTGAGTCGGGAGTCGGTAGAAGGACCCATTAATTAATTTGATTCGGTTGTCGAGTAAGCTTTTTACCCTCTTTAATCCACAGCATCTACCTACTCCAATCTCAACGCAAGATAAAGTACTGGGTACTTATAACAGCACTGACGGTGTTCCGCATAATGCAGTGGGGGCTGTCTATATCGCAGGACGCTGAAACAATCACACCTCCACCAACTGAATTTAGCCTATCCTTACGATGCACCGTAAGAACATACGTATAAACTTCGATTGAACTTATCCACCTTTCAGCATCCATAAAAATTTCTGCTTCAGCGTTTGTCAAGAGTGCTTGGGGATCTGAATATTTCCAAACACAGCTCCGAAAATTTATAACTACAATACCAACGCTTTTAAGTGTATCCCCTTCCTGTTTTTTTACATGCTGCTTTTGAGATTGTACACCGAAGCGTCAAAGAAAGTGGTATGGGCATGTGTATTCAAATACAGAGATACGTAAACAGGCAGAATACGGCGCTGCGATCGACAGTGCCTATATATGACAAGTGTCTGGCGCAGTTGTTAGATCGGTTACTTCTGCTACAATGGCATGTTAACAAGATTTAAGTGAGTTTGAACGAGGTGTTACAGTCGGCGCACGAGTGATGGGACACAACATCTCAATGACAGCGATAAGTGGGGATTTCCCCTACGACCATTTCACGAGTGTACCGTGAATATCAGGAATCCGGTAAAACATCAAACCTCTTACATCGCTGCTTCCGAAAAAAGATCCTGCAAGAACGGGACCAACGACAAATGTAGAGAATCGTTCAACGTGGCAGAAGTGCAACCCTTCCGCAAATTTCTGCAGATTTCAGTGCTGGACCATCAACAAGTGTCAGCGTGGGAACCTTTCAACGAAACCTCATCTATATTGGATTTCGGAGCCGAAGGCCCACTCGTGTACACTTGATGAGTGCACGACACAAAGCTTTACGCGTCGCCTGGGCCCGTCAGCACCGACATCGGACTGGTGATGACTGGAAACATGTTGCTTGGTTGGACGAGTCTCGTTTCAAGTTTTATCGACCGGATGGACGTGTACGGGTATGGAGACGCCTCATGAATCCATGGACCCTGCATGTCAGCAGGGGACTATTCAAGTGGTGGAGGCTGTGTAATGGTGTGGGGCATGTGCAGCTGGAGTGATATGGGACTCCTGATATGTCTAGATACGACAGGTGACACGTATGTAGACGTCCTGTCTAACGACCTGCATCCATTCATGTTTATTGTGCATTCGACGTACTTGGTCCATTCCAGCAGGACAATGCGACACCCCACACGTCTAAAATTGCTACAGAGCGGCTCAAAGAACACTCTTCTGAGTTTAAACACTTACGCTCACTAGACATGAACATTATTGAGCATATCTGGAATGCCTTGCAATGTGCATTTCAGAAGAAATCTCCACCTCCTCGTACTCCTACGGATTTATAAACAGTCTTGCAGAATTCGTGGTGTCTATTCCCTCCAGCACTTCTTCAAGCATTAGTCAAGTCCATGCCACGTAGTGTTACGGCACTTCAGCTTCCTCGCGTGGGCCCTACACGATATTAGGCAGGTGTACCACTTTCTCTGGGTCTTCAGTGCATCGCTGTTTCAACTCCATAAGAAGTAAAGAATGTTTCTCATTCATCTCTAGGCACATAGTTTCGTTAAAAGTAATCATAGAATATTTGTGTAATTTTTTTCTCTATCAACAGTTACTATGCAATCTACTATTCTAAATTATAAAATGTGATACCTATCCATCATAAGTTTCTGTTTTTCTTCACGTTCTTCTTTACTGACATGTTCCTTTGTTTTACGCTCGTATTATGCGAAACTTATCTTTCCTGGAGTAACTACAACATTTCAGAAAGTTTCAGTCGTAATACCCATTTGGTATGACGGTTACAGTTAAATGTAGATAAATAAATGCTTTATAATGTCCTGGAGTAGTAGAAAAAAGAGCAGAGGATCGTGATTAATTACTGCAGATTTCAGTTGGGCTGATCAAATTTATAGGTATAACGCGAAGAATGTGTGGTACCGAGGCTACAAATTTAGCAGGAATGGGACCAAAACGATTATTCAGTTTTAGTGGGTCATTTCCTGGTTCTTTCAGGTGCATATGCCAAGGAGACTACACACTGATGCTACACTCTGATCCTTTTGTACATTCTTAGAACGTCAACGAGTTCAGGCTTAAGAGAGAGAAGACATTCGGAAACACACAGCAGATATATATCTAGTGAGTTCAATCAGTGGGAGAGCTTTGCAGAAATGACATTGAACCTGTCCTAAAAATCTTTCGAAGATGGGTGGCACTCTTTTCTCGATACATTATTAAGCTAGTTTAAATATTGTTCTTTGAAACAGAAAGTATGCTTATTCTACAGTCTCCGTCGCGTATTTCATCTAAAGACAACATGCTTAAAACAAAAAAAGTCTAGGAACGTATCGATCTGGAAAAATGAAGTGACTAATCATTTTATAAAACAAGCTTCAGGACGTTTCTTGGAGTATACGTGGCAGGGGGAAAGAATGTGGTGCTGGACTATTACAGTCAATGTTACATTGCGATGAGATGATGGTGCAAGATTTACTTTATTACGTGGAGCTGCACGTAACTCACCAGCGGTAACCATGTTACCGCATTTGGCAGCGCCACTTTTCACCTGAGCCCCCCTGATTAACAATTTAAGTCCGAGTGTTGAGCTGGAAAGGCTCGTAAACTGCTCGCAACATAATTTATTAAGGACCGTAAATCCTGGAGGTCAGGGACGGCCGTGTTTCGGTTTTATTACACGTTGTTTCTCAGGGCACCACGGCTTAAAAATGTTTTCTTAAGCATCGACAAGGGGGAAAAAAAATCACAAAACAAGTCTGTGAAACTATTTTTATAACAGAAATTGGACCAATATAATTTCATTTTTTTTCAATAACGTAAAATACGAACGTTATGAAGTGTTGGTACATTGAAGCCTTTGACCTGTGACTTACTGTTGGACTAGTATTTAAGTAATCAATATACCACAATCTGGGACACACTACGATGGAGAGGTCAGAAACAAAATCGAAACAGGCATGATCATCCACAATTTACTACATGGCACAAGTTGCCTATCCAACTGTTACCAAGGACGACACAGATTTTATTGTTTTAAAAATTGAAATGCTGTAATAATGAACTCATTAAGAGGGACAATCTTACGTTAACGGTATAAGACAATAAGTACAGTATTAAAGCTAAAAAGTGAATCTTGAGGCAGCATAACTCAACGGAGTGCACATTACTGAGAGTATCTTCATCCAGTATTTTATAACGAAAGCACTTGGCGATAGAAAAAACTGTACACCTAATTTCGAAACAGTTAGAAACTGTTTGGTTGACCCTCTCCGCACCCTCTCCCGCCTACTAAATTGTGAAAGGGAAAAGCTGATGAAATGCGTATTTGATCTTCAGCTATTTTAGTTGAAAACCATAAGCATCAACCGATTTCGGTAAACCATCACAATGGTTATTTGTCCAATGGTTGAAACACATATTATAATCACACTCAAAAAATGTTAAGAAATTATTAAGCGATACGAAACGAACGTGAATAATTTCAAGGCTAAAAACAATTGCAGCAAATATATCTCTCGTGTCATTATTGGACAGTGGATACGTCCGAAGTGTTATAACATGTAATAAATGCAGTCATATTAAGTTCTACACAGGACATCGACGGCTGTACTTCATAGTGCCATCAGTTAACAGGATAGTTCGTACATACCCTGAAGAATGGCTCAAGGACCTCCACCAAACCTTTTCGTCAGATGATATGAAGTTTAGCGGTCATCAGTTATCTCCTGATTGCAGGAAACTATATTATTTCTAGCGAACGGCTCTGGTAGTTTCCATGTAAATGGGAAGTTGAAAATGAAATTGACATTAGAAACACAGAAAAACGTCCGTCTCACAGCAAGATAGTAGTTAACAATTTGTACGTATTATTAAGCACTTTATCTTTTAACCTGTTTTATACACTCCTGGAAATGGAAAAAAGAACACATTGACACCGGTGTGTCAGACCCACCATACTTGCTCCGGACACTGCGAGAGGGCTGTACAAGCAATGATCACACGCACGGCACAGCGGACACACCAGGAACCGCGGTGTTGGCCGTCGAATGGCGCTAGCTGCGCAGCATTTGTGCACCGCCGCCGTCAGTGTCAGCCAGTTTGCCGTGGCATACGGAGCTCCATCGCAGTCTTTAACACTGGTAGCATGCCGCGACAGCGTGGACGTGAACCGTATGTGCAGTTGACGGACTTTGAGCGAGGGCGTATAGTGGGCATGCGGGAGGCCGGGTGGACGTACCGCCGAATTGCTCAACACGTGGGGCGTGAGGTCTCCACAGTACATCGATGTTGTCGCCAGTGGTCGGCGGAAGGTGCACGTGCCCGTCGACCTGGGACCGGACCGCAGCGACGCACGGATGCACGCCAAGACCGTAGGATCCTACGCAGTGCCGTAGGGGACCGCACCGCCACTTCCCAGCAAATTAGGGACGCTGTTGCTCCTGGGGTATCGGCGAGGACCATTCGCAACCGTCTCCATGAAGCTGGGCTACGGTCCCGCACACCGTTAGGCCGTCTTCCGCTCACGCCCCAACATCGTGCAGCCCGCCTCCAGTGGTGTCGCGACAGGCGTGAATGGAGGGACGAATGTAGACGTGTCGTCTTCAGCAATGAGAGTCGCTTCTGCCTTGGTGCCAATGACGGTCGTATGCGTGTTTGGCGCCGTGCAGGTGAGCGCCACTATCAGGACTGCATACGACCGAGGCACACAGGGCCAACACCCGGCATCATGGTGTGGGGAGCGATCTCCTACACTGGCCGTACACCACTGGTGATCGTCGAGGGGACACTGAATAGTGCACGGTACATCCAAACCGTCATCGAACCCATCGTTCTACCATTCCTAGACCGGCAAGGGAACTTGCTGTTCCAACAGGACAATGCACGTCCGCATGTATCCAGTGCCACCCAACGTGCTCTAGAAGGTGTAAGTCAACTACCCTGGCCAGCAAGATCTCCGGATCTGTCCCCCATTGAGCATGTTTGGGACTGGATGAAGCGTCGTCTCACGCGGTCTGCACGTCCAGCACGAACGCTGGTCCAACTGAGGCGCCAGGTGGAAATGGCATGGCAAGCCGTTCCACAGGACTACATCCAGCATCTCTACGATCGTCTCCATGGGAGAATAGCAGCCTGCATTGCTGCGAAAGGTGGATATACACTGTACTAGTGCTGACATTGTGCGTGCTCTGTTGCCTGTGTCTATGTGCCTGTGGTTCTGTCAGTGTGATCATGTGATGTATCTGACCCCAGGAATGTGTCAATAAAGTTTCCCCTTCCTGGGACAATGAATTCACGGTGTTCTTATTTCAATTTCCAGGAGTGTATTATGAACACAATTTACATTACTTTTGTTGTGTATGACTTTTTACACACCTCATGGAGTATTATGCAATGATTATGATACTATTTAGCACTGGGATATTGTAGAGGTTGGAACTTCATGTTGTGGAATGAATGGTTATCTATACTTCTAATTGCAGCTTCGCTTTCCACTTTCTGTTTACGTGAGAAACTACCAAAGAAGTTCACTAAAGATAATCTACTCTCCTGGACTCAGCAGTTAATTCATGATCGATGTACTTTATTTCACGTGATGAAAAGGTTGAATGGAATTTGTTTGGCCAACTCTTCAGCGTTTGTACCTGGACGGTACTTACGGCTGTAGCTTTCTTATTAGTGTATACAATGTACTGTTAAGTGATGCCACTATTTAGTGCACATGTAAATGTCTGAGTAGAACTCACTATGCCAACGGCCTTGCCGCAGTAGTAACACTGGTTCCCGTCAGATCACCGATGTTAAGCGCTGTTGGGCTGGGCTAGCACTTGCTCGGCTGGGCTAGCACTTGCTCTGCCGGGCGCTGTTGGCAAGCGAGGTGCACTCGGCCCTTGTGAGGCAAAATGAGGAGCTACTTGATTGATAAGTAGCGGGTCTGGTCTCGGAAACAGACATACGGCCGGGAGAGCGGTGTGCTGACCACATGCCCCTGCATATCCGCATCCAGTGATGCCTGTGGTCTTAGGATGACCCGGCGGCCGGTCGGTGCTGTTGGGCCTTCATGGCTAGTTCGGGAGGCATTTAGTTTTTTTACAACTCACTGTACAGGAACCTATTACATATTACAACGCCTTAGATGTACCCACTGTCAATTAATGATATGAGAGATGTATTTACTTTAACTGTTTTTAGCCTTGTAAGGATTCACTTTCGCTTTATACGTCTTTGTAATTTCTTAACATATTTTTGTGTACTATATTTATCTGTACCTTTGGATAGGCATCTGTTGATGATGGTCTACGACCGAAACTGGTTGATGCTTAAATTTTTCAACTAAGCAGCTGACGGCCAAATATGAATTTCATCAATTACTTGAAGGCTGTTAGTAGTCACTTAGCAAAGACATTGAAAGAAAAAAAATTATCGCTTACATTTTCGCTGTCCATGCAGTAAAACTTCAGCATTGCGTAAGACGTTTTAATTTGTTACTTACTTACAAAGGCAGGCCGCCAATTGTGAAATTCAGATTCGATTCATACTGCGCGTAATAAAAGCTCATGGCCAGAGGTGTAATGTGGTAAAGCACCAAGATGCACTTCTCAGCCGTTGTAGAGAAAATCGACAGTTAAAAGAAACCGTTGCGGTGAAATACTCTCTACGATTAATAATTCTCTACAGCGTCCTGGCGCAGCGGTAAGCGCTCGGTTTCGTAATCCGAAGGTCGCCGGATCGAATCTCGCGCTATGTAACCTTTGTTTAGTATTTGTTTTTTATAATTCAAATATATATATATATATATATATTCAGTTGCAACAATTATGCATATAATAAGTTGTTGAAAGGCGTTTGTCGTGGAAAAACTGGCGACTTCGAACATCATTATGTTTTCCCCAAACAAAGTTGTATTTCACAAATATTATTAATTGTCTTCATAATGTTAACCACGTATAGTTAACGGAAGACGTAGAAACGATATTCCGAAACGAATACGTATAGCGTAAGTCAAACGTTCGAATTAGAATAGAGACCCCACGAACACAAATTTGCTGTGGCAGGTATGGAATATAAACTCCGTTACTCGCTCGTTACACTTCAATGACAGATGTTGAATGGGCCAAAACGAGCCGCCGCATAACAGCGTAGTTGCCTGCTAACTTCGAAAGAAGGTAGATGCGGTCCCTAGCGCAACTTATAACATTCTCGAAAATCAGTGCGGACGGGAGAGCTTTGGTACACCCTGTTAAAAAAAAAAGAAAAATGGAGGCTGTACAATTTGAGAGCGATCCGCCTTCACCAACATGCATAAGCAATTCATTAATACTTTATATATATATATTTGAAATACAAAAAACTAATAATAAAAAAAATTGCATGGCGCGAGATTCGATCCGACGACCTTCGGACTGCGAACCCGAGCGCTTACCGCTGCGCCACGACGCTGTAGCAAATTATTAATCGTCGAGAGTATTTCACCGCAACGGTTACTTTTAACTGTCGATTTTCTCGACAACGGCTGAGAAGTGCATCTTGGTGCTTTGCCACATTACACCTCTGGCCATGAGCTTTTATTATGCGCAGTATGAATCGAATCTGAATTTCACAATTGGCGGCCTCCCCTTGTTAGTGCTAACTCTACTCGAAACACAGTTTGCAGATGCTATCCACATACACTATTAATTTACCTGCAATATATCGCTGTGCGACACACAGTTCAGGAGCTATGCTTCAGGAGATATGACATCATAAACATTGAGACACGTAGAATGCTAGCTTCTCTTAAAATGTGGAGCAAATGTTTAACACACAAAAGAAATAGAGTTTGAAGCTGTTTTGTACATGGGAGTTCGAATAGTTAAAGAATTTTCGGTAAGAATTACTGGTCTATGGCCTCAAACCTAATTCTGGCTACCACTGATGCGTCTTTTTCAGTACATTGTTGTCATGACGCGGAGGGCTATTTGCAAATTTGGCCTCGGGAAAGGGTCATCTGTGATGGATAGCACAGGCAAGCATAAAAAAAGAGAAAAAATTAAATTACCTCAGATAATGGATTCTTTTTTTTACGCTAAATCCATATTTGGCCTTAGTTTTCTTTTATTTATTTGCTTATTTTTATTCAGTCGTGTACGATTTTTCCCTTGAAGAGAAATCACTAGATTCATGTAATTGAAACCAAACTACTTTACTTTTTAAATATGAACAAGTTTATTGATGTCTGAACATAGAAACATCTCTTTCTTTGAAAGGAATTATGTGACTGTTGCCGTACAGTTCCAGGCGCTACAGTCTGGAACCGAGCGACCGCTACGGTCGCAGGTTCGAATCTTGCCTCGGGCATGGATGTGTGTGATGTCCTTAGGTTAGTTAGGTTTAAGTAGTTCTAAGTTCTAGGCGACTGATGACCTCAGAAGTTAAGTCGCATAGTGCTCAGAACCATTTTGTGATTGTTGGCTTCCATTTTCTCTTTTCCTTAAAGCGCATGGTGTAGCTTTCTCTGCGATGAATTGCCTGCTTTTCGTTTCAGTGAAGTGACCAACTGTAGCCCCCTTCATGCTAGTATTCCAGTGAACGTCTTATTGTCGTTCAATTACTGAACAGTACCATATAGTTTATTATCTGTGGTAATATCTGGACAGCCTTTCTAGACCGTCTGTTGTCTCTATTTCCAAGCATGCGTATTTGACTGTATTTTAATTACTTACCAACACGGATGCTTTGAAAATGAGCGAAATGTCCAAAACTAGTCACCTCCAATAAATAACCAATATTTCTTAATGCGTCTTTGGACGGAATTTCAAATATGTGTTTCAGTCTGACAAATGGTTAGGACTTCTACGATTTTACTTTCTTTTTTGAGTTTCTTTTAAACATTCGCCGCCCATTGTAACACACTGTGTTCTGTTATTCAATAATTCGTTGAGTCAGAAACAATTAAATACGAAGATGTTAGCTATAACAGACCGTCATTATTATGAATGTCATCTGAACCTACAAATTACTGTAACCACTATTTTTGCTTGGTTCAATTAATAGAAAGTATCTGATGTGAGTACGATTGAATATAAGCCTGCGATCACTGATAGATTGCACAACAGGTTAACCAAAAGTCGTATACACAACACATCCATCTTTTTTTTAAGTAACCCAACTCCACCTGATCAAGGAGGTGCTGTCTTCCGAAAAGTGCAGTTGAAAAGAGTGACTTTGTAGAGTATTTTGCAGTTCCAACGGAACCAGTCACATATGTGCGTAGGTACTCTGTTTTACCTTTCCTTCGATATTAATGGGCAATAAATACTGATATTTTGTTACAAACCATCCATTTCACGTCAGATCAAAACGATTTCATCATTCTATCATCCTTATGGTATTTATTCATTTATTGACAAAGAGAAGCAAATTTTTTTATAATGTGTAAGGCTGAGATCTAGAAGCTCTGATTTTCTGATCTCGTACCAAACTTCTTGGAAGTAGGTTCAAAATGGTTCAAATGGCTCTGAGCACTATGGGACTTAACTTTTGAGTTCATCAGTCCCCTACAACGTAGTAATACTTAAACCTAACTAACCTAAGGACATCACACACATCCATGCCCGAGGCAGGATTCGAACCTGCGACCGTAGCGGTCGCGCGGTTCCAGACTGTAGCGCCTAGAACCGCTCGGCCACCCCGGCCGGTTAGGAAGTAGGGAACTGTATGATGTGTTAGCCAGAACCACAACTTAAAAAACAACTCCATTTTCCACAGTAATTTATACCATTAGCAGCTGATTTCAGCTGTTTCCCGTTTTCAAATGCGTACACCTACACCTGTAAATTTACACCATCAATCTTTGCGGGTGTAGGCGAATGTAAATCTGTCATTTTAATGAGCAACCACTGTCGCAGGAAACATGAGCACGAAGAGTGATCCATGTTTCTTAGCATCTTAAAGGAGCATTACTAACTTTATAGCATACGTACATAAACTTAAAAACTCGTTATACATTGCACATAAAATCTGTTTTTGGTACGTATTCCACTACCGTAGTAATATTATTGGGGCGTTTACGAATATGGAAAGTTGTTCTCGCTCGAGTTTACTACTATAAAGGTTACGTCTTAAAATGAGAAATGTCCTTTTTGCACACCCGAAAATAGTAATGGTATAAATTTACGAATACGGGAGTCTACACTTGAAAATACACACACAGCCAAACTCAGCCAATTGTTGTATAAATGCCAATAATTGTTGGAGAGGGAAGTAAATTGGTCTTCCAATAAATTTGTGGCTATGGTAACCAATAGTAAGAAATCTCTGAACCAAAATTATAATTAATAATAAGAAATTTTAGGGGAGTTTACTAATTACTGAACGAAAGAAATTGCGCTGACTAGAGCTGCGGCAGAAATGACGTCCACAATACGCAGGTGGGCTAGCTCGCATTTCGTTTGTATTTGCGGTTGGTTGCTCAGCATCGCTCCTGTCGTTATTTACGAATCGACCGAGCATCAGCCTCGGGTAGTCAAACAATGGCATCGGGGGAACACTTGTGTTATCAGCGGCCGGCA
The DNA here is from genome assembly GCF_023864345.2 of Schistocerca serialis cubense. Taxonomy (NCBI): domain Eukaryota; kingdom Metazoa; phylum Arthropoda; class Insecta; order Orthoptera; family Acrididae; genus Schistocerca; species Schistocerca serialis. The sequence continues at coordinate 362,284,954 of NC_064639.1, read as the reverse complement.
GGCAACGCAGTACTGCAGGTTGCCAGGTGATGGGAGCGGCTGCACAGAACAACAGGATTCAGGCTCTGGCGCTGACTGCGTCGGGTTGTATAGGGGGTGGGTGTGTGAAGTTATGAGGGGAGGGGGAAGGGAGGGTGGGAGAGATCGGGGAGAGGGGAAGAGGGGGTTGGACAATTGCTGCGCTCGAGCGGACTGTCATTGTAAATGGTTAGGTGTAAGGTGGAGCAAAGGGGGGAACCACCTCACGGACTGTCCGGCCGAGTTGGCGCCAAATTAAGCGCTGTGCCAACTGTCCGCAGGCAGAATTCTGGCGGCCTCTGGTAATTGCGGCCGGCGTGTTTGTAGCGTGTGACCCCAGGCCGCGGCGCCCAGCAGCTGTGGCTCTACCGTAACACGGCCGGCAGCGTCGAGCAAGCAGCATTCGCTCACAGGTTTTCGGGCGCGCCCGTAGCCTCTAACGCAAAGACAAACAGGAAGCCCTTGTTCACTGTAAGATTAATTGCGAAGGGCATTCGCTTCTGCTACTGCCCATTGTGATAATGTCACCCTTGGGGGGTAGAAATTAGGAGCCCGAGGCTACGGTCGGTCTCGGTCTCTCTATCTCTCTCTTTCTCCCTCCCTCCCTCCCCCCCCCCCCCCCCTCTCTCTCTCTCTCTCTCTCTCTCTCTCTCTCTCTCTCTCTCTCTCTCTCTCAGACACACACACACACACACGCGTGCGCGGACGAAGTTTATGATTACTTTTAATTAGCTGCAACAACAACACACTCCACGAAGTTGGGATGCGGTCCTGCTGTTGACGCGCGAATTTACTTTGAAAATCTATTCGTAAGGAATTTACTTTATTTACTGGCGATTCATCAAGAACATTAACACATTGCCGGCCGGAGTGGCCTAGCGGTTCTAGGCGCTACAGTCTGGAACCACGCGACCGCTACGGTCGCAGGTTCGAGTCCTGCCTCGGGCATGGATGTGTGTGATGTCTTTAGGTTAGTTAGGTTTAAGTAGTTCTAAGTTCTAGGGGACTGATGACCTCAGAAGCTAAGTCCCATAGTGCTCAGAGCCATTTGAACCATTTGAGCCATTAACACATTTAATCACACTATGTGAGCGTAGAAGTACTTGCCAGTGGGTAACTGATGAAAACAAATTTCTTTCAACAAATGTAAATTTTATTCCTAAAAACCCTATCTTTTCTTTTTCAAAACAGATTTAAAAATTATAATCAGAAAACACCGCATGAGCTTTCAGGCTGAAAACCTTGCCGCTCTCTTTTAACACGGCCGTAGTCACGACCGCTAACAACAACCTCTGAAAGACTACACTGGTGCAAATCTGCAACACACCAGATTACTCTAAACTAAAAATTTTAAGAACTCACACAAACATACAAACTATGCACCCGGTAGGAAGGAGGGAAATTGTACAAAACAGTCACATTAAAAATATTACTTGCCACCGAAAGTGCAACTTGTTTTAAAAGAACTCTTATGGTGGAAGGGTGTCAACTTTATATACTAAAATGACCATTTAAATAAAAACCCATGAAATGCAGTCTTACATAAAATGTACAAACATGCTCTACATTATACATATACCATCTCTCAAGATGATAGGCAAGATAAAAACATATTTCAGGAATTCGGCCTTTACACTTTAAGCAATAAATTCGTTAACATCGAATCTGACAAACATGAGAGTGGCAGCTATTAACGTACGGCAGACCGATAGACAGACAGACACTAACTGCTTAACAAATGCGGACGAGAGACAGACGAGCGAGCTGGGGACGAGAGACTGACCAAGAAAACAAGTAGAATTTAACAAGTAAATTAAACAACACATCACGAAGCACTTCTAATAAACTGCGATGTCTGGTGAAGACCTGGCGCAGTACCCCCAAAACGCTCTCCCGAACCGTCCGCTGCCAGCCGCTTCAACGGACGCAGGAAGGCGCGCCGATCTGCCGTCTCACGGCGTCGCAGCTCGGACCGGCCAGACCGTTGTCGGGGGTTGACTCCTGTTGCTCTCGTGTCGGCCGCGAAGCCACTACCCCTCGCCATACGGCGCGGCCCAGTGGACTGACGTCGACACCTCACATGCGCCGACGCTCAAGACGGACAGGTCATCTTGTGTCCCAGTGAGCGCCGACCAACCGATTGATCCAAACGCCAATGACCATTGCCTGAAGACACTCGAGCAGACTGGCGGCGTAACACATACTAGCACTCCGGACGACAGACAGACGCTGAATGCCCCACACTGACCCGGCTGACCAACTGACCAGACTCGCCCCTAGCGAGCTCATAGTGCCCCTTAAATGGACGTGAGCAGGCTACCTTTTCCACCAGAGGGAGACACCAAAGCTGCGACTGCCACAGCGGCGCCACCGCCAGAAACGGAGGGCGACTGCTTCATACTACGCGCTGCGGCGCGCTCTTCAAAACAGCAAGTTTTACCACGGCTCAGTTGTATCTTTCGTTCATAAATTGTTGTCATGAAAATTTTGTTCCGTATGAAATGCTAATGCCGTGAAAAACAGTAATATTTCATAATTTATGTTAATAAATATCTTTCACAAAATAAGTCCACTCCAAGCCGAGGTTATCAGTGATTTAGACTTGTGGATTTTGAATATGATCACTTAATATTTTTGACTTTGTGAGCTATTAGAAAAACCACTTTTTTAGCGTAAGATTGTAGGTTCCTTTTCCAGGTGAAGCTGACTCAAAACTCTCGCGCAAAACCTTGTCTTTAACATATGCAACTTATATCACAAAATTTTTGAAATTAAGTTGTGACTCGGATTGCGTAAATAATACACATGAATTTGAATAACACTTCGATATCGAATTGTATTTTCAATACACACTTACCTTAATTCAGAAATGAGCACCATGCAGAATCAAATCAGCAAAGGAGTGCGATGCGAAGACCAATGTGAATGGGAATTCTAAAGCAAGAGTCTACATTGTTTCGTCACTCATACAGGGTGGTTCATTGATAACGACCGGACCAAATATCTGACGAAATAAGCATCAAACAAAAAAACTACAAAGAACGAAACTCGTCTAGCTTGAAGGGGCAAACCATATTGCGCTATGGTTGGCCCGCTAGATCGCGCTGCCATAGGTCAAACGGATATCAACTGCGTTTTTTAAAATAGGAACCCCTATTTTTTTATTACATATACGTGTAGTACGTAAAGAAATATGAATGTTCTATTTGGACCACTTTTTTCGCTTTGTGATAGATGACGCTGTAATAGTCACAAACGTATAAGTACGTGGTATCACGTAACATTACTCCAGTGCGGACGGTATTCGCTTCGTGATACGTTACCCGTGTTAAAACTGACCGTTTACCAATTGCGGAAAAGATCTATATCATGTTGATGTATGGCTATTGTGATCAAAATGCCCAACGGGCGTGTGCCATGTATGCTGCTCGGTATCCTGGACGACATCATCCAAGTGTCCGGACCGTTCGCCGGATAGTTACGTTATTTAAGGAAACAGGAAGTGTTTAGCCACATGTGAAACGTCAACCACGACCTGCAACAAATGATGATGCCGAAGTAGGTGTTTTAGCTGTTGTCATGGTTAATCCGCACATCAGTAGCAGACAAATTGCGCGAGAATCGGGAATCTCGAAAACGTCGGTGTTGAGAATGCCACATCAACATCGATTGCACCCGTACCATATCTCTATGTACCAGGAATGGCATGGCGACGACATTATACGTCTTGTACAGGTCTGCCACTGGGCACAAGAGAAATTACGTGACGATGACAGATTTTTTGCACACGTTCTATATAGTGACGAAGCGGTAACGTAAACCGGCATAATATGCACTATTGGGTAACGGAAAATACACGATGGCTGCGATAAGTAGAACATCAGCGACCTTGGCGGGTTAATGTATGGTGCGGCATTATGGGAGGAAGGATAATTGACCTCCATTTTATCGATGGCAATCTAATTGGTGCAATGTGTGCTGATTTACTACGTAATGTTCTACCGATGTTACTATAAGATGTTTCACTGCATGACAGAATGGCGATGTACTTCCGACATGATGGATGTCCGGCACATAGCTCGCCTGCGGTTGAAGCGGTATTGAATAGCATATATCACGACAGGTGGATTGGTCGTCGAAGCACCATACCATGGCCGGCATGTTCACCGGATCTGACGTCCTCGGATTTCTTTCTGTGGAGAAAGTTGGATATTTGCTATCGTGATCCACCGACAACGGCTGACAACTGCGTCACCGCATTGTCAATGCATGTGCGAACATTACGGAAGCATTACGGAAGGCGAACTACTCGCTGTTGAGAGGAATGTCGTTACGCGTATGGCCAAATGCAATGAGGTTGACGGACATTATTTTGAGCATTTATTGCATTAATGTGGTATTTACAGGTAATCACTCTGTAACAACATGCGTTCTCAGAAATGCTAAGTTCGCAAAGGTACATGTATCACATTGGAACAACCGAAATATAATGTTCAAACGTACCTACGATCTGTATTTTAATTTAAAAAAACCTACCGATTACCAACTGTTCGACTAAAATTGTGAGCCATATGTTTATGACAATTACAGCGGCATCAATCACAAAGCGAAAAAGTAGTCCAACTAAAACATTCATATTTCTTTACGTACTACAAGAATATGTAATAAAAAATTGGGGTTCCTATTTTAAAAAACGCAGTTGATATCCGTTGGACCTATGGCAGCGCCATCTAGCGGGCCAACCATAGCGCCATCTGGTTTCCCCCTTCAAGCTAGACAAGTTTCGTTCTTTGTAGTTTTTTCGTTTGGCGCTTATTTCGTGAGATATTTGGCCCAGTCACGACCAATGGACCACCCTGTATAGTAAGATTTGATTTGAAAATATATTTAGATAACCTAGTATATGCCACTTTTACCCCACTGTTAATTTCATTCCTACGAGTAACAATCTGCAATTACTGTAAATATGAACTCATAACTCGGTTCTTAGACTTCCGTATTAACAGGTACAGTTTTCTCTTATTATGTTTGTTATACTTAGTTCTAGTCTTACTACAATAGATTATCAGACGCAATTCCAAACTTTCTCTAAGCTTTATTAGTTGTTGGTGTAGTCGGATTAGAGGGAAACGCTGATGGCAGAGGTCATGATGGTTCCTTAGAAAAAGTTAAGACAGATTCCCTATTCATTCTTCATCATTCATTCGGAGTTTGTGGTCCGTCTGTAACGCCCTCCGATTTCTCCCTCGGGCACGGGCATATGTATCTGTATGTGTGTGTGTGTGTGTGTGTGTGTGTGTGTGTGTGTGTGTGTGTTGTTCTTAGCATAAGTTAGTTTGAGTAGTGTGTAAGTCGAGTGACCGATGACCTCAGCAGTTTGGTCCCTTAGCAATTCACACACAATTTCTTTTTCTCGCAACGCCCTCGTCTTCCTTCTTTCTTTCCTTCCTGCATAAATGACTCAATAATGTTCAAATGTGTGCGAAATCTTATGGGACTTAACTGTTAAGGTCATCAGTCCCTAAGCATACACACTACTTAACCTAAATTAACCTAAGGACAAATACACACACCCATGCCCGATGGAGGACTCGAACCTCCGCCTGGACCAGCCGCACAGTCCATGACTGCAGCGCCTAAGACCGCTCGGCTAATCCCGCGCGGCTAAATGACTCAAATCGTTACCAGAAATGGAAAGTGAATTTAAGTACTTCGACACCTAAGGGTTGGTTATGAACCGCTGTAATAATGGTCTATGGGATACGTAATAGGCGGGTTGAAATAAACGTGCCGAAAATGGCTCAGCATTGATTCTCGCCTGCGGCAGGTCGATTACGACCTTTAAAGCGCCACCCACTGTACCGCTAACGCTGACCTGTGTTCGCATCCCTCTGCGTTCACCGCTGTGAAGAGTAGAAAGCGAGACTGCAACGAGTGCTGACTGTTGGGTATAGTTCTGTAAAGCGCGCAGACTTCTACTGGCAGACTCATTAACGTATAACTTTACTGTGTGCAGAACCTCTACATATACATCCATATTCCACAAAGCTTTGTGAAGTGTATGGCATACCGTACTTCCCATTTACAAGTTATTAAGGTTACTTCGCGTTCAATTTTCTTATTGAGCACGGGAAGAATGACTGTTTAAATGCCTCCGTAAGCGTTGTAAATAATCTAATCTTGTCCTTACGATCTATACGGGAACGATACTTAGAGGGTTGTGGTATATTCCCAGATTCATCATGCAAAGCTCGTTCTTGACACTTTGTAAGTAGGCGTTTTGTAGATAGGTTCGTTCTACCTTCGAAGTGTCTTGTAGTTCAGTTTCTTCAGCAGGCCAAATAATCTTATCAGTATCCCCTATTAGTCCTACATGGCATTTCTCTAGTACTTTACCAATGAACCAAAGTCTGCCACCTAATTTACCTACAACTTAATCAGTGTGATTGTTCCATTTTACATCGCTACAAAATGTTACAACCACTAGCTGGTATGAACTGAACGATTCCAGTCGTAGCTCGTTGATATTGAAGTCATAGGGTACCATGTCTCTTCGTTTTGTGAAGTACACAATTTTACCTTTGTGAACATTTAAAGCAAGTAGCCAAATTTTTCACCAATCTTATCGAGATAGAAAGGATCTTAGTAAGATGGTTTTTTCAGGCTATACTTCCTAACAGAGAGCTGCATCATCCGCGAAAAGTATGAGGTTACTGTTAATAATGTCCGCAATCTCGATATGGACAGCAAACGTCCCAACACACTTCCCTGGTGAACACCCTTTTTCCACGGTTGTCCGCGTCATTTTGTAAAAATTAACTATCACGTTTCGTTATGGTCGCATTGGCCTTCCTATGGTGTAATTCATTTTTTTTTACCTTTTTATTGTTTCAATTACTCACGAGAAAGGGGGGGGGGGAATGGAAGCGGATAAAACCGCTCTCCACCCAAAGAGCTTACATATTAACGTGCGTAAAACATATGAAAATAAATTCTTTTTCAGAAATGTACATTACTGAACAAACTTGATAATATTTTAAAACTTTCTTAAATGATTTTATGTAACAGTTAAGTATCAGTGACGAAGATCACTGTGCTGCTATAATACGATGGTGATGCAAGTGGTGGATGAAAAGGATCATTTTCATGATGATGAATAACACTGTGGCATCCTATCAATCTGCAGAAGGCAGTTAAAAGCTATTCATGGAGGTGGAGGTAGGAGAATCGAAGGAAGGTGTGAGGTGGAGCATTGATGACTAGGGCTGGAGGGAAGGTTATATGTCGAAACAGATTTCATTGTTGAATGTTGACTTGTTGGTTGAAGTTGAATATTGGGTGCTGGGGTTAAATTTTCCATTTAATGTATTGGATTCGAAGGTGCTCCAAGAATGCAGGAGTTGGTACAGGCTGTGAGTTGGACAGGTAGGCAGATGCGGAAGGCGGTACTGGGAACAGTACTGGGAACACGTCTCTCCAGATGTTCAAGGGACTTCTAGAAGTTAGGAGAAGATCTGCACAATATTGGTGCGTAGATGAGATTGAATTATTTCGGAGCTAAGTGAATTTGAACGTGGACAAATTATTGGTGCTAATATCGTGGGTGATTCCGTAACCAAAATAGCGGAAGTGCTTCGTGTTTCAAGAGAACCGTATCGAAGATTCATATCGCGAACAGGTAAAGCGGAAAAATAGCATCCAGTAAGTCACAACGTGCAAGATAGTGTGTGTTCAGTGATCGTGACAGGAGGTCATTGAATAAGGAAATTGAGAAGAAAAATAAGAAGTAAGAGAACGTCAGCAGAAAAAGTGACTTCAGAAGTGAATGACGCACTCGCGAACCCTCTCGCCATGTACACAACACAAAGGGAGCTCCGAAAGTAGGGAATTTCCCGGCGAGCTGGAATTCTGACACTCATCAGTGATACAAATGCCAGTAACAGGAAAGCGTGGTGCTGAACTCAAAAATCCCCTTTTTGGTTGGTTGGTTGGTTTATTTTGGGAGAGGGAACAAGGCAGCGAGGTCATCGGTCCCATCGGGCTAGGGAAGGATGGGGAGGGGGTATCCCGGCATTGGCCTGGACGGATTTAGGGAAATAGTGGAAAAGCTGAATGAGGATGGCCGAATGCGGGTTTGAACCGTTATCCTCTAAAATGCGGGTACAGTGTGCTAACAACTTTCCCACCTCACTCGGTGGGAGCAACGGGAGAAAGCCATTTGGTCGGATGAAACTTTTTTCACACTGTTTCGAACTTCTGGAGTAGTTTGCACCCCGAGAGCGAAATATGGGGGTTTTAGATGATGATTTGGGCAGCCATATCGTGGTACTTCATGGGCCCCACGGTCACTGTGCAAAGTCACGTTACTACCAAGGATTGTGTGACCATTTTGGCTAATCAGGACGATCATTTGGTACTACCTTTGTGGTGACGCTGTGTTTCAAGATGGCACTGCTAGCATCGTCCAAGACTGGTCTTATAAGCACGAGGCCGAACTGTGCTATCTCCCAGCTTCGTTACCTGAACTTGCCACTATTTTGCAGGAATAATGGTGTAAGACTCGTTTGAAAACCATACCCCGGACCTGTTCTTATCCATTACGAGAGGACTTGAAGCTGTTTTGAATGCCAACGGAATTTTTCACAGTATAAGGCATGGTATTGTGTTTTTTGGTATTTCTATATTTTTGCCCAACCACTGTCCGGTATTTTATGGTTGAAACAGGACGCAGCTCGGCCTGTATAGTATCAGGAAAGGATCCAGTTTTAATGATTTTCCTATTTCTCGACATCGATACCATACCAACGTCATACAAGTTCGTTGTGGTGCGAGAAAACTGTGGCAGTACATCCGCCTTAGTAAATGAACATTTCCAAAGGGTGCTCAGTATTTCTGCTATTGCTTTTTTTACTCTCAATTTCTATTCACGTGTAACTTGGTTCAAATGGCTCTGAGCACTATGGGACTTAACATCTATGCTCATCAGTCCCCTAGAACTTAGAACTACTTAAACCTAACTAACCTAAGGACATCACACAACACCCAGTCATCACGAGGCAGAGAAAATCCCTGACCCCGCCGGGAATCGAACCCGGGAACCCGGGCGTGGGAAGCGAGAACGCTACCGCACGACCACGAGCTGCGGACCAGGTGTAACTCTGGTACCATTGACAGCCTTTCAATATGACCAAAATTCTTTGGATTGTGTAAGACCATTCAATGAGATTCTTCTATGGTAGTCACTGAAGACTTCACGCAATGCCTTCTTTACAGCCATACGCAATTCATTTAGCAGCCCTGTGCTCTGTTTTATAGCTACGAAGCGGAAGTCGCAGGCAGATCATTACGCCGTAGCCATTTGCTTTAGGAGCTATACTCTGACAAGACTGCACGTCGATACGGATCAGAGGAGTCAAGATTGCACGTCGACACAGATCAGAGGAGACGACGATAGCAGCCCAAGCAACCAGGTACGGCTACGCTCCCAACCGCACGTGCGAATACCTGAGTGCCGGCCGAGTTAATAACCACGCAGCCGGCTTACGCTCCCGGAAATACGCTGGCACGAGATAAGCGGCGGTCCACCGCTCAGCCGCATATAGCGCTCGTAAATTAAGGCCTCTGGTGCGTGCGCTGCGGTGCTATCTCGTTGCCGACCGACGCCTGCACAGGAGCCGCGCGCATCACGCGCATGTAAGAGGTGTCACCTACCTACTGTTGCGACTACGTCGTCAGCTACTGTGCGGGAGTTGTCTCTCGATTGCAGTCTGACACATACACAGTGATGGAATGGACAACAAGATTTTAGAAGTATATGCAGATAGTAACCGTTCTCGAAAGAACAGATACCATTGATGACCGTGCAGCTTCTCTAGAATCAATGATAATTAACTGAAACACTTAGCTGCCGACAGGTGTGGACATACCATGATGGGGATTTCAGAAGTTCTTAAGCAAAGTTCAAGACGTAGGCGCTGCCTAGAACCACAAGTAAAATTCTGTCAGTGAAACATTCCGTGAAACTTTATTTCTTCATCATTCGAATTTGCAGCTCCTTGTGTTGACCGTGTTTGCTGTTGAAATTGTAGGATGTGAGGTCAGCCAGATATGCGAATCACCGTTTTTTCTCAGTAACCAAACATGTTTCAGCACCAGTGTGCCATCATCTGTGGGTTTCCGTTTTATTTATTCTGTAATGTGAACATTTTTATTAAATTATTACAAAATTATGTGGATGTTGAGTTCAAACAGTTGGTCGTTTCTTTTTATTAATACCTTTCCGCTTGGTGTGCATGATTTTTCCAGAGCACTTGTGTGTTATTTACTACAGGTAACTTGTCGTCTGCAACCAAACGATGTCGATGATAAATTTTTTTGGGAATTAACCTATTGTCTAGAACGTAATTTAGTTCGTTGCGATATTTCACGCCTCTATTCGTTTTTACTTACGTTTTTCGTGTGGCAAGCCCTTTTTTCTCCGCGTCATGATGAGATGTCGTGATGTACACGTAAATGTGGCATGTATTTTCCACAAATAAGGTCGTAAAACACTTTTCCCTTCACCAAAACACAGTGTGACTTTGGTTTGTGGTGTGTCCCAGCCCAGTCAGTGGTCATTTGTTCACCATAGTGTTCGGCGCCAAATTCGAATTTTGTTCACATTTTATCTTTTGTGTGTGAATACAGAATAAATAAAACGGAAACCCACTGATGATGGCACAGTGGTTCTGAAACATGTTTGGGTACTGAGAAAAAACGGTGTTCTGCGTATCTGGTGGACATCACATTATACAAACTTTATTTCATTATTATATCAGAATATTGCTGTGCTGTACTGCTGTGAGAGATCAACAGCTTAATGCAGAACTACGTAGTTATTAATCACATAACAATAGTTATTTTCAGAGGAGTAAGGTCCAACGCAACTCAGTGTGTGAGATAGGCTATTTTGGTAACTCTCTAAATTCTGTTTCTTATGTAAATATCGTTATGCGTAGCTCACACGGAGCAAAATCGTGAGGCTGAGTAATCTTTGTGTTTTGCTACAATATCTTTGTGATGCTACAGCGCCTCTGCCTGAGAGCGCTAGCAAAGTTACACGCATTCTATGTTAACAGTGTTGGGTAGCAGATGTATTTTGAAGAATGTTCAGGAAATTTTCTTTGTAAGTGTGGTATGAGATGGATGGAATTGGAGTACGAAAATTTTTGGTGCAGTTATGGAGAGAGAGGCTAAGGAAATTATTGGTGAATCTTTTAGAAACGTTAAGAGACCGATGTAAGCATGCAAGTCCGTAGCATCGTTTTGTTATTGAGGTTGTAATAAGGAAGCTCATATAGTAGGACTGTTCATGTATCACTCTGACAGGGAGATGAGAGACCCCCTGCAGTAGTGAAGTATGAATGAGAACAGTGGTGCATTTAAGTATAAAAACAACAAGTTTCATTAAATCTTAAATAACTACAACTAGCTGATACATCTTACACAAAAGTAACAAACACAAATCAGATAACGAATGATGTTTAATGGTCAAAGCACACACTGGAGTGGAAGCTGCACAAATTCTGCCGTGAATAGTCCCTTTCACAAAGCTGTCAGCCGGCGGGAGTGACCGAGCGGTTCTAGGCGCTACATAGTGTAACCGCGCGACCGCTACGGTCACAGGTTCGAACCCTGCCTCGGGCATGGATGTGTGTGATGTCCTTAGGTTAGTTATGTTTCAGTAGTGCTAAGTTCTAGGGGACTGATGACCTCAGAAGTTAAGTTCCATAGTGCTCAGAGCCATTTGAACCATTTGTACAAAGCTATCTTACTGTTTAAATGAATCCACTGTGAGATCCAACTCAATTGAAATGGTGTCAACTACAGTTAACTATACCACAAACTATGGTTACCTGAAATGAGGGAGCTGTAAATATCATTTAACAACCCCTACGCCGGTGCAACGGTACTTTGCCCTTTCATCTTGATTCAGGCGGCTGCAGAAAACGGCGCGCTGTAGACGACGAGCGTTCTGAGTATCAGAACGCGAGAAACTTCCCTATCAGAGCCCTGAAATCCTGACAGAGTTCAGTGAGAGTAGCACCTGTTCGCGAGTCTGGCCAAAACAATTTGACTCACAGGCACAACGGTGCTTGCTGGAATTGTCAAACGTCAGACGGTCCACTCAGGAAGAATAAGTTCACCCTCGTGACACACGATATGGCCGAGATGATGTGCAGTTCCACTGTCGGTACAGTTGGAAATGCCACAGACTCGTAATCCACCACAAGATGCAGACCATAAGTATCGCCCACTAGGGAAAGATCTGAAGTTCTCCCAAGGGGGACCAGAAGACGAAGACTTGAAGAATCACCACTGCTTTCCGCAGTCTCAGTACAGGGGCCGAAATAGCAAACCGAAGCTGCCCCCACAATGCACAAACCAATCGAACTATCCTCTACTCATTGAATCTCCCCCCTCTTGACTCTTATGTTGCCTTGGTAACCAATCCAGACACAGGACCTGGGTCCCACACTGGGAAAGCAATCCTCTACTTTACATATCCTGAGAAGAGCCAATCAGCGACTCCAGATCGCTCTCGTATGAAAACAGAAGACTTCTAAGTGTTGCTGTCACGGTAAGCCTTCTATATAGATGGGACCACAGTCCCTTATTTACGGAGTGGTCTTCCCCGTCGACCATTTCCAATTCTCTTAAGCTTTTCAGAGAGTCGTGCCCATGAAATATGTTTTCCCAGAAACGTGTGTCAGCTACTCTGTATCGTTCCAGCTTCTAACATGCTAATGCATGGAGTTTTATGACCTCTCCACTGTTTGCACAACAGTTAAGCTTACAGTAGTCTCTCTTAAATGGCTTCCTCCTCCCACTTTCAGCCATCCACCCGTGACAGACTGGCACCTGGCCTATGCAAAATGTTTTTCAGACTGGAGCATTTTGGCCGACCGTAGGCAGGAAGAGAGAAGGGCTTCGGCCAAAAGTCATAAAGTAAGGACCACTGAATTCTGTTTCCCAGAACCACTTGCATGGCCAGATCACTGTGATCAGCATTTATGGGTCCCAAATCATGTCGTTTCCATTTCTCGGTCGCTTCCCCTTCGGCCCACCTGGGTACAAGCTCTCTACACGTTACACATACAGTTACATGAACATTTCGCCCACAATTTCCTAATGTAAAAAAAGTCATTAACCACAAATAGCAAATGTAGTACCAGGGAACACTGAGATCATGTCCAAAAATGTGAATGTTAATTTGACTGACAACGTTGTTAAAGTGAGACGGAGGGTGCCATCTCTCACGTTAACTACTGACACTAGACTTTTGTTGTGTTAAATCGCTCCTTCATAGAAGTAGGAGCTTCAAATTACTCTTTCCTTTGTACTTTGACATAATAACTACTATCAAGAGTCGATGAATTACGATCTTACTGTGCTCCAACAACTGAGGTGATGCAGTAGTAAGATACTGCATTGGCCATAGCGCCATTCGTTCATCCACGTTTCTGTGATTTCTCTAAATCGCTTAAAACAAATGAGTGGATAGTTCTAACACGCAGTTCTAACACCTTTTTTTTTTTGGTCTACTGACTGGTTTGATGCGGCCCGCCACGAATTCCTTTCCTGTGCCAACCTCTTCATCTCAGAGTAGCACTTGCAACCTACGTCCTCAATTATTTGCTTGACGTATTCCAATCTCTGTCTTCCTCTACAGTTTTTGCCCTCTACAGTTCCCTCTAGTACCATGGAAGTCATTCCCTCATGTCTTAGCAGATGTCCTATCATCCTGTCCCTTCTCCTTATCGGTGTTTTCCACATATTCCTTTCCTCTCCGATTCTGCGTAGAACCTCCTCATTCCTTACCTTATCAGTCCACCTAATTTTCAACACTCGTCTATAGCACCACATCTCAAATGCTTCGATTCTCTTCTGTTCCGGTTTTCCCACAGTCCATGCTTCACTACCATACAATGCTGTACTCCAGACGTACAACCTCAGAAATTTCTTCCTCAAATTAAGGCCGGTATTTGATATTAGCAGACTTCTCTTGGCCAGAAATGCCTTTTTTGCCATAGTGAGTCTGCTTTTGATGTCCTCCTTGCTCCGTCCGTCATTGGTTATTTTACTGCCTATGTAGCAGAATTCCTTAACTTCATTGACTTCGTGACCATCAATCCTGATGTTACGTTTCTCGCTGTTCTCATTTCTACTACTTCTCATTACCTTCGTCTTTCTCCGATTTGCTCTCAAACCATACTGTGTACTCATTAGAATGTTCATTCCGTTCAGCAGATCATTTAATTCTTCTTCACTTTCACTCAGGATAGCAATGTCATCAGCGAATCGTATCATTGATATCCTTTCACCTTGTATTTTAATCCCACTCCTGAACCTTTCTTTTATTTCCATCATTGCTTCCTCGGTGTACAGATTGAAGAGTAGGGGCGAAAGGCTACAGCCTTGTCTTACAGCCTTCTTAATACGAGCACTTCGTTCTTGATCGTCCACTCTTATTATTTCCTCTTGGTTGTTGTACATATTGTATATGACCCGTCTCTCCCTATAGCTTACCCCTACTTTTTTTCAGAATCTCGAACACCTAACTTTCCCCAATCCAAGCGTGTGATGTGTCAGCAATGAGCGTGTCGTAGACTGAAAGTTAAGCTCTGATCTTCCTTCTTTTCTATACCACATACCGATTCCTGCTACTACCTTCATCCTGAGATAATCAAGTCCGTCAGAACAAAAATAGCGCGGAGCCTATGTTATTCTTGATGCATCTGGTCTCACACATTTCTGACGTCCGGCGAAGATAATTCTGCTCAAGTCCCACGGAGAATCCAGCCATCCTGCGTCTTCCCGGAAAAGCAATCTCGGCTGGCCGCAGGCGCTCGCCATTTGTTTTGTTTCCCGGCGCTGAGAACAGCGGCTTTCATTCGATTTCGGCGCCTTTCAATCGCCCAGCTCCGTCTTTGCTCCTGTCCGTTGCCATATTCCTTCAGCGTCTCCCACTGTAAGCCGCACTGCCGCGGAAAATCCGTCAAGTGACGAGCGAAATGTTCCTTTCGCCTGGTGCAAACGCGTGAATCTGGGCAGTTTAGTATGGGAAATAAATAAATTTGTAGATTACTGAAGTTGCGTTAGAAATGCAGAAAATCTGTATTCAATGCAACTACACCGAACAAATCATTGGCCACCTCCAGGAGATATCACACTAATGTCACGGGCTTAGCCTCCGGGCTCGATAATGGCCGGGATCAGAATCCACCATTTTCTTTACGTACGCCACGCCCAGCTGAAGCTATTAAGCTATTCATTGCAGTAGACTGGCTCTGAGCACCATGGGACTCAACATCTGTGGTCATCAGTCCCCTAGAACTTAGAACTACTTAAACCTAACCAACCTAAGGACATCACACACATCCATGCCCGAGGCAGGATTCGAACCTGCGACCGTAGCGGTCACGCGGTTCCAGACTGACGCGCCTAGAACCGCAAGGCCACACCGGACGGCCATTGCTGTAGAGCTGGAAGACTGTGGGGGTGCTGACTGCCACATTTCACTCCTTACCAACATTGAGGCCAGCAGGGAACACGTTGCAGAGCTCGCATGCATTTACGTCCGTGGTCATCACGCATCGTATTAAGAGCCGTGTCCCGTCTTTTGTAATGTCCCGGGAACCATCATAAACGGCGGCTTGTTCGGTGCAATTATTGTCTTGGAATAAAACTACGTTTCTTTTCGTCTCATTGCGTATCTCTTTCAGTTACCTTCTGTAATGATAATTTAAACTTTAAGGCAGCCACAGCTAAAGTAATTGCACATAACTCATTGACCATTCAGACGGAGTAACAGGTGTTCAGATAAAGAAGTTAAAACAACTGAAATATGAAACTCGATGTCAAGTCCAACGGTCTGCAATAGCTGTATACATTTAGTTTTATGTTTTAACTAGCGTGTCTCCTTCATGTAAACACCTGTTATACTGTATGAATGATCAGTGAATTATGTACACCCTCTGTCCTACACTGTAGTCGTTCTTTCTATGTATGTTTCATTGAGCTATGTCACTTCGCAGTGGCGCATCACGCGAAAGATACTTTTATCATTAAATTTGGCACACCAGATTATATACAGAATTTCTTTCTTTAATTCCAGTCCATGATCAGAAATAGATTATCAGACTATCAATTTCCATCCACGATGAGCGACTTCAAATCTGATCTATAGTAATCATATCTGAAAATAGCAATTGCACACCGAAATCGATAGTGTGACGACAGCTTGTTTGCGATCATTGACGGGAGTTAACCAAAGAAATTACTTCTTAGTTTTGTGCGTGACTTAAAAGTAATGCACCCTAGTCTTGTGACTTAGTACGCATCGTTTTGGAACCCTTCGTCTTTTGCAAGCTCTACGCCAGTTACGCTTCACGATTAACGTGACGCTTTCAAAGTCAACGTCACGTCGAGAAACTGCAACATATAAAATATGCAGCGGTTGATCACTGCATGTACTCCATGTACTCCGATAAGACTCATATGGTTAACTATTATCGGACTGGGTGCCCCAAATCTCATCGATTAGCGCTGCCGTCAGTGAGGGCAAGTACTGAATAGGTTTTATGCCTACGGGTAATCCCCAATATTACCTGCCATAATACCGCATTCAGCCGCGAGAGGACTCAATATCTGCCGCGGAGAGGCAGCCCTTACATTGAACGTCGGGCCCCTGTGTAACACATGCGGGGCTACTTTATGGGCCACCAGGAGCTAACCGGCTGCGCAGGACGCACCGCGCCGCTACGCAAATCGGACTCCAAGCCGTCCGTCCGTCCAGTGTACTATTCACGGGCTGTCGGCGCCGCTAAAGGTCAAGGTCACCACATCGACTCCTGCCTGTCTTAGCAGACCGGGTGCGGCTCCACCCACTGCCCGTGAAATGGGCCGCAAAACAAGCAGGTTGGGGCTCCACAGTTCTCGGTTTGCTAGCCAAGGTGTTACTCTGTCACCTTGAAACAACCACAAGACTCCTTTCGGCACACTGAACTTCAAAACTCTTGTCATTTACGGTATTTTATTTTACTTTTAAGTCGTCCTTCTTTTGACAAGGTTCCCTCCACATGCAACTATTAAACCCAATATGTTTTATAATGTATTTAAAACGATTAGACTATCAAAATTATTTAATGATGAAGTGCACGATTGCAAATGCGAATTTTTGCCATTTTTAAATCGAAAACAGTGCGAATTTCGTGTCTTAGCACGTGTCCAAATTTAAAAATATCAGAGAACGTATATCTCTTTAACGGGCATTGTGAAAATAACAGGTAAACGCTGTTTGATATTTATAAATTTTGACTGGTGCTAATGTACGAAATTTTCGCACTACTTCACACGGAAATGGCCAAAAGTTTCATTTTAAAACTTGGCCTTTCGTTTTTACTGGCGAATTCACTACATGGAACCACGCTACTACTTCGTTTTGTCCTCAGGTGTTCACAGTTTTCTCTGTTTCCAGTACTCATATCGCATTTACTACGCTGTTGCCTTTATTCTTCCGACTGTGTTCTTCTACATCTACATTTATACTCCGCAAGCCACCCAACGGTGTGTGGTGGAGGGCACTTTACGTGCCACTGTCATTACCTCCCTTTCCTGTTCCAGTCGCGTATGGTTCGCGGGAAGAACGACTGTCTGAAAGCCTCCGTGCGCGCTCTAATCTCTCTGATTTTACATTCGTGATCTCCTCGGGAGGTATATGTAGGGGGAAGCAATATATTCGATACCTCCTCCAGAAACGCACCCTCTCGAAACCTGGCGAGCAATCTACACCGCGATGCAGAGCGCCTCTCTTGCAGTGTCTGCCACCTGAGCCCATCAAACATCTCCGTAACGTTATCACGGTTACCAAATAACCCTGTGACGAAACGCGTCACTCTTCTTTGGATCTTCTCTATCTCCTCCGTCAAACCGATCTGGTACGGATCCCACACTGATGAGCAATACTCAAGTATAGGTCGAACGAGTGTTTTGTAAGCCACCTCCTTTGTTGATGGACTCCATTTTCTAAGGACTCTCCCAATGAGTCTCAACCTGGTACCCGCCTTACCAGCAATTAATTTTATATGATCATTCCACGTCAAATCGTTCCGCACGCATACTCCCAGATATTTTACAGAAGTAACTGCTACCAGTGTTTGTTCCGCTGTCATATAATCATACAATAAAGGATCCTTCTTTCTATGTATTCGCAATACATTACATTTGTCTATGTTAAGGGACAGTTGCCACTCCCTGCACCAAGTGCCTATCCGCTGCAGATCTTCCTGCATTTCGCTACAATTTTCTAATGCTGCAACTTCTCTGTATACTACAGCATCATCCGCGAAAAGCCGCATGGAACTTCCGACACTATCTACTAGGTCATTTATATACACTCCTGGAAATTGAAATAAGAACACCGTGAATTCATTGTCCCAGGAAGGGGAAACTTTATTGACACATTCCTGGGGTCAGATACATCACATGATCACACTGACAGACCCACAGGCACATAGACACAGGCAACAGAGCATGCACAATGTCGGCACTAGTACAGTGTATATCCACCTTTCGCAGCAATGCAGGCTGCTATTCTCCCATGGAGACGATCGTAGAGATGCTGGATGTAGTCCTGTCGAACGGCTTGCCATGCCATTTCCACCTGGCGCCTCAGTTGGACCAGCGTTCGTGCTGGACGTGCAGACCGCGTGAGACGACGCTTCATCCAGTCCCAAACATGCTCAATGGGGGACAGATTCGGAGATCTTGCTGGCCAGGGTAGTTGACTTACACCTTCTAGAGCACGTGTGGTGGCACGGGATACATGCGGACGTGCATTGTCTTGTTGGAACAGCAAGTTCCCTTGCCGGTCTAGGAATGGTAGAAAGATGGGTTCGATGACGGTTTGGATGTACCGTGCACTATTCAGTGTCCCCTCGACGATCACCAGTGGTGTACAGCCAGTGTAGGAGATCGCTCCCCACACCATGATGCCGGGTGTTGGCCCTGTGTGCCTCGGTCGTATCCAGTCCTGATTGTGGCGCTCACCTGCACGGCGCCAAACCCGCATACGACCATCATTGGCACCAAGGCAGAAGCGACTCTCATCGCTGAAGACGACACGTCTCCATTCGTCCCTCCATTCACGCCTGTCGAGACACCACTGGAGGCGGGCTGCACGATGTTGGGTCGTGAGCGGAAGACGGCCTAACGGTGTGCGGGACCGTAGCCCAGCTTCATGGAGACGGTTGCGAATGGTCCTCGCCGATACCCCAGGAGCAACAGTGTCGCTAATTTGCTGGGAAGTGGCGGTGCGATCCCCTACGGCACTGCGTAGGATCCTACGGTCTTGGCGTGCATCCGTGCGTCGCTGCGGTCCGGTCCCAGGTCGACGGGCACGTGCACCTTCCGCCGACCACTGGCGACAACATCGATGTACTGTGGAGACCTCACGCCCTACGTGTTGAGCAATTCGGCGGTACGTCCACCCGGCCTCCCTCATGCCCACTATACGCCCTCGCTCAAAGTCCGTCAACTGCACATACGGTTCACGTCCACGCTGTCGCGGCATGCTACCAGTGTTAAAGACTGCGATGGAGCTCCGTATGCCATGGCAAACTGGCTGACACTGACGGCGGCGGTGCACAAATGCTGCGCAGCTAGCGCCATTCGACGGCCAACACCGCGGTTCCTGGTGTGTCCGCTGTGCCGTGCGTGTGATCATTGCTTGTACAGCCCTCTCGCAGTGTCCGGAGCAAGTATGGTGGGTCTGACACACCGGTGTCAATATGTTCTTTTTTCCATTTCCAGGAGTGTATATTGTGAAAAGCAATGGTCCCATAACACTCCCCTGTGGCACGCCAGAGGTTACTTTAACGTCTGTAGACGTCTCTCCATTGATAACAACATGCTGTGTTCTGTTTGCTAAAACTCTTCAATCCAGCCACACAGCTGGTCTGATATTCCGTAGGTTCTTACTTTGTTTATCAGGCGACAGTGCGGAACTGTATCGAACGCCTTCCGGAAGTCAAGGAAAATAGCATCTACCTGGGAGCCTGTATCTAATATTTTCTGGGTCTCATGAACAAATAAAGCGAGTTGGGTCTCTCACGATCGCTGTTTCCGGAATCCATGTTGATTCCTACATAGTAGATTCTGGGTTTCCAAAAACGACATGATACTCGAGCAAAAAACATGTTCTAAAATTCTACAACAGATCGACGTCAGAGATATAGGTCTATAGTTTTGCGCATCTGCTCGACAACCCTTCTTGAAGACTGGGACTACCTGTGCTCTTTTCCAATCATTTGGAACCCTCCGTTCCTCTAGAGACTTGCGGTACACGGCTGTTAGAAGGGGGGCAAATTCTTTCGCGTACTCTGTGTAGAATCGAACTGGTATCCCGTCAGGTCCAGTGGACTTTCCTCTATTGAGTGATTCCAGTTGCTTTTCTATTCCTTGGACACTTATTTCGATGTCAGCCATTTTTTCGTTTGTGCGAGGATTTAGATCTTCCGATCTTTGTAGTCCTTCTTTAGACCTGAAATCGTTCCAAATGTTTTGTATTCTGTTTTGAAAAATCTCCCGAACTAATATAAAGGCTTTCCTTGTTTTCATAGTTTAATCTGTTCTGTACAGATGTCCAAGAAATGAAGCCTCTCCTTCCTTATAGTCTCCGACATCCTCTACTGATTCTGGTAGGTTTCGTTGTTGTTCTTAACTTTCCAGCCGGTCTCAGTCGCGACTGCACTCGCGACTTTTCGTCGGAGCCTTCTTTCCACAATCTCCAACTTTTCTTGCTTGTAGTTCATCGAAAGACATTCACTGGAGTACAGGCATTATGCTTTGACCAAAGTTTTAGAGGATCTTACTACGGAATTACAAGAGATGCACTTTTTCTTGTAAAAGTGTGTAGTGGGCCACCATGCTCATGCCATTTTTGAGCTAAGATAGTCTATGGCAAAATTTCGTCAGTTTTCTTGCATTATCTCGCCCAAGTACTTGTATTTATTTACCCTCCTAATTTGGCCTATCTCTTTTTAAAAAGTAACCGCCTTTTGCCAGTATATTAGTGTATTTATCTTTTCTACTAGCCAGGTTTGGGCTTTATGCCCTTACCAAGAACAATGCTACAAGTTGTCAGACCATTGTTAAGTCATATGCCAGCACTGGGCCTGATAATGGCATAAAACCGAAATTGGACAGTGAAAAGATAAATATAGTAATACACTGTGAAATGGCAGTTTACCCTTTTAAAAAGTATTGCGTGACTATGGCTCAAAACCATCAAAAGCTTTCTATTACCTTTCTATATTTCACGGAATTTCGGTCCATATTTGTCAGTAGACTTCACTATCGATTCCCTCAACCCGGTTCTTCTGGAACACTATAAATAAATTTAACACAGCGACATGCATTAATCCCGATCTCCCGTTCATCCGTACTGCCTTTTTCTTACAGTAACTGTACGATATCTCATACTCTGGAGCTAATAGCAACAGCAATCGACGACTTCAATTATTACAAAATGGCTCTGAGCACTATGGGACTTAATTTCTGTAGTCATCAGTCCCCTAGAACTTAGAACTACTTAAACCTAACTAACCTAAAGACATCACACACATCCATGCCCGAGGCAGGATTCGAACTTGCGACCGTAGCGGTCACGCGGTTCCAGACTGAAGCGCCTAGAACCGCACGGCCACACCGGCCGGCTCAATTATTACAGCAAATTTACATTCAGCCGACAGGTTTAAGAGGCTATGATGTCCGTGGACAAAAATTTACTTCCACCGCAGAGGATGGATGAAGGAGAATTGCTAAAAAACATTGTTGCTGAATCTCGTGTTGGTAAAGTAAATGTGAAGAAATCGCAGACTTCTGCTTTAAAATGATGATATCTGATGACGAAGCTATCGCCTTTTGTTCACCTGCAGACAATGATGACAGTGATGTTGCCGTAATTAACGAAGTAGTTGTTCAGCCTGAATACAATGACACAAATACAGGAACACATCTAGACAAAATAATAATAATAATTTATTTGGGGCTCTAGGCAGCAACAAGTTTGGCTGAACTAATGCTGCTGAAAAACCTGTGAGAACTGTGCCGCACATGAACCACATGCAAATGTGGCTCAAAAGAAACTCACCGAGGAAGTGAAATAATCGTATGGCATTCTAGGTCAGGAGATCACGCCAGTGTTGTTCGGTCGTCTGGTGCAGTGTTTCTTTTCGATGCTGTTGTTTCCAACTTCGTACACAATGGTAAGGAGCTGTGTGCTACAGAGTGGTGTAGTCACAAGAAAGCTGGACAGGAGTAAAAATGATTAGCAAACAAGTTAACACAGTAAACAGAAGTCGCTGAAACTGCAGTTTGGCGACTGAAGTCAACTGACTATTCAGCGCATCGTTAGCTTCAGCTGATGGTGCTGCCTGACGATGGCCTAAGACTAAGCCGAAACTGGTCATTTTAATAATAATCATCGCGATCTAAACTGTTTTTTCACCGATTTTTTGTGGTCTACAAAATCGCTGTCCCCCATAAACGTTACCAAAAATTTTGAATACTTAACGCGTATTTTGCCAAGTGTACGAAGGCTTATTACAAAAAATGCAGCAAGAAACAGAGTTCACTCATCAAGGGAGAGGCTTGCTGTACTCAGGACGAACAATGTCGTCGTAGTGAAAAGGCCCCAAATACAAGTGTGATGAGCGGCTGCCACTGCCAGGCGTATGTCGCGACGGCAGACGACGCTGGAGGCGTGGCGCAGCGGGCGTTCATCCTGGGGTACGCTAGATTCCGTGCAACCTCTACTGAAGTCAGATGGAAACTTGCAGTTTCGCTGCCAACTGCCACACCATGGAGTGCTATCGGTATGTGGTACCACAGACGTCATTACGGCGACTTGCACATCCTTGTGATGAAGATGAAAGCTGGCTTCTCAGGATGAGGCAGGATAAGGTTATGATTGTGGATGGAGGCATAATCAGTTACTCTCGGTTGCACAACAAATACATAAACTTTATTTAAAGAAATTAAAATTTCAAAAAAGCTCTTAAAAAACAATTGACTGTATGATGGCTAAAGGCCGTATCACAGGAAAAAAAAATTCCACAATTTCTGGGATGAAGGCCACCAATAATAACATCAAACAACAACAGCTGAAGGCCTGAATTAGAAGTCAGAAGAACAATTCCAAATAGAACATATTAAGATAAATATTTCATTTTAAAACAAACGGTAATACGGCTGAAGGCCTTATTATAAAAGAAGTGAAATTATTGCTCGGCTGAAGGCCACACCAAGAATAATTAGAAAATTACAAATAGCCTTAAAACAAACATCACAGCCTAAGGAATCGGGACAAGCGGTTCTCAGCAATTGTTCCAAGTATCGGCCTAGAAAGGTAACTCAAACATAAGGTAAGGTGAGACAGGCAGCCAAGATTTGTACTCACGTAACAGTATGGAAACTCCAACTAGGGTAGCTTAAGCGCCGACCGACCGACTAGCCAATCTGCCTAACGTCCAATCACCGATACAACGATGGAATATTTTTAGGTAAGGGCGAAGAGACGGACAGCACTACGTCTTCAGAAAACACCCAAGGCCGAAAGAAACGTTAGGATCAATGGAGACCTCCCCCCAAAAAAGCACATTGCAAGACAAGAGGCTGTCGAACTACATGCCGTGTCGGACAGCATTAACACAACGCGGAAAGTTACACTGCCGGAAAAGTATGCTAATCTCCAGGGCAGGTAACTGGGGCATTAGCGGCCACGAGACAGAAAATACCTCTGGTTGCACTTCGCTAATAAGAATAATACTAAATTCAATGATGAATAACAAAATAGAGAAAGACGGCTGCAATATTTCACCGCCTCGAAAAACTTCACTCATTGCCGCCAGGCTCAGTAGCCCTGGGAGCAACAACCCGCCTACCAAAGGCGAGATCTCAAAATAGTCGAGATTGCATTAACAGTTAACTCTTCACTCAACTTAAACGTCCAGGGTTCGGTGTGCAACGAAGTCGTCACTCTTGCAGCTACCCCTCTTCGATCCGGCAGTGGCGCCACGCCGCCAGCAGCCCCGTCTTGCCCACGCACCGCATGGACCTGCTCGCTGCAGCCCCCCAACCGAACTGATCTCCGTTTGCCACTCTCACTCCACACAACGCGACCCGGAAAATGATCGCAGTCGTTCCAAAGATAGTACCACAGTACTCGTATCGATAAGCGCTGCTGCTGCCACTCACGGGCAGGCCATCCAGCAACTTAGTGACGCCAGTAAATGGAATAAGAAACGAGATGCCATAACTGCAATGACAAGATGCCAAGCAATAAACGGCATGAACACGAGCCGGACACGGCTCAGAAGATGAGATGAAATGATTAGGATAACACAAAAATCCAGACTTCAGGAGAAGAAAATCTCTAACCCGTTTGGGAATCGAACCCGGGACACCGCCATAAAGAGTCAACGATGCTAACCATTAGACCATGACCGGATTACGTCGTAAATAGTTGCTCAAAATTTACATGAAGATAGTTTATAGCTTGTATGTTGAAATAAATGTAACATGTTTGCTTATGGCATTTAGACCAAGTCATTATAATTTTTTCTTTCCAGTTTATACAGATTTTCGACAATTCGGATGAACTATGGACCCACATACAAGGAAACAACGCCAACTTACGCCCATATTTTAAGATGAAAAAGGCACACTTGTAATATTTCAGCCCCATCAATCGATCCCACTCGAAAACTCAGGGGGCATAATTCTGACAGTATGCAGTTATGAGCTTCTGAAACTACAGCTTTTAAACTTTCGCGCACCGGTTGTTCGTCGCCCACTCCGTCCCACTGCGGCCGCCTAATGCGCAAGAGCGAAGTACTGTATAGTGGAGTGGCAACCAGACCTCTCCTAGTCGCAGAACCTTGAAGGCGAATAGTTGGGGGATGTGGACACATCGACCCAATGTGTTTTGAAACCTTATCCAATGAGAAAAATAGTACACTATGTGATCAAAAGTATCTGGACACCTGGCTGAAAATGACTCCCGAGTTCGTGGCGCAATCCATCGGTAACACTGGAATTCGTTATGGTGTTGGCCCCCTCTTAGCCTTGATGACAGCTTCCACTCTTGCAGCCATACGTTCAATCAGGTGCTGGAAGGTTTCCCGAGGAATGGCAGCCCATTCTTCACGGAGTGCTGCACTGAGGAGAGGTATCGATGACCGTCGGTGAGGCCTGGCACCAAGTCGTCGTTCCAAAACATCCGAAAGGTGTTCTATAGAATTCAGCTGAGGACTCTGTGCAGGCCAGTCCATTACAGGGACGTTACTGTCGTGTAACCACACCGCCACAGACCTTGTATTATGAACAGGTGCTCGATCGCGTTGAAAGATGCAATCGCCATCCCCGAATTGCTCTGCAACAGTGGGAAGCAAGAAGGTGCTTAAAACGTCAATGTAGGCCTGTGATGTGATAGTTCCACGCAAAGCAACAAGCGGTGCATGCCCCTTCCATGAAAAATACAAGCAAACCATAACACCAGCGCGTCCGAATTTTACTGTTGGCACTACACATGCTGGCAGATGACGTTCACCGGACATTCGCCGTACCCACACCCTGCCATCGAATCGCCACGTTGTGTATCGTGATTCGTGACTCCACACAACGTTTTTCCACTGTTCAATCGTCCAATGTTTACGCTTCTTACACCAAACGAGGCGTCGTTTGAAATTTACCGGCGTGATGTTTAGCTTAAGAGCAGCCCCTCGACCACGAGATCCGAGTCTTCTCACCTCCCACCTAACTGTCGTTGCAGTTGCAGGGAATCTTGACGTAGTTTGGAATTCCTGTGTGATGGTCCGGGTGGATGTCTGCCTGTTACACATTACGACCCTCTTCAACTGCCGGCGGTCTCTGTCAGTCAACAGACGAGGTCAGCCTGTACGCTTTTGTGTTGTACGTGTCCCTTCACGTTTCCACTTCACTATGACATCGGAATCAGTGGTCTTAGGGATGTTTAGAAGTGCGGAAATCTCGAGTAGAGACATATGATACAAGTGACACCCAATCACCTGACCACATTCGAAGTCCCTGAGTTCGGCGGAACGCCCCATTCTGCTCTCTAAAATTTTCTAATGATTACTGAGGTAACTGTGAGGCGTAGCGCCGTATAACGATCCTGCCTTGGAGGCGGTTAAGTGGGAGATGTTTTTCAGAGCTAGATAGTGACAGATGGTGACGCGAGACTAGACGCGCACGTAGTTTATGTACCAGCTGATAGAGGACGATATTGGATAGGGGGACTGTGATTTTAGTTTCGATTGTGCCCACTAGAGTGCACTGAAGTAATAGAATGTTTTTCATAAACTGTTCTAGTATTTTCATAAATAGTTATGCCTTTTTGTATGTAAAATGTTATAAATGTGTGTTAGCAGTATGAATGGTGCGTGAGTGTGGTTTAAGGTTAATATGAAGATAATTGTTTAACGAGTTATGTAGTAGGATTTATTGTGGGAACATTTCGAAGAAGTATGGATATGAACAAAGGGGATTTTTGTAGAATAGATTTGTAAAGTAAGTTTATGGTAAAGGGAAAGTTAATTCAGCTATAAATAACAAAGTAAATAACTTTATGCATAAGCAAAACTTCAGCATATTAGATAATTACGTCGGTAAAAATTGCAGTCGTGAGGTTTACTATTTTGCGATTGGTTATGAATGAAAAGCGCGGACTGACGTGAGAGAGTGCTGTTTTGCTATTGGCTGTTGAGTAAACTGACCAATGGTACAGCAATATTCTTCGCGCGCCTTTCTCTGCTGGTAGAGAAGACTTAGAGTATTCTAGGGAGGAGTGGAAGCCTAGCCATGAAACAGTTCGGACGTGTGTAGTAGTAGTTCCGATGGAAATGATAAGTTGCCGGATCTAGTAGTGTTTCATGCATCAAAAGTGTGGTAAAGTGACGGCGTAATTATTCCGATATGTGTGTAGAAAATTCGGAATTTTTCAATGAATTTTGTGACGAGAAAAGATATATTCCGCGCGGCGTATTGAGCAGGCTAAAAACTGTGACTGCATTTGGTACCGACAGACTTAATATTTGGCGAGCATTATCAGCATTTTTGTAGCTATTACGTTTTCGGGAAATGCAACACCATAATCTTGCTAACGTGAGTGAAAGGGATTGTGAGTGATTGTGTTAAGACTAGCACGGGCTTGGCAGTGATACTTGTTCACTTAAGTTTCAGAATATATTAATTGAGGACAAAATTTCCAACCTTTCATTTCGTGTTTCTCCCGAAACGTAGATTAGTGACTTTAATTGCAGCCTGGTTCACGTCGAAGTACAGTAGGTTTCACTCGACTTTCCTACTGATGATCTGCTGAGACAATGTTCACAAGTAGGTGCAGGTTCGTCGTAAAGGGACGGAAAGAAACGCGCCGCCGCAACTGGTATGGAGTACCTGGCAGTAGGCGCAAGCACAGTGCACCTAATACGAAAAACGTATATTTTTGTGGGTGTCCGGATACTTTTCATCACATAGTGTATTATTACGTAATATTTCAACCTCACGCACATAGATATTGAGGCGACAGAAGTCACTGGATACCTTCTGATATCGTTGTCCCACCTCCTTTTTCCTGGCGTAGTGCAGGAACTCGACATGGTAAGGTCTCAACATGTCGTTCGAAGCTCCCTGACGAAATACTGAGCCATGCCGCCCGTAAATGAGAAAAATGTGTTGCTGGTGCACGATTTTGTGCACGAACTGCCTTCAATAAATGTTCGACGGAATTCATGTCAGGTCGTGTGGGTGCGGTCCCGTGACATGGCGCATGGTCAACAATAAAAACTCCATTGGTGTATGGGAACCTGAAGACCATGAATGGTTGCAGGCGGTTTCCAAGCAGCTGAACATTTCCACTCAATTTCCGGTTCAGTTGTTTCAGAGAATCCAGTCTATTCGATGTAAACACAACCGACACTTTTATGGAGCCACCACTAGCTTGCGCAGTGCGTTGTTGACAACCTGGGCCCACGATTTCGTGGAGTCTGCGCCAAACTCAAACCCTACCGTCAGCACTTACTAACTTAAATTGGGAATCATCTGACCACGCCACCGTTTTCCAGTGGCCTCGTGTCCAACTGATATGGTGTTGCAGCAGGGGTGCTGTTAGGAAGGGCACTCGAGTATATCGTCATTAACGCCAGATTTCGCCATATTGTCGTAACGGATTCATTCGTTTCACGCCATACATTGATTTCTACGGTTATTTGACGTAGTGTTGTTTGTCTGTTAGCAATGACAAATGTATGTAAACGCCACTGCTCTCGGTCTTTATGTAAAGCCGTCGGCCATCTCGTTGTCTGCTGTGAGAGGTTATGTCTGAAATATGAAAATCTCGACACACTCTTGACACTGTGAATCTCGGAATACTGAATTCCTTAATGATTTCTGTTATGGAATCTGTCATCTCCCATACGTCTAGCTCCACCTACCATTCCGTATTCGAAATCTGTTAATTCCCGTCTTGCGGCCATAATGATGTATGAACCCTTTCCACATGATCTATCAGAGTAAAAATGACACCTTCGCCAATGCACTGCCCTTGTATACCTTCTGAACGTAGTACTACCGACATCTGTACATGTGCATATAGCTATGCCCAGACATTTGTCAACTCCGTGTACATATCTCGTATCGAAACTCTACAGTTTTACATACACCTTAAAATAAAAATTACTAATTCTAAGCAACCGAAGAATTATTATGAAGTGAAATTAATGACTTTCGATGTACAATGCAATCGTGTCGATCAGGCTTAGGTGTAGTGCACCTCCTACAAAAGTACTTTAGTTCACGAGTGCTAGCTTCAAAGTCCCAAGAAAATAACGTACAACAGCGATCTTAATAGTTAAATACCGCCGTGATACTTCTTTAATTACACTCATTCGTTTCACTGTGTTCTAGCAATAGTGGGCACAGAAACATCGTGAAGAAAATCGCAGCATAGGGGTCGAAACGCCGATTATTTTGGAAGGAAATATGACTCCACCTAACAATCCAGAACATTTTAGCTTTATTCACATAGATAATGTTATGGGGAACGCAAAACTAAAGACTGGTTTTGTTGGCAGAACGCTTAGAAGTCGTAACAGGTCAACTAAAGAGACTGCCTACACTAACTTTGTCCGTCCTCTGCCACAGTACTGCTGTGCAGTGTGGGATCCTAACTAGACAAGTTTGCTGGAGGGCAAAGAAGAACTCCAAAGAATGGCAGCTCGTTTTGTATTATCGCGAGGTAGGGAAGAGAGTATCACAAATACGATAAACGAGTTGTTGTGTCTTTCATTAAAACCGAGGCCTTTTTCGTTGCGGCGATTTCTTTTCACGACTTCTTACTGACCAGCTTTTTCCCCTGAATGTGAAAATATTTTACTGTCGCCAACCTACATACGGAAAAATAATAATTGTTGTGATATTAGTTACGTCTAAACATAGTTTTGTCATCTTATATTTTTCTGTTATCTCAGGTTTGATAACTGTGTAAGGCCAAGGGTCAGGCTATGTAAAATGTTAATATTAACGCCTGGTTATGTACATTAGGGCAAAGGTTGTATTTTACTATTTTTTTAATGGAAACATTTTATGGTTACCTGACATGATCATTCATGACAGGAGGCGATCTATAATTTTGTACAGTTTTGAGTTACTCTGTCGCAGCCAACATGGAATTATACCACCGAGCGTCAAGAAGTGGCATGTTTCTGCCTTGTTAGTGCCATTCGTTTTCCAGATATTACATACTTTCTCATAGCACATTGGAATCTCATAATAATGCCACGTATTTTTTTATGAATATTGTGTAGTTCTCATGTATTCTCATGTAACAGGAATAAGTACTGCACGAGCCGCGTTCAATAAGTAATGCATTTTTTTTTTGGGCCAACTTCGGTTCAGAAAGGCGAATTTGCTGTGGGACATTATGGAATATTCCCGTTTCAGCCCCTATAGATCCGTGAAGCTCCGACAGTTGGCAGCACTACACGTGGCCTTCAAAATGGCGTCTGTAGCGGAGGTTTGTTCCAAGCAAAGAACTTCATTGAACGTCTTTTGGCGGACAATCAGAGCGTCGCAGGTATTCATAGCGCTTGCAGAATGCCTACGGGTATCTGGCAGTGAACAAAAGCACGGTGAGCCATTGGCGAGGTATCTGTCATCAGCGAACAAGGCCGCAAAAATGTGCCCTATCTCCTGCGTGTCAGCCGGCCGCAAACAGCAGTGCCTCCTGCAATGTTGGAACGTGCGGACACACTAATTCGTGGTGATCGACGGATCACAAACAAACACCTCGCTACACAGCTGAACGTTTCTGCTGACACACTCGCCAGGAACTCACAAAGCTTCGCTGGACTGTTCTTTCTCATCCATCTTACAGCCCAGATCTCGCACCTTAGGAGTTCCCATCTTTTTCGTTCAATGAAGGATGCACTTTGCGGGTAGCAAACGCGCTGCTAACACGCTGCTTCCTGGACTCGGGTAGGCGCGTTGGCCCCGGATCGAATCCGCCCGGCGGACTGACGACGAGGGCCGGTGTGCCGGCCAGCCTGGATGTGGTTTTTAGGCGGTTTTCCACATCCCGCTAGGTGAATACTGGGCTGGTCCCAACGTTCCGCCTCAGTTACACGTGTCGCAGACATTTGGAACTCGCCCGCACTATTTCACGCTTTACACTAGATGCAGACAGTTGGGGTACACTGATTCCATCCTGGGAGGTACGGGGTGGCGGCAGGAAGGGCATCTGGCCATCCCTACCGCTAACATTGCCAAATCCGTTGTACCCACGCCGACCTTGCGATCGCTGCGGGAATTTGGCGATGGCGAAAGCGAAAGAAGAAGAAGAAGAAGAAGATATAGGCATACAGGTCCCCCCAGTAAGGGGGCGTAAGACAGTCATATTGAACAAAGGTTGTTGAAAAATAGGGTTTGTAGCCATAAGAGATGGAAACAATATGGTGTATTGGAATAATGACTAAAACAAACCTGCTTTCAGAAAAAATATTCTGTTGCCTTACTTATTGAACGCCCCTCGTATGATGTAACTGTCAATGCGTGAATTTTATGGATCTGAGGATGGCAACATATATTGCCGAAACTGGTAACCCAGTAATTGCGTTGGCATAGCGAACTTAGCAAATAAATTGGTTTTCAAAAGATGACTGCCCTACAAAAGATTTTTTTTGTAGTGATTGTGTGGAGCCGTACTTAAGGATCCTTATGCGCAACAGAAATATTATGTCTTGGTGAAAGTGCTATTGCGTTGATTTTACATAAAATCATTGTGAATCTGAGCCCTGTGTCTGCACAATCTCCAGCTAAACCCCGCTCCGCCTAAATTCTAGACTACAATAAGTAACCCACATTTATGTCTTAGTCACAAATTTGCTTGATCTGAAGCTGATGGAACACACCCGTAACACTACCGTGAGCTATCTCCCTATTTAGCAAAATCAAGCACGCTATTTAGTGGAATAGCAGGACCTATACGGGGATATCTGGTGCCGTGCCGCATACCTGCAGAAACCCACCGAGAACTTGCCCAATCGATGCCACGCAGAATCTGTTTTGTAAAGATGTGCCAGCGTGCTATTAAGGAGTCTCATAATTTTTTCGCTCCTCAGAGTAGGATGTTTTGTCCGCGCCTTACACACCGAAGCAGGTGACTGCTGAGAACCACGCAGCACAGGGTTTGAAATCAATGTCCATGTGCGGAAGAGCCAGGTAACAGTTGTATTAGCGGATCGGTATAACTAGGGCCTCATTCAACCGGGCTATCGAACAATTATTTCTCATAGAAGCCGAATAGACATCCCCATATGACGTATTTGCCGATATCCTTGAGGTCGTGACAACTGACGATGGAGCTCTGTGCCACATAAACAATGTCGCCTCCAGTCTTTGATTCCGTCTCCACAATACTGGAGTCGTTGAATATTAAGGGTTGAATCAATGCATTATTTCTCAAGAGTTTTCTGTAAAGATTCTGTAGCAACCGAGTAAAACGCTTTTATGAAATGCTATGTGTCCCTGGCAAAGAGATAATTCTTGCTCACTCCACCCTTCTGTAATTGCATTCTAGACTTGCGATAGTGCCTTGAACTGTCCGCTTTTAATGCGAAGTTTTCCCCTGTTGATTATCATTGTACTTGCTTTTTAAGCGATTATTGACATTGCCAGTGTGTATCTTGTTCTCTACAAGAAAATATAACTGGTAAAGAGATCTAAATTGCGTGATAGTCGGGATTAAGCAGATCAGCAACGATGGATAACAATGGCCAAACATTCATGAGGATCACTCCGGGGGCGGGGGGGTGGGGGGGGGGAGGCGGAGGGGTTGGAGTATGGAAGTCATTACAATGTGCTTGAGCAGAAATAATTAGTAAATTAATATTAATTCTTTAATCAATAAAAGTAAAAAGTTAAGTTTGCTGCTTTTCATGACCAATTATTCTCACCTAATCTGCTTCGAGAAAATTTCAAAGCCCCTCTGTGTTGGCTCTGTGGTAGCTATATGGTCTTTCTTTTGTCGCACAGCTTCATAATCACGTTGCGCAAAGTTTGCGACGGCCACTGAAGTGCGGTACCTTTGAGCAGGCATCTCCGGAGCGTGCGTAGAATGCCAGCTTCGCTGCAAAGGAGTACAGTGTCACGGGAGACTCTGGCAGGACTATACTCAACAGCTTTATGAGCCCCCGAGGAGCTTCCTTTGTGTCAGCACCTTGAAGATCTTCAATAGGTGACTGAGCGGATGAACGAGCGCCAAGCCATCCATGTGCAGGCTGACAATGGATCAAACAGTTGCGACGCACGCAAACTACAGTGCTTCAGAGCCGTGCGAGTCATTTGTCAGGGGGCGAACCTAGGAAAATAGAACTGTAGTAACAGTAAGATAACAGTTGGCGCTGTATTCGTTGTTAGAAGAACGTGAGAACATAGAAAGAATGCTTGTAAAATAAGCACAAAGTAAATGAAACTACTCATCGCCTGGAGACATCGCGCTAACACCTTGTAACACAGCCTCCAGTCTTGATGGTTTAGTCGTACGACTGGTTTCATGCAACTTTCCATGCTAGTCTGTCCTGTGCTGGACACTTCATCTCTGCATGACTGCTGCAAACTAATTTTGAACCTGCTTACTTTATTCTTTCCTAGGCCTTCCTTTAAAGTTTTGACGCCCCTTCAAATGGTTCAAATGGCTTTGAGCACTATGGGACTTAACTGCTGAGGTCATCAGTCCCCTAGAACTTAGAACTACCTAACTAACCAAAGGACATCACGCACATCCATGCCCGAGGCAAGATTCGAACCTGCGACCGTAGCGGTCGCGCGGTTCCAGACTGTAGAGCCTAGAACCGCTCGGCCACGACGCCCGGCGAGGCCCCTTCCCTTGCCCTCAGACACAAACATGTCTCCAATTACCAAATGACTGTTCCTTGATGCCTCAGGATGTGTTCAAACAACGATGTGTCCAAGCAACAGATCGCTACCATTAGTCAACTTGTGCCAATTCGATTCAATATCTTCTCAGTAGTTATTCGATCTGCCCGTCTTATCTTCAGCATTTGTTGTGTAGCACCACATTTCTTGTATGAACTGCTTACCGTTCACGTTTCATTTTCGTACGAGGTTTCACAAGACAAATACCTTCAGGAAAGACTTCGCAGCAGTAAAATTTGTATTCGATATTATAAAAGTCCTTTTTCAGATTTGCTGTTCTTCCGATTGCCAACCCGCAATTTATATCCTCTGTACTTAGAACATTACCATTCATTTCGCGGAGAACTTATCTGCTACGTGTCTCATTTCTTTATCAGATTCTGTCAGCATCGCCTGACTATAATTTTGGAACTGTTGATGTTCCTGGAGTCGTAACCATTGATCCGACCACTGCCGCCATCCACATCATGGTATAAAGGGTCTGAAGATGGTCACATTTTCACCGAAACCGGTAACCATTGAAATAAATGTTTTTATTGCGGTCAAGAGTCTTTCTAACCTACATTTAAAATCGCTAATTTAATTCATCTACATTCAATTTCCCTTGTTTTACTTTTTTTGATGTTCATCTATCGGCACTAATCATGGAGCTCCAGTAAGGGCTGTAATTATCGTTTGTCAGGGAAACTTGGTAGGTATGTACATGTGTTAATGCGCGACCGATTTATGCTGGAAAAAAATTATTTCCAGTTTTGGCCACGAAGTGCAAATCTGGCGCTGGATGCTGTCAGACGACATCTGCGGTACTCATACTGAACAAATTGTGTAAGCGGCAGCTAATAATAAGACCTACATTATGCCTTTCTCACTTTTTGACCTTTTCTCTCCACGGCCCTTGTTAATCCATTAGATATGGGAACATCTCTATACATCTTTCTTGCATTCACAGCACCATATTTGCACCTGGTGACCAAAATTGGATCTAACTGTTTTCCACAGTAAATCGATAGATTTTTAATGCAGTAATACGGAACGAAGTTTCACTGTCATATGATAATTAGTCTGCGAGTAGCTGCTCTTTAATTACAAGCGCCCGGAAATTATTTTCAATGCACTACTCCTTCCGTTCAGTTGCTCTTCGAAGTGTTCCAGGCTTGGTAAATTCTGTCACGCCCAACTGAAGCCAGCTTTGGTGCAAGCCTCAATGGGGCGTGGAATAGAGTCCACGAGTTTCTTCAGATACATCATATCTTGCTCATGCTACTCATTGATGGTTAGATCTTGTATAAATACCAAATAGCAGGCATGGTGCCAGCTACGTTTCACCGACAGTTCCAAATAGTTCCAGACGATTTCTGCGGGACTGAGATCGCATGATTTAACGGGTCTGTCGCGATGCGAGAGTGTATGTGCAGCCCTGTGAACTTTAATACGTACACACATCATTGGCTTGGTTTTTTTCTGTTCGTCAAACAGTCTTCCCACAAAGACGTCACAGACTTTATAACCCGACGTTAGTATTATGGGTAACTCTAAAATATTTCTGTTTGCTGATGACACTAGCTTGGTAGTAAAGGATGTTGTGTGCAACATTGACTCGGTTTCAAGTAGAGCAGTACATGACCTCAGTTCATGGCTTGTAGAAAATAAACCAACGTTAAATCACAGTAAGACTCAGTTTTTACAGTTCCTAACACACAATTCAACAACCTGACGTTTTAATCTCACAGAACGGGCATATGATTAGTGAAACTGAACAGTTCAAATTCCTAGGTGTTCAGATAGACAGTAAGCTGTCGTGAAAAACCCACGTTCAGGATCTTGTTCAAAGACTTAATACTGCCATTTTCACTATTCGAACGGTATCGAAAGTGAGTGATACTTCGACACGTAAATTAGTCTACTTTGCTTATTTTCATTCACTTATGTCGTATGGTATTATGTTTTGGGGTAACTCTTCCCATTCCAGAAGGATATTTTTGGTTCAGAAACGGGCGGTTAGGGCAATAAGTGGTGTGAGTTCACGAGCCTCTTGTCGACCTCTGTTCACGAGTCTGGGTATTTTGACATTGGCCTCTCAATATGTATATTCCTTATTGTCGTTTCTTGTTACCAATATTAGTTTATTTCCAACAATAAGCAGCTTTCACTCGGTTAATACTCGGCAGAAATCAATCCTCCATTTGGATCGGACTTCCTTAACTCTTGTGCAGAAAGGTGTGCAGTATACTGCTGCATCCATTTTCAATAAGCTGCCACTCAAATTCAAAAATCTTAGCAGTAATCCACGCGCTTTCAAATCAAAACTGAAGAGTTTCCTCATGGGTCACTCCTATTCTGTCGAGGAGTTCCTTGAAAAATTAAGATGATTCTCATTGTATGTTGATAGCATTTGCTTAAACTTCGCCCGGGTTCCCGGGTTCGATTCCCGGCGGGGTCAGGGATTTTCTCTGCCTCGTGATGACTGGGTGTTGTGTGATGTCCTTAGGTTAGTTAGATTTAAATAGTTCTAAGTTCTAGGGGACTGATGACCATAGATGTCAAGTACCATAGTGCTCAGAGCCATTTGAACCATTTTTTGCTTAAACTTATGGACTGACTTCCTTTCAGGTTCATGAACATTTATTTTTATCTTTTATTACTTTTTATGTTGTAAGTTCATGTACTGACACGTTCCATGTCCTTGGAGATTTGCTCCTCAACTTGGTCCTACGGAACTTGACATTTAAATAAATAAATAAATAAATTTCCGCCCTTTTTATTGCTCATGAAAACCACACATTGCATGTTGTACCACCAGACAGCGAGACCTTCAGAGGTGGTGAACCAGACTGCTGTACACACCAGTACCCCTAATATCCAGTAGCCCGTCCTCTTGCATTGATACATGCCTGTATTTGTCGTGGCATACTATCCACAAATTCATCAAGGCACTGTTGGTCCAGATAGTCCCACTCCTCAACGGCGATTCGGCGTAGATCCCTCAGAGTAGTTGGTGGCTCACGTCGTCCATAAACAGCCCTTTTCAATCTATCCTAGGCATGTTCGATAGGGTTCATGTCTGGAGAACATGCTGACCACTCTAGTCGAACGATGTCGTTATCCTGAAGGAAGTCATTCACAAGATGTGCACGCTGTGGGCACGAACTGTCGTCCATCAAGACGAATGCCTCGCCAATATGCTGCCGACATGGCTGCAGTATCGGTCGGAGGATGGCATTCGCTTATCGTAAAGCCGTTACGGCGCGTTCCATGACCACCAGCTACGTACGTCGGCACCACATAATGCCACTCCAAAACAGCAGGGAACCTCCACCTTGCATCAATCGCCTGATAGTGTGTCTAAGGCGTTCAGCCTGACCGGGTTGCCACAAAACACGTCTCCGACGATTGTCTGATTGAATGCATGTGCGACACTCATGGGTGAAGACAAAGTGATGTCAATCCTGATCAGTCCATTCGGCATGTTGTTGGGCCCATCTCTACCGCGCTGCATGGTTTCGTAGTTGCAAAGATGGATATCGCCATGGATGTCAGGAGAGAAGGTGCGCATCATGCAGCCTATTGTGCACAGTTTGAGTCGTAACACGACGTCCTGTGGCTACACGAAAAGCATTATTCGACATGATGGCTTGCTCTTGGGATTCCCCCGAACCATAATCCACTGGTAGCTTTCATCCACTGCAGTAGTAGCCCTTAGGCGGCCTGAGATAGACATGTCATCGATAGTTCCTGTCTCTCTGTATCTCCTCCATGTCCGAACAACAACACTTTGGTTCACTCCGAGACGCATGGACACTTCCCTAGTTGAGAGACCTTCCTGGCATAAAGTAACAATTTGGACGCGATCGAACCGCAGTATTGACTGTCAAGGCATGGTTGAACTATAGACAACACGAGCCGTGTACCTCCTTCCTGGTGGAATGACTGGAACTGATCGGCTGTGGGACCCCCTCCGTCTAATAGGCGCTGCTCATGCATGGTTGTTTTCATCTTTGAGCGGTTTTCAAAAGAAAAAAAAAATGGCTCTGAGCACTATGTCACCTAACATCTGAGCTCATCAGTCCCCTAGAACTTAG
The DNA here is from genome assembly GCF_023864345.2 of Schistocerca serialis cubense. NCBI lineage: Eukaryota > Metazoa > Arthropoda > Insecta > Orthoptera > Acrididae > Schistocerca > Schistocerca serialis. Next base: position 362,247,302 of record NC_064639.1, on the reverse strand, counting down.
AACTACTGAAACCTAGCTAACCTAAGGGCATCGCACACATCCATGCTCGAGGCAGGATTCGAACCTGCGACCGTAGCGGTCGCGTGATTCCAGACTGAAGCGCCTAAAACCGCTCGGCCACACCGGCCGGCAACTGTATCCTGGATAAGCAAGAAATTTCATCCAATTAAGTTAAAATATTTCACCAGATGTTCATTGTTTTCAGCATTTTAGATCCTCAACCGGTAAAATTGCTTTACACATAAAATCCAGAAATTCGTAATTTGTAAGACTGAAAATTATTTCGAATTAAATCGCGACATTCAACGATATTTCTTTAAGTTGAATCTGTATTATCTTGATAGCAACTTCAGTATTTCAGGAAACTTAGAAATAAAATTAAGCGGTAAGTAAAAAGGTAGTAATTTGATATGATGCAGAACAGATAGGTTAACTTACACTTTAAGGTTATTACAGATTCGTTGGACTGGGTGGTGATATTTAAGTAGACGTGGAACATTTTTCATGCACTTAAAGATGGAGATGACTCTACAGAAGCTTCCCCAGTAGGGCCCAACATAATACAGTATTTATATTTAATGGGGAGCGTGCGAGTACTCTAAATGCATATTTAATGGGGATACGAGCGGCATTCAAATTCACAAAATTTGCATTTATATTACTGTAATTGGACGATAATTGTGACGAAATGGTCTGCCTGCCGAGATAAGTAGTAAGCATAACACCAACGACATAAGGGGTCGGGAGGGTGGAGGAACGGGAGGGGAGAGCGAGAACGGAGGATGCTGGGGGAGGGCGGGAGATAATTTGCGACTTATCACATATAATCTCAGACTGCTTAATAGAATCTCAGACATTAAGGCACGCGTGTCAATTCTTCTAAAATTATTAACAAAATGAGAAGAGACAAACGTACAAGCTCAATTTCTTGCTGAATAATATGATACATTCAAAGAAATTTCTGAAGAAAGAATCATTTCTGTACAGAGCAAACATTACGTACTCGCATGCTAGGCGAACTAAATTTATTGGCTAATGATTTCCTAGAGAAAGAAGTGGATACTAAATCATTCATGTGGAGTACCTTTTGTCAGATGAAGTGAAAAAGAAGACAGAGATAGCTGACCATCGCGTAATAACACAGGGCAATTAACTTAATTACCAGCAGTGATGCATTAAAAACTGTCTGTCCTCCACCTCTAAAATATATCATTGGACGAGGACAAAAAAATGACTAATGTTATTGTTGACTTTACATTGTTTGTGGTAGATTCTTATAACACAGAGACCCTTCCCGCGTGATTTTTTTTCCGGAAAAGAACTGTAGGTTTACGCGTTTTTCATTTCAGTAAAGTCGCACCATGTCTCCATGTTTAGTTTTTTTGTTCGGGATTCCATGCGTGCGGAACAAACTTTGCACACACTTTTCTCTGCTTTAGTATTTTTCCTCTGCTTCAAAACATTCTTGAACACCTGCTTTAGGGCTGTTGCTCAATTGCTATTTGTGACAAAAACGTTAACACACTACAGGTGCATGCCCACTACTGAACCCTTTGAATACGAGCACAATTTTTTTTTTTTTTTTTACACTTTGAAACCAGTGGGACATTCAACTTTCTACCGCCCATCATTTCATAATATACACTGAAGCAGCAAAGAAACTGGTATACGCATGAGTATTCAAATACAGAGATATGTAAACAGGCAGAATACGACGCAGCGGTCGACAGCGTCTATATAAGACAAGTGTCTGGCGCAGTTGATAGATCTGTTACTGCTGCTACAACGACAGGTATCAAGATTTAAGTTAATGTGAACGTGGTGTTATAGTCGGCGCACGAGCGATGGGACACAGCATCTCCGAGGTAGCGATGAAGTGGGGATTTTCTCGTACGGCCATTTCATGAGTGTATCATGAATATCAGGAATACGATAAAACATAAGATCTCCGATATCGCCGCGCCCGAAAAAAGATCCTGCAAGAACGGGACCAACGACGACGGAAGACAATCGTTCAGTGTGACAGAAGTGCAACCTTTCCGCAAATTGCTGCGGATTTCAATGCTAGCCCTCAACAAATGACAGCGTGTGAACTATTCAACGAAACATCATCGGTATGGGCTTTCGGAGCTGAAGACCCACTCGTGTACCCTTGGTAACTGCACAACACAAAGCTTTAAGCCTCGCCTGGACCTGTCAACAATAACATTGGACTGTTGAGGACTGGAAACATTTTGTCTGGTTGGACGAGTTTCGTTTTAAATTGTATCGAGCGGATGTACGTGTACGGGTATGGAGAGGATCTCATGAATCCATGGACCCTGCGTGTCAGCACGGGACTGATCAAGCTGGTGGAGGTTCTGTGATGGTGTGGGGCGTGTGTAGTTGGAGCGATATGCGACCCCTGATACGTCTAGGTACGACTTCGACACGTGACAAGTACGTAAGCATCCTGTCTGATGACCTGCATCCATTCATGCGGACTTGGGCGATTCCAGTAGGACAATGCGTCACCTCACACGTCCAGAAGTGCTGCAGAGTGGCTCCAGGAACACTCCTCTGAGTTTAAACACTTCCGCTGGCCATCAAACTCCCCAAACATTAACAGTATTGAGTTTATCTGGGATGCTTTGCAACGTGCTGCTCAGAAGAGATCTCCATCCCCTCGTACTCTTACGCATTTATACACAGCCTTGCGGGATTAATGGTCCATGCCACGCCGTGTTGCGGCACTTCTGAGAGCTCGCGGGGGCCCTACGCGATATTAGGTTGGTGTACCAGTTTCTTTGGCGCTTCAGTGGATATTTGAAAGCAATTTCGCCTTTTTCTTAGACGAAGTCCTATATTTTGATACTTCCACGACCTCATACTGCCAATAAATTATAGTCCTAAATAAGAAACAATCTAGGGCTAAAATTTAGTAAATGTAAATCAAAAGCACATATTTCTCCAGTGACTTTATTTCGAAATTACTCGTACCAGCAGAAATACAAACTCAAATGTACGTTACAATAACTTAAGATACACTTACTTTCACTGCCAGTGATATGCTCAACCATAAAAAAATGCACACCCCCACAATGTACCGCAATCAAGTAAGACTCGCTGCAAATTGTCTGGGCAATCCGTTTCGTTCTGAAAGATCGAAAGCAAGTTTTTATACGGCCGACCTGAATAATCCAACAGCATACCCTAAATGTAAGAAGATTCTCTTCCAATTCGTTTCGACTTCGTTAGAAAGCACTTTACTGCGGCTAGAAATTTGTACATCGACTTTCGAACATTTAATATTATTTTCAGCACGCCCCTAATCCTTGGATCAGGCACAGTTTATATCCATGCCATATTCACTTAATCCACTGTCGCCATTTCGATATACCGTTACTGAGCACCTTTCTGTGGCCATATTGTAAAATGGTTCAAATGGCTCTGAGCACTATGCGACTTAACTTCTGAGGTCATCAGTCGCCTAGAACTTAGAACTAATTAAACCTAACTAACCTAAGGACATCACACACATCCATGCCCGAGGCAGGATTCGAACCCGCGACGGTAGCGGTCCTTCGGCTCCAGACTGTAGCGCCTAGAACCGCACGGCCACTCCGGCCGGCGCCATAATGTAATCAAGAATAACTATCAATTTATAACTTAACATAAAGAAAGCTTAAGATACCACTTCCTTTATAAACATCATGTAGCACTAATAATGCTAAACGCATTTTTTAAAGGTCACTAGACGAGCAAGTTTCTTACATTGTAGCGGTACAAGATCAGGTAACATTGCCAATTTCCCTTTATCAACTTCCCATATACGATTCACAACGAATACAAATTTTTGAGTGACTGAAAAGTAAGGACATTTCGTGTATATTCACCCTTGAATAGAACGTTGTGTTAGCATTTACTTTACAGCACTGATCCTGTTAGCCACGTAAACAAGACGTTGCATGAGAACAACAGAATCAACTCTGTCTTCACACAATCTACGCCTTAACATACGTAACTCATAGCTCACAATGTGGTGCCAAGAAACATGTAGTTCTCGTGGACCTCACTAAACGTCGGATAATGCAAGAAGTTTATAATAGTGAAACTTTCTGGCAGATTAAAACTGTGCTGGACCGAGACTCGAACTCGGGACGTTGGCAGTTTATAATAGTGAAACTTTCTGGCAGATTAAAACTGTGCTGGACCGAGACTCGAACTCGGGACGTTGGCCTTTCGCGGGCAAGTGCTCGACCTGTACCAGTACGAGGTACTGGCAGAAGTAAAGCTGCGAGGACGGGACGTGAGTCGTGCTTGGGTAACTCAGTTGTTAGAGCACTTGCCCGCGAAAGGCAAAGGTCCCGAGTTAGAGTTTCTGTCCGGCACACAGTTCTAATCTGCCAGGAAGTTTCATATCAGCGCACACTCCGCTGCAGAGTGAAAATCTCATTCTTAGTTTATAATAGTGCTACAAATTAGGAGGCGGTACTATGTACAGTGTTGGCAACCCTCACCTGTGACCACTGAAGATGCTTCATAAATGAAAAGGACAGTCTCAGGTAGCACCTGAAGAAGGCAACGAGTTACGTGGCGGAAATATTGTGCCAGAGTGACACAAATATCCGGCAGTAGACCTGATTATTCCACATGTCAAGATCTCGCCGGGAAAGCCTGATGAGTTACAGTCTTCCCTTTACTTGCATAGACCGACCGTATGTCCAGGAATAATAAAAGATTCTAGCTACAAGATTCGTTTGACTTGTTGGCTCACTAAGTTTCGCAAAAGGCAGGCACGATCATACTAGTTTAGCAAACACGAGTATCAGTTGACGTAATCGTGTCGTGAGTTACCGTAATGAGTAGTACTGTAACTAACGCAAGGCTACTTCCACACTTTTCCAAGTACCAATTACGACGCCAGAGGTTTCCATAAATTCCCGCACCGCGCGATCGCCGTGTGTCGTGCTAATGAGTGGAGCAGCATCTAGCTGGACGGCGTGCCCTCGGCGCGCGGCCGTGACGTCACTCATTGAGCCGGCCACCGCTGCCTCGCCCCCCGCGTCGCTGTGAAATCGGTAATGGGCGGGCGGGGCAGAGTCTCGCGACCGCGCCCCCACACTGCGGCGCCGACGCCGACGCCGATGCCGAGCAGCCAGTGGTGAAAGTTTTGCTCGCGCCTACGCAGACACACACGCACACACCTGCCACGGAAATCATTTCCATGAGGAGCTCCCCCATCCAGAAAAACAAAATAAGAAAAGAATCCGTTTATTTATGGTCAACAGTGGGCGCCGAGACTGTGGAAGATTCAGTTCAGAATTATTTATCAAGAATATATTATACACGATACCCGGTAGTTTTCGTTCGCGACTTGCAGTGTTCGCGGCCTTCTCGGTCACGGGTGTATACCGCGTGACTATCTCGATTCGCTGCTTGGGCGTGTCCACGAATCACCCTCCGGCTCTGTACGTGATGCTTTACTACGTGGATTTCCGTTTACCACTAGGCGATTTGCAAGTTATTTACAAGCGCCTGACTTGCAAATGTGCATTACAGTCTTGTCAGTCCCTCATCCTACATTATTCTTGTTCTTCCCCAGCCCACCTTGTCAGCAGGAGGAAAACAAAACTTGAGACCCACGTAGCTACTGAGAGTGAATACTACTCTCTCTATCGTGGACAACTAACTTATAGGGAAAATATTAGGCGATTGTGATTAGGACTCACGCAGTGTGGGTAACGTACAAACCCAACTATGTATGTATATATTTCATCCATCCTGGGAATCGATAATCTCAACGATTTTTGCCTGTTATCGATAATGGCAGGCTATTGCTCGTGATAATTCGAAGACCGTATCAAAATCTCTACAGAATTCCTCCGACTAGCCCTGACATACAAAAAACGAACGAGCAGGGGACTTCACTTTATATATGTAGAGACAAAAGATTTAATAAAACATTTTTAGTTACTTACTAAAACATGACAATAAGTTACATTTTGTGTTTGCAAGCACTAATATTCCCCTATTACGATTCTGACAGATGGGCAATGCAATGTATGTTCAAATGCAAAAAGATGTTTTTTATGAGATACAATAACTGTTTGACAAATTTTAGATTTTATTTACCTACTTGTGTTATGAAATTTTGCTTCTTGTCGAATTTCATGAGTCTATATCGATGGGAAGTGCTCTACAGGTTTTGATGAGCGATTTTGGGAATAGTATTAAAATATATGACATAAATGACCGAATCTTTTGATCGCGTTATCTTAGAATTTACACCTACAAGGGACCATATATCGTAATATGTTACATGAAGTTGAACTACATACGGCTACCCGTTCCTGAGAAAAAGAATTCTTAATAGTCGGACAGACAGACGAATAACAAAGTTATCATCTAAGGTTTCCGTTTTTACAGATTACGGCACGGAAAGCTAAAAATTAGTTTCTTTGAATAAATCTCCGAATATATTTTAAGTTCTTATCATTACCCATTTTCGTATCAGAGGTCGCTACCACAAACCTTTGCGGTGCCGCTTGCTTCCGAAGTAGCCAGATCGAATCTTGGTTCTGGAAGAAACCTATGGACTCAGTGAGGTCTCGCCCATTGACATGCTGGGACCTTTAAAAGCAACAAAAAACTACGCATGGCGAACAGGTTTCTTACCTATACTTTATCTGGATTATTCGTGGTTCATAGTGCTCTGTTTCGTTAATTCAGCAACATCGTGCAAAATATTGAGACACACATTTGTTTCCTACGGTTTCGTTATTCCAAAAATCATTTACACGAACGATTATACGATTTCCTCGACAATTTAGTTAAGTGCCTGATCCATTGTCGAAGAATGGGAGTGAGACTGCCTTTATAACTGCTTCCTGGCCGTACTAACCCTTCTGTTTATGTATACATCTGTCCGGATGGTCCCAGCAGAGGTTCGAGTCCTCCCTCGGGCGTGTGTGTGTGTGTGTGTGTGTGTGTGTGTGTGTGTGTGTGTGTGTGTGTGTTTTTCCTTAGGATAATTTAGGTTAAGTAGTGTGTATGCTTTGGGACTGATGACCTTAGCAGTTAAGTCCCATAAGATTTTACACACATTTGAACATTATGTATAAATTTGTATGCGTAAAACTGTATTTCTTGTCCCATTTGGCAACTTACAATTTCTCCTACTTTATTTCTTCGTCATGCTGATCGAACACGTGGTCAGAACTAAAGAATGCGCTAAGCTCAGCTCCTGTTTTGTAACATTATCGTTTAATTTGGGGTAGCCTCTGTGGAACAAATGGTTCAAATGGCTCTGAGCACTATGGGACTTAACTACTTTGGTCATCAGTCCCCTAGAACTTAGATCTACTTAAACCTAACTAACCTAAGGACATCACTCACATCCATGCCCGAGGCAGGATTCGAACCTGCGACCGTAGCCGTCGCGCGGTTCCAGACTGTAGCGCCTAGATCCGCTCGGCCAACCCGGCCGGCCTCTGTGGAACAGTTTACTTTCTTTTAATTCTCCGATCCAGACCGGGCTGGGGATTTTCTCTGCCCGGGGACTTGATGTTTGTGTTGTCCTCATTATTTCATCATCATCATCATCATCATCATCATCTTCATCATCATTCGCGACAGTGGCAAGTTGGACTGCGTAAAAATTTGATTATGTAAAAATTGGGATTTTGTACGATTGCTGGTGACAGCGCAGTTGAGCGCCCCAGAACCAAACCTCATCATAATTATCCGATTCAGATAAATTATTTACAACTTCTCGACGTTGTTTATTTTTGTTACGACATCGTGCCTCTTGTGCATCACTGCACTAAATATAGCCTACAGTGTGACAATTATTGAACTATATGAAATAAAATCGTCATGACTTCTGAACTTTTTGCGTTAGGACGTTCAAACTGCAAGGTTGGCTGGGGGCATGATGGGAATTAGTATGAGCATGGTTTAGCCCAATTTCATTTGGACGGGTTGATCAGTAAGCGAAATATGCACATTTGAGGGACTGAGATTCCGCATTTCGCGATCGAGAAGTCTCTTGACCCTCAACGGGTGACTGTGTTATGTGCAGTGTCCAGTCACGAAATAATCGGTGCAATATTCCATGATAGCTCGGTACCTACCGAACGGTACATGAAGGTTTTGGGAAATGATTTCATCCCCATTATCCAAAGTGACCCCAGTGTCGACAAGACGTACTTCATGAATGACAGAGATCTTCCCTATCGAAGAAGGTGCGTGTTTGGGGTCCGCATTCTGGCCTTGGGGTAACCAGAGGCCACTGGCGTGGGCCTCGATTGGCCACCATAAGCTCCGTATCTGAATATATGCAACTACTTTTTGTAGGGTTATATAAAAGACAAGGTGTAGAGCAATAGCCCCAAACCCATTGCTGTGCTAAAACAGCCATTTAGGAGGTCGTCGACAGCATCGATCTTCCGACACTTCAGCCGGTCATACAGAATTTCTCTATTCTTCCGCGCCACACAATCGCCAATGATGGCAGGCATATCGCATACGTCATAATCTAAATCTGAATATCTGTAGTGACGTTTGCATGTTGAATAAAGTCTGTGCACTCCGTAGTTTGTAACTAATTTACGTTTTTTTCATATAGTTCAATTATTGCTATCCTGTACAATAAACGTGTATAATTTCTTCCCTAGTGTGCTTTCCGTCCAGTGCCACCATCAGTCCTTAATGTAAGTCTTTCTCGTATTTCGCTTTGTGCATGAGAGACAGATAAAAATAGTACACAACAAGCAACAAAGTACCTAACAAGTAAGATTCTTGGGCACAATTTGCGACCTAGAGCGCCAACAGTCTACAGTGTAGAGATTGACAGAAGCTAGGTGGTGGGATGTGTTCGACAGCGGAAGAGGCTGGCGGCCGTTCTCTTATACGAAGTGTTAAGAAAAGACAGAAAAAACAGGATTTTTTGTTTTATTTTTTGAAAGAACGCAAGGGTCACTACACGCTGAGTATGGTTCAGGAAAAACAGCAATCATCTTCTTGTAAATGTATCACGAACGAATAATTTTTGTTGGTGTATGTCCATCTTAGAAGATCGTAATAAAGAGTAAGAACGGTGCGAAGATCTACATGTAGCAGCAAATAAAGAATACTTTATCCAGTTTGATCCCGAGATTAGAGAAGTAGTGCACTGAACAGTAAGCTCATTCAGCCCATGAACTATGTTAATGGCAAATTGGTTCAGTATGTTGTGTATGACTTTAAAATGAGTGTTTCTGCTATTATTTTATTTTTATACAAACCTATACGTAGCTGTCAACTCCGAACTTCAACGACCTTTAAAATGAAGGTGTTTTGACTTTGTGCGCTGCGGAAACAGATTCGGAAGCTTTCGGGCTAGTGCTCGACAACTTTAGAGTTATGACCGTTCAACGTGATCAGAAAATTACTTCTTACTGTTTTATTGATTTTTAGCGGCTTACTTTTGAATACTTTGATTTAAAAAAACACGTCAGCAACTGCTCATCGATAACGGTGTATCTGTTCTTGAAATTAACCGTACTTTACGTGCTGTTCGTAGAGCGGAACTTCGAAGAATGACGTTGTCTCACTGTCGCCAAGTAAAAATTCCAAGTATTCGTTGGCAGATAACTGAAACAGAAAACAGCGGAAGGTAAAACGAGCTATATCCGGTGGTTTTGAGTACAGGAGCGTATAAAATGGTAGAACAGGTTTAATTGTGGTTTGTTGCTGTATTTTGCGGTTAGTAGCAATCAACTTCAATTTAAAATGCAATGGACATGACCATTTTATGGTCTGCTACTGCAAAAGCATAATTCAGATGCTTCACGAGGCTTAATTTCCTTCTCAGTGCCATATTTTACGTTCCTTCCTCTTCTCGTCCACCTATCGACACGAATTCCCTGAATGGCAGGTCCTGAGTGACATATCCCAAATCTAATCTGACAGGTGACGTATAGCAGACTCCGCTCCCATCTCTTCTCGGAAAATTCCACCTCGCTTCGTTTGCCCTGCTGACCCAGATCTCACAGTTTAGCGGGAAAAAAAAAAGAGAGTAAGAGAGATGAATGACGGTCGAATAAAGGAACAAAAGGCATATTGTCGTGTGAAGACTACCGATATGAAACTTTATGACCACAATTAAAACCAAATAACATGAAATGTCAAATCTAAATCTGTTCTTCCTGATTACATCACAGTCAGTAATCAGGGGAAAGCATACAACCAAGTTTAGTAATTTCTGCTATCAGTACACCAATAACAGATATTTATGTCAAATAAAAGTACAGTGATTTCTAAGTTGAAATCGACAGCTGTGTAATTAATGGTACAGTGACAAGCGACTATATGTTATTTAGTGATACTTTATTTACAGTCACTTTGGTGGAAACAGAATTGCCATACCTTACTTGGTTCGAGAAATATTTTACACTTTTTATTTTTACGTTTTTCGACACAATCAGACGCAGACGAAGATTTGTTAACAACGTTTAAATTTTAGCAAAATTATGTAGAAAAATTGGAAAAATTTATCGGTTGCACTTACGTTCGTTAGTAAAAAATAAGACATAGATGTGACCGGTAAAGATAATAAAATTTATTTGGAATTGATGACTGAAATTTACTCTAAAAAAAGAAGAGTGCAATGTGGAAATCAACGTCTAAGGGGAGCTGCATTTGTCATGCTACATAGCTGTTACGGCACGATTTCTTCGTAGCATGACGGGTTAGAGAGGACGGTACACAGGTGTCGGATTCTGCAGGTCGACGTTCATACCAGGGTAGTAGCAAGAAACCTTATAAACTCCCGAGCATGTATGTTTCTTTTCTTTCTTCGGCAGTTTATATCGTATTTATTTTTTAATATTTTCGTAGTTCTAAAGGGGATTTTTTAAAACATGTACTAGATTTTATTAGACGTCTTTATTTAATGGTGGTTAACTTGACTGTCTTCTTTGGATCCAGAGTTCGTGAAATCTCGTTCTGTTTCGCAATTTTGTTGTATAACGAGTCAAAAAAAGAGCGCAAGGCAGTCACTTTATCCCCAAGACATGTTTATTTGAGTTCAACTGCTCAGCTGACCGCCCCTGTGTACTGCGGCACATTACGCCTCTTACAGTAAATAATTAAGAGTATGTAGGTCCTACTGAACAATTCCTCCATATACCTGGCTTTGGCCCATCAGGTGTGGCGCGAAGGTGAAACTTTAGACCGGTGACCGGAAAGGTTGATGCTGAAGTATTCATCCAGCCATCCGGACTTAGGTTTTTTTTTTGTTTTCCAAATAATTCTGGTAAATTTGTGAATGGCTCTGAGCACTATGGGACTTAACATCTGAGGTCATCAGTCCCCTAGAACTTAGAACTACTTAAACCTAACTAACGTAAGGACAGCACACAACACCCAGTCATCACGAGGCACAGAAAATCCCTGACCCCGCCGCGAATCGAACCCGGGAAAAATTTGTGAATCATTACTTTAGGTAGGCTGACCCCTGTCTAGCACTCACGTCCAGCTGAGCCGCGATGCGTCAGTAACGATCATACCCTCAAGTAATAAGTTCATCCATACCCTCCTACCTTAATTAGCTCGATTTTAATATTGTGTATCCTGTGATAAACCAATTTCATTGCCTAAATTTTGGATTCTATTATGAAGTTTTGTTCTTTTTCGTAATTTTGTTGTATACGGACAATCAGTATTACATCGAGATGAAATTGTTAGTAATGTTATGTACTGCACGATCCATTATAGAATTGTCTCTAAACCTCGCCCTCACTAATACACACACACACACACACACACACACACACACACACACACACACACACACACACTATTTTTGCATTCGTGTTGGCAATATTTAATAGTTGTCCTTAACATTTCCCTCCCTTCCACCCTGCCTTCTTGTTCTTAGTTTTCGTGTATTTTACATCTACAACTTCTGCAGAATGTCAGATGGAGACATACAACTCTGTAGCGAAACCACTGTCTCTGGGGCCTGGTATTTCAGTCCATGTGTCTGTTCCCTGAAATACCGTCCCACGGGAGCACTAGAGCTACTCATAAAATATTAGAGCCACCGGCATAGCTGCATGTTTTATATCCTGGAAAGTGATATGCTTGCAAACTGGCCAATAAATACTGCAAATCTCTATTTATGAGCGCCAGAAACACCCGTGAGCGACAGATATTGCACAAAATCCGCTGAGATATTGTCCGTTAGGACTAATCACGCAACTACGAACCGTCGTGTAGGGACTGTCGGTGTCACACTGTGCTCCATTTTTCAACAGATATCTGTATATTTTTGAAACAGTAAAACGTTTAGAAGCACTTTTTAACTTTCTCTATTGTGAAAAATTATGGTCATTACCTTTGATGTATTAATAATAATTATATCTGCTGAGTCACAGTTACAGAAAACAGTTACCTGTAAAACTCTTAACGGAAGTAAAGGTTTCATCTTTAAATCGCGTGTAAAACCAAACAATAGCAGGCCGGAGCGGCTAAGAGGTTCTAGTGCCGCCTCGGGCATGGATGTGTGTGATGTCCTTAGGTTAGTTAGGTTTAAGTAGTTCTAAGTTCTAGGAGACTGATGACCTCAGAAGTTAAGTCTCATAGTGCTGAGAGCCATTTGAACCAAACAATACATACGACATTGATCCAAGCAATATCGTCGTCGTCAGTTAGCTGTGCGATGGATTCCTACAAAGTTTTTAAGGAAGTATTTTCTATACATGCTGTGGCGGTCATCTTACTCTCTCTTGCCTTGCTGTCGCCTTAGTTGTGACCCGGTCTGAAGTCGGGGTAGTGAATTTTAATATATTTAACGTTTTTGATCTTTTGTAATCCTTTTAAAATTATAAAGCATTTCAAAATTGTTTACCGTCTGGTATTTGGAGTTTTCATAATTTGTCATCTAGCTGATATTTAATGTTTTTTTATTGTAAATCGAAAAGAATCATTCTCTCTGACGGTAATGATTATTTATCAGTTTCGAAAGCACGAGTATTAATTAATTTCTTGCCATCCGATAAAATTTTGGAGGATGTACTTAATAACAAATGATGGCCAATGGCTTACCTGAGCCCTTCGTCTAGGAATTGACTGTTGTCTGTTCCATGCGCTCTTCATGAGATTTTTAGAAAGACAACATTGTATCCAAGAAGAAAAGTGCATTATACTTGTACAATTAATTTTATTTCTTCTAGTAAACAACAGCTCGATTATCAGTGGCCCGTTTTCGGGTAGATAATCGCTATTTTCAGAAATATTGCCTTTGTATTTGTCGCGAAAATAGGGATACGGCTATAGTTGTGGCCAAAAGAACTCTTCCAGGAAATTGTACCATATGGAATAACCGGACAAATGTCAATTATATACTATTTATCTGGTATCTTTCAGCTGAAGAAGTCTATATTTTAACATTCAGTTTATGAAGTAGAAAAGCGGTGTCGCATCGCGTTGATAAACGTTTCACATGACGGTCAGAAAATCTAAAGTTATCGATTCTTTTATTCTCTCTCGGAAATACTCTATAAGTGAATTTACACAGCGTCTCAAATCATGGCACCTCCCACATCTCCGTACACATTCATTTCTTGGGAGTTAGAAGAACTACGGACATGAGTGGTGTCTGTTCCGTGGGACATATCCGAGAGCATAGACACCACTTGTCAATAGGCAGCTGGGACATGTACGTGACGTGATGACTGGGTGTTGTGTGATGTCCTTAGGTTAGTTAGGTTTAAGTAGGTTTACGTTCTAGGGGACTGATGACTATAGATGTTAAGTCCCATAGTGCTCAGGGCCATTTGAACCAGCCAACATGTACATGAATAACCAGGATTGAAGGAATGGAAACGGCATGGGAAAGAGATACGAAGGAAATAATGATTTCCAGCCGCACTGGACAATGTGGAAATGTAACGGCAACAGCTGAAAATTTGTGCCAGACCGGGACTCGAATTCGAATGCTCCGCTTCTGTGGAAAGGTTGCCTTAACAGCCTTGGCCATCCGGACACGCTTCCCGGCAGATCCGAATTCCCAACTTCCGCCCGCCGCACCGCAGTTACCCCCGCCCATTAACCCCCTTCTCGCGGGTTTCTGATTCCCGTAAAGTTTGGAATCTGCACTGAAGCTTTTCCATCAAACAGCCGTCACGCACACAGAATCATAGATACGGGATGTGTGCATTCTGTCGAACACGTAGTACTAATTTCAACAAAAGTATTTTTTATTTTCCTACAGAAAATATCATGAACACATAAACGATCTTCTATTTCAATTGATTCTAAATAATAACAAGACAGTTACACAATACGGGGTTATTAAACCTTGACCATGGATTCGACAATTTTAAAACTGTCTTCTTCTGAAGATATTGTACCTATTAACAAGTATCACGACACTATGTGCAAAACAATAGGCTGTCATTACAAAAAATTAAATTGCGGGAAATGTTGACAAATAATATCTGTGTAGCACACTCACGTAGTTGTATACAAACGTAGGCTTCCGCGGCTGTCGTCACTGTCTATAAAATTATTCCGGGTTTGGTGCCGCATTGTCAGCCATAAAATACACCCTGAGGAAGGCGTCTTGCAATAGTTGCCGAAACGTCGGAATTTTATAGATGACAATGCGGCCCCAAACCCAGAAGAATTCTATCGACCATACTCACGTAGAATCATGAGGTTATCGCTGAATAAATCACCATTTAAAATAAATGATTTAAAAGTAGTAGATCTCAACCCTAGAGCTTTGTATTAAAACTGTTTTAAATACCATTAAAATAAATGATTTAAAAGAAGTAGCTCTGTACTCCAGAGCTTTATTTTAAAACAGTTTAAAGTACCACACGTTTTGCAATGAATCGAACAACGTGTAATGTACCACTAGAAAGATTTTTGTATATATTAAATACAAAACGTGGCATTGGATCCTATAGAGTCTAAGTATGCCATGTACAGAGCTACCGACATGCCCCGACTGGCGGTACATCAGAGACACAAGCATTAGGTCACCTCTGGTAGGTGGAGCTCCTGCGCGTCTTGTACGAGCTTAGCTGCAATGAGCAGCGTCTATGATTTTAGAAGTGCATGTTCATTACTGGAATTAACATGTCAACTAAAAAGTTGAAAGGGGGAGAGGAGAGGGGTATAAAAATGTGCCATTATAGTCATATGGCTTAAAACAGAGGCCGCAGGTTCAGGAAAACATAGCAAACTCTTGACAATATCGCAAAACACACAAGAAGCATTTGAGCGTGAATACGGAACTGAAACACGCGTGAGTGTCAAAGCAAAATCTTTAAATTTACAACGTATAAAGAAAGTAGTAGCCGATACCGTAGAGCAAGCAATATTCGCTTCTTTCATCATCTTTCTGACCTGGAGAACTTTGTATCATTTCTGCTTGTTCATGCGTTACATCTGAGCATCCATTGCATTAATCCATCAGCAATCTGCCAAAAGGGTACGAGGCCTGCATATCTCTTTTTCATCACTCCAGTATCCTGATGAAACCACTCACTATGCTCGTTACACACTACTCCTCAACTTTTAGAGAAGAAGTTAAGGCTGGCATACACGAAGTATATTTCAGACACGTGTAACTGTTCAGCCACACGCTTATTATAAATTTGCGTTCACATATTTCCCAAGAATTTGGATGAAATATAATGAAAACTATTCGAGGCAGTCCTCTCAGAGCCATGTCGCGTATCATCAAATTACTTGTCTCTGAATATGAGTAGCTCTTGGATCTGTGGGTCAACGAAGACACTATCTTTGATTTTTGATTCACTAAGTCGTACGATTTTTCCCGTCAAGCGCTTATCGGCCTCGCCTTCATGACTCATTTTTATAAGGAAAAATTGAACAGTTACATAAAAATCATTTTAGCACAAAACAGAAGGACAAGTTACAAGGCCTATCACCTACGGTTCTAACTGAATTAGAATACTGAACTGGTATGACCTGACTACTGAATATTATTTTTATTATATTGTTTCTTTCTTGTCGTATATAACAATCATTCATATATTGGCAATAATTTTTTTGTTTTGCTTCAAGGAAAAGAATGTTTATAAAACAGAGCAGAGCCAGGTTTTCACTTTCTTTGCGATATCTCCTTTTATCATTAGAGGCAAGTTTTAATTTTCTTTGTGATATCCTTTATTAGCTATTATAACAAAACCTCCACTAACAGTTAAATAGTTAAAAAATTATCACGTCGCGCACTCAAACTATAATCTTCTTATTGCGCAACTAAAAGGTCTTTAATGTGGCAGGTATTGCTACATCAGTTGATTACAGTCACTGAAGAAAATTAACAATAATATCACTTATCTTGTATTTGCAATCCAACGACGATCTCGCTCTGGCTTTGGCTCGTAATTGAAAATGTTGTCTAGATAGCGTGACCATCGCTGTTGGTGCGAAATGCACTCGGATGTTAATTACGCCTACTTGAAGAACTTACGAAGACAGTCTTTCAGGATTAATTTGATGATTTATGCTTTTCATTGCAATGTGCTTCATAATTTTTTAAACAATGGTCACTTGAAAATAATTCTTGACACTCACTTTTCACAAAAATTCACATTTATTAAACTTTTTATACTTTCGCATGTTCAAAACGTTACTTCATCATACAATTTCGCAGCCGTTACTGCTCTTAATAAAACTCACATCATCTTTCATTGTCCACAACTCAGACTCATCTTTTCATTTCCAACACAAAGTCAAGACTGTTCATATTCAATACAACTTGACTACTCTGTACGCTTCCGCGCCAAAAGTCACACGCCAGCATCAAAGATAACAATAAGTACAAAGAAATTCACACTAGCTATTATATCGATTTCAACATCTCAAAATATCGAGGTACATACATATAAAATTAAACCAAATTTGAATAGGGTGAAAAATATGAGACATTACGTAGAAAAATATTCATTAATCTACGGTATCGAAAAATAGGGTTGGCGGGTGGTAAAGGTTTCGCAAATAAAGAACCATACACTATAGAATTAGTTAGTCTCTCGCAGTTTACATTTTCGCTGTTGCACGATGTAATCCGAGCGTTCAGTTTAGATTTACGTTGCAATTTAAGTTTGTTCATTTTTTTATTCACCAACCATTAATTGCGAACGACTTCGTAATTACTTGGATTCAAGTTTATGCCCGGACACTTTGTAGATGGCTTGAAGAGAACATATTTCCGGCTGCATTCACCCAGTTCGTTGTTCGAAATTTCAGCTTTCTGCAGGCGATGTTCTTTTCCAGAGACTGAACAGACCGACAACTGGGCTGCGACCTCCCTGATATCGAGAGCGGCGTTTCGGCGCCACTCCACTGGACGCGGTCGATGCTGTGTACGCTCCAGCAGGCACAGCATCCGCTGGGCGTTACGTCACGTGTGTCAGCAGCAGTGGACGGCGCAACCGGGCGCCGGTTGTAGCTGGTCAGGCGGCCATTGTGCCTGAATTAAACACCGACACCGAAGGTCCATTAGCCGCCGACAGCTGCCGCCTGCTACTCAATTCCGAAGTAACTCCCAGCTCTGCACTTTGGGACGTGCAAAGCAACGAGCTTGTGCACTGATCAATGAAACTTACTTCCTACAGCACGCGACTAGCAAATTGCGAACGAATGGGAAATATAGACAATTTTCAGAAAGTTAACTACTCTTGCAGCCAACATTTATTTATTGCTTATTTAACCAGATCAGATTCGGGCCTTAGGGCCCTCTCTTACTTCTGACCAGGAACGACACATATTAAAAGATTTCACAAAAAGTTCACAGTAGTAATAGCCATAGTAATATTAAAAACGATTATAGTAATAGTAGTAATAGTTGACAATAATACAGATATGGCAGGGGTGTACACTTCTTCAGCCGCTGGCGAACTAGGAATTTGGCAGAGTTCAATTTTTTAAAAAATATACTTGCACTGGGCCTTAGCTAAAATTTTGACATTGTGTTTCTTATTGTGTACTCCGCCTGTATAAAAAATTTCAAGACAAAGTTCGACATGTTGGATTGGACAGTTCCGTTGTCAACAAACGCTCTCAGTATTTCAGCTGGAAACTACACTATGATGTACAACGCCTCTTGTGATGTCTGCTGTAAGAGCTCGCTAAACGAGCCCGTGAGAAAACGAGCTGCCCTTCGATGAGTACCCAGACTGAGAAGAAATATTCAAATACTGGTCCAAAGAAGGTTTTGTAAGCTACCGCTTTAGTGGGTGGACTCTGCTCCTTGACAATTTTCCCAGTGAAACTCAGTCTGGTATCTCCCTTTCCCACCTATTAGTTTTACGCGGTCAGTTGACTTACTCCCACATATCTGTTCGGAGAGAGGGAGAGAGAGAGAGAGAGAGAGAGAGAGAGAGCTGCCGAGCGACGAGCGGGAGAGACAGAGAGAGAGACACCGCACAGCACTGCTCTGCCCTGGACTGTCCCGCGGTAAACAAAATAACGGAGGAAGCGCACCTCCGTAAAAGAGGCCGATGAGCGGCAAACCAAGCAAACCATTTACCCTTTAGGTAACAACTAGTGATCGTGTGGCGGAGTTACTACGCAAAGCTTTAGAAAACAATATGCAAAACAAGAATTGAAGAACATCTTAGTTGTTTTCTGACCAAAAGATTCATTCTATTAGTACTGCACATGCACACTCGTCATATTTACAATAGGCGTATTCTGAAAAGTATATCAGTTTCTTAAATGAACTAGAGTCATAAATATTCTGTTTTAGAAATAATTTTATGTAAGGGATATAGAGTGTCATTCTTACTGGTAGCAGTTACAAGTAAATATTTTTTGTTATACTTCGCGCTACATCTTTTTGTATCCATTTTCAGAATTTAGAAATCGGATCCTTAGTTTTCTGTTTTGTACGTAATAATTTTAGCCGACCTAGTTTGAAAACTTATTAAAAAATAAAATTAAGGTTATACAGCTCTTTAATTCTTACAGTCAACATTGTTAAAGAAGACAACTAATATTATACACTTTTTTCTTTTTCGAGGAAACGATTTGGTCTATGTTTGGTACAATATTCTGTGAGACTGATAATCTCAAAGAATTACTCAAATTTTTATCGCCAAGTAATGAACGGTTATTAGTTTAAGCAAGCTTTAAAAGAGAGAAAAGGCGCTCACAGATATATGTGGAACCAAAAATTGAGAGAACTTCGGCCGCGTGCTTGTGCAAAAGAGGATATTTCTTTCGGGGAAGACAGCTGTAAAAGTCATCCAAAGTTTTACACATAAGAAAGTGGTCTTCTGGCGGATATCGCACTGCAGGTCAATCAGCTCTAGTTGAAGCACTTGTGAGACGTCGTCTGCCCAAAGGGAAATTGGGTGAACAAATATATCTAAGGCCGGTTGAAGCTCACTTACCTCCAAAAATCTGTTTTCAAACTGTTCTTTTAATTCGCAAATGATTTGATCATAATCTGAAAAATCCACATATTCTTTAATGCTGACTACTGCACGAAAGTGTCCACAAATCTTCTCGCGCAATTGTTTTTCCCACAAAATAAGTTTTTTTTTTTTAAATGCTTGAATCGTCTGTACTAAACTTTTTTGAATACATCAGGTTCCGATGACATACCAAACATTTGGCATGATTTTCGACAGCAGTACACAGGAAATAAATTTCCCCCTCGGGTTTAAATAATGCGGACGTGTCTAACATTCTGCGTTGTGTCTGTTTGTTCTATATCGTGTCTCCCTACCACTTTCGCGCAACGACGCTCTGAGCATGTTTTTTAGGGAATTGACTGGTTTGAACCTGGGACCTGTTGCTGGTAAGGAGACGCCAGACCACACATGACATGTAGAATTCAGAAGAGTTCAGTGAGACTAGCGATGATATAACCAAATACTTAATGATTTCAGCGTCAGCTCCACTGCACTCCCTGTAAAAGAATCTTAATACTAACTAAATTTAGTGGAAGGGGTTCAAGGCTTTCCTATTTTCAGTTAGCTGGTAAAATAACGTCGATAAAGCTGTTAAGTTTACCATTGGAAATTTTATTCTACTCACAAAACATCGTTTATAAATTGCAGTATTGATAAAAGGAAATGTTTTAATAGAGGATGGTAAAAACCAACTGCGTTCAACAAAAATGTGAACGAATATTCCCTGAGTTGGTTTCCAAGTTCTACAATGGATCGAAGAATGACCTATGCCATATCACATCTATAATCTAGGTTTAAATTAAGTTTCACAAAAGAGAAAACTATCAAAATGGTCTACAGTGACCCTCAATTATCTTTAATTACTTATCTAACTTGTCGTAAATTACAGTGGCTGATGTGGCTTCTCAATAACTATGTAACAGAAAAATCATCGCGTTTCAGATTTTTACTTCAAGTGGCAAATGTGAACACCATGAGCTTTAATTGACAATCGACACTAGTATTACGCAAAAAGGGGGTGTAACAGATGAGACTTCTGCAGTTCTGAGTGAAGCTTTATGCGCTGTTATGCGCCATCGCGTGCGTTCATTACTTTGTCGGTGTTTGTCAGGGGGCGGCGGGCAGCGCAGCTCTGCTCACCTCGCCGTCTCGGAAGTAACTCTCTCCTAACTTCTCCTTACTACAATTTACCGAAGTTGGTTTAAAAAAGCTATCTGGCTGTGTTTTCATCGGAGCGATCAGGGTCTCAATGTTAACCTTAAGCTCTGCCTACAAAAATTCTGTCTATCCAATGAGAAACGTTATACTTTTCGTGGTGGGGCAATGTTTTTAAAGTTTGCAACGTAACAAAGACGCGAAAAAGTCTCACGCTAAAACTTGCAGCTGGTGTGGTCTTTTTAGCGTTATCGTAAGATCTATACTGTTCTTCAGGAGGGCTCTAGCTTTTAACATTGGCTGGGGGGTGGTCCTGACGTAACAGAGACGCGAAAAAGTCTCACGCTAAAATTTGCGGGTGGTGTGGTCCTAGCGGTTAGCTGGCGACGTGGGTGTCCGTCCTTCCCTTATCGTAGGGCCTTCCAGGTTAACACGGTTCTGCTCTCGGCTTCTGTTCTCGTTTCACCCCTCGGAACTGCGTCTGTCTCACGGTGGGAAGGTATGACATGCATTTAGGCATTCTTGTGTTAGTCTGTGGTATTCAATTTGCTCACTCGTTACTCGTATTACTTCGGTTAATTTAATGTCACGATTTATTCGGAGCTATGTGACATACTACTGGATTTGCTTATCATGTCAGGGTTTTCATGGGAGGTGTTGGATTTGCCTGACACCTTACACGTGCCGTTCCTTTCTCTTTTCGTCTGCTGCTGTTGACCATCCATCTCGATCCACTGTAGCCTTGCGTCTGTTGACTAACGACTTTGTGTCGCTTTTTGACGGCTGCTGTTGCAGCGGTTTGTCGTCTCTTCGAAGCGCGCGTACAGCGGCAAGGCGAGGCTCGGCGGGCGGTCCGCACAGGCTCGGCCACTGCGACAACATACGAATTCGCCTGGGGCGCTGGCCGCGGGCGATCGCGGGCGCTGGTGCCCAAGGGGCACAGTTTTGACGAGCCTGGTCTATGATGAAAAGCGTTTTCCACTTAGTGGTGCAGTTAAAACAGTGCAGAAAACATCGGGTAGTAAATTATGTGACACGTTCGTGGGAATACTGCTAAGCATAGATAATGAACAACTGACACACTGAAGTTGGTACTTATTAAGGTACCGATAATCACAACACAAGCACATATATCCCAGACACCCTACATGTAACGGATGTCTCCCCTGTGGGTCGTCAGGCTAACTTTTTCTGGAGTTTCGGCGGTATTTCCAAATTCATTTTTGGAGTGTGCACCTGGAGTCAGACCACATATATCCTGCTCATTATGTCTTTCGTACGAAGGGGAAGTGTCAGTTTGTTTCCCATTACAAACAAAACTTTTTATAAAGTGGCGAGGCAGTGCGGTGCTATCGCTGCTAGAGTACTGGTTACTGTCCGTGTTAATACACATCGATAAAACGAATATCGCACTAGATTAATTTTGGACCGCTATGTTGAATAAACAGGAAAAATTCCATTTTAAAATCATTTTGTTTGTAATGGGAAGAAAACCAATACTTTCTGCTCACAATGGGTGTCACACGAAAGGCGTGATGAGCACGAATTGCTTGGGATGACTCCAGCTACATGTTACAACAAGGACATTGCAAATGTCCGCTGCAACACGAGATAAAATGGGCCTGACGGCTCTTAGGAGACAGAGCCTTCATAATTAACAGTGAAAGGAGTCTACTGGGGCACACTTCTATGTGGCACCAGAATATGGTAAGATATTAACATAAATTAAAATAAAACTAGTATACTATAAAAGATGTATGTCTCTGATAGGCTGACTGTGCACAACCGCAGAGTCAAAGATACTACTTCTGGTTTGAGAGTGTAGTGTTGGAATAAGAGAGCGCTGGGTGCTCTTGTAGGTTGCTGTTTGTGAGCGAAAGACAATGGAGTAGGCAGTTTTGTGGTGTGCTGTGTGAAGCCACCAAGTACTCGATTAATGTACGTATGTCAATATTGTTGAACATGGAAGCAGAAGTCTTCTTGCAAGCTAGGTAAAGATGATAAATAAGTATGATTTATGTTTTTGCCAGCGCATTAGTATAGATGAGTTCACTGATAATTTGTAATGGTTGAGTAACCCCAGAATGTGCCAGCCCGTGCGGTCTTACGCACGGCTTTCCGGTCGGGAAGGAGCGCCTGGTCCTCGGCACGAATCCGCCCGCTGGATTTGTATCGAGGTCCGGTGAACCAGCCAGTCTGTGGATGGTTTTTAGGCGGTTTTCCATCTGCCTCGGCAAATGCAGGCTGGTTCCCCTCATTCCGCCTCAGTTACATTATGTCGGCGATTGCTGCGCAAACTAGTTCTCCACGTACGCGTACACCACCATTACTCTACCACGCAAACATAGGGGTTACACTCGTCTGATGTGAGACATTCGCGGGAGGAAGGGGGGGGGGGAGGCGAACCGCACAATTACCTTGGGTTCGGTGTGGGGCGGCGGAGGGGTGAAGTGGACTGCGGTAGTCGTCGTGGGGTTGTGGACCACTGCAAGTGCGGCGGTGACGGAGCCTCTCCGCCGTTTCTAGGTTTCCGGTTAACATACAATACAATACAACCCCAGAATGTACGTAAACTGCTTTGATAAAAAGGCTAGTTAGATATTTCACTTTTGTCCTGCTTCTAAGATTTGTTGACAGAGCTGTATGTAATCTATCTGATGATTTGCATTTATGTTGGATTAGTGACGTTAGATAATACTTGCTGTTTAAATCTCATTGTTTATGAATCAACTGTGAGTAATGTAACTTCAATTGTCTGATGTTTCTGAAAAGACAGACTTAACTTGTAATATAAGTTTGCTAAAAGAACTCAGTAATTCACCACAATCAGTACCACCTCCCTGTCCAAGTCATATATTTTTCAAAGAAGTTGGATTTATCTTAAATGTTTTCGTTTATCAGCCAAAAGAATTTCATGTGCATTTCAAGTATTATGGCCAGCACTGCACACTGCTAAGCCTGTAGTTAGCATATTTATATTTTTTTCTTGGAAACCAGAATATATCGCGTTCCACCGTTGCTCCTTTGGAGGTAAGACAATATAATTTATTTGTCATGTGCACAGAGACCAAAGTTATCAGTTTTGAACAGAGGCAGAGGATTCAGTGCCTAAGTGGCTGAATGTATTTTGCAGTGACTGTATTTCCTTACTGGTATTCGGAGTTGCATTGCCCAATCAGTTCATATAAAGTTTTGCTAATAATAACACAGAGCAAGCACATCACTTGCGGTTACAGCTCACTACACGATAATTCGAGTTCAGTTGGGACATGCCTTCAACGTAATCAAAAGACTCATTTTTAAAAGAAAGTTGCAACAGTATAGGTCCTATAATACTTCCTTGCGGTATGCTGGAAACGACTCTTCTCTAGGAACGCTTGAATCTGTTCACAAAGCTGGTCTGATAATCCGTAGGCTCGTTTCTTTCTCATTCGTCGACACCACAGATTTGTTTCGAAATCGATGAAAACGAACCTGTTTGGGAGTCCGTATTTGCTGCCTTCTGTGTCTCGTGCACACAAATAGAGCGAACTGAGTTTCACACGATCGTCGTTTTTGGAATCCATGTTGAATTCTACAGAGGTAAATTTCGTTCTCTGGAAATTTCACAGAACATGGACATAAAAAAATGTTCCAAAATTCCACAACGGAGTATTAAATGTGACTTATAACTGAGTCTGCCGCCGTTGGATAAGCAGCTGCAGCAGCAAGTCGTATACTCCTAGCTCACTCATTTGTTACATAGTTTAATTCTTAATTTCTTTGTGTGTTTTTGGTACTTGCATTGTTTAATTCATAAATTTCGGGCGTATTATAGTATTTGAGAGTTGTAGCATCGCGTTATAGTACCTGAATAGTGTAAATTCGCGTAGTCTCCTTTCGCCGCCGAGCAGTGTCAGCAGTGCGCAAGTAGCAGCATTACTGCTTTACTAGGCAATCTTGTATTTTAATAACCGTTTAAATTTTGTCAATTTGTTTGCGCTCTCTGTAGATTAGTTCAGACGTTCTTTGCAAAACAGTTTTTAGCATGGATAGGGACTGCAACTGCTGTGTTCGGATGCAGGCTGAGTTGGCATCCCTTCGCTCCCAGCTTCAGGCAGTGTTGGCTTCGGTCACACAGCTTGAGGCTGTTGCCAATGGGCATCACTGTGGGGGTCCGGATGGGGGTTTGTCGGGGACGGCCAGCTCGTCCCACACATCCCCTGATCGGACTAAGACTGTGGTTGCCCGGGATACTGCCCGCATTGAGGCTGATCCCTCACCTGTGGTAGAGTGGGAGGTCGTTTCAAGGTGTGGCAGGGGGCGAAAGACATTCCGGAGGGCTGAACGGAAGGCCTCTCCAGTTTGTCTGACGAACCGGTTTCAGGCTCTGTCTCAGGCTGATACCGATCTTCGGCCTGACATGGCTGCTTGTCCTGTTCCAGAGGTTGCCCCTCAGTCTGCAAGATCCGGGCGGTCGCAGAGGGTGGGCTTGCTGGTAGTTGGGAGCTCCAACGTCAGGCGCGTAATGGGGCTCCTTAGGGAAATGGCTGCAAGAGAGGGGAAGAAAACCAATGTGCACTCCGTGTGCATACCGGGGGGAGTCATTCCAGATGTGGAAAGGGTCCTTCCGGATGCCATGAAGGGTACAGGGTGCACCCATCTGCAGGTGGTCGCTTATGTCGGCACCAATGATGTGTGTCGCTATGGATCGGAGGAAATCCTCTCTGGCTTCCGGCGGCTATCTGATTTGGTGAAGACTGCCAGTCTCGCTAGCGGGATGAAAGCAGAGCTCACCATCTGCAGCATCGTCGACAGGACTGACTGCGGACCTTTGGTACAGAGCCGAGTGGAGGGTCTGAATCA
The DNA here is from genome assembly GCF_023864345.2 of Schistocerca serialis cubense. Taxonomy (NCBI): domain Eukaryota; kingdom Metazoa; phylum Arthropoda; class Insecta; order Orthoptera; family Acrididae; genus Schistocerca; species Schistocerca serialis. The sequence goes on along the minus strand of NC_064639.1, from coordinate 362,221,878 downwards.
GAGGCTGAGACGGTTCTGCGACCGTGTGGGCTGAAGATTCCTTGACTTGCGCCATAGGGTGGTGGGGTTTCGGGTTCCGCTGGATAGGTCAGGAGTCCACTACACGCAACAAGCGCCTACACGGGTAGCAGGGGTTGTGTGGCGTGGGCTGGGCGGTTTTTTAGGTCAGATGGCCTTGGGCAAGTACAGAAAGGGCAACAGCCTCAACGGGTGCGGGGCAAAGTCAGGACATGCGGGGACCAAGCAGCAATCGGTATTGTAATTGTCAACTGTCGAAGCTGCGTTGGTAAAGTACCAGAACTTCAAGCGCTGATAGAAAGCACCGAAGCTGAAATCGTTATAGGTACAGAAAGCTGTCTTAAGCCAGAGAAAAATTCTACCGAAATTTTTACAAAGGTACAGACGGTGTATAGAAAGGATTGATTGCATGCAACCGGTGGTGGAGTGTTCGTCGCTGTTATTAGTAGTTTATCCTGTAGTGAAGTAGAAGTGGATAGTTCCAGTGAATTATTATGGGTGGAGGTTACACTCAACAACCGAGCTAGGTTAATGATTGGATCCTTTTACCGACCTCCCGACTCAGCAGCATTAGTGGCAGAACAACTGAGAGAAAATTTGGAATACATTTCACATAAATTTTCTCAGCATGTTATAGTCTTAGATGGAGATTTCAATTTACCAGATATAGACTGGGACACTCAGATGTTTAGGACGGGTGGTAGGGACAGAGCATCGAGTGACATTATACTGAGTGCACTATCCGAAAATTACCTCGAGCAATTAAACAGAGAACCGACTCGTGGAGATAACATCTTGGACCTACTGATAACAAACAGACCCGAACTTTTCGACTCTTTAAGTGGAGAACAGGGCATCAATGATCATAAGGCCGTTGCAGCATCCCTGAATATGGAAGTTAATAGGAATATAAAAAAAGGGAGGAAGGTTTATCTGTTTAGCAAGAGTAATAGAAGGCAGATTTCAGACTACCTAACAGATCAAAACGAAAATTTCTGTTCCGACACTGACAATGTTGAGTGTTTATGGAAAAAGTTCAAGGCAATCGTAAAATGCGTTTTAGACAGGTACGTGCCGAGTAAAACTGTGAGGGACGGGAAAAACACACCATGGTACAACAACATAGTTAGGAAACTACTGCGAAAGCAAAGAGAGCTTCACTCCAAGTTTAAACGCAGCCAAAACGTCTCAGACAAACAGATGCTAAACGATGTCAAAGTAAGCGTAAGGTGGGCTATGCGAGAAGCGTTCAGTGAACTCTAAAGTAAAATTCTATGTACCGACTTGACAGAAAATCCTAGGAAGTTCTTGTCTTACGTTAAATCAGTAAGTGGCTCGAAACAGCATATCCAGACACTCCGGGATGATGATGGCATTGAAACAGAGGATGACACGCGTAAAGCTGAAATACTAAACACCTTTTTCCAAAGCTGTTTCACAGAGGAAGCCCGCACTGCAGTTCCTTCTCTAAATCCTCGCACAAACGAAAAAATGGCTGACATCGAAATAAGTGTCCAAGGAATAGAAAAGCAACTGGAATCACTCAATAGAGGAAAGTCCACTGGACCTGACGGGATACCAATTCGATTCTACACAGAGTACGCCAAAGAACTTGCCCCCCCTTCTAACAGCCGTGTACCGCAAGTCTCTAGAGGAACGGAGGGTTCTAAATGATTGGGAAAGAGCACAGGTAGTCCCAATCTTCAAGAAGGGTCGTCGAGCAGATGCGCAAAACTATAGACCTATATCTCTGACGTCGATCTGTTGTAGAATTTTAGAACATGATTTTTGCTCGAGTATCACGTCGTTTTTGGAAACCCAGAATCTACTATGTAGGAATCAACATGGATTCCGGAAACAGCGGTCGTGTGAGACCCAACTCGCTTTATTTGTTCATGAGACCCAGAAAATATTAGATACAGGCTCCCAGGTAGATGCTATTTTTCTTGACTTCCGGAAGGCGTTCGATACAGTTCCGCACTGTCGCCTGATAAACAAAGTAAGAGCCTACGGAATATCAGACCAGCTGTGTGGCTGGATTGAAGAGTTTTTAGCAAACAGAACACAGCATGTTGTTATCAATGGAGAGACGTCTACAGACGTTAAAGTAACCTCTGGCGTGCCACAGGGGAGTGTTATGGGACCATTGCTTTTCACAATATATATAAATGACCTAGTAGATAGTGTCGGAAGTTCCATGCGGCTTTTCGCGGATGATGCTGTAGTATACAGAGAAGTTGCAGCATTAGAAAATTGTAGCGAAATGCAGGAAGATCTGCAGCGGATAGGCACTTGGTGCAGGGAGTGGCAACTGTCCCTTAACATAGACAAATGTAATGTATTGCGAATACATAGAAAGAAGGATCCTTTATTGTATGATTATATGATAGCGGAACAAACACTGGTAGCAGTTACTTCTGTAAAATATCTGGAAGTATGCGTGCGGAACGATTTGAAGTGGAATGATCATATAAAATTAATTGTTGGTAAGGCGGGTACCAGGTTGAGATTCATTGGGAGAGTCCTTAGAAAATGTAGTCCATCAACAAAGGAGGTGGCTTACAAAACACTCGTTCGACCTATACTTGAGTATTGCTCATCAATCCGTACCAGATCGGTTTGACGGAGGAGATAGAGAAGATCCAAAGAAGAGCGGCGCGTTTCGTCACAGGGTTATTTGGTAACCGTGATAGCGTTACGGAGATGTTTAACAAACTCAAGTGGCAGACTCTGCAAGAGAGGCGCTCTGCATCGCGGTGTAGGTTGCTCGCCAGGTTTCGAGAGGGTGCGTTTCTGTATGAGGTATCGAATATATTGCTTCCCCCTACTTATACCTCCCGAGGAGATCACGAATGTAAAATTAGAGAGATTAGAGCGCGCACGGAGGCTTTCAGACAGTCGTTCTTCCCGCGAACCATACGCGACTGGAACAGGAAAGGGAGGTAATGACAGTGGCACGTAAAGTGCCCTCCACCACACACCGTTGGGTGGCTTGCGGAGTATAAATGTAGATGTAGATGAACAATCCTTGTGTAAACGTAAATGATCTGTTCATTCTTGCCAAATCCCTTGCGTCGCTTTGTTCCTCCAGTGACTGCAACTGTTTTAAGTTGAATCAGTGTAAGTGATAGTGTGTTGGAAACGTACTACCCGCTTTTCCGATCTGGAAAAGTTGCCTTTATAGTTCGAGGTTCTGTATAAAACTCCTATTTACAACTCAGATGCATATTTATTAAAATAATTTTATTGTTCATTTATCTCACCATTTACTGTTTGGAACATGAAATCCTTTCGACCCCTTCATTGTCGAATTTTTTAAAAATTTTTATCAATGATTTACAAAGTATGAAAGAATAGCATGTCAAGCGGAGATAACACCGGGAACAAACTACTATTCTAATATTTCTTGCAGTCTGTTATCGCATTTGTCTTCATAATGAATGGCTTATGGGGGCTGTGCACATCACATAGAACTGGCTTGTAGTCTATAACTACAAGTGATATGAAGATGGTGGAAATTTGAAAGAAATAAGCAATCATTACAGAGGTAAGACTGCGCTAAAAAAGTAGAATACACACAGTATTTGACGGACAGCGATAGGTAACTCAGAGTGTTTGTAATATGTTTAATTTTGGATCTCTTTCATGAAAAAGTGCGTCCAATTTTAACTGCATGAACAGTAACATTTGTTGAAAAGTTTATTAATATACGTTCTATAATTTGAAGTGAGATCTCTTTTACGATAAACTACTAAGGTAATATTTAATAAGGGATCAGATTATTATGAGAGGTTCCAGTAAATCTCCAGAAACACCACACAGGGTCAATAGATGTCTTAGGTCTCTTTGGAAAACTACATTCCATGACATCTTGGTATGTTTGTATGAGCGCAAGCACGCTCGCAATGCAGCCGACGAATTCATGTTTTGCGTACAACATTTTCGCTGTAAATACCATTTAAATGCCTCCAAAACGACAGAAACTGAACATAGACAATGAACATGACCGATTTCTGTCAAGAAATGTTAAATATAATGACTTACCGGAAGTGTACAATGTGAAATCGTATCATTTTGTAGACAGAATTTGTCAAATTTTGCAACAGAATCATCACATAAATCCATAAATGAGCCATCTGCACGATTCATAAAAGCGTAGAGGATGAAGCAACCAAATGTCGAAATCACTGAAACCCACACTTGTGAAATGACATGTGAATTTTCGACACAGCGCTGGGATAAGTTGAGTGTTCGAAAAAACAAAATTTTCCGATCAGTAAATGGATTTAATGGTATTAATCGGTCCGCAACAACCATCCATCGACAAAATCTTAAACACTATTATTCAGTACATCTGAGGAAAGTATTCACCCTGTTACGGAACCATGCAGCGTCACGTATGATGCGCAACAGATTATTAGCAACTTTTAATAAGCTCTTGCTATACTCCTAAGCCTTCTACGTGCTCACTGATTCTTCTCTAGGAATGTTTCAATATCATGGTAGAGCTAACAAGTGACTTTCACCTAACGTTACCTTCACTGCAATTCGCCGATACTTCCCCTTCGAGGAATAAAGAGCCTTAGCTGTGAACACTTTGGTGGAAGGCATGATGAGAGAATAGTAAATCTGACGATCACATGGTGCAGAATATGGTGTAGGAGCTGGCCATGTAATCGCTTGGAGAACATTACAAGCGTACGAACTGTACGTTTATGAACTTCAGAAAGTGGAGCCATTGTAATCATCCTACTTCACACGTCATACGGCACTGATGCTCCGGTTTCGCCATCAAAATGAAAGTGACGCAGTGTTGAGACAATGGACTTGTATTCGCAAGGAGGTTCTGATCTCAGTCCGGTCATCAAGATTTAGGTGATATCCTTAAATTATTAAACGAAAATATCCAGTTTCTTATCAGTCTAAGCTTTGACTTCGCCTCTAATGGCACCATGGTCGACGAACTGTAAATCCCAATATCATTTTATGGAAATGCTGATACTACGATACATACCCGCATTTTATTTACACTTCAGGCTTACTAATTACGCGAATTATCACACCACTGACTACAAACGAAAATGTTTATCGGCTGAGCTGGATCAATTCTTTGCATTTCTGCACTTATAAAACCGCAATGATACGGATCGCTGTGATCCACTAGACACAGTTGAAACAGTCGCTACTCCAATGTCAATCATAAAAGCGCTGTAACGATCGATCTGTACTCTAAAAGATTGCGAGGTCTGACAGCTCGACTGGAAAATTTACTCTGACACCTCCAACTGGTATCCTGCAGATTCTCTGTCTCCTTTTTTAATCTAATTTTTTAATGTTCCAGAGGGCCGAGTAGTGTTCAGGAATCGATATAGTTTGTTAAATATTTCTCTCTCGGGTGGATTATAGTAGCTTAGTATTCTTCTAGTGTCCCTCGGAGTGACCGCTGCCTTTTGTTTTCTGTCGTTAATCTCCTTTTTGCAGCTCCGAAAACATACTTCAGGATATTTTAACATTGCTACTGTTTCTGTGAGTGATTGTCAATCAAGTAATCGAACAATAACATGTTTCCTGCGTATTTATGCACAGCATTTTTTTCTGTTGTAGGTCAAATAACATTTGTTGTACCAAGTAATGTCTGCATTTACACATAATTTTCTGGCATTGAAACTATGCTACCATCCGCGAAATTTATTACACAGCTTCCATCATCTGGAGCTAATTATTTCCTCATATCGTGGACAAAAACTGACATTGACTTGGGGTATGACTCAGTCTTGTATCTGACGATTTCAACCCGTTAAGAATAACGTTCTATTATGAAGTCCTCAATGAATTAACAAAGCTGATCCAATGTTCCCTAGGCGATAATGAGAAACTGCTAGTCAAATAACAAGGCTTATTTAAACCTGGGAGCTGATATATGTAGCTTTCTGGTTCTTAAAGGTGAAAAGAGCAACTACAGACTGACAAAATGTGTGTGGGATTCATATAGATGCTAAACAGATATTCCTTTTCCAGTCATATTTCTGGATCACAGAACATATCGGCTCAAAGATGCTCCTGTTGGAGCACAAAAAAAGCGAATGTGGTCCACTTTAAAAGACTAGGAAAGGAATCCACATTCCGCCATTCTAAACAAAACGTTTGGCATGTGAACGTATTCGTGTTGTTTTAACAAAGAACATTCAAAATGCTTTCATACAGTCCCTCTTTGTAGAGAATTCTTCATATTCACTATCTCCCTCTCACTGCCTCTCACATGTCTGTCTCCCACTGTCTCGTTTTCTTCCATTCGCACTTTTTTTCTGTCTCTCCTTCTTTCACTGTATTCATCCCTTTCTCTCGATCTTCCTTATCACTGTTTCCCTATGTGTCACTTTCGACGTTTCTTCCTCCCACTGCCATTGTCTTTGCCCCATACTTTCTCTCCTTTTGCCACTGTCTCTTTCTCGCTTGCAGTCTACTGTATTTTTCTTCAACCAACATTGTCTCCTTTACACATATGTTTGGGGATGGTTCGCTCGCTATTGTGACCTAGGTTGGGATCCTTAGGTATAGGGGATGGGGAAAGATGGACTTTTTTGTGTTAGAGTTTGCTGGTCTTGGGGAAGCGGACCGCCCCCCCCCCCCTCCTCCCCCCCCCCTCCTCCCCCCCCCCCCCCCCCACACACACAAAGCCTATCGGTTGTTTCCACTCACTATCTTTTTCGTTTCCACTGCCTGCTCTCTCTTTTGCATCCGTTGCTACATCTTCATCCATCTCTATTTCTCTTTTAGTTACACTGTCTCTCCCTGACCATCATTGTCTCCTCTCTCTTTGGCTGCTATTTTCCTCATCTGTCCCTCTTTATCTTTCACTGCCACTCTCTCCCACCATCACCCATCACTCTCTCCTCTCTCCTTCTCCAGCACTGGCACTATCTTCTCTGTTTGACCATCACTGCCTCTCTACTACTATTTCTCAGCAAGAAAATGTGTGAACATGTTCGTTTCTCAAAAATTTTCTGAGTAATGTGGAATGAGGCAGTTGGTTTCCCAATTTTGTCACAGTCTTTTAAAGTAAAGCATTGTCGTAATTTTTTTTCCTTTCATACGAGTAGTTTTAGCTGGTTCCCTTCTTTTTCCCTGTTACAGCAGGATGTGGTGTTTAGATATAACGAATTAGTAGATAGTAAAGTATTCAGAGAGTATTTATATACTTCGATTAGTTCATATACTTTGACACATATAAGCGACAAATAAGCATGTGTAATGTAAGGTAAACAAAAAATCATCTCTCATCCAACTCAAGTTCACTCAACGCTACGTTATATAAAAAATGCGAAGCATTTTTAGGCTGCACCTACAGTACATCAGAAAATGCGGTTTTTGATTTGCAAGTACAAAGAAAAATGACAAAATAATCTTCTGTGTTGCTTGCGCGGCCAGGAGGCGCTATTGTATAATTTCCAGTTGAAAACAGCCTGCACAGGCTTGAAGTGCCCATTGCAAAGAGACAGCGCATCATAATGTTTTGTTGGTGAAAAATGGAGACTTATTGCTATGACCCCAGAACCCTTGCCAGGTGTTCACTACATTTACGGCTCAGGCTGCAAATTCGTGCATATTTTATGTGCATATGTGCGGTAACTTTGAAACTCTAGTTCTCGGAACTGATAATGGTTCGAAAAAATTTCAAGGTTCCTCGAGATCATCTTCTTAAGAACATATGGTAACAATTTCGAGTATTTTTCAAGAGTAGAAATTATAGAAGTGGCCTTCCCTACAGTTGTTACTTTTGGTGTTTCGGCCATCAACAATGGTTATTTCGTAAGCCGTCTGAGGCACAGTCTAGACCATACCTAATGCGAAACAACCAAACGATTTGCTCAGTTTGCCTGGACTGGAGGAAGTTTGACCCTGTGCGTTAGGATAGCTACAGTATGCCTGTATTCCGATAGGTAAACAAATGGACGTCCGGCCAAGGATTATCCAAAACACTCGATACCTCATCCCTGTGACCTGCAGAAACCAAGATAAGACCCCCTGAAAAAAAATACGTTTTGGCGCGCAGCCTTTTGGAACATATGGTACCGTACACTGTCGTGCACGGCCCGATACCGTAATTCTACGACAAACTGACGTCATCCAAACAGCGACTTCCTTCCGTCTACTCTTACTGAAGGCGGAAATGTGCTGAGGCGAGCAACTTCATTTTCAGAGTCAATAAAGAATCGGTCCGATATCGCATGAGTTCCGGTAGCCTTTCCACTTTTGAGAAATTTTAGTTGGTTTTCTATTGTGCTATCGCTCGTGTCAGTATATCTCATTTCGATGGTCGTGTGACGATTTAAAGGAGGATCTTCGTCAATGGAAGGTATAATCTTTCGTCTGATTTTACTTCCAAATTCAGTAAACGTATCACTCATCTCTCCCTTTAGACTAATTTTGGCTTCATAAACGTTTTGGCCCTCAAAAATGGGCTTCGTTTAAATCTGAGTTGTCCTAACACGGTTATTGATACGCAGCGCGTTTCTCCCGTCTGTTACAACTTTGAGTGGTAAATGTGTCTAAAATGAATCGTACTCATACGTAATTGTGAAGAACTGTAATTTCGAAGCAAAACAGACAGCGCTTGGCATCGTATGGATAATGGACGTTAAAACAAAGGATCCAGCAGAGGGCCCATCACAAAATTTGATAGCAAACGTAGGGAAAACTGAACTCCAGTTCGGTAGGTTCCCGGCGGCAGTAGACCACTAGTCAGGGAGATCGAGTCGTTTGCTGCGAGAAAGCCGGCGTGTGTGACGTCAGACACGAGCGCTCGCACAGAATTAGTCCACAGCCGCGCTTTGATACTCGCTGTGCAGTAAACTGGTTACGGCCTCTTTGACCTGACACCAGAGTTCCCTCCTCCTCTAACTACAACCCCCCTCTCTCTCTCTCTCTCTCTCTCTCTCTCTCTCTCTCTCTCTCTCTCTCTCTCACTCTCGCCTTTCATCCGGCGATACTCAGCTTCATCACCATTACAAATGAGGAAGTGGCGCTCAGCCACCGAGGCGGCCGCCAACAGAAGCCACAAGAAACGCCTACGGTACATTGCAGAAAATCGGATACCGGTCTCCGTGGAGAGTCTAAGTGGAAGAGCACTTGCTTCAGATTGTGGAATAATAGAAAGTATGTAAGTGTCGCTAGTGATTACATTGTTTTCAAGGTACTGATCACTCCTCCACTTGTTTCTTCTCTTCATTTAATTGTCTCTAATTTTTTAGTTTGCTGAATATGCGAAGCAAGGGGAAGTTTACAGTCAAAATAAACTTCTTTGCTGAGATCGCTAATAACAAACTTCGTTCTCAGTAACTGGTTTCAATAATCAGAGTTACCATATACAGATCTCGACAGACAGATTATTACATACGGTGCTGCTATTTTAAGACATATGCAGTAACCCGTCTGTCGAGATCTGTATATGGTAACTTTGATTTCCGAAACCAGTTACCAAGAACTAAGTTTGTTATTAGCGATCTCAGCAAAGAAGTTTATCTCCACTAATGTCCTATTTGTGTCTTTCTCTACCAGTGTCTCTTTGCATCGCTGTTTCTCTTTCGCTTATTCTGTTTGCGTCTCATTCTGTTCCTCCTCCTCCTCCACCTCCTCCTCCTCCCCTACCCCCTTCCATCTCCCTCTTTCGGTCTTGATATTTCCCACGACCATCTCAGAAGCTATTTCTCACTGAAGCAGCGAATTAGAAAAAAAAATTTCTTTGATATCGGCTGAGAGGAGGGAGTGACTCAGTTGTCCAATCACCATCCGCAGACAGCCATCACCTTGGTCAGAATGTTGGTTTTCGTAAACACTGATTCATTCTATCTGTTTTCTTATTTATGTAGTGGTGAGAAAATATCTAAACAAGAAAAGGTTGAAGCGATACTTGTTAATGGAAAGTGACGGCTGTTAATGAAAATTATCTGTTACATGTTCAACGCGCTGATGACATTTTATTGTTTGCATAAGTTAATAAACCTTAAGTAATGGAAGCTAATAGAAAAGTAGTAAAATTAATCCTTGAAATCTATTACAATAAGGTTAAAACAAACAAGCAATTCATCGAAAATAAAATCCTCACATATGTATTATTTCTCAAACAACATCTCTTTTTCCTCACCACATACTTATCGTACAGGGACGAATGAGGTATCGTTAGAATGGTTGTTTATCAGACTTCCGATTTTGCATACCGATTTTTCGCTAAAACTTAGCTTGTGGAAAATTTTTACCACACAGAGACATTTAACTACTAGAGGCAAAACGGTATCATGGGCATCATGGGCTTCATACCCAAATTTTACGAAGTTAACTTAGTAATCACGAACAAAACACTGCCTTTTCATATTATCTTATTGGAAATACGATTTTTATTGTTTAGAAGCACTTATTAACTGCGTTATATGTATGCATAGATAATAATTTGTATGCATAGGTAATAACAGTGACCAGTGTGGTATTCCAAAATCTCTGCCCGTTGTAGAAGTTGACGTTTCTAAACGAATATACTTTCCGAAACGACAAGAATTCGTCCTTGTGGCCTTGGATTGTGATTTACCTATTGTTGCTACGGCCCAACGTGCTTACACAAAGAACGAACTGCGATCAAAATCTCAAAATACGGTTATCGGTTACTGTGGCCTTATTGATGTAACAGGCAAGAAGCAAACAGTACGTTCTAACTTATAGATTTGGCATTTTTTTTTTTTACTTTTTTGTATTTTGTATTAGTATTTCCCATTGCACTTCTCTTCAACAACAGATAAATTAAATAGTACAGTCGAGAGTTAGAAATTACAACAAAAATACATAGAAATACATATACGAGGATTTATAATAAATTCATAGCCATTATTTCAAGTCGTTCGGTCTATTTTTAAAGATGTTTATTATTCATTCCCACAGCTATCGCTATTCCAACGACTACACTTATACCAAATACTGTTGTTATTTAAAACTATGAAAGTGAGACAGTTTCACGAGGGAGATTCGCAAGGTCCCATGGTAGCGTAAATTATCAAAGAACAATTTTACAATAATCAAAACGGTAAAAATGGCAGCAAATGCTTTTGGTATTCTACAAAGTTTTAAAAATTACGTTTCACATGTGTGAGAGACACAAAAGTTACATTGTCTTTCCAGACCGACTCATCGAAGGGAGACCAGCCATTTAATAAGAGAATCATTCAAAACTGGGGATGTTCAGCAAGTAAAGGAGAGATGCGTGCCTGAAGTGTGTAGGAGAGGCACGATACGGAAACAGTGACTTAGGGAAAGGGTGCAGTGGAAGACATAATTAATGTAATGTATACTGGCTGGACAAAAAAATTCTATAGTTCACCTTTCTCTCTCTCTCTCTCTCTCTCTCTCTCTCTCTCTCTCTCTGTGACAAAAAAAGGGGAAAGGTGGGGGTACTTCAATAACAACTTGGGCTGTTAAAAGTGGCGTTAATTTCCAATGGTGTATGTCGGGTTCTCCAAGGAAGTGTTACAGGCCCTGTGCTGTTCTTACTGTATTTGAGCTATTTAAGAGATAATAGAAGCCCTCAATTTTTTTGCAGATGTCATATACCGTCTATTTAAGTTATCAGAAGGTTAAAATGAATCGCAAAATGAGTTACAGGGAATAGCTGCAGGATGCGAAATGCGACAATTAACCCTAACCAGTAAACATCGAAGAACTCCACAGGATATAAAAGAATTCCATTCATGTTCGGTACACGAAAAATCACTAAGATTTACAGGTTGTCGATTTAAGAAGATAACTAGGGTTTACATTTACGAACCATTAAAGGTAGAACCATCTCATACAAAATGCCGAGGAGAAGACGAAACTAATATTAAGTTCTGCTACGGGAGATAGAAAACGCAACGAAAGTGCTCAAGAGACTCCTACATTACGTTTGTCCGCCTTCTTATGGAGTTCTCTAGTGCAGATAAGATCCTTACCAAATAGGACTGATGGAGGACATCGAAAGAGTTGAAAGAAGAGCAGCTTCCTTTTCATTATCGCGAAATAAGAAAAGGAAGAAAATGTCTCGTGTACTGAACTGGAGTGACAATCATTAAAACAAAGGTATTTTTTGTTGCAGCAAGATACTTTCACGAATTTCAGCCACCAGCTTTCTGCTCACGAACTTCAGTCACCAACGTTCTGCTCTGAATGCCAAAATATTTTGTTGACTCCCATCTGCTTAGGGCGAAATGACCTTCGTAATAAAATACAGTGAACAGAATATCACTTATTTACTAAGAATCAGGGGAACTCAGCAGAAACTTCCCACTCTTGGCATACAAAACGCTCATCAATATATATGAGGTTCGTACTCCTCTCGCGAAACGTCTCCTAGACTGGTCACCCTCTTCGTTCCAAGTACGATGGAGGGCGTGACTGTTTCGATAGGCATACCAAAATTTTGGTACGAAAGCAACACTGGTTTTTACCATGTCGGTTGGGAGGCACCACAGTGTCCCGTACTTCGATCTACATCCAGAAAATGTAAATACATCACACTCAGTTCTTCTCTGAGAACAGCGGTCGTGCCACAGCGTTATCTGCTCTGCGTAAGGGCGGGTCCCAGAGCTTCCAACAAAAGCAGGCCAGATCCTAAGTTAAGCGAAAACGCCGGAACTAGCAGAGGATTCTTGCCCCTCTTAATAAGGTTAACTTATCGTCTTTTGCCAACAATCAGGAAGTGAGTTCACACAGGGAGCATACTTTCCTAGCGAGAAAAATGCAATGCTTTTCTCTGAGAGACAATGTCCATTACACTTGATAATACAGGGTTGCTTAATAAGTAATCCAAGACATCTTTCTCTCGACTGATTTCGGTTGAAATGATGAACAATTTGTTGTGCAAGACTGTGGAACACTCCAGCTTCAGTCCTTATAGTTTCATGGATTTCAGATCGGTTCTGCCGCTAACCTTAGACTTTAAAATGGCGCCCACATGACTTCCTTCAGGATAACGACATCGCTCGACTAGAGTGGAAAGCATGTTCTGCGGACACGAACCCTAGCGAACATGCCTGGGCTAAATTGAAAAGGCTGTTTATGGACGACGTGACCCACCAACCACTTTGATGGATTTACGCCTGATCGCTGTTGAGGAGTGGGATAATCTGGACCAACAGTGCCTTGATGATGAACTTGTGGATATTATGCCACGACGAATACAAGCATGCATCAATGCAAGAGGACGTGCTACTGGGTATTAGAGGTACCGGTGTGTACAGAAGTCTGTACCACCACCTCAGAAGGTCTTGCTGAATGGTGCTACAACATGCAATGTGTTGTTTTCATGAGCAATACAAAGGGCGGAAATGGTGTTTATGTTGGCCTCTATTTAAATTTTCTGTACAGGTTCCGGAACTCTCGGAACCTAGTTTATGGAAAACTCTTTTTGATGTGTGTAATAGAGGTATGGGGGACATTGTACACATTTTCAGCATTTTACTGCGTTGCTTACATTAATGAATGTGTGTTGCTTTTATCTGTTTGTAATAATGAGAATTCAGTTTTCTATTATCATCTTGCATATTCCTATATTTCCTGCTGCTGATAGTCATTAGCCTCCAGAAGGGTACTGCGTCCCCCTCAAATCTTTTTCTACTTTGTATTGATCCGTTCAAAACCACACACCTAGTACGAAACAATTTTTGCATTAAATGCGGTGTAACCTGGCTATAACAATATTCCAAGGACTCTGAAAATTATGTTGTTGTATAGCGTTGTAATCAAATTTCGGCTATTTTCAATCTACTGTGGTGGCAAATGGAAAAGAGCAAATTTATTTAGCCTTTTTTATTTTACATATTGTTTCCACTCTTAAGCTTTCATGTATACAGTATGTACAGCAGTATTTCAGGTACATTTAGAAGTGTAGTAGTCATTTTACTCTGATGCCTACTTGTTCAATGTTCTATGTTCATTATTTCATTTCCAATTACACTGATCCCTCCCCTAGCCACAAAGAACACGTTCACAATTCTAATGGCTTCTAAAGTGTCACATACAGTAAGGACAAGCACTTCTTTCTTCTTCCTTTCATTCTTTATTTCCCTCGCTCACTCCATGGTCACTATGACCCTGATTATTCACTATATTTGCAATTTCTCCTTCTGTTTGTGCGTCGACTGTAACAAGGCCATTATCTGTTGTTGCATATATTCCATTGCCGCACTGATCGAGAGTATCACAGTTAATTTCTGGCAGCAACGCAGACAGTGGCAGATCATCAGTGCCATCCAACGTATTTTCTGTTTCGGCGGCATTTATTCATTCAGTTGTAATTCCCTCATGACGGAAACAGTTCTTCATTGTTTGGGCTGTGACGCGGCTCCAGGCTTTGGTAATGCATCTAATCGGATTCATCAATGCAACAGAATAATCCTGCTTTTTCTCAATGCATTTACTATTTTCGGTAATACGAGCTTACGATTTCAGACTCCTAATTACTGCCTGGTCTATGGGCTGAAATAAGCTTGTCTATATGCAGGTAGAAAAATAAGCTTGATATTCTCCAGAACAGAGTGTGAACGATGTTCCGGGCAGTTGTCAACAAGAACCAGTATCTTTCTTTTCTGACTTCTAAACTCCCGATCCCAACATTTTATTTCAGCTTCAAAGAGTCTGGAGATCATTCAGGACTCTTTATTAGCATTGTAGAGCACTGTCAAATTTTTTACATACTTAAACACCTAGGATTTTTTTGATTTACGTATCAGAGTAATTTTTTTCTCCTTCTGCGTAACACAAAGCAGAATTGTTTTTCGTTCTTTGGATAAATTTCCACCACCACATTTTTCACCCTTAAATTTCAGAGTTTTGGCATGTGTCAATTTTTAAAAGAATGCAATTCTCGTCGGCATTAAAGATGACACAGTCTGCATATCCTTCACAAATTGTAGTCCACAAGGTAGTGAGCCATTGTTGGATTGTTTCAGTATTCACGCTGTTGGCTTCACCTCTGACTTTGCCAAAAGTAATGCCATGACTTTGCTTGTATCTGCCAATCCTTCCACTGTTGCACAGAAATTCCAGATTTTTTTTTTTTAAATCTTCCTCTTACACGATAAGGATAGGTTCATTAACGGGTACAATGATGCCTTTCTGTTGCTGAAACCACTTAAGCAGCGCTTCATCCACGTCTCTCCGTTCAGCTATTCGTAACTGCTTAATTTTTGATTCCATTTTATTCAAACGCAGTAACAATTTTATCCTCGTTCTTCCAAACTGTTTGGACTGTGGGATCTACGACGCCAAATTGACGACACACGTCAACCTTTCTAGCTCCATTCTCGACCTCATGAATCACTTTAACTTTTTCTTTCACCGTTAAAATTTTTCTTATACTTGGCATGCTGTTCTAAAATGCGTCCACTTCGTAAAAAATTGTTATGAAAAGTGATCTCATGTGTACTGTTGACGAATTCTGTGACTGTCGCTACTAATGTAGTGTGAATGCACTAAAATAATAATGAGATGAGGCGTCCATAGTACACCTACTGTTGACAGGACAGAGAAAAGAAAAAGTCAAGTTGCCATATTACAACAATAGATCTCTTTTCCATTGAGTCTTGAAAAATCTTTTTACTAAATGACGCTGAAAATATTATTATATACGAGGTTCATGCATACACATCTGTCGTATTAAGCAAGGACTTATCTTAGAAGCTAGATTAAGGAAAGGAAAACCTACGTTTCTAGCATTTGTGGACTTAGAGAAAGCTTTTGATAATGTTGACTGGAATAATCTCTTTCAAATTCTGAAGGTGGCAGGGGTAAAATACAGGGAGCGAAAGGCTATTTACAATTTGTACAGAAAACAGATGGCAGTTATAATAGTCGAGGGGAGTGAGACTGGGTTGTAGCCTATCCCCGATGTTATTCAATCTGTATATTGAGCAAGCAGTAAAGGAAACAGAAGAAAAAATCGGAGTAAGTATTAAAATCCGTGGAGAAGAACTAAAAACTTTGAGGTTCACCGATGACATTGTAATTCTGTCAGAGACAGAAAAGGACTTGGAAGAGCGTTTGAACGGAATGGACAGTGTCATGAAAGGAGGGTATAAGACGAACATCAACAAAAGCAAAACGAGGATAATGGAATGTAGTCGAATTAAGTCGGGTGATGCTGAGGGAATTAGATTAGGAAATGAGACACTTAAAGTAGTAAAGGAGTTTTGCTATTTGGGGAGCAAAATAACTGATGATGGTCAAAGTAGAGAGGCTATCAAATGTAGACTGGCAATGGCAAGGAAAGCGTTTCTGAAGAAGAGAAATTTGTTAACATCGAGTATTGATTCAGGTGTCAGGAAGTCGTTTCTGAAAGTATTTGTATGAAGCGTAGCCATGTATGGAAGTGAAACATTGACGATAACTAGTTTGGACAAGAAGAGAATAGAAGCTTTCGAAATGTGGTGCTACAGGAGAATGCTGAAGATTAGATGGGTAGATCACATAACTAATGAGGAGGTTTTGAATAGGATTGGGGATAAGTTTGTGACACAACTTAACTAGAAGAAGGGATCGGTTGGTAGGAAATGTTGTGAGGCATCAAGGGATCACCAACTTAGTATTGGAGGGCAGCGTGGAGGGTAAAAATCGTAGAGGGAGACCAAGAGATGAATACACTAAGCAGATTCGGAAGAACGTAGGTTGTAGTAGTTGCTGGGAGATGAAGAAGCTTGCACAGGATAGAGTAGCATGGAGAGCTGCATCAAACCAGTCTCAGGACTGAAGACCACAACAACAACGATAAGTATTTTCCTTCCGCCGAATATGGCCGTATCAGAGAAATCACGGCATTATAGCCGAACTGTCGTAAATGATGTCATTATAAGGAAGTTCAATTGCTTTGCAATTTTTTCCAATTATACATTACCCATCTTCAAACTTTCTAGTAACAATTTCATTACTTCCGCGGTTTACCGGTAAACGTACATACTTGTCATCAAAAAAGAATTTTTATAATAAAATTAAGAAATATTCTATGTGACATTCTTGAAGTATATAGACGGTGAAATTCAACACGTGATTTCATCTTGGCTTCCCACTGAAGTTAATGGGATAAGACGCAAGCGTGGCCGTCTTTTTATATTAGGAAATATTAATTCGGAGCGATTCGACAGCATGAAACTGACTTTGAATTGACAGAGAATTAATTTCTCCACCTTCGCGAGGAATTGATGTTTCAGTACGATAAGACTAAGAGCGCACACAATGTCATTTGTTGAAAATGGGTCGCCCACAATGAATGACCTCCAAACGACAAAAGAGCAATCAGCGTGGTCTCCTCGCTTGCACTAAGCTATGCTGTGCTCACACTGAAGTCTATTCTCATCTCAGGACTCGCCCTTCCCTTCCACAAATACCTGACGATGGAGAGAGCTCCCTAAGGCGACCACCCTCGGGGAACTTCCCATCCTCGGCGAAGATTCAAGTGGAAGTGTTCCTTGGTCTCTGGGGCGGTCTATTACGCTGCTGCAATCCCAGTAGAATCCGGCGAAATGAAGTGCCGGGACGGCCCTGTGGGCACGAAAGGAAAGGTCGCCGGGTCGACCCCCGAGTGGCACATCCGTGCGGCACGTCGTTAGCGAGCTCTGCAACAAGAGTGGTATGCGAAGGACCAACGCGGTAACATCGTGCCAGAAAGAACTCATTGCCTTGTAACTGCACTTGTCAAGGACTGGGAAGCGAATATCAGGCTTGTGGTGGAGATTAACAAGCATGATGACAGTATATTAAAGTGCACCAATAGAATTGGTGAAATGGATGGAGGCAAAACGCGGAATGTTTCCATAAGCAAGTATTTCGTTAAATGTTTGCTCCGATTGTGTTTAAGGTGGGAACATTTATTGTTGAAAAGTCGTCGATAGTTTGTGAAAAGAAGACAATAAGTAAACATATTGAACGTACGTTTTTGTTTCTTTGAGATAATATCAATAAACTTCATTGTATAAAAATGCCATACAAAGACACATTATTTCATCTGTATGACAAAAAACTACAAGTTACATGTGCATGGTTACTATGCAGCTCACACTTCAATGTTAGGGGAAGGGCTAACGGAACCACATTCAGACTATTTCTGGACCGTTCCACTTTCGAATAGCACGTGAGAAAAATGAACTTTTAAACCTTTTCGTGTGGTTTCTGATTCCTCTTACATAGCTGTTTTCGTCAACCATACCGAATCGTCACCTACATGGATTTCTTTTTTTCTTTCTTTTTTTTTTTTTTTTTTAAGGTTAGCAGTTGAAGGTTCTGAACAAAGATTCTGGCAGATTCGTCTCCCTGCCGCGGTCTGGTGCTGATCGACGCACACTATCTGATTTTTCAGGAAGCGGAAGTGTTGCAACCGCGGTAGCACTATCCATATTCTAAGCAGCCTGCTGCTTACTTACTTTGCCATTTAACTTCTGTTGTTTAGTTTGTGACAATTTGTGAACTTTTCTCTCGTTAAGGCTCAATTTGTGAACTGCCCAGTTGAGGAGATTTTAAGTTTTCCCTATAAAGTCTTCCATATAATTTTGTACCTCCCCACAGTGTTAGCGTGATTTTCTAACTTCATTTGAGCTTTCAGAGAACTTCATTCTTTGTTAATTTTATGTTAATTATGTCAGTCATTAACAGCAATTAAATATTTGTTACTCTGTCTTGGCTAGTATTTCAAGATCCGTCATCGTCCTAAAACTTTTTCATGGTTGGGCTACACGCACCTAATAAATGTAACCTAGTGTATTTCTAAGCTGCTGATCTCACTATGAGGGTTCTTTGTTGTGAATACGGGCCAAACTCAACCATCAATTGCTTAAAAATTCAGAGAAAAGAGGAGCATTGCACTGGCTCGTTTTGCTTGATTGTAGATTTGTTCATCGATCAGAGAATGGTTTCGATATGTCCGTGACGCTTTGTTATTTGATGATACTACGGCAAACAAACGTGAAGAGACTACAACTTTCAATACATACTGAAAACATTAGAGGTCCTGTTAAGTTTCCTCTGCCATACCCGACGTTGATTTCTCTTCTGTGGGACACTCGCCGTCCATTATAATGTGCTCAGTTCTATTAATCAAATTTTTTTTTATCCACATATTTGCGAAAGTACTGCATATATTGGTGCAGTGTCGAATGCCTTTCGAAAATCTGTGCAGACAGAATCTACCCATTAACATCTATCTGCTGTTGGAAAAAGACGTGTTTCAACAGATGTACTGAATACGTGTTGATTCTTCAAGCTTCTTTCCATCAGAAATAGATTGCAGAAAATACGTTTTACCATGGAAATAAAGCCGTTCTGCTCCTAAACCCATACAAATTACTTCGTCCATCTGTGTATGAGAAATCTGTTGTTAAAACTTGGTCTTGAAGTACTGCTACATAGTTTGCAACCTAATGCCACTGTACTCTTCAAGGCAGTGTCTACATCCTTCAAGTATTACTACTTTCTTATCTAATCATTTCCGCACTAAGCAAGGGAAACAATTTTGGCTTTCTAAGCCCGTAAACACCCTACTGTTTCTTATCTGGTTCTTATAAACGGTACATGAGTATGGTAGCAGCTACATTATCGCTTAGCATTGCTGGAATACCGGCTCTCTAATGGAAATGACCAGCAAGAAAGTTACAGCAGCGGCTATCCTTGAAGTAGATTTCTATCCTTTTTATATTAATTCTTGCATCGGATCACAGGTCGATTTGTGTGGAGACCGGGCAAGGTTGGCGGGCCAAACGGCACCAGTTTCATCGCGTGATTTCCCCAGAGGCAGCGTACCGCGGGCCTGCCTACCCGCAGGGCGCGCAGTCAAACGCTGCCCGTGATAACAGAGTTGTTGTAACACTGACACCGAGGAACGTAGATGAATAGTGTGCATGTTACACGAATCTAAAGGAAGTATTTTGTCTAATACTGATTCTTTTCTTAAGTTTACTGAACTGTCCAGCGGCTTGTGGAGTATTTACGTAGATTTACGGAGAGGTGATTTCAACAGTTACTGTTTATGACATGCCAAAATGGTTTGCTTTCTTTCTTTCCCTTTTTTTTTCTTTGAATAGCGAAAGTACAAGACGAAAGACTGATTAGCTATGGGAACCTGCCGTACCTATTTACTTGGTGATATTTTTCTTAATGAATTAATCCGTGATGGATGCGGAATCAGGGTTTTACACTCATTAAAATGTAGGCCCAACAAACTTTCGTACTGTAAAAGAACTAAAATTGACACGTATCTAAAAGGCATAAAAGTAAAAATACGAATAATAAAAATAAAAATTCGTGGTCACTTCCATTGTAACCATGCACGCGATCACTCGGCCTGTCGCCGAAATAAATAGAGGGTGCCTATACCGAAATGCCCTATTTTTTGACACTTTTTAAAAATAGGTCTCACTTGTCCTTTCGGTCGAGATGGACCTAAAGTTTCATTCTAACGTTTGGTGGTTTTCATGGTTTCAGTGTTGTCCGTCCAAGCAAAAATGGTATGATTCAGGAGTAGGTACGGACTATGGTTTAGTACGTAGGGTTTAAATTCATTGCCATGGTCCAAAGGCAGTTTAGACCTGTGTACAAGAAAG
Organism: Schistocerca serialis cubense; assembly: GCF_023864345.2. NCBI lineage: Eukaryota > Metazoa > Arthropoda > Insecta > Orthoptera > Acrididae > Schistocerca > Schistocerca serialis. The sequence goes on along the minus strand of NC_064639.1, from coordinate 362,201,257 downwards.
TAGCACCAGGTGCTGAGAGGACGAAAGTATTGCATAGGCAGTTTCTGCACACTGGCAGCATTCTGAAGCGGCATGTAGGGGGTCGCTATGTCTCTGAAGAACAAATTGAGAATGTCCGACAGCGTTCCAATGAATTCAATTTGTCAGGTTTCAAGTAACTTCAGAGGCCACGAGCAACTATTCATAAGTTCCTCAGAAAGCAGCTGCGTCTGTATTCATACAAGATGCAGATTCTCAGGCCATAATCCTCAATGTGAAGCAACGATTTGCCTGTGTAATGTTAAACCGAATCAACAGGAATTCTGCTGTCTTGGCAAGCATAATGTTTTCACGACAACCCCCATTCCATGTCTCTGGAACTGTAAATGACCATAAAGTTCGCATATCGGGTGAGGGGGGGGGGGGGGGTCTGAGGGAGTAACAGATTCCACACAGTATCGGGGAAGAGTTACAAGTTACACCGAAAGTGGAAGTTTAGTGTGGCCTCATGAGTGACAATACGTATAATTGGATAGTTCTGGTTTGCTGAGAAGACTGTCACTGAACCACGTACCAATACACGTTGGAGATGTTGGCTTTGCCCAGGTTAAAGGCCTGTAACCAAACCTTTGGTTTCATCAAAATGGTGCTCCAGCTGACTGCCCGTTAGGTGTTCGAACAACTCTGAGTCGAATATGTCCTGGAAGCTGAACTGGATCTATGAATTAGCCTCCACGTTTTCATGACATTTCGTAAATGGATTTTTTTTCTCTGGGATATGTTGAGATCAGGGTATTCACCACTGGAGAATGGGATCGTCAAGACTACCGTGCTCGGATCTGGGAAGTCATCGGTACCATCCCACTGCACATGTTACCACTGACATGGACGTAAATTGCATACTGACTAGATATTCTTCGAGTTACCGCAATGGTTCACGTAGAAGTGTTTTGATCAGACGGTGTAATTTTTTGAAAACTTTCCGAGAAGGAAACAAATTGATGTCATGTGGAAATAAGGCACTTCGGTGTAGTCGCCCTGTCAAATAAAACAGCATATGCAGACCGTGAGTTCAGACAGTGTCGCAACGATAGTTAATCGCGTGAAGGGTCCGTATACCACCAGAAAAGACACATCTGTTTCTGAAACGTATATGGTGCGTCGAAGCACATAGTGTGCTGCGTAAGCTGATTTATTTTCTTTCAGCAACTGGAAGTATGATGTTGACGCACATTTTATGGCGACAGGGTTACAAAGGAAGTACTTTTAATATTTTCATTGTTATAGCTGTCTTTCAGATTCTGAAGGTGGCAGGGGTAAAATACAGGGAGCTATTTACAATTTGTACGGAAACCAGATGTCAGTTACAAGAGTCGAGGGTATGAAAGGGAAGCAGTGGTTGAGAAGGGAGTGAGACAGGATTGTAGCATCGCCCCGATGTTATTCAATCTGTATATTGAGAAAGCAGTAAATGAAACAAAAGAAAAATTCGGAGTCGGTATTAAAATCTGTGGAGAAGAAATAAAAATTTTGAGGTTCGTCAATTACATTGTAATTCTGTCAGAGACAGTAGAGGACTTGGAAGAGCAGTTGAACGGAATGGATAATGTCTTGAAAGGAGAATATAAGATGAACATCAACAAAAGCAAAACGAGGATAACGGAATGTAGTCGAATTAAGTCAGGTGATGCTGAGGGAATTAGGAAATGAGACACTTAAAGTAGTTTTGCTATTTGGGGAGCAAAATAACTAATGATGGTCGAAGCAGAGAGAATATAAAATGTAGACTGGCAATGGCAAGGAAAGCGTTTCTGAAGAAGAGAAATTTGTTAACATCGAGTATAGATTTAAGTGTCAGGAAGTCGTTTCTGAAAGTATTTGTATGGAGTGTAGCCATGCATGGAAGTGAAACATGGCCGATAAATAGTTTGAACAAGAAGAGAATAGAAGCTTTCGAAATGTGGTGCTACAGAAGAATGCTGAAGATTAGATGGGTAGATCACATAACTAATGAGGAGGTATTGAATAGAATTGGGGAGAAGAGGTGTTTGTGACACAACTTGACTAGAAGAAGGGATCGATTGGTAGGAAATCTTCTGAGGCATCAAGGGATCATCAATTTAGTGTTGGAGGGCAACGTGGAGGGTAAAAATCGTAGTGGGAGACCAAGGGATGAATACGCTAAGTAGATTCAGAAGGACGTAGGTTACAGTAGGTACTGGGAGATGAAGAGGCTTGCACAGAATAGAGTAGTGTGGAGAGCTTCATCAAACCAGTCTCAGGACTGAAGACCACAACAATAACAACAACTTTTATACGATTTTTTGTTCTTATGATAAAGGCTTTTGTTCTTCGAAAACGTCGATTCTATTGCTTTAGAACTGTAAAAGCTGTTTTTGCCTCCATTGTAACGTATCATTAATGACTCTGAATCTAAATTCTTTAGAGAGAACCCTTATATACTCAGTAAGTTAGTAAATTGTAAAAGAACATCGATGACTTACCAATCTTATCTGCTGGGAACAGGCATTTGCAAAGGAAATGAATGAAATGCATTAGAATACTGTCTTCACTGCTGAACACTAACCAGGGGATTAAATATCCTGGGTCTGTAGCAACATTAGATTAATTTCAGGGATCTGTATTTAGGAGAATGACATGGATGTAGAAAATTTCGGCTTTTCTACTTACATCATGTGATATTAGTGAAAAAATATACAGCGTAATAATAATAATAATTATCACAGAACATTAATAGCTTTTGTTTATAAATTCAACAGTGGAAAATTTTTGGAAATTTGTGGTAAGGTCTTAAGGGACCAAACGGCTAATGTCATCGGTCCCTAAGCCTACACAGTACTTAGTCTAACTTAATGTAACTTACGCTATGGAGAACACACACACCCGTGCCGAGGGAGAACTCTTAACTCCGACGGAGGGAGCCGCACGTACCGTGACAAGGCGCCTCAGACTGCGCGGCTACCACGTGTGGCTCATCAGTGGAGGAGGAGTTGCCTAGAAGTAAGTCTTCCAGGATCCTCTTAAGTGGAGTTTGATTTGAAGCTAAGCTTTTCATTGTTGCTGATAAGTTACAGAAACCGTTTTTTACCGCATAGTGGACCCCATTTTGAGCTAAAGTAAGTGACTTTAAGACTTTATACAGGTTCTGACAAATTATTGAAAATATCTGCCTCTGAATAGTGGACCCCCCCCCCCCCCTTTTTCAGTTAGTGTCTTTCAGTCTTCATATAGATCGTTCTTATTCCTAGCATTGATTTTACCAAATTTCATTAAGGAATTAATGTACTGAGAAGCAGTAGTTAGTAGTTTCTCGAACAAGTTCCTGCAGGACGTTTGTTAACAAGCGCGGTTTGAGGTGCCGTGTCACGGATTGCGTGGCCCTCCCATCAGAGGTTCGAGTCCTCCCTCGGGCATGGGGTGTGTGTGTTGTTCTTAGCATAAGTTACTTTAAATAGTCTGCAAATCTAGGGACCGATGACCTCAGCAGTTTGGTCCCTTAGGAATTCACCCGCATTTGAACGTTTACTAATTCACACCACAATTAATATGTATCACATGCTTTTGGACTCTGAACACTTTTCTTTGCTTAAAGAGTTACCCCAAAACAAAACACACAAGGGAGGACAAATAATTCTTATCACAGATGCAAATGAAACATTTTATCGTCGAAAACGCGTGGATGTTTGTAAAATGTGGCATCTTCAGATTTCTTCGTGATTAAAGTTAATGATGAAGTACAACTGGCTCCCGATGCCAACTGACGACAAAAACCAGAGGTTTGTTGCAAAAGCATTCCTCTCTGGTGGCACGAAGACGGTCTTTGCTACCTACAGAAATTTCGCAACATCTTGTTACGAAGAGAAGACAAAACTAATAAACTTCCCTCGAGCGGACGGCAAGGAAGAAGAATTCAGAAAATTTTCATTACCGAGGAGCTGAGATCGTAAAAAAAATGAGAGCCAAGGTCGTACCTCGCTGACGGAGGTTACAAGGAAAGCAATGTTCCGAGGACGCAGCGAGCTCTAGCAGAGCATCCAGCCGCGAACTTTATGTGCCGTTATTAAAACACGAGACTGCTCGCCAGAGAAACGGCCCCCCGTTCTGCCCGCCTCAGCAGCCTCTGGAGCTGTGACACAGGATACCGTCGTCTTTCGTCAGGGGCAGACTTGCTCCTGCTGGGTGATCTCATTTAGTTATGCGTAAAGCAGTGAGACGGTTAGAATCAAGAAGACAAAGTGATGTCCGCTTTTCATTCCTCTGCAGAAGCATCTCTGTGGGGTTAAGGAAGAGGATCACTGGAAAGGACTCGAAAAGGTGTTTCGCAGGTGTGAACTCTCTGTTACTTCGTTCAAAATGGTCTCGCTAGCTGTCTTAGCTTTGGAAAAGTTGCAGCGTTGTAAATTCACACTAAGACTGCTGGCCTTTCATGTGTGAAGTACATCAATATCTACACTACTGGCCATTAAAATTGCTACATCAAGTAGAAATGCAGATGATAAACGGGTATTCATTATACTAGAACTGAAATGTGATTGCATTTTCGCCGGCCGGGGTGGCCGAGTGGATCTAGGCGCTACAGTCTGGAACCGCGTGACAGCTACAGTCACAGGTTCGAATCCTGCCTCGGGCATGGATGTATGTGATGTCCTTAGGTTAGTTACGTTTAAGTACTTCTAAGTTCTAGGGGACTGATGACCTGAGAAGTTAAGTCCCATAGTGCTCAGAGCCATTTGAACCATTTTTTTATTCATTTTCACGCAATTTGGGTGCATATATGCTGAGAAATAAGTTCCTAGAACAACCACCTCTGGCCGTAATGACGGCCTTGATACGCATGGGCATTGCGTCAAACAGAGCTTGGATGGCGTGGACAGGTACAGCTGCCCATGCAGCGTCAACACGATACCACAGTTCATCTAGACGAGTGACTGGCGTCTTGTGACGAGCCGGTTGCTCGGCCACCATTGACCAGACGTTTTAAATTGGTGAGAGATGTGGAGAATGTTCAGGCCAGGGCAGCAGTCGAACATTTTCTGTATCCACAGAGGCCCGTACAGGACCTGCAACATGCGGTTGTGCATTATCCTGCTCTAATGTAGGGTTTCGCAGGGATCGATTGATGAGTAGAGACACGGGTCGTAACACATCTGAAATGTAACGTCCACTGTTCAAAGTGCCGTCAATGCGAACAAGAGGTGACCGAGACGTGTAACCAATGGCACCCCATACCATCACGCCGGGTGATACCCCAGTATGGCGATGACGAATACACGCTTCCAATGTGTGCGTTCACCGCGATGTCGCCAAACACGGATGCGACCATCATGATGCTGTAAACAGAACCTAGATTCATCCAAAAAAATGACGTTTTGCCATTCGTGCACCCAGGTTAGTCGTTGAGTGCACCATCGCGGGCGCTACTGTCCTTGATGCAGCGGCAAGGGTAACCGCAGCCATGGTCTCCGAGCTGATAGTCCATGCTGCTGCAAACGTCGTCGAACTGTTCGTGCAGATGGTTGTTGTCTTGCAAACGCCCCCATCTGTTGACTCAGGGATCGAGACGTGGCTGCACGATCCGTTACAGCCATGCGGATAAGGTGCCCGTCATCTCGGCTGCTAGTGATACGAGGCCGTTGGGATCCAGCACGGCGTTCCCTATTACCCTTCTGAACCCACCGATTCCATATTCTGCTAACAGTCATTGGATCTCGAGCAACGCGAGCAGCAATGTCACGATACGATAAACTGCAATCGCGATAGGCTACAATCCGACCTTTATCAAAGTCGGAAACGTGATGGTACGCATTTCTCCTCCTTATACGAGGCATCACAACACCGTTTCACCAGGCAACGCCGGTCAACTGCTATTTGTGTATGAGAAATCGGTTGGAAACTTTCCTCATGTCAGCACGTTGTAGGTGTCGCTACCGGCGCCAACCTTGTGTGAATGCTCTGGAAAGCTAATCATTTGCGTATGACAGCATCTTCTTCCTGTCAGTTAAATTTCGCCTCTGTAGCACGTCATCTTGGGGGTGTAGCAATTTTAATGGCCAGTAGTGTACATCCACTGTTTTCGAGAATTAAAGCAACAAACCGAAATTTTGTAATGTTTCGTTTATTTTGCCACTTAACAATATAATCAGGTGATAGTAATGTAGAAACAATATAAAGAATACATATAGTACACAACTGCAACAAGTATAACTCTAGACAAGAATGTTATACGTTTTTTTCCAACTTAATGGATTTACACATACATTTCGACAACTGGTCAGTGCGCTCAGTATTGCGGTCACCCCTGGCAGCAATGCAGGTCTGATAAACGACGGGGCATGCTGTAAATGATGTCATCAGTCTCACGTTGAGGCAATAGTGGTCTTTCTTCCCGCGGTGCTGCTCTTAAGTCTGGGAGAGTGGTTGGTGGATGCTGACGTGATGCAACCCGTGTCCCTAGTGCATCCCAGACGTGCTCTATGGGATTTAAATCGGGAGAGCGAGCAGGCCACGCCATGCGTGCATATCTTCCGTTTCCAGGAAAACATCAGTCACCCATGCTCTATGAGGTGGAGCATTATCTCCCAGCAATGCAAAGTCCGGGCCCACGGAACCTCGCAGCAACCGCACATGAGGTCCCAATATCTCGTAACTTCATCTGACTGCAGTTAAGCCTTCCCGATTTAACCGTACAGATTCATGCGCACACCATTATGAATCATTCTCAATATCGGTCTCTTTCCACAATGGTTGGGTCCCCAACCCTGGTTGCACGTTCACTCCAGATGTGAATCCGTCGAGTATCATTGTCCAGGCGAAATGGGAATTGGATTTTGTGGTAAGGTCTTATGAGACCAAACTGCTGATGCCATCGGTCCCTAGGCTTACATATTACTTAATGTAACTTAAGCTAACTTATGCTAAGGACGACACACACACCCAGGCCCCAGGGAGGACTCGAACCTCCCACGAGGGAAGCCACACGGACCGTGACAGGAGGCGAAATCGGATCTCATCTGTTTTGGTTTGGTTTTCTTTTGCTTTAAGGCGCAAAAAGCAACTAGGGTCATATGCGCCCAAGTCAAAACTATAGAACACGATGAAAGAGAGGAGTTAAAAAAAAACGACTATACGCCAATCCCAATTGACATAAGAGAAGACGTCTAAAGCAGGGACGTGGAGAAAGAGCTTAAAAACACACCATACAGGAACGGAAATCCAAAAATAAATATTGAATGTCCTTCACCATAATACCTTGGTGGGCAAAACGTAAAACGCGATCGACAGCCCGAGCGTCACTTGCTAAAACGGCCGCTAACTCAGACGGTAAACCCAAGCGGGAACGTAAACAGTTAAAAAATGGGCATTCCGTCAGGAGGCGGCGGACAGCTAAAACTTGGGCGCAATGTGTACAAAATGGTTGGGTAGCACTACTTGTCAAATGACGATGGCTAAAAAAGGCAGCCGAGTGAAAATGACCTCCTCCCGGCGGGAGGGCCAAGAGAAGGTCGTCCAACCCCTGGAAGAAGCCGGCCGCTGTGGATGAGCGGTTCTAGGCACTTCCGTGTGGAACCGCGCGACCGCTGCGGTCGCAGGTTCGAATCCTGCCTCTGGCATGGATGTGTGTGATGTCCTTATTTAGGTTTAAGTAGTTCTAAGTTTTAGGGGACCGATGACCTCAGATGTTAAGTCCCATAGTGCTCAGAGCCATTTGAACCCCTGGGAGAGGCTTAATAAGCCGGACCTTATACCTGTGAAGGGAGGACCATTGGCGATGCCAAAATCACACCACTTCCTGACAGACTGCAACACAGAGATCATCGGCGGGAATATACGAACTAGTGGGCTGAGGCACGAGCAGCCTCGTTTCCTGGCACGCCGATACGACCAGGAACCGACATAAACATCGCAGCGGCACCACAAAGAGTGAGCAAGCAACAGTTTTCCTACACCCGTCGCACTAAGGGATGGGCGGCGCACAGCGCACATAGACTTTGAAGAACGCTGAGTGAATCTGAGGAGAGGACACAATTGAAAATTCTGTGTCGCCAGATGTACTCCGTGGCCTGATACAGGACGAAGAGCTCGGCTGTAAATACTGAGCAGTGTGCCGGAAGCCGATATCGAAAGACACGGGCGCCAATGACGAAGGTACACCTGATCCCACGATCAGTCCGAGAGCCATCAGTGTATACAAAGGTACTATCGCGAAGTTCCACGCGAGGGTCGTGAAACTGAAGGCGATAGAGCGAGGCTGGAGTAGTGTCCTTAGGAAGGCAAAGGTTAACATGGGCCGCTTCACGAAGCCGGGAAAGTTGAATGTAGTGTGATTTTAAGGCGCCTTTGCAAGTGCCGAAAGCGGACTCCAGAAGGTAACAGGGAAGAGGGAGGCGCCCCTTACTGGCGATCAGAGGAATCATCGAAGAAGGAGACATAGGATGGATGGCCAGGCATGGCAAATAAACGGCATGCATACCTGCTGAGGAGAAAATCACCGCGGTAGGACCATGGTAGTTCAGCAGCTTTGGCATACAGACTCTCAACTGGGCTGGTGTAAAAGGCGCCAGTGGCCAAATTGATACCACGATGGTGGATAGCGTTATGACAGCGTAAGAGGGATGGACGTGCATACGCATAAACAAAGCACCCACAGTCTATTTTCAAACGGAAAACGTACCGGTACAAACTGTTGCATCCTTGAGGCCCCGGTTCTAGATGTACCCTTGTGCCGTTACTGGCTGACGCTACAAATTTCAAAGTCCGACCCTGGAGTGTTGTCCCGGACGAGCACTGAGGTCTCTCCAGCAGCGCTCGTAATAGCGCGTACGCTGCGCGGCCTTGCACTGATAAGCGGTTATGTAATCACTGAGATAGGCTAACACAGAGTGCGTCCCAGAGTGCCCCAGGGAGCTAAAACACCAAGTAGAATCGCTTCTCGGCTTTTGGCAAGATCAATGTATAGTTTTTTCTGGAGGGATAAGGTAAAAGGAAGATTTTATTTAATTTCTGTAATAATGTGTGAGATCACCTTCAATTTTTGGGTGGTTCGATCGGAACCCCAGGTAGCACCATTGAGGAGACGTAGGACACAGAGGAACCGCGTGCAGCGGGCTACCAGCTGAGACACATGGGAGGACCAAGAGAGTATCTTACCGAGCATGAGACCTAGTAATTTCGTGGTTTCAACGAACGGAAGGGCATCAGGCCCAAGGTGTAAAGATGGTGGGAGAAACCATTTGCGCCGCCAGAAATTCATAGAGACCTGTTTTGTCAGTGGGAAAACGGAAGCAATTGTTGATGCTCCAAGACTAAACTCGATCAAGACAGCGCTGAAGACGCCGCTTGGTGAGGCATGTCCGTAAAGAACTGCAATAGACGGCGAAATCGTCAGCCAAAAGGGTGCAAGAGATGCCCGGTTGCCCGGTGGGAGACGGGCCATTATAGGGTGAGTGGCGATAGAAAAGTTGACGACGCCCAGGGCGGAACCCTGAGGCACACCGTTTTCCTGGATGAAGGTGTATGACAAGGCAGAACCCACACTCAATTTTTTAAAATGCCTGAATGAAATAGGGGTGGCACCCACGCAAGCCTGACTTGTAAAGACTATGGAGGACACCAGTTCTCCAGCAGGTGTCGTTGGCCTTCTCCAAATCGAAAAATACGGCCACAGTCTGGTATATCCGCAGAAAACCATTCATGACCTGAGTGGACAAAGTAGCGAGGTGGTCAACTGCAGAACGCTGCGCTGGAAATCCACAATTTGCATTCGTTAGCAAATAGCGAGACTCGAGCCACCACACCAGCGAGGCATGAATCATACATTCCATCACTTTGCAAACGCAGCTAGTAAGAGAGATGGAGCGGTAGCTAGAAGAAAGCTTTTTGTCCTTACTGGGCTTAGGTAGGGGTATGACGGTGGCTTCACGCCGAAGTCCGGGAAATGTTCTCTCTGTCCAGATGCGAATGCACATGTTAAGCAGAAAATGCTTGCCCAGAAGAGAAAGGTGCTTTCACATATGAATGTGGATGGCGTCTGACCCCTGGGGCGGAGGATCGGGATGAACTGAGAGCATGGTCTAGCTCCCACATAGTAAAGGTGGCATTGTAGTAGGGTTTCGCCCGAGCATCCTCCGCCCGTTTCCGGTAGAGGAAGGCAGGATGATAGTGGGGAGAGCTCGAAACTTCCGCAAAATGGCGACCCCAGATGCTGGAGATAGCAATAAGGTATACGATGACATCATCTGCTGCTGTCAGGCCGAGGATTGGCGAATGGATCTTGGTCCCAGAGAGCCGTTGGAAGTTGGCCCACAGGACAGAGGAAGGAGTGGAACTGTTAAAACAACTAGTGAATGAAATCCAGCTAGATCTTTTGCTATCCCGAAGATCGCGACGATATTTTGCACGCATCTGTTCGTAATGAATGCAGTTCGCCATCGTAGGATGACGGTTAAAAACGTGGAGAGCATCTTCGTGCGCGAATTCCATCGCGGCACACATTAGTGCACTAAGGGAGTGGGACACTGCGTGGTAAAGAGGAAGTGCGAGGAATGGAACTTTCTGCAGCAGTAAAGATAACGTTTGTGACATGTTCCACCTGGTCATCACAACTGGGGAGATCATCTTCTTCTAAGGTTGCCAGGGAGAAGTAAAGCCACCAGTCAGCCTTAGTAAGCTGCCTTTTGGGTGTGGACTCAGGTAGGGTAGAAGCCAACAAACGGATAGCACATGGGAACATGGGACATGGTCGCTCGAGTAGGTGTCAGAAAGAAGGGACCACTCAAGTCGATGGGCAAGCTGGGCAGTGCAGAAGGAGAGGTCCTAATGGGAATAGGTGTGTGAGGAGTCGGTGAGGAAAGAGGATGCTCCAGTGTTAAGGCAGAAGAGGTTGAGTTGATTAACGAGATCGGCCAAGAGGGCACCTCTCTGACAGGTTCTGGGTGAACCCCAAAGGGGATGATGCGCATTAAAGTCACTGAGTAGCAGAAATGGGTGAGGTAGCTGCTCAATAAGCTGAAGGAAGTTTACCCTGATGACATGGAATGATGGAGGGACATAAATAGTACAGAGGGAAAATGTCAGATTCGGAAGAAAAAGCTAAATGCAACAGCTTGAAGATGGGTAGTCAGAGAGACGGGTTCACTATGAATGTCATCCCGTAGCATGACGCCCCTATGAGATGTAATGCCGACCTCAGGGGGAGGGTCAAAACGAAATGGGAACAAATGTGTAAGCGGTCGTAAGGGCGCTATTTCGTTTCCTGATGGCAGAGTACAAGGGGACGCTGCAATGCTAAAAATAGCCATAAATCCTCTTTGTGAGTCCGAAGGCCTCGAACGTTCCGTTGGAGGATAGTCATGATAAAGAAGAGATGAAAAGGTGTCACTTCAGCGCCTGCCGAACGACAGCCTGTGAAGAGTCTCTGCTACAGGGCACAGCAGCAGGAGGATCCTGCTCCACGGGGTCCACAGAAGCCTTGGCTTGCTTGTGCTGTCGGTATGTGGAGTCCAACGATGAAATACGGTTGGTGGTGCGTACTGGCGTCACGGAGGCCAACCTGGCTAAAGTACCACGTGACAACACCGTCGAAGCGGATCTTGGAGCCAGCGAAGGAGAAGACCGTTTGCCTTTGGTGGATTTCTTCGAGCCTTTCCGGTTAAAGGGAGACTTGGGTGTTGTTTGGCTTGAGAGACATAGGTGTTCACAGGAGTACTCCTGTCCTTTCTGGCCTACCGGCTGTGTAGCTGGTGGCATTGCCCCTTGAAGCGAGAGTTTGATAGCTTGTTGCACAACTGGACAGGGGTTGGCGATGCTACCTTGACAATGGGCGATTTCACAATCTCAGAGCTGAATTTGAGGTCGCATGTCTGCGTGGCCATATCCTTCATGGAGCGAGGTGTAACAAGAACAGAACTATAGGTGCCAGATGGGAGGAAACAGGGTTTTCGACTAGTCAGTAACTTGCAAGTGATTGGGTAAGGCACGTTTTCCTTTACCTGGATCTCTTGGACAGCCAGTTCATCAAGATACACGGGACAATCCAGAGAGGAGGTGGTACGGCCGCAGTCTCATCTGTGAAAAGAACATCAGCCCACTGTTCGACTGTCCAGATGGCATGTTGACGGCTCCATTCCTGATGTTCCCTTCTGCGAAGACGTATCAGAGGTACACATGCAGCACGTCTCAAAGACAATGAAGGCCACTCTGCTGAAGCCTTCTGCACACCATTTGCCTCGCTGCAACACGTCTAGTGGTTACTGCGAGTTCAGATGTCAGTTGCCGTGCATACTAAGGTGGTACCGTCGTACCCTTCAGCCAAAAAAACGGTTATCTCTATCTGATGTTACACGTAGCCAGTCCCGGCGTGGTTTCGATATCTACAGACTGTCGTCACATCCGAAAAACAACAGAACGATCCACATTAAGCCATGGGGTCACATCAGCTTGCGACTGTCCTGCTTCCATGTTCCCACGGCCCTCCACGCAGAGAGCCTAGCAAGCTTCTCTGCGTCATATTGCACCGTCTGTGACTGTGTACAGATCGATTTTGGATGTGGGACTACCCGGCCAACAGTATCCGGTATGATAGGTGCCATGACGTCGTCGCTGACGTAGTTTTCCGTTGACCAGAAAGCCATCTTCTGTGCACGACACGATCGTACCGACATCTGTTGACCGTTTGTATAATTATATCGTGAATAAAACACAGGACGGGGAAATAATGGCTTGTTGCTTTAATTTTGGAGACCAGTGTGTTATATATTCCGCAAGTCACCGTACAGTGCATGATAGAGGGTAAAAATAATTTCGATCGTATTTTGTATTCCACTCGATTACTGAGCGAGGGACAGATGTCTGTACGCCTCTGTACCAACCATATTTTATCTTATTGTCATATTACCAGCATGATAAATACCGCAGGGCTATGATTAAGGTACAGATACTCACCGATGTCCAGTATGGGCTGTAATTATCCTATGGCAGCGAAACGTGGTAGATATTCTAATGTGTTAATGCGGAACCGATTTACGCCGGAAAAAAGTTCCACTTCTGGCCACCTATGAAAATACGGCGCTATGAATGCGAGAAAGACGTATAGAAATGTTTCCATGCGTAATGTATTAGGAATGAGACATGAGCAGAAAGATCAAACAAGTGTGAAAGGCATAATGTTTATGTTGTTATTAACCGCCGCGTACACTATTTGTCCAACATGAAAACCGGAGTCGAAGACGAGATGCTGTACAATTCGAAATCTGCACCTGGTGTTAAAAAATTGAACTCATTTTTTCCAGCGTAAATCGGTTCCGGATTAACGCATTACAGTATCTACTAAGTTTCGCTTCCAAACGATAATTACATCCCACACAAGACCTCTGTGTGTAGCTGTACTTTAATTACAATGACCCGGTACAATTGCGGCAGTGTGATGGGCACACACTCTTCTTCGAATACGCTTTCTGTAAATATACCCAACAGGGTTCCGTGTAGTCTGCAAGGTAACGTAGTTCGTTCAGTGGATGATCACCATCATCGTCATCATCAATATTATCGTCATCAGCATTGTCATCATCCAAGATTAGACATATTAAACATGTAGATAAGGATTAGACTCTCAGACTATTTCTGGACCGTTTCATTATCTAATAGCACATGGGAAAAACTAATCTAAATATTTCATTGTCCACCTCCGCAACTGGATACGCGGTGGAAATTTTACCGGCACCGTAGCTCAGTGTGTTCTGTCAGGGGGTTGACAACACCTAAAGAGGAAAGCTGAGTGGAGTTTTCACCGATGGGATTTCTGAGATGTCGTACGACATCCGCACAAAACTAATGACGAAAGATGAAGGAGGACACATATGTAACGAAAGAAAAAAGGATCTAAAGTAGTCACCGTGGCTGAATGCCATGCGAAGGGCCTGGATTCAGTTCCTGGTAGTATCACGGATTTTTTTTGGTGGAAGGACGGGAATAGGGCCCACAAAGCCTCATGTGCCAAATAAGGAGTTACTTGAATGAGAAGTAGTGGTTACAAGGTCTTCAAAGCAAACAACAACTGAGCGCGTTGTGTAGTGATCCGACGCCTCTTTACATCGCATCCAAATGACGTCATTGGATGAGGATGAAATGATAGTGGGTCGGTCGCGGTGGATCATTGTAAGCCCAAAACCTCAGAGTCTCCAACATGTGTGGTCGGAAGATTGTTGTTTAGCAACCAAAACCAGTAATGTACTGTAAATTGATACACACTGAAGCGCCAAAGAAACATATAGGCACGCGTACTGAAATACAGATATATATAAACAGGCAGAATACGGCGCTGCGGTCGATAACGCCTGTATAAGACAACAATTGTCTGGCGCAGTTTTAGATCGGTTACTTTTGCTACACTGGCAGGTTATCAAGAATTTCGACGTGACTTTATAGTCGGCGCACGAGCGATAAGACACAGCATCTCCGAGGTAGCGATGAACTGGGGATTTTCCCGTACGACCATTTCACGAGTGTACCTTGAATATCAGGAATCCGGTAAAACACCAAATCTGCTGCGACCAGAAAAATATCCTCCAAGAAAGGAAACGACGACTGAAGAGAGTCGTTGAACATGACCGAGGTTCAACCCTTCCGCAAATTTCAGTGCTGGATCATCAACAAATGACAGTGAGCGTACCATTCGAGGAAACACACCGATATGGGCTTTCGGAGCCGAAGGTCCACTCGTGTACTTACACCTCACCTGGGTCCGTCAACACTGATATTGGGCCGTTGATGAGTGGAAACATGTTGCCTGGTCGGACTTGTCTCGTTTCAAATTATATCGAGTTGATGGACGTGTACGAGTATGGAGACAACACCATGATTGCATGGACCCTGCGTGTCAGCACGGGACTGTTAAAGCTGGTGGAGGCTCCGTAATGGTGTGGGGCGCGTGCAGTTGGAATGCTATGTGACCCCTGATACGTGTGGCAGGTGACACACACGTGAGCATCATGTCTGATCACCTGCGTCCACTCATGTCCACTGTGTATTCCGACGGACTTGGGCAATTCTTGCAGTACAATGCGACACCCCACATGTCCACGGTTGCTACGGAGTGACTTCAGGAACACTTTAATGAGTTTAAATACTTCCACTGGCCACCAAACTCCCCAGACATGAACGTTATTGAGCATACCTGGGACGCCTTGCATCGTCCTGTTTAGAAGGAATCTCTACTCCCTCTCACGGATTTATGGACAGTTCTCCAGGATTCATGTTGTCAGTTCTCTCCAGCACTACTTCAGTTGAGTCCATACCACGTCGTGTTGCGGTACTTCTGCGTACTCGCGGGGAGCCTACACGATATTAGACAGGTGTACCAGTTTCCTTGGTTCTTCATTGTAGAATTGCGGTTAAGACAATTAAAAGACTTCATATATTTTTGTACGTTTTAAATCATAAAACATTTCCTTGCTAGTACTGATTTCTATTTCATTACGATGTTAGTCAAATGTAGGTGGGAGTCAATAAGTTCTTTTTCTTCTCCTTTCTCTTTCGTCGGAGCGGAAACCGGAATTTTCTGAAAATATCTCGCCACAGAGAAAAAAGCCGTTGTTTTAATGATTGCCACCCTGTAACACTCCAACTCAAAGCCTCATCATTACATTTAAGTTGTCATTTTATATTAGTTTCTGGCTGTCAATTTATGTATGTTATTATTTTATTAATAATAATCATTAGTTGAAGAACTGTAATGTCTGTTTATCAGAAATGACTCAAAACCTAAAATGTTGCAATAGAAACGCAGGCAAAGTCAGGTACCCAAATAAATTGTTAAGACCATGACCCTAATAGCATTGAGGCGCGATAGCGCGGGGCATGCAGAGAGTTACAAGATTGAAGTGGGCGAGAATGAGCGCAAAGTGGCAGTGCTTGTGTGCGTACTTAAGTGCACTATCGATGTGTTATCATGTGTGGCAAGGCGTTGTAAATATTTAACTAGCGACCATACGCCTGGGTCACATTACGAGGTTTAATCAAGAATACGCGACAAAGTGGATTACGGAAGAACAGTACTATGGGGCCAAGGTTAATACAAATTGCTCATCGCTGAAGCAAGAGACTGTTGACAATTATTGTTGTCACGGGATGCATTACGCCGCAGCATCTGCAACTCTTCACGAAATGTAAGGGGCTATCCAAAAGTTTGCGTTTGAGGCTGTTGTTTCGGCTTATATGCAACACAGCCAACTCCGATGAGGGTGTACAAGCACCGACATGCGGACAAGGATATAGTGTGGCCTACGTACGGGAACTTTTTGATCACCCCTTATAAGACTATGCCATTTAACAATGTAATACTGTAAAAGATTTGCTGTGTCGTAGATTCAACAGTTTCGAACTTTAGAGTGGTTTCTGGTAAACCGTTCACAACATACAGTGTTAATGATTTTCGTTAGTCATCAACCATAGGTAGGATCCTATCTCATCATCATCATTACCGAGTGAAAGAAGTTACCATTAAAACTTAAATTTGCTTAATTCATGAAACCAGTAGTTCATGAAGTTCATATTTCATTGCAGTAAATTAACTGCATTCTATAATTCTTCAGAAATATTGGGAAAGTATAGTGAATTGTTGAACTTAAACAGAAGTTTTCTGTGTTCTGTAAATGTAATATCTCTGCGTTGTCTATAGTGATTTCTGCTGTTTGTGAAACGTTATCGAGCTTGATGGTTATAAAAAATAATATCTGATATTGATTGTGGGTAGGTAAACATTATTGTGAGTGATTTTTCTCAGTCTCTAATGCGTTGTGTGTTAGTAGGAGCTATTCGGTATTGTTTTGCCGTGTTTCTGACGTTGACTCTTATTATTATTATTATTATTATTATATGAGGCTTTAGCGACATAAGCTACCTGTCTTGAACGGATCGCCATACGTTGCACGCGGCATTTTTATTTGTACATCTGCATGGGCATTTGCAGATTGCAATTAAATACAAGTCAGTTTGCTAAGTGATATCTTTTTCAACCAAACAGACGCAATTCATGACATTAGCTCAGAAATGAGCTGTAGATCATACATTGTCATTCAATAATTAATATTGCAGCCATTATCAATTACGGTATTAATTAAAATTTTGTGTAACTACACTAAATTAATTATCTTTAACATAAACCATTTTCCCGATCTTTCTTGTACAGTATACATAATTACTCGATAATGAGCAATGATAATCTTGCTGGCATTCATTCGGTTACAGTACATTCTCCAGAATCGATGCCTTTCTTGTGAAGTAAAGAAAATCACAGGAAATGTATTCTCAGCTGCGAATATGGACAACCATCAGCTGTATCATGAAAAGACAATGGATATTTGTGACGGATGGGGCTTAAACCAGGATTTACCACTTATCACAAGCGGTCCCCTTACCTTTAGGCTATCCGAGCATCCTTCACAACCAGACCAAAACTTCTGTATGTTGTCAACCATGTCTCTACAGCTTGTACTCGTACATACAATATGTATATTCCCGCTGTCGGCGGATAAATACGATACAGCAATGGCTGTGTTGTTCAGAAATATGATGCAATGTTTCTTCGGATCTGCTTGTCAAGCTCCCATTTATCTGTTCTTTTTGTAATTAACATTCTGTGATTTACATAGGATATGGCTTTCTCCGTGTCAGATCTACGCACACTGTTGACATAATCAGAAACTGAAGTGCTAGGATGAAATAGAAAACGACGGAAGATTAGGCCTTAACATCTCGGCAACGATGACGTAATCAGAGATGGGGCACAAGCTCAGATTATGGAAGGATGGGGAAAGAAATCGCCGGTGCTTCTTCAACGCAGCCACTAGAGAATTCGCCTGAAGTGATTTCCGGAAATGACGAAGAAGCTTAACCTGATTGGCTGGATGGGAATTTGAACTAATATCCTTACAAACACGACTCCATTGTCTTACAATGCGCCACGTCTCTCAGTTCTTGCACAGGGGCAAAGTGGTGGCTACGTAGATGAAGCGTGTCGATTCACCAAGCCAGAGCACTTGTCGCGACGAGCACTTAGCACGGCGGGCGGAGTGTTCTGCACAGAGTTGGGCCCGTAACGTAATCTGGGCCCGCGACAGGAACAAGAGCGAGCAGCAAGTAGGCAAACATTTGCTCAGCGGGAGGTCACTGCAGAGAGGGAGGCGCGCGCCCGACCTGGGGCAGTGCGGCAGGTGACCCAAGCGGGCTGACAAACACCGCCGTCTGTGCGAGGCTGACTGCCCAGGGTGCGAGTAAAGTAGGGATTCTGGTTAGCGCTGAAACAAATGGTTTCCGGTTATATCGGTTTTCCTCCGTGCCACTTTGACCTGACCGTTAAAACAGCTCAAAATAAACGGTTTCTGAAATAGCCTATTTCCTGTGTTTTTTTTTTATTATTATTCTGAATATTTCTCGTAATGAACGTAGAAGTAGAAAGAAGATGGGAAAATGTAGACTCTGTCGGTTTCAAGATACACAGAATCAAAAAATTAAATTAAACAGTGTAAGTAGGCTGTTTAGGTTTTTATGTTGGTAACGTCACCTAGCGCTCTGTATGATAATCACTGGCTGTGCTGTGTGCAGTCTGTGGCTGGTGGGCATTGTTGAAATAGTCGCTGTTGTAGTGTTGGGCAGTTAGATGTTAACAGCGCGTAGCGTTGCGCAGTTGGAGATGAGCCGCCAGCAGTGGCGGATATGGGGAGAGAGATGGCGGAGTTTTGAGAGCGGATGATCTGGACGTGTGTCCATCAGAGACAGTAAATTTGTAAGACTGGATGTCATGAACTGCTATATACTTTTGAACACTGTTAAGGTAAATACATTGTTTGTTCTTTATCAAAGTCTTTCATTTGCTAACTATGCCTATCAGTAGTTAGTGACTTCAGTAGTTAGAATCTTTTATTTAGCTGGCAGTATTGGCGCTCGCTGTATTGCAATAGTTTGAGTAACGAACATTTTTGTGAGGTAAGTGATTCATGAAAGGTATGGGTTATTGTTAGTCAGGTCCATTCTTTTGTAGGGATTATTAAAAGTCAGATTGCGTTGCGCTAAAAATATTGTGTGTCAGTTTAGTGTTGATCAGAATAAGTAAAGAGAGTAATGTCTGAGTACGTTGAGTTTTGCTCAGCTGTTTGAAAAGCAAATAACGTAAGAGGTTTATCAGCACAGTCACTCATTAATTTTTCTAAGGGGACGTTTCAACAGGTAAATAAAACAGAACTTACTCCGTCCACTGCTCGCTGGTTTTCTTTAAAAATGAATAGGGGTTGAATGCTACAAAAAAATCACTGGTATTTTACTTTTGTTTCTAAGTTTTTGAAACTCTGCTCAAAATTCATGCTGTAATCGGGAGTCCTATTACCACCCGCTCATTACGAAATCGGTGCTAAGGAGTGAAACCCGAGGTTGAAGACCGCTGTTTTTCGTGTTAATTTGTCCGTTTTCAAGGGCTACAAGTAGGCAAGGCGCATTACGTAGGCAAAGGCAGCATACCAGCTACTCTCTGTTTCTTTCCTGTACTACAGATGAATTGTTTTTAAGTTTTTAATTTATAACTGCTACTATAATTTCACTCATCATGTTATTTCATAGAAATGGCAACAGTTCTTTAACCTTTTGAAGCAAACAAAGTATTCAATTACTACAACTGTGACCTTTCTGACAGGAAAATCACAAACCCAGTCGCACAACTGGACTATATTGTACAGGCTCCCAATGTGATTAGAAGCCACTTCTGAGGAACGGTGTCAAAAATCTTTTGGAAATTTAGAAATATGGAATCAATTTGAGATCCGCTATCGACAGCATTCATTTCTTCTTGTGATTAAGGATCCAGTTCTGCTTCGCAAGTACATCTCAATCCGTCCTATGTGTCAACAGATTGTTTTCTTCGAGGTCATTCATTATGTTCGAACACAGAATACGTTCCAGAATCCTACTGAAAATCAACGTACATAATATCGGTCTTTAATGTAACGAGTTACTTCTGTTTCCTTTCTTGTGTGTTTGTGCGGCTTGTGCAACTTTCCAGTCCTTAGGTACGGATCTCTCATCGGGGAGCGGTTGTATGTGATTACTAATAATGGAGCCATAACGTCAATATTCTCCGGAAGGAACGTAATAGGTATGCAGTCTCGACTGAAAGACTTGCTTTATTAAGTGATTTGTGTTTCTTCACTATACCGTGGACACCTGTGTAAGTGATACAGTGTCAATCAATTGTTGGAAAAAAAAAATGTAATATAAACTATACTCCACATTGACGATGTTCTCAGTTTACATTGCTAGACTTACCAGGTACCGGCGGAACGCATTATTGTTCCCGATTCCTGATTATCAAATACCGACGAAAAGTTGTACAAATAACAAATAAGAACAGAAGAATATTCACATAAGACGATATTAGCTAACGGCCTGAATGAATTTAACAAGTGGTTCCTGTAAGGGATGTAACGCGAGTATTTCATTTCCTTTAATTTTCAGACACGTTAATTTACAGACACGGTAACAACAGTGTTTTTGTGCCATAGTTGACAGTAGTTCTGATACTCGCCGTGAATGTTATGCAGTAACACTGCGAAAGCTCATTAATAGTAGCGTCGTCTGAGTTATATCACTGCCTGTATAAATTAACGACACAATCACTTCCGCCACTGTTTCCAATATCAATGAGCAAGCAAGAATGACGCTATAGTTAACATATTTATTCAATTTTTCTTCCGTAGGAAAAAATTGACGAACAAATTTCAAGGTCGTGGAATGAAACGTGTCAGTACATGAAATTACAACATAAAAGTAAGAACAGGTAAAAACAGAATGTTTCTGAAGCCGAAAAAAGTCAATCCATAATTTTAAGTAAACGAAATCAACAATACAACAAGAATCAGCTTAATTTTTCAAGGAACTGCTCGACGAAATGAGGAGTGACCCATGAAGAAACTCTTCAGTTTCTATTTGAAAGCGCGTACATTACTACTAAGACTTTTGAATTCGAGTGGTAGCTTGTTGAAAACGGATGCAGCAGCATACTGCACACCTTTCTGCACTAGAGTTAGGGAAGTCCAATCCAAATCCAGGTTTGATTTCTGCAGAGTATTAACTGTGTGAAAGCTGCTTATTCTTGGAAATAAGCTAATATTGTTAACAAGAAATGGCAGTAAGGAATACATATATTGAGAGGTCAATATCAAAATACCCAGACTCGTGAGGAGGGGTCGACAAGAGTTTTGTGAACTTACACCACTTATTGCCCTAACCGTCCGTTATTGAGCCAAAAACATCCTTTTAGAATGGGAAGAGTTACCCCAAAATACAATACCATACGACATAAGCCAATGAAAATAAACAAACTAGGCTAATTTTCACTCACTTCAAACACCGTTCGAATAGTAAAAATGGCAGCATTAAGTCTTTGAACAAGATCCTGAACGTGGCCTTTCCACGACAGCTTACTATCTATATGAACACCTGGGAATTTGAACTGTTCAGTTTCGCTAATCATATGCCCGTTCTGTGAAATTAGAACGTCAGGTTTTGTTGAATTGTGTGTTAGAAACTGTAAAAGCTAAGTCATACTGTGATTTAGCATTAGTTTATTTTCTACAAGCCATGAACTTGGATCATGGACTGTAATATTTGAAACCGAGCCAATGTTGCATACAATATCCTTTACTACCAAGCTAGTGTCATCAGCAAACAAATATAAATAAGGAACAAGAGTGGCCCAACACTGATCCCTGCCCCCCCCCCTCCCCCCCCCCCCCCCCCAATTAGGCTGTATCCCACTCAGACCCCACATCACAGCAGTTCTCAACATTGTAAATAATTACCTTTTGCTGACTGTTGCTAAAGTAAGAGGTGAACCAATTGTGATCTTCTCCCCGTATTACGTAATGTTCCAACTTCTGGAGCAATATTTTGTGATCAACATAATCAAACGCCTTAGTTAAATAAAAAAACATTCCTACCGCTCGAAATCTTTTTTTTTTTTTTTTAACCCACCCAGTACCTCACAGAGAAAAGAGAATATAGAATTTTCAGTTGTTAAGCGACTTCTAATGGCGAACTGTACCTTTGATACAAATCGTTTGATATAAAATGATCAATTATCCTTACATACACAGCATTTTTAATAACTTTACCAAACACTGATGGCATAGAAATAGGTCTAAAATTGCCTACGTTATCCCTTTCTCTCTTTTTATAAAGCGACTTTACTACTGAGTACTTTAATCGTTCAGAAAACTAATCATTCCTAAAGGAAAATTACAAATATGACTAAATACAGAGCTAACATGTGCAGCACAGTACTTTAATATTCTACTAGGCACTCCATCATAACCATGAAAGTCCTTAGTCTTTAGTGATTTAATTACTGACTCAATCTCCTCCTTGTCTATATGACAGAATAGTATTTCAGACGTCAATCTCGGAAACGCATTTGCCTAGAAAGTTGCATGATTCCCTGCAGAAACTAAATTTTTATTTAATTCACCAGCAATGCTCAGAAAATGATTGTTAAATACTGTACATATATCTGATTTCTCAGTAAGAGAAATATTCGACTACGAACTGACTTTATATCCTCAACGTTGTGCTGCTGACCAGGCACTTCCTTCACAACTGACCATATGGTTTTAATTTTATCCTGTGAATTAGCTATTCTATTTGCATACCACATACTCTTTTCATTCCTAATAACATTTTTAAGCACCTTACGAGACTGTTTGTAATGGGCTACTGTAGCTTGATTGTGACTACTTCTAACATTTTGATATAATTCCCGCTTTGTTCTACATGATATCTTTATCCCACTAGTCAGCCACCTGGGCTGCCTATTGCTGCTAGTACTCCGTTCAGAAGGTTCTAGTGAAAAGCAACTCTCAAAGAGCATGAGAAATGTATTAAGGAAAGCATTATATTTGTCATCTGTGTTATCGGCACTATAAACATCCTGCCACTCTTCTTCCTTGACAATGTTTAAAAAACACTCTGTTGCTGTTGGCTTAACTTTCCTACATAGTTTGTAATTATATGTGACATTTGTTTGAGTACAAAACCATTTTAGTGTTCAAATTTGTGCATCATGGTCTGAAAGGCCATTCACCCTTTTACTAACAGAATGCCCATCTAATAATGAGGAATGAACAAAAATATTGCACCCTAGTTGGAGAAAACACACTCTGCATCATATAATATGAATTTAAGAGATCTACCAACATCCTTTTTCTTGCACCATAATATACAAAATTTATATTGTAGTCACCACTTATAATAATTTCTGGTACTTCCTACGAAGTGAATCAAGAACCCCCTCTAGCTTGAGCAGAAATGCTCTGAAGACAGTCTAAAAAAGGTGCAGCTCTAACACCTAGTACTACAGGTAACAGTAAGTGGACCGTGATTTAAAAAATGTCACATATTGCTACAGGAGGTAGTATCTGGCAAAACTAGAACAAAAGTTCCTACAACGATATGTACGGAAACCAGTATCCATCGGCACACATGCGACAGCATGACTTACCAAGTAAGGTCCAAAGTGCCGCGGATGCAAACGGGCTTCTTCCAGTGCTCATACCTCGAGGTTCTAATGTGACAGAAATGTAGGATCAAGTGTTTTGGATAGACCTCGGGCTAGGGACTATTTATATAAACAACAGAGGGCTCGTTTTAGTGTTACTGTCCTACAGTACAGGGTCAAAGTATGAATATTACACACATCTTCTATGAATATTACACACTTCTTGCTGCTTAGTCAAATGAAGGAAATCTACGTTGGGCCTTAAGGAGCTTACGGAGGCACCATTAGTTCATGAGCAATTCCTTAGAAAGCTTCCAAAAATGTCTTTTCTTTACTATTTTCCTTGTAGCAAAACTGAGCGGTGGATTCCAAGATGGATAAGCACAGTAAATCACTGAAATTTTTACGATATGAACATAAGATTCCAATCTCGGAAAAAAACATTACCAGTACAAGAAATCAACCTGTCTCACTCATTTCTTTATCTTGAGCCTGGCTTTTTAACCTCAATAATCCCATCTCCTTTTTTTCATACTGATAGAAAAGATAAAAAGTTTGAGTGAAATTTGGTGGAAAGTTATGTTTTTCATACATATTGGGAAAGAAAGAAATAGTGGGAGTACGATATATACAAAATTCTTGAAAATCATTGAAGACGAAAAACAGTTTACTAGGCCCTAGGATGATGTGGGACATTGATCAACTGATTCAGTAGAATCAGAAAAATTAGAACGCCGGATGTCTCATTGTTCCACTATCGTTCATGTCGAAACAACTATGCTCTAAGATTTTAAAACAGTGTGCAGGACCAATACTCGAACACGGGACCTTTGCCTTTTGTGAACCCTGGGGATTCGCCAGGTTATGGGCAAGCCATATGTTCGCAGTATCCTTTGTTCGAGGAGCGTTAGTTTTGTAAACTTCGCAAGAGAACTTCTGTCAACTTCGGAACGTAGGAGATGAGGTACTGGCGGCAGTAAAGCTGTAAGGACGCGTCCTGAGTCGTGTTTGGATAGCTCAGTCCGTAGAGCACTTGCCCGCGAAAGGGAAAACTCCAGAGTTCGAGAATCCATCAGGCACTAAGTCTTAATCTGCCAGGAAATTTCGTATCAGCGCAAACTCCGTTGCTGAGTGAAACTTTCATTCAGGAAACTATGTTTTGTTTCCTCAAAAAGACAGCGAGTGTGTTTTCCGCAGTCAAACAGAAGTGTTCGTCGTCCTTGCAAGTGTTACGACAAATTCTTGAGTTTCCATTACACAACGTATTCCCTTCATCTTGTTGAAGGAGATTTATGTGTACGCAAACATTTTGTGTTCATGCAGAGCTACATAATCGTTCCGCATTTCTGTAGAGTGAAGTGCCTCCCAATGGCGACCGTAGTGCTGTGTGAAGCTAATAAACGTTACATGACCTGGCACACTTTCGTAGTTTTCCAGCTAATTGTTTCTGTCACCGACAGTCCACAAAAAGTGACGTTAGCTGTTTAATCTCTAAACGAGGTATTGTGCGAGATTTTATTACCTGTTAGCTTAGTTTATTTCGAGCTGAGTCATTCGAGCTGCCACAATGTTCAATGTAACGTTGACACATGGTCACGAACTAATACGGAATGAGGCAATTAAACAGGATTAAATGTTCGCGTTCCCGTTGGCTGATGTTAATCAAATGCTGGCGCCTGATGTTGGTGCTGCAGCGTTCTCGAGCGTAGGAAGAGATCGCAACAGCTGATACGCTGGAGGGAAGGCCACGCTACCACACGGCACGTGCGCTGACACACTGCGTACGATTCACAGGGAGGATAAGGGCTTGATTGAACGAAGTGTTCATTCGATGTCTAGTAGAGCTTAGATGCAGAGAAAAAAAATTTAATTTACTATTTGTGCACAGTGTACAGGTTTTTCCTCCTGTTCGAAAGTGGTTGCGTTTACTTAATACTTATTCTTAGAACCGGCGCACCGTTGTGACTAGTACTTCATCCACTGATAATACGGGAGGCGGTATTCGCAAACTCTGTAAGCAGGCTGTTTAGGTTTTTATGTTGGTAACGCCACGCAGCGCTCTGAATGAAAATCACTGACTGTGCAGTGTGCAGTCTGTGGCTGGTTGGCATTGTTGCAATATTCGCTATTGTAGTGTTGGGCAGTTGGAGGTGAACAGCGCGTAACGTTGCGCCGTTGGAGGTGAGCCGCCAGCAGTGGTGGATGTGGGAACAGAGATGGCAGAGTTTTGAGAGCGGGCGATCTGGACGTGTGTCCGTCAGAAAACGAAATCTGTAAGACTGGATTTCATGAACTAATATATATATTTTATGACTTTTGAACACTATTAAGGTAAATAGATTGTTTGTTCTCCATCAAAAATCTTTCATTTGCTAACTATGCCTATCAGTAGTTAGTGCCTTCAGTAGTTAGAATCTTTTATTTAGCTGGCAGTACCTGCGCACGCTGTATTGCAATAGTTTGAGTAACGAAGACTTTTGTGAGGTAAGTGATTCATGAAACGTATAGATTATTGTTAGTCACAGCTATTCTTTTGTACGGATTATTGAAAGTCAGATTGCGTTGCGCTAAAAATATTGTGTGTCAGTTTAGTGTTGATCAGAGTAAATAAAGAGAGAAATGTCTGAGTACGTTCAGTTTTGCTCAGCTGTTTGAAAATCAAATAATGCAGAGGTTTACCAGCACAGTAACACGTAATTTTCTAAGGGGACGTTTCACCTCGTTGGTATTTAAAGTTTCGTCTCCTAATGATGGAGGCATCAGAGGCTATAAATACGGATTTAGTATTTTCAAGCTTAAACAAGCTCCATAATCCGAACTGCGTCTACGTAGCCTCCCCTTATTTCCAGTATCAAGAGAGACAAAACTATGTGTAGAAACATGTCTTAGACAACAGCGTAAAACCCATAACACAAAAATCAAGAAGAAATATGTTTCCATTGTTACAAGTGTTCTGTTTTTATATATAAAGATCTTATTTTCAATTTCAAAAAGATATATCATTAGTAAACATTCCTTTTTCACAGTGAGTGGTCAGCGCGGGGGTCTGTCACGCCAAGGGGCCCAGGTTCGATTCCCTGCTGGGTCAGAGATTTTCTCTGCTCAGGAACTGGGTGTTGTGTTGTCCTCCTTAGCATTTCATCATCATCAGTGGAAGGCAACGGGAAACCAGAACTGGAATCACTTCCCTACACGCTCATGCGGAGGACCTCTCAGACGAGGCTTCCCCCATGACAAGACCTGCCGTAAGGCAGAACACAATTTCTTTTGATGCTTTTTTCACATTACGCGTTTTCAGAGCTAGTTCGTTCTCGGTATTTCGTTGCATGTCGCTAGACTTTTTCCAATGGCCAAATAGATGAAAAAATGTTTAAAACATTCATTACCACATGGGCATGGTCCTGTTGCCTAAGTGTACTTCCTCCGGACTACCACGCCTTAAAGCAGGGCTTCACAACATACGTGCTCGCGGAGCAAGCTGTGAGCAGCAAGGCGCGAGCACAGAGCAGCGCGAGCACGCTACCCCCACTACCGGACTACAGCGGAGAGTGGGGAGAGTCACGTGGGGCACACAACGGCTGCCGCCAGTCAATGTAAATCCGCGGCCACCCGCAGGGATATCACTCACGAATTATTACTGCGACAAATGAAACAAATAAAGGAGAATGTACACGTGCCACATAATTTTATTAGCTTAGTGTATGCATCTACATTCGTATTAATTTGTGAACTGTTACACAATAAAAGGTGTCACTGAAGTGTGGAATTCTCGGTTATCTTGTACTTTTTCCCCTTTACAATTGCGTCTATGTTCGAAGTAATGTTCTTGCGCATTGTAGGCGCAGCGTGCAGTTTAAATTTCTATCAGACAATGCGTTTCTCAGGCGCGTCTTGTTACATTTCATTGCAGAGAACAGTTGTTGACAAACATACGTGGAACCGAACATTGATATTATTGTAGCCGCCAGTTTGTGCAAACGAGGAAATCTATCCTGAGGGAAGTGTCTGTAGAATTCCAAAATGTTTTTCTTGTTCTGAAATTTGTCTCTGTATTCTCTGTCACACTGCAGGTCAATAATATCTAGTTGCAGCTCAGGAAGAATCTCTTCAATATTCGCTGAATATGGAGAGGAGAACAGATCAAAATCACTGTCTAGTGCTGTCAGATCTTGAAAGCGTTGATCAAAGTCTTCCTTAAGGGCAACTAAACTATGTGAATAACGTTCACAGTCTTTGTGAACATCTTGCATGGATGATAATTTAGGAAAATGAGCTAGATTTCCTGTTTCCAGCTGACTCACCCAAACTGTCAATTTCATTTTAAAAGCTCGTATTCGATCTATGAAATGAGTAATTAGCAAATCTTTACCTTGTAGTGAAATGTTCAAAGCATTCAGATGGCTAGTTAAATCTGCTAAGGACGCGAGATCACAGTTCCATGAAGGCTCTTTCAATTCAGGAACACACATGTTATTTATTTCCATGAACATATTTATCTCATCTATTAGGGAAAAAATCGATTTAATAATTCGCCACGACTAACTCAGTGGACCTCGCTAAAATAAGGCAGGCTACCATACTGGCTTTCTACATCCTCAAGAAAGCTTTTAAATTGCCTGTGTTGTAGCCCATGCTTCCTTACATAATTGGTTGCACGAACAACAACACTCATCACATTTTTTAGAGTGATACTCTTTGCACATAAGTTTTCCTGATGGGTCACACACAGAAGGCCCCTTATTTTATTCGGTACGGTTAGTTTTTGCATGTTCTCCTTCAACAGCGCAACGAAACCTGATTTGTTCCCTGTCGTCGCTGGTGCACCGTCTGTAGACACTGAAACTAAAGAATTCCACGACAATCCTATATTTTCAACACTTTCTTCAACACTACTTAAAATATCACCTCCGGTTGTAGTGTTCTTCATGGCTACTACATCGAGGAGCTCCTCCCTCACCTGAAAATCTCTATTAACACCTCTAATAAATATGGCAAGCTGCGCTGTTCCAGTGATACCAACACTTTCGTCCGGAGCTAGAGAATACGCCATAAAATCTTTACAGATATTTGCAAGCTGGCTCTGAACGTCGTCTGCCATGTCCTGTATGCGACGCACAATGGTCATGTTAGATAATGGCACAACCCGAAACTGTTCAACTTGAGATGGGCACAAATGTTCCGCTGCAACTACCAAACACTCTTTTATTAAATCGCCATCAGTGAAGGGGCGCAGGGATTTAACTAAAAGCAAAGCAATTTTGTAGCTCACTCTGAGAGCTGCCTCAGTTGATTTTTCTTCGTCCTCCAGATCTTCTTCGGATAGCCTCCTTTTAAGTTTAATAACTTCCTGTGCACGATCTGGTCCATCACATTTTCCTCTTCCGTAGTCTTTCGCGTGGTACGACATATAATGTCGCTGCAAATTACTAAACATTTTGCAACACCATCTTTTTTTGTAAACAGATACAATTCCTCCCAGTGGGGTTTCAACTGCGAAAGCATGGTTGGGGTTACACAACGGCGACTTGACATGATTCTTAACCAGCGAAGTGACTGTTAGAGCTGATCGTAGTACTTCAAACGTTACACAGTCGGCGCTAATTCAATAGGCACGCTGCGGCCCTATTCAAACGTGCGCGCGCATTTCCCCTCCCTCCCCACCCTCCCCACTCCGCGACCTTGCACCTGCTCGCGAGCACGGGCCTGAGCAGACGCGAGTACTAGCGCTCAAAACCGGCCAGTTGTTAAGCCCTGCCTTAAAGTCTCCTCTATGTTGTTGAGGCATGGTTTGTGTGCTAAGCAGATTGCATGCAAGCTTGTGTTTGTATCAAGAAAATTTCTTTCTAGTGGCAGGAAGTTTCCAAAATGGAAAAAATATTGGGAATGTTAAGAGACAAAACGACGTATGTCTGGTAAACGTTGTGAAAAGCCAGTTCTTATTCAAGAGCACAGGGAGTTCTACATTAAACTTTGCAACATCTGAGCCCAAGAACGGAGTTTTCTGAGAAGCAGAGGCCAGAGCTGAAACACTGTTTTCTTTAATTTATTTTGTTATTCTCTTGTAAAAAAATGTAACAGACATGAGAAAAGTTTTTTGTTGACTACTGTTATGCTAGCTAAAATATGTAGAGCCCGTGAAGCAAAAACTTTATTATTAGCACATACAATCACTTCCCTGATACAGCACCTAGAATGTTCTTCATACATTATTTATCCTTTTCAATTTATGTCATTATTTTTGCAGTGATGAGGTCAGCAGGCTCAGGTGTCTGAATACTTTATCAATGTTTTGTATAGAAACAAGATTACAAAGAGATAAATTATTTTTAGATACCCCTGAAAAATTTGACATTTGGCACTTACGCACTTAGATAGCTTGATTATTATTATTATTATTATTATTATTATTATTATTATTATTTTACAACAACACACAGAATACTTAAATGGCCGCCCTTGATCAATAAAACCAGCTGTTTAAGACCGCTACCTAAAAATTTGGTCTCGTAGGTTCTACAAAAAGAATGAGGCATCACTGTGTGCTGCCTTTTGATTGCTGTGTGGATCGAGAGAGTGCGCAGTTGTCTCCAAAAAATAAATTTGGACAGTATGGATAACAGTTCAGCCTCTCAACAACACTGTGCGCGAAAAAGATAGGCGACGGAATACCTGGAATAATGAAATCTGGATAAGTGGCGTCGAGATCTCGTGAGTGTGGTGTGCAGGATTTGTCTGACGCCTGATGACCGTCGTAGGAGACCAGAAAAGCGGGCAGATACCAAAGCACGAGTCAAGCATGGAGTCTGACTCTCCGTCATGTTTTGGACCAGTATTACGTAGGGATACGGGACACCTCTGATCGATTTCTGTGTCACCACTCCTCTGAGTGGTTTGATGCGACACTGCACGAATTTCCCTCCTCTCAGAGTAACAATTGCAACCTACGTCCTTAATTATTTGGTCGTTGCATTCCAGTCTCTGTTTTCATCTACAGTTTGTACCCTCTTACAGATTCCTCTAGGGCAACTGAAGTTATTTCCTGTTGCCTTTACACATGTTCTACCATACTGTACCTTCTTATTGTCAGTATTTCCTATATGTTCCTTTCCTCGCCAGTTCCTCGTCTCTTACCTTATCAGTCCACCCAATTTTCAACAGTCTTTTGTTGCACCACATCTCAAGGGCTTCGATTCTCTTCTGTACCAGTTTTCCCACAGTCCATGTCCGACTACTACAGATTGCTCATAAATTTCTTTCCAAAATTAAGTGTCGGTTAGACCCTCAGTGAGAAAGCACCTCGAGTTCCTACTGCTAATAAGCCAGTTTGTTATATACTTCTACGAGCTTCAAACACGAGTGACTTACTTTCAGTTATGTGTGTAATTACTAGTTTATTTTTGTAATTTCTTGTGTGATTGAATGCTTACTAGGCACAACCTTTTATTTTAATAACATCGTAGCGCATAGTACCACCGTTGTTATCGACGCTTGTATCGACCCTCGTATCGTACAGGCTTTTGTTCGTTATGGTTAGTATAGCTCTTTGTCGGTTAGATTGTCAGTAAGGGAGCACCTTGAGTTCTGCTGCTAGTAAGACGAGTACACAGCTCGTTTGATACACATTTTTACGAGCTTCAAACAGAATCGACTTCAGTAATGGATAGGAACTGTGATTGCTGTATACAAATGTGAACTGCATTGGTGACCCTCCACTTGCAGCTCCAGGTGGTGTTGGCTTCTATCACACAGCTTGAGGCTGCTTCCAAGGGGTATCACTGTCGGAGGTCAGACGAGAGGATGTGAGGGACATCGAGCACGGCCCACGTGTCCCCCAATCGGTCCATGCTGTGGACGCCCTGGGTACTGCCTGCACTGAGGTTGACCCCCTCATCCATTATCGAGTGGGAGATCATTCCACGGTCTTGCAGGCAGCGAAAGACTTTCTGAGGAGCCAAACGTAGGGCCTCCCTGGTTCTTGTGACGAACAGGTTTTTGGCGTTATCTGTGGGTGACGAAGTTTCTAGGCCAGATGCAGTCGTCCACGCTGTTCAAGAGGAAGCTTCTCGGCCCACGAGGTCTGGGCATTCACAGCGGCTGGGTTTGCAGGTAGTTGGGAGCTCCAATGCTAGGTGCGTAATGGGGTCCCTTACGAACGTGGCTGCCAAGGAGAGGAAGGAAGCCAGTGTGCACTCTGAGTGCATACTGGGGGGAATCATTCCGGATGTGGAATGGGTGCTTCCTGATGCCATGAAGAGTACAGCTTTGGATTGGAGGAGATTCTCTCTGGTTTTGGGCGGCTAGCGGAAATGGTAAAGACTGCCAGTCTTGCTCGCGAGATTAAGGTGGAGCTCACCATCTGCAGCATCGTCGACAGAACCGACTGTGATCCTTTAGTGCAGAGCCGGGTGAGTGGAGGGTCTGAATCAGCGGCTCAGGCGTTTCTGTGACCGTGTAGGCTGCAGATTCCTTGACATCCGCCATAGGGTAATGGGTTTCCGGGTTCCGCTTAATAGGTCAGGGGCCCACTACACACTGGAAGCGGCTACACGGGTAGCTGGGGCTATGTGGAAGGGACTGAGCTGCTTTTTAGGTTAGAGGGCCTCAGGGAACCACAGAAAGGGCGTCCATCTAAAAGGGGGGAGGTAAAACACAGCAAGTAGTTGTCGAACCGATAGGTATTGTAGTTGTAAATTGTCGTAGCCGTGTTGGGAAAGAACCAGAGCTCCAAGCCCTAATAGAAAGCGCTAAAGCTCAAATAGTTACAAGTAGCTGGTTAAAGTCAGAAATAATTTCAGTCGAAATTTTTTCAAATGACCTAACAATGTTCAGAAAGGATAGATTAAATACAGTTGGTGGTGTAGTGAAATTGAAGCATTAGTAACATGGGTAGAGGTTGTACTTCACAATCGGACTACACTATTAATTGGATCGTTTTACCAACCCCCTAACTCAGAAGATATAGTTGCTGAAGAGTTGAAAGAAAATTTGTGTCATGTCAAATAGGTACCCCACTCACACAATTATAGTAGGAGATGACTTCAATCCACCATGGAAATGCTGGAACAATTATACGTTTAAAGCTGGCAGCAGTCATAAAACGTCATCCGAAATTGCACTGAATGCTTTCTCAGAAAGTTTTTATGAACAATTTGTTCATGAGTCTACTCGAAGCGTAAATGGTTGCGAAAGCATACTAGACCACCTAGTAACAAATAAATCCTGAACAAATAGCGTGTCTCATGACGGATGCAGGGATTAGCGACCACAACGCAGTTGCTGCTAGGCTGAATACCTTAATACCCACAACCATCAAAAAGAAACGCAAAGCACATATATTTAAAAAATCTGATAAAAGCCCTCTTAACGCCATTTTAAGAGACAGTCTCCACTCCTTACGATCTGATCAAGTAAGTGTAGAAAAGATGTGGAATGATTTCAAAGAGATAGTGGCTCTTGAACACTAGGGGACTTCACGGCTGAGGTCATCAGTCCCCTAGAACTTAGAACTAGTTAAACCTAACTAACATAAGGACATCACACACATCCATGCCCGAGGCAGGATTCAAACCTCAAAGAGTATCGAAGGCAATTGAGATATATATACCACATGAATTAATAAGTGATGGTACTGATCCCTCACGTTACACAAAACGGGTCAGATCGCTGTTGCAGAAGCAAAGAAAATAGCATGCCAAATTTAAAAGAACGCCAAGACCCCAAAATTGGCATAGTTTTGCCGAAGTTCGAAATATAGCGCGTACTTCAATGCGAAATGCTTTTAATAATTTCCACATCGAAACTCTGTATCGGAATACGGCAGAAAACCCAGAAAGATTCTGGTAACACATAAAGCACACCAGTGGGAGACGCAGTTGATACCTTCACTGCGCGATAACACCGGTAAAGTCACTGATGACAGTGCCACTAAAGCAGAGTTATTAAACACGGTTCCCCGAAACCCTTTCACGAAAGAAGACGAAGTAAATATTCCTGAATTCCAATCAGTAACAACTACCAAGATGATAAACCTGGAAGTAGGTATCCTCGGTGTATCACTTAATAAAGTCAAGACTTCCTAACACATTGTGTACCAGCCAGGTTCCTTTCAGAGTATCCTGATACAGTAGCTCCATATTTAGTAATCATATACAACCGCTCGCTCATAGAAATATCCGTACCTGAAGACTGGAAAATTGCTCAAGTCACACCAATACCCAAAAAGGGAAATAGGAGTAGTCCGCTGAATTACAGGCCCATATCACTAACATCGATATGCAGTAGGGTATTGGAACACGTGCTGTGTTCCAGCCTTATGAATTACCTGGAAGAAAACGATTTGTTGACACAAAGTCAACACGGATTCAGAAAATATCGTTCTTGCGGAACACATCTAGCTCTTTATCGTCATGAAGTAATGAGTGCTATCGACAGGGGATGTCAAATTGATTAAATATTTTAAGATTTCCAGAAGGCTTTCGACACCATTCCTCACAAGTGTCTTCTGACCAAACTGCGTGCCTATGGAATATCGTCTCAGTTGTGCAACTTGATTCGTGGTTTCCTGTCAGAAAGGTCACAGTCCGTAATAGACGGAAAGTCGTCGATTAAAACAGATGTAATGTCCGGCGTTCCCCAAGGAAGTGTCGTAGGCCCTCTGTTGTTCCTGATCCATATTAACGACATAGGAGATAATCTCAGAAGCCTTATTAGATTCTTTGCAGATGATGCTGTCATTTACCGTCTTGTAAAGTCATCAGATGACCAAAACGAATTGCAAAATGATTTAGATATCTTACGTTGCGAAAAGTGGCAATTGAACCTGAATAAAGAAAAGTGTGAAGCTATTTCGATTACGCGGTGACACAAACCTGAAGGCTGTAAGTTCAACTAAATACTTCGGGATTACAATTACAAATAACCTAAATTGGTACGCTCACATAGATGATGTTTTGGGTAGAGCAAACCAAAGACTGCGATTCATTGGCAGAACACAAGGTGCAACAGGTCTACTAAAGAGACTGTTTACACCACACTTGTCAGCCGTATTCTGGAGTATTGCTGTACGGTGTGGGATCCGTATCAGGTGAGACTGACGGTTGACGTCGAAAAAGTACAAAGAAGGGCAGGTCGCTTTGTATTATCACGAAATAGGGGAAATAGTGCCACAGATATGATACATGGAATGGCAACCATTATAACAAAAGCGTTTTTCGTTGCGGCGGGATCTTCTCATGAAATTTCAATCACCAGTTTACTCCTCCGATTGCGAAAGTATTCTGTTGGCACCGATCTACATAGGGAGAAATGATAATCACGATAAAATAAGAGAAATCAGGGCTCGCATAGGAAAATTTAAGTGCTCGTTCTTCCCGCGCGCT
Organism: Schistocerca serialis cubense; assembly: GCF_023864345.2. Classification (NCBI taxonomy): domain Eukaryota; kingdom Metazoa; phylum Arthropoda; class Insecta; order Orthoptera; family Acrididae; genus Schistocerca; species Schistocerca serialis. The sequence continues at coordinate 362,166,346 of NC_064639.1, read as the reverse complement.
GTGGAACGGTAGAGAGAAATCTTTGAGGTGGTTCATTGATCCCTCTGCCAGGCACTTTAATGTGAATGGCAGAGTAATCACGTAGATGTAGATGTAGATGTATGTGAAACCAATGTTTGATACTAGCAGATTTCTCCTGGCCAGGAATGGCTTTTTGGAGTGCTAGTCCACTTTTAATGTCCGTCCTGCTACGTCTGTCAAGAGTTATTTGGCTGTCTATGTATCCGAATTCCTTAACTTCGGCTATTTAGTGATCCCAGACTGACATTTAATTTCTCGCCGTTCTCATTTCTGCTACTTCTCATGACTTTTGCCTTTCTTCAATTTCCTCTCAGTCCATAATCTGTACTCAGACTATTCATTCTGTTCAACAGATCCTGAATACTTCTTCACTTTCACTGAGGATAGGAATGTCATCAACGAACCTTATCACTGATATTTCTCCGTGAATATTAATCTCACTGCTTAATCGTTCCTTCAGTTTCTTCATTGCTTCTTCGATGTATAGGTTGAAAAGTAGGGGAGAAAGACTATACCCATGCCTTAGGCGCTTTTCTACTCCGAGCACTTAGTTCTTTGTTTTCCCGTCTTACTGTTCACTCATGGTTCTTTTACTTATTGTACAATACCTGTCTTGCCTATAGCTTATCCATATTTTTCTCAGAATTTTGAACATTTTGCACCATTGTACACTGTCGAACGCCTTTTCCATTTCGACCAGTCCTATGAACGTGTCTTGTTATTTCTTCAGTCTTACTTGCATTAGGAACCACAAATTCAGAATTCCTTCTCTCGTGCTTTAACTTTCCGAAAGCCAAACTTTTCCTCTAACAGACCCTCGACAGTCTTCTATATATCATTCTTGTCAACTACATGGACGCATGAGCTGTTAAGCTGATTGTGCGATAATTCTCGCACCTGTAGGCTCTTGCAGTATTGGGTACTGTGTGGATGATGCTTTTTCCGGAAGTCAGATGGTATATCGCCAGTCTCATACACTATACACAGAACGTGAATAGCCGTTCTGTTGCTACTTCCCCAATGATTTTAGTTATTCCGATAGAGTGTATTTATCCATTCTGATTTATTTGATCTCAAGTCGTCCAAAGCTCTTTTAAATTCTGATATTAGTACTGGATACCCTTATCTCTTCGCTGTCGACCTCTGTTTGTTCTTATGTCCCGTCATCACTTCACCCTCGTAGAGGCGTTCAGTGTACTCTTTCCACCAATCCTCTCTCTTCTCTGCATTTAACGGTGGAATCCCCATTGTACTCTTTATGTTAATGCCCTGGCTTTTAATTTCACAGGAAGTTGTTTTGCCGTTTCTGTATTCCGAAACCGTCCTTCCGACAATCATTTCGTTTTTGAACTCTACACATTCTTCACGTCGCCAGTTCGCTTTATCTTCGCTGCAATTTCTATTTATTTTGTCCCTAATTGACTTGTAATTTGTTATTCCCAAATTTCTCTGATCATCTTTTACTTCCTCCTTTCGTTGATCAACAATTGTTGATTCCATTATCCATTTTTTTTTCGCAGATATTTTTCTTGTACCTACTGCTTTCTCACCAACTTCTGTGGTTGCCCTTTATAGAGATATCCCTTCATCTTCAAATGAACGGCCTACTAAGCTACTCAATATCGCAGAGACTTTTAAGTGTGTCTATTCTTTCCTTAGAACATCTGTATCCCTACTTCCATGCTCACTAATTCTTCCAGACTAGTCTTTTAAACTTCAGCCTACTCTTCATTAATTCTAATTTTTGGGTATGCCTTACAATCCAGTATCTGATTTTGGAATCTCTGCCTGGCCATGATGTAATCTAACTGAAATCTTCCCATACCTCTCGGCCTTCTCCAAGTATACCTCCTCCTCTTCCGATACTCGAACAGACTATTCCCTATTACTAGCGGAAATTTATTGCAGAACTCAATTGCTCTTGCTCCGTTCTTGTCCTTCCGCATGACTACTAGATTTTTATCTTCTTTTACGTACTGATTTACTCGTTCAGTACCCTCTAGCTCTTCAGCTTTCGATGTCGGCATGTATACCTGAACTATCGTTGTCGGTGTAGGTTTGCTTTCGAGTCTGATTAGAACAACGCTATCAGTGAACTGTTCACAGTAGTTCACTCTCTGGCCTACCTTCCTATTCATAACGAATCCTAATCCCTTTATACCAGTTCTTGCTGCTGTTGATATTACCGTGTACTCGTCTGACCAAAAATCCCAGAAAAAATTATACTTCCCGTTGACCTATAATAATCATCATATTGGGGAAGGAGCAAGGTTTCACAGTGCAAATAAAAGGAAAAATTCAAAAATTGCTAATTTGTAATTGCACCACATGAAAAACATATATTTTTCTTGTTAGTCATCCTTTTGTATGTCTGTCTGTTAACTATCGATATCGATGCAAGGCAAAAATCGTCGAGAATCTCGATTCCCGGAATGGCTGAACTATATATGTGTATAATTTTGTCAGTACGGAACGCTCAGGGCACGATTCGTACTCGCTCTTAGCCAATTTTTGTATGTATTCTGGCTTACTCGTTTTTTTTTTTTTGTTAGTTAAAATTTTCTGTCTATGTTCCTCCTCTTTACCCAACCTACTGGACTGCATCCAAACACCCCTGCGTTCTGTCGACCTGTAGCTATTACTCTAAAAACTATGTTCTATGTAATCTGTGTTTTCATAGAAAACTACGAAATTTCAGCAACGTTCGCAAATTATCTAGCACGTTTCAAACATCTCGGTTTTGAGTTAATAATGTAATGTCATTAACAATGGCTTAAAAACTTAATTTTTCATGTTTATTCACTTCCTCTCAAGATGTTTGTATTTTCTTGATTCACTTCTAAGCGATGGACACTTCTGATGGGTTCGCAGCTGTTTAATAAATTTTATAGGTGAAGATGATTCACCGAACAGCTACAACGTTTCTGTGAACTGAATTCGCAGATCAATATCGTGAATTTATATTTTCATTATCACTGCCGTACAATGCATCACAATGACTTCGCGCCACAATTAAGAAGGAACGGTGTAAATTCCTGACAAAATACGTTGCATGCTGCGGTCTGTGCTCATCAGTGATGTAGCTCTTTTTCCACTACAAAATGCTCTTTTATTGTGTTACTTCGGGAGCTGCTTCTTAGGTTCTCTTGATTTTCTCCAAGATTCTGTGGAAGGAACTGGCGTCATTTAATTCCGTTTCGGAAGTATTTGAGACTATTCCGATATTCTTTTACACTTCATACTGCTCAATGTACAGAACTAAATACAAGACGGATGTCTTATTTAGTTCAGTTCATTGATCACTATGGACTGAAAAAAAAAGGAGTATTAAACCTCTTCCCTATAATATGTAAACGAGGGCGTTTCAGAAAGTAAGTACAACGTATAGATCATATTTAAGTGTGAAACTACGTAATCACAAAACTTTGTTACATTTTAGGACCCACATGTGAAAAGTGCATAGTAGTCAACGCTGCGTGTGGCAAGGGGTTCAGTGCCGAAACTAGTAATGGTACAGTAAAATCATAAAAAGAGACTTGTGTCTGATTGCATAATTTCCTATAATATAATTTAAGAAAACAGCTGCGGTGTCTTCTAACCAAATTGAAATGCATAAATTAACATCAAATTTATTGTAAATTTGTACTACTTAGATAGCAAAGCAGGATTCGTTCCGACAACAACGTTCTCGAGGTTCCCAGTTTGAATCACGGCCACGAAGAGGAAGTTTCATTATTTTATTTTATTATTTGGAGTGTTCGTTGATGAGTTTCCAAGAGTATGAAATGATTAAACAAATTCAATAAAAACATTTGATCGCCTTTGTAGTTGAATGGTCAAAATATAATTGTCATGCAGAGGCACTGGTTCAATCCTACATCTACTGGGGAAGTTCCTTGATCAGAAGACTGGAATGGGATGTTCTTAACGTAGTGGTGCCAATTGAGGAGCTACTTGAATGAAAAATAGCGTCTCCAACGTCTGGAAACCTGTAAACAATCGAAGTGTCGTGCACTGAACCTAAAGGCCTCCAGATAATGCTATTTCGCAATCGTAGAAAGTCGGCTTAGCATGGTACTTATCGAATTGCCGGATTTGTAAAATACAACAAAGTAAGTTACGGCTGGTGGTTGTCAAGTGAATTATATCATGTTTGCTACGTTTATACGCCATAAACTGTAGCTCGCAAGATGAAAGTGACAAGCGACGCGTGTAGCTCTCGTTGCAATCTTTGACGCTGGATAATAGGCCGTGACGAGTGCAAGGGGGAAGGCCCAACTACTGAATGAGAGGGGTTGGGGAGGGGGGTCACGTCTCAAAGGGAATCGCTAAAGTGAGCTTGAAACTTTAATTCGGGACGCTCTCGAAACGGTCCCCACCTAGCGAGAGGTGCAACTGTGGATGACAAGTGTGCTGCGGGGCGAAGCGTTCGCTAACAAGTAGCAGCTGCAAGACTTGCGCGCGCGTCTGTGTGTGTGAGGCTCCCCTCGAGGCGGGCGAGCTGCTGACGCTGACAAGCCTATTTCTCGAGTGTATTCCGGCGGCATTCAGCGGAGCTAAGCTGCCGATAGCGCCCGCCCCTCGGCGTGCGTCTGTTTCTGAACGGATACGACGAGCTCCCCTTTCCGCAAAGTTACCCAGCCGCTACGCCACTGTGTCAAATGGCGGGGCGTTCTGCGGCAACCCATTCAAGGCTCACCCGGGTAACGAGGGAAACACAGAGACAACCACTCGTAGGTGCCGGCTCATTTCTTCCGACTACCGTCGTCCACTCACTTTCTAACGAAGACAGGGCTCGAAGTCCCGCAGAGAGGAAGGACTATTGGTCACTCGTAACTGGAAGAACTAATTAAAGACCAAACGCTCCGTAATATAAAGAAACAACAGAATTCACCTCGAAACTTCCTGGCAGATTAAAACTGTGTGCCGGACCGAGACTCGAACTAGGGACCTTTGCCTTTCGCGGCAAGTGCTCTACCATCTCAGCTACCCAAGCACGACCCACGCCCCGCTCTCACAGCTTTACTTCTGCCAGTACCTCGTCTCCTACCTTCCAAACTTTACAGAAGCTGAAACTTCCTGGCAGATTAAAACTGTGTGCCCGACCGAGACTCGAACTCGGGAACTTTGCCTTTCGCGGGCAAGTGCTCTACCATCTGAACTACCGAAGCACGACTCACGCCCGGTCCTCACAGCTTTACTTCCGCCAGTATCTCGTCTCCTACCTTCCAAACTTTACAGAAGTTCTCCTGCGCACCTTGCAGAACTAGCACTCCTGAAAGAAAGGATACTGCGGAGACATGGCTTAGCCATAGCCTGGGGGATGTTTCCAGAATGAGATTTTCACTCTGCAGTGGAGTGTGAGCTGATATGAAACTTCCTAGCAGATTAAAACTGTGTGCTCGACCGAGACTCGAACTCGGGACCTTTGCCTTTCGCAGGCAAGTGCTCTACCATCTGAGCTACCGAAGCACAACTCACGCCAGGTGCTCTCGGAGACATGGCTTAGCCACAGCCTGGGGGATGTTTCCAGAATGATATTTTCACTCTGCAGCGGAGTGTGCGCTGATATAAAACTTCCTAGCAGATTAAAACTGTGTGCCGGACCGAGCACTTGCCCGCGAAAGGCAAAGGTCCCGAGTTCGAGTCTCGGTCCGGCACACAGCTTTAATCTGCCTGGAAGTTTCATATCACCGCACACTCCGCTGCAGAGTGAAAATATCATTCTAGAATTCACCTCCTAGTCCTAGACCCGCCAATAGAATCCGTATCATAAATACACAGTCTTAAGACACCGGACTCGTATTCGAGAATACAGAAGTACATATCCGCGCCAGGTCTTCAAGTCTTCAGTTTATACTGACTGACTTAATTCGCTTATGGTAAATGTCGAAACGAGTACTTTGAAAGGACACGCCGATTTCATTGCCTATCCTTTGCAAAGTTTCTAACTGGGACCAATAAGCGCAATTCCCACGCTTGACGTGTCAGTGGGGCAAAGATGCGGTAGCTGACAGGGTCCACGAGAAATACGTGCCCCTCAACGAACTTGTGACGTCACGCTAGTCGGCTTGTTAGTCACATTTCGCGAACACTCGGCTCCGCGCAGGGCCCACGAGAAATGATTATGCAGCTGAAAAGGTGTCCACTAAGGGTCCTAATTTTGTCGTGTGCTGTCGAGAGAGAGCTTGTAAGCATTCAAATGTGCGGTCAAGAATTATTAATGTTGTTATCGTTATTCGCTCTCCCCACCCCTCCAGAGACGGCTGCTGGCACTCGCAAGATCTGCGCTGTCACGTGCTGTGACGTACGCGCCACGACCTGTCTTTCACGTGGGCTTGGGTAGCTAACGCATGACGTAATAACGTGGAGTGACTACGAACAACAGACGGTACTACAACTGTGCCTATCACGATAAACTGCACAACTGAATAGTCTTGTATTGTGATTGGCTGTTCTGGCAGAAGGTGGAGGAAATACTCGTGGGCCAGGGTGCCAAAAATTAAATTTCCATTCATGAATTGTAACTAAGGTATAACATAAATTCTGCTTATGATAATAGGGGACAATCTCCCAGTACTAATCTATCACCGTATAGTCAAAAGATGTTAGTATTTTTTCGAGAAAAGAGTTGAGCAAAGAGAAGAGCCGAATAACTTCGTCTGACATCGACTTAGCGCTAAACGACCGCCCAGCGAAGTGGATCAGTCTTGAGTAGAGTGGCCGATCAGAACAGTTGAATGGATTACAGTTCACATTCACAACTGCGACTTTTCGAACAATGCAGAAAGTAAATAAGCTTAGGAAGTGTAACTTGATTTGTGAAACATTTTCTACAATACGATTTACACTACTGGCCATTAAAATTGCTACACCACGAAGATGACCTGCTACAGACGAGAAATTTAACCGACAGGAAGAAGATGCTGTGATATGGAAATGATTAGCTTTTCAGAGCATTCGCACAAGGTTGGCGCCGGTGGCGACACCTACAACGTGCTGACATGAGGAAATTTTCCAACCGACTTCTCATACATAAACAGCAGTTGACCGGCGTTGCCTCGTGAAAAGTTGTTGTGATGCCTCGTGTAAGGAGGAGAAATGCGTACCATCACGTTTCGGACTTCGATAAAGGTCGGATTGTAGCCTATCGCGATTACGGTTTATCGTATCGTGACATTGCTGCTCGCGTTGGTCGAGATCCAATGACTGTTAGCAGAATATGGAATCGGTAGGTTCACAATGGTAATACGGAACGCCGTGCTGTATACCAACGGCCTCCTATCACTAGCAGTCGAGATGACAGGCATCTTACCCGCATGGCTGTAACGTATCGTGCAGCCACGTCTCGATCCCTGAGTCAACAGATGGGGACGTTTGCAAGACTACAACCATCTGTACGAACAGTTCGACGACGTTTGCAGCAGCATGGACTATCAGCTCGGAGACCATGGCTGCGGTTACCCTTGACGCTGCATCACAGACAGGAGCGCCTGCGATGGTGTACTCAACGACAAACCTGGGTGCACGAATGGCAAAACGCCATTTTTTCGGATGGATCCAGGTTCTATTTACAGCATCATGATGGTCGCATCCATGTTTGGTGACATCGCGGTGAACGCACATTGGAAGCGTGTATTGGTCATCGCCATACTGGCGTATCACCCGGCGTGATGGTATGGGGTGCCATTGGTTACACGCCTCTGTCACCTCTTGTTCGCATTGACGGCACTTTGAACAGTGGACGTTACATTTCATTTCAGATGTGTTACGTCCCGTGGCTCTACCCTTCATTCGATCCTTGCGAAACCCTACATTTCAGCAGGATAGAGCACGATCACATGTTTCTTGTCCTGTACGGGCCTTTCTGGATACAGATGTTAGACTGCTGCCGTGGCCAGCACATTCTCCGGATCTCTCACCACTTGAAAACGTCTGGTCAATGGTGACCGAGCAACTGCCTCGTCACAATACGCCAGTCACTACTCTTGATGAACTGTGGTATCGTGTTGAAGCTGCATGGGCAGCTGTACCTGTACACGCCATCCAAGCTCTGTTTGACTCAGTGCCCAGGCGTATCAAGGCCGTTATTACGGCCAGAGGTGGTTGTTCTGGGTACTGATTTCTCAGTATCTATGCACCCAAACTGCGTGAAAATGTAATCACATGTCAGTTCTAGTATAATATATTTTTCCAATGAATACCCGTTTATCATCTGCATTTCTTCTCGGTGTAGCAATTTTAATGGCCAGTAGTGTAGCAATGCCCGCCTCGTTAAAAAGGACGATACAGTGTTCCTTCGGATAGGCATACATGTCCAAAGAAACAGACTACAGCCGTCATGAAATACATGAAAGCTATTCACAGTTTCGAATATAAGCAACCACCAGCTGAATAAGTGAATGACGACAATGAAAATTTGTGAGGGACTGGGACGCGAAACATGATTTCGTAGTTGACACGAGCGGTCGCCTAAATCGCTTTGGCTATCCGTGTACGACTCACAGCCAGACCTAAACTTCCATTCGGCGTCGTTCCTTTGTCATATTCTGTACTCATGACACATTATATAACCCCCGTAGAGAGGAGTAGTTTTTAATTAAACATCGATTGCTGGTATCGGCGGATAAATACGATATTGCAGTGGATGTGTTGTTGAGAAGAACGATGCAATGTTCCTTCAGTAACGCACACATGCATGCAGTACCGTATTTATCCTCCGATACCGGGCAGCGATATTCAGTTAAAATGTTCTCCCTTATTTGGGAACTACGTAGCGTGTGTACGAATGCAGGTTGTGACGCAGGAACGGCGACATATGGCTGTTTGGCTCTTTACGTGAGTTGTGCAATGATAGCCAAAGCGGGAAATCTGGTTTCGAGTTCCGACCCGGCGCAAATTTTCATTACCATTCTCTTGTAGAACTGCGAATACATTTCTTGAATTCCTACGATGTGTTGCAGAATAAAAGGCTGATAGTACCTCGATAAACTTCTGGGCCTATAATTTCAGTAACAGCGAACCTGAGTCAATTTATTGATAGTTCCATTACAGACTCACAAGAAGAGCAGCAGACTCAAGGCCTGCGTGATAGCTCCGTGTTTGATCTAGAAAATCACCCGATGACGCCAGGTTGGTGTACATTAAAAAGAAAAAAAAACTCCTGTGTTATGCTTTGATAAGGCAAGAGGTATCTAGGACCCTTACACGTCCTGCTATTGCAGTATGAACAGAGGCAGTTATGTGCCATCAATGGTAACACGGAGATGGGAACCGAAACGCACTCGCTCCGAATATTCAATTCAAATGATTCCAATGGCTCTAAGCACTATGGGACTTAACATCTGAGGTCATCAGACCCCTAGACTTAGAACTTCTTAAACCTAACTAGCCTAAGGACATCACACACATCCATGCCCGAGGCAGAATTCGAACCTGCGACCGTAGTAGTCATATTCGGTAGTGACGACATTATACATAAGTATACACAAGAATTACAGTACCTTCCCCAATATAAATTTCTTCAGAATGTTTAATGACCTCATCGACGACGGAACGTTACATCCCAATCTACCTTCGTGCCACCTTTCCTTCGTACTAGAAGCACAAGAGAAACTCCAGGACTGTCATCGTTGAATCAACAATTGGCGTTACTCATCATAGTTATCGTCACCACCGTCGTCTTCGTCTTCGTCTTCGTCTTCGTCTTCGTCTTCGTCTTCGTCTTCGTCTTCGTCTTCTTTCTGTTCTTCTGACAGATACACCAGTTCCAGTAGCAAGAATAATCGTCGTCTCTGTTGCCTCATACAGCATGTTTTCCTGATGACACATTTTATAGTATTACGCAGAAGAGTAAATTTTAAATCTATTAGCTTGGGACAGGGAACCGAGTTCCGCAAAAGATTGAGTCGAAAGCTATGAAGCAAATGCGAGGACGTATATATCGTCCTATGTACGACGTACAAACAACTTCGGAAAAGCAGCCGGATGACGTCTTCGACAACCGACAATATTTCGACAGATGAACACACCATCGTTTTCAAGATTACTTGGAACTGATGGAATGTTCGCCTGTCAAAATATCGGTGGTTGTCGTGTAAGTCACCCGCTGCTTCGTCTAGGTTGGTTGAACATTTTATAAGCCGGGAAAAAATTTAAGTTTAACATATGTATGACACAATTAGTTGCTTAGTTAGTAACATTGTTGCTAATATTTTAGGGTGAGGAAACCCGACCAACAAACACTACGAGAATCCTGTTGAGGTATTATTTCGATGCAGTTTCTCGGCACGGCGGCTGGAAGTGGATATTAGCCGTAAAAGCCAACAGTCATTGACTGTACATTTCGTTCAAATGTTATTGGCCTCTGTGACAGCTTTTACGGTTATTTTAGACGACAGTGAATCTAAAATCCGAAAGTGTGATAAAGGCGTAACAGTTTGTTGCTGGTTGTCAAGGATGCCTAGTTGGAAAAATGAGGAACATGACCCAAAAGTCAGTTTCCTCCCAGTACATTGTTCCATTGTCTCGAACAGGGTGAAACCCTATATGAAGTTTTTCAAGTACGAGATCCAGTCAAGAATTACTTCTATTAATACACAAATTAATCCAACAACCTGGAAAAGAATAATCAAACACTGAAAACTGTGTAGTGCTCATGTGTTATTAATACTAAAATAGCTGTTTTTTAGTTTGTATTTTTCAAGCTACTATTCATTGCAATAAAATTAATATCTATGCTGTGTTATTCCGCACATTATCCTTGGTAAGCTAATTTCTTAACACTTATAGTTGTGGTCATACCGTACTCTACTCGTAAAAATCACTCTTCGAAATGAGAAATGACTTTCACCGTATTCACCACGCCGGGAAGTCGCAACTTGATCTACGCCCTCTGATTTAGTAGGAATCAGTTTGAGTCACGCTTTGTTGATCCAGCCACGAGTATCTTTGAGTTCGTCTTTTAATTTTTTGCATTTCCGAAGTGACAATAGGAAAGATGATAACGAAAACAGTGAGAGTTTCACGGACTCGCAATTTAGAAAATTGATAAAGCGATCTTTAACGGAATATACATTCTGACCATGCACGTCATAATAGGATGAAAGGATGGAATAAGGGCATACTTGAATAACGAATACTCACACGATTCCTGCATTGCTGATGAATGATTCTGTTGTCACACAGTGTGTTTGCCCCGATGTACTACGCTTAAACTCACCTGCAGGAAACAAAAAGAAAACATAAATCAACTCGTTTTCGGTGAATCACATACGATAAAAAATAAAAAAAAGTTAACCAAATGTCTGGTGTAAGACAGAAACATCCCTTGCTGAAGAGTAACAAAATGTAGCTTCAAAATCACTGAAGAAATACATCATCTTTGATTTTTTCTCGAAAATTCGGTGATTTTGTTCACATACTGAGTAAGTGATCGGTTTCACGTCTGCCGTTGAAACAGAGTCTGTGCTACCAGGTATCCAATTATTAAAAAAATACGTAAACATACTTAGCCGTGGTAAAAATTGCTATTTTGAAGAGCGCGCCGCAGCGCGTAGTGTGAAGTAGTGGCCTCCCGTTTCTGGCGATGGCACCGCTGTGGTAACCGCAGCTTTGGTGTGTCCCTCTGGTGGGAAAGGGGAAAGGTTGCCTGTTCACGTGCATTTAAGGGGCGCTAAGAGCTCGACAGTCGGTCAGTCTGGGTAGGCTCTCGTCCCCAGCTTGCTAGTCTGTCTCTCGTCCGCATTTTCTAGGCAGTTAGTGTCTGTCTGTCGTTCGGATCAACCTTTAAAGCCGGCAAAATGAGAGTCTTTCCACTCCGCCAGTAAGAGAACTCAGCAAGTGGTCGCCCTGTCGGGGCTTAGTTCCTGCATCTGAGTCTGCGCCTTAGGCAGCCAGTCTGCTCGAATTTGCTCAGGCAATGGTCATTGGCGGTTGGATCGATCGGTTGGTCGGTCACACACTGAGAAACAAGATGACTTGTCCGTCTTGAACGTCGGCGCATGTGAGGTCGCCACGTGAGTCCAGTGGGCCGCGGCGTATAGCGAGGGGGTAGTGACGTCGCGGTCGACACGAGAGGAACAGGAGTCAATCCACGACATCAGTCTGGCCGGTGCGAGCTGCGACGCCGTGAGACGGGAGATCGGCGCGCCTTCCTGCGCCCGTTAAAGCAGCTGGCAGCGGAAGGTTCGGGAGACCGATTTGGGGGTGCTGCGCCAGGTCTTCTTCAGAAATCGCAGTTTATTAGAAGTTAAGTGATGGGTGATATGTTGTTTGATTTATTCTTGTTAAATTATTCTTGTTTTCTTGGTGAGGTCACCAGCCGTTTTGCTTTGGGGTCGCCCACCATTCTTCTCCGTTTGGCCACCCGCGGGAAGGTGGTTGTTTATAAATTGGGTGGTCCGTTTTTCCCTTGTGGAATAGGGGCGGGTTAGAGCAACCTGCGGTTCGGGTTGTTCGGTAATCTCCCTATCAGTCTACCGTATGTCAGTAGCCGCCTGTGTCATGTTTGTCGGATTTGGTGTGTTAACGAATTTATTGCTTGGAGTGTAACGGCCTAATACCTGAAATATGTTTTGATCTTTGGAAACTTTGATATTATTGCCTATGATCTTGGGAGGCGGTATCTGTGTACTGTAGAGCATCTTAACTATTGTTTGGCCAACCTTGTAGAATTTTATATAAGATTGCATTTCATGGGCTTTTATTCAAATGATCATTTTAGTATATAAAGTTGCCACCCTTTCACCGTAAGACTTTTCTTAGAAGTTAAAATCAAGTTGCACGTTCGGTGGCAAGGTTAATATTTTAATTGTTAGTGTGTTGTACCATTTCCATCCCTCCTATGGGGGGTGCATAGTTTGCGTGCTTGTGCAGATTGTTAAAACTCTTAGTTTAAAGTTATCTGGTGTGTTGCAGATTTGCACCAGTGTAGTCTTTCAGAGGCTGTTGTGAGCGGTCGTAACTACGGCCGTGTCAAAAGGCAAGGTTCTCTACCCGAAAGCTCATACAGTCAAAACTTGTTTCCTTCTGCCTCTGAATAAATTGTAACTTTGATATTTATAGGGTGCTTTTTGATTATAATTTTAAATCCGTTTCTTTTAAAAAATGTTGTAGGCACTATTAAAGTGAATAAAATTCCCATTTGTTAAAAGGAACTTGGTTATGATTTCTTAAGTTACCCCCTTGGTACTACTTCCATACTTACATAGTGTGATTAAATGTGTTAATGTTCTTGATGAATCGCTAGCAAATAAAATAAATTCGTAAGAATATTCTTTGAAAATAAATCACGGTTCACATACCTACGTCTTCATTCCGTTAATGATTAATAAAAACCACCACAGCTGTATTATTACACATTTTTGTGATATGACCGGTTTCGTTCGATAACACCTTCAGGTTGCCGAGCTGAACTAAAGCTATGAAACAAACGGTTTGTTTGTTGCACGTTCTATGGACGAGAACGGTCGTCACACAATAATGTGTGATATTACAACAGAAAATAATAGTATTAGGAAGTGGCTTCATAATCCTGAATTTATTTTGCTAACTAACAAAATTGGGTACAACCAGTACCTCATTGACTGAGTCGCTTGTAGTTTGTTTCACTACACCCATTGACCCGATATCAACAGCGTATTCGTATTCGACAGCGCGCGACAGACGTTACTTCGTCTTGAAACGTCCGATCTGATCAACATTGTAATTCAGCTCACACTTTATCATAATAGTACAAACTTCATTAGCAGAATGTTAGCAACATTTCCTCTTGTCCATATGATGATTTTAAAGTTAGTACAGTAATTACAAACAGCTGTAACTATTTAATTCACGAATACATCGAAGAGAATTGCGGCCAATGTAAAACGAAGTTAAAAATTTTGATTGTACGCAAGTACATTGAATCGGAAGCTACGGCGTTGGTGGAAGTCCTGGAGAAGGAAATATTTGCTGCAGATTTATAACGATGAGGATACCTCAGACGAATGTTGCACGGTTAAATGGCACAGCATTCGAATATCGCGTAGAGGAAAGTCTTCGTTTGTAACTCAACTTTAGAGTGACTTACTGAAAGTTAATGTGTTCTGTGCAGAGGTAGCAAAAAATCTGAACGGTCCACTTCTCTTCATTGAAATAAAAAAAGCAATGGTTGATGCCACAACCCGATATTGAATTGGCGGATGACATCCGTGAGCAGTACGGAGCAAACACACATTCGTACTTCCGTTCTTTATTAAATCAACATCTTTGAAACCACTTGATTGGCCGCTTTGTACACGACTCTCTGTTCTGCTCATGGCCACCTAGCTCTCCGGATGTGACACACATGGATTTTTTTATGAGGTCAGGTAAGCAACCTTGTACATATGCCTTGGAATGTGTGGCGTGAAATGAATTATCACATTGACTCTTACAAAATGACTGTATTTTCTCCTCTGAATCGTCACAGATATCGAAATACGGAACCAAGGGACGGAAAAGCAACTGAAATCGCTAAACAGAGGAAGCTAGTGGATCTGACGGGATACTACTTCGATTCTACACAGACTGTGCGAAAAGAGTTGCGCCTCAGCTGGCAGCAGTGTAGCGTAGGTCTCGAGAGGAGAGAAGCGTTCCTAATAAATCGAAAAAAAAAAAAACACACACACACACATTTTCCTTTTCAAGAAGGGTCATCAACAGACAAACATAACCGTAGGCCTATTTCTGACGTCGGTCTGTTGTAGAATTTTGTAACATTTTATGCTCGCGTACTATGACATTTCAGCAGATCAAAGTGTCCTCTGTAGGGATCAACGCAGGTGCCGAAAAGAACGTTCGTCTGAAATCCAAACGCGCTCTCCTCGTCCACGAGATCGGAGAGCAGTAAGACACAGGCTCTCAGGTGTACACTGTGTTGCTTGTTGTCCAGAAGGCTTTCTATACATTTCACAAAGTCGTCTAATGACAATAAATGATCTACGAGATAAAATCGGAAGTTCCGTGAAGCTTCTCGCTCATGATGTTGTTGTATACAGGTGAGCCGCGACGTTAGAAAAATTGTAGTATGGTAACGGACTATCAACATAAAAGAAAGTAACGAATATTAATAGCGATTACTCTGTTCAAGAACCACAAGAGGTGGATGAATAAGTGCAACAAGTGCAAAGACACGGGTATATTTCAGGTGGATTACGTCACGGTCAAACAACAATTCCGAAATCAGATACTGGATTGTAATGCGCAGCAGGGAACAGATACAGACATCACAGTTTACTAATGATGAAAGGTAGGCTGAAGTTTAAAAGAATTGTACAGAAGAATCAGTGGGGAAGGAAGTCGATACTGAAGTAACAAGGTAGGATGAAACGCCTTTGAAGTTCGATAATGGTGTGGATAGTGTGATAAGGAATAACACAGTAGGCAGCTCAGTTGAAGAGGAGTAGACAGTTCTAAAAAGAGCAATCACAGTTACTGGGAGGACAAGCATAGATAATCAGCAATGTAACTGCAAAGAAACCTCCTACTGATCGACTAAAGAAGGAAATACAAAAGTTTTCAGGGAGAGACATGAATTAAATCACTTAGAAATGAAGTAAATAGGAAGTGCTGGGAATCCTAGGCGAAATGGCTGTGCGAAAAGTGTTAAGAAACGAAAAGAAAATGACCGACTCCGAATCTAGAAGTTAAAACAACATTAAAAGCAAGGGCAGTAACGTAAGAATGTAATGGGAATTTCACCGTTAAATTCAAATGAGAGATTGGGTAGTTGGGAAGAGTACATTGAAAGCCTCTATGAAAGGGAAGAATTGTCCCATGGAAACCGAAGTGGAAGAGAGAGGGGATCCAGAGCCAGAATTTAAAAGAACGTTCTAAGACTTGAGATCAAACAAGTTAGGGGAGAAGGGGTAGATAATAGTCTAATCTTTGCGAGAAGTCGCAACCTAACGACTATTTAAATTCGTATGTAGAGTGTATGAGACTGGTGACGTACCATCAGATTTTCGGAAATAAAATCATCCACACAATGCAGGAGACAGGAAGTGTAGATAAATGCGGGAGCTGTCGCACTGTCACCTTAACAGGCTATGGAACCAAGCTGTTAAATAGAATAATGTACAGAAGAATGGAAATGAAAATTGAGGCCCTTTTAAATGATGATCTGTTTGGTTCTAGGAAGGGTAGAGGCAACGAGAAATTGTCCTGTCGATGCGCTTGATATCGGAAGCAATCCTGTTTCACAGGATTTTACCTGGAAGAAGCGACCGACAATGTAAAATGCGGAGAGATGTTCGAAATTCCAAGAATAATCGGAAGTATTTTTAAACCTATTTCTGATGCAAGTAAGAGAGGTGAGTATCTGGGCAATGGGTACTGCGTGCGCCAATAAAAGTGGCTTGTCTGTTGTTCATGCATTAAAAGCAACAGATGCTCCTCAGCTCCTCCAGTTTTGTGAGTGGCTGTTCACTGAGATAACAATTAATGGCTTGGGTCTGTTCTCTGTGTCTGAGAAGCGTGGTTTCACATGTGTGGTTATGTCAGCTCTCAGAATCATAGGTTCTGGGCAGCGGAGAAACCGCATAACTTCAGCCAAACACCATTGCATGATCAGAAGGCTGCGGTTTGGCGTGCAGTGTTTGCACGCCGCATTACTGGTCGCATCTTACTGGTCCCATCTTCTTTCATCAGACGGTGACTTCGGCGCGTTACATTTCCAACATTTTGAAACCATTGGCAGCATTAACGAAGGAAGAAAGGACCTATAGTTACTTCCAACAGGATGGAACAACTGCCCATAAAGCCGGCCGAACCTTGGAAAACATTTACAGTCTTCACGCCTGACACAGTTGTTAACAGAGGTCAGTCTGGTCGCTGCCCTAGCTAGCCACCTAGGTCACCTGAGCTGTCAGTATGCGATTACTTTGTGTGGTGGGGAGCCCTAAAGTCAAGGCAGTATCGCAACAACCCTCATAGTCTCCAACAACTGCAGCAGAACATGTAGGATGAGGCTGGAGGAATTTCAGCAGTCCAACTTCGATTCGCCTTCAGCAGCTTGCTGACCAGGGCGCAAAAGTGCCAGTAAATGGATGGTGGTAACTTTCAGCATCCGCTATAATCAGATTAGTACTGTATTTTCTAGAACATTTCTGATGAGACTGCTGCAATACCAGCAGTCCAGTTTGGATCCGCCCTCAGAAACTTGCTGACCAGGGCCGAGAAGTGCCAGTAGATGAATGTTCAAATGTGTGTGAAATCTTATGGGACTTAACTGTTAAGGTCGCCAGTCCCTAAGCTTACACACGACTTAACCTAAATTATCCTAAGGACAAACACACACACCCATGCCCGAGGGAGGAGTCGAACCTCCACACAGCACATAACTGCAGCGCCTCAGACCGCTCGGCTGATCCCGCGCGGCATAGATGAATGACAGTCACTTTCAGCATCTACTATAGTCAGGTTAGTATTGTATTTCCTTTGCTTTGTACCATGGAACTCTGTCCTAGAGACCACTTTTATTTTCCCCACCCCGTATATGTACTTTAAAAATTTACGTCACAAAGTCACTGCAGTCCCCTTGATCTCGAAATAAACGTGGTATCATAGTACGCGCGTACACAAAGACATGTGTGCTAGAGCGCTACGTTTGTGTAGCTGCGCTAAGAATGTAACATAATGGATATGTTTGACCATCAGCGTGACCGTTTGCGATTGTATATGGTCCACACCTGTAAGCGAGCTCGGTCCCAAGAGCACCAGCGAGACTGTTTGTCCGCTGCTGTCAGCTGCTCCACGGCTTTTGTTCAGTGGCTATCGCGCACGTCGGTCCGCGATACTGCTGTATGAATGATAAGGAGCAAACGCTGCTACCTGTTTGTCCAAAGAACAATAGCCACAGCCGCTGGTCATTTAGACTGCCCGTTTCTGGTCGTGCAGCACAGGTTTGATTCTATGAAGTTTCCTTGTTTAAAGCATGCTTCGATTCAGTACTTCGAATTACATAGCTGCCTGTCCGCGTTACGTCTCCCTTCCCCTCCCTCTCTCAAAACACACACACACACACACACACACACACACACACACACAAACTTGGACGATTACAAAACACAGAAGGCCATTTACAGCTTTATCTGTATCAGTCGGCAGTATTTGTCGACCACAATATTATGGCACCTGCTACTGAGGGCGCTTTGATCGTCTTATAGATAGTTCCTGACATTTCATTAGGACACGCTGAGCCATACTGTTTGTACATGCACAACTGTCTAAATCGTTCACAATGCTAGGCATTTTCCTTAGTCGCCAGTGTTCTTGCTTACTGTAACGTCATGGTAAGTTGTCGATAACGACCATCGGAGGCCAAGTGCTTTAATATCGTGGCCCGGTAGTAAGGGAATAGCAGTGGAAGTAACGTACAAAAGCACTTTGTGCTTTCTCTAGTAGCTGCAATGACTCCACCAAGCAAACGAAAAATAAACACAGAAGCCGAATGAATCCAGTATTTTGCTGGGAGATTTATGCTGTACAGGGCGTAAACGATAACTGTTTACAAGATACCACCCTGAAGGAGAGGAAGTCGAGATGAACAATTTGACATCAGTCGCCTTCGGTTTATAAATCTGGAAAATATCTTCAAACTGGCCTACATAAGCCACCTAAACTACAACGTGGAACGAAATTTTCCACTGACGGCCCATATCAACTGTTAAAAGAAAACCACAAAATACTATATTTTATAAGTAGCTGTCTTGAGTAATTACTCTGCGAACGTAAATTTTAAACATCTCGCATGCGCCAATCTTGCTTGCACTGGTGCATCGGACTTTGTGATTACAAAAACACGCAGGTTCTACATGATTACTACAATCAGTAGTTATCTCATTGAGACGGCCATAATGGCTGCTAAACAAGTCAAGTGCAAACCAGCTGACTCTGATCATGTAACAAATTCACCGACACATCCAAAGGAAGTGTCTGTGTGTGTGTATGTGTGTGTGTGTGTGTGTGTGAGAGAGAGAGAGAGAGAGAGAGAGAGAGAGAGAGAGACAGAGAGAGAGAGCGAGAGCGAGTGTTACACACAATGCAATATCTTTTTATCATTAAAGGAAATACGAACTGTACATGTCCGCGTGAAAAAAATTCACAAAGAAATTGTCTCCACACGCGCATCAGCGCCGCGTGAGGTTTTCAATATCCTCTCGCTTCGTACGCCTCCGTCTTAATCGGTTAGTTTGTTAACATTATTAATTTAAACTTTCCCTTGAAGATAATGAAACAAAAGTGACCTTTGTAAACTGTATGCAAATACTAATTATGTTCACAATTCGAACTATGCTTAACCATTACAAGCAAATTAGCTTCGTGGTAAGAAGCTTAGACAAAAGAACGATTTAATTGTAAATTTATGCAGCTAAAATTCACAATATTTTGAGGTAAAATTTAAGTGTCAGTTCTACATTTTGGAAGTGCAGGTACAAAGAATCTCTAATATTCATGGACCAATTTAGCCAAAATGTCGCGAGTTGCGCATGCGCTATAGTTAAGCTAGTTACTGTAGGACAATTTGAGGCCACCTTCAGACGTAATAGATCAAAAGTGTCCATTATCAATTTGTTTGTCTGCTACACCACAGCTGTACGTTGCAAAAAGCTATCATTTACATACTGTGTACAATGACTCAAATAAGGAAAGAGAGAGAGTGTGAAAGAGAGGCGGGGGGGGGGGGGGGGGGGTGTGGAGCAAGAACTAAATAGTTCAGACTGGTTGAACATCAGAAGCATTATCTTTAGCTGCTCCACGGCCGTAAAACGAAACATGTTGTAAGGTGTCAGGCAAATCCAACACCTTCCATGAAAACCCTGACATGATAAGCAAATCCATTAGTATGTCACATAGCTCCGAATAAATCGTGACATTAAATTAACCAAAGTAATACGAGTAACGAGTGAGCAAATGGAATACCACAGACCAACACAAGAATGCCTAAATGCATGTCATACCTTCCCACCGTGAGACAGACGCAGTTCCGAGGGGAGAAACGAGAACAGAAGCCGAGAGCAGAACCGTGTTAAGCGAGAAGGCCCTACGATAAGGGACGGACACCCACGGTCCAGCTAACCGCTAGGACCACCCCACCCGCAAGTTTTAGCGTGAGACTTTTTCACGTCTCTGTTACGTCAGGACCACCCCCCCCCCCCCCCCCCCAGCCAATGTTAAAAGCTAGAGCCCTCCAGAAGAACAGTATAGATCTTACGATAACTCTAAAAGGACCACACCAGCTGCAAGTTTTAGCGTGAGACTTTTTCGCGTCTTTGTTACGTTGCAAACTTTAAAAACATTGCCCCACCACGAAAAGTATAACGTTTCTCATTGGATAGACAGAATTTTTGTAGGCGGAGCTTAAGGTTAACATTGAGACCCTGATTGCTCAGATGAAAACACAGCCAGATAGTTTTTTTAAACCAACTTCGGTAAATTGTAGTAAGGAGAAGTTAGGAGAGAGTTGCTTCCGAGACGGCGAGGTGAGCGGAGCTGTGCTGCCCGCTGCCCCCTGACGAACACCGACAAGGTAATGAACACACGCGATGGCGCATAACAGCGCATAAAGCTTCACTCAGAACTGCAGAAGTCTCATCTGTTACACCCCCTTTTTGCGTAATACTAGTGTCGATCGTCAATTAAAGCTCATGGTGTTCACATTTGCCACTTGAAGTAAAAATCTGAAACGCGATGATTTTTCTGTTATATAGTTATTCAGAAGCCACATCAGCCACTGTAATTTACGACAAGTTAGATAAGTAATTAAAGATAATTGAGGGTCACTGTAGACCATTTTGATAGTTTTCTCTTTTGTGAAACTTAATTTAAACCTAGATTATACATGTGATATGGCATAGGTCATCCTTCGATCCATTGTAGAATTTGGAAACCCATTCAGGGAATATTCGTTCACATTTTTGTTGAACGCAGTTGGTTTTTACCATCCTGTATTAAAACATTTCCTTTTCAATAGTGCAATTTATAAACAGTGTTTTGTGAGTAGAATAAAATTTCCAATGGTAAACATAACTGCTTTTTCGACGTTATTTTACCAGCTAACTAAAAATAGGAAAGCCTTGAACCCCTTCCACTAAATTTAGTTAGTATTAAGGTTCTTTTACAGGGAGTGCAGGGGAGCTGACGCTGAAATCATTAAGTATTTGGTTATATCATCGCTAGTCTCACTGAACTCTTCTGAACTCTACATCTCATGTGTGGTCTGACGTCTCGTTACCAGCAACAGGTCCCAGGTTCAAACTAGTCAATTCCCTAAAAAACACGCTCAGAGCGTCGTTGCGCGAAAGTGGTAGGGAGACACGATATAGAACAACAGACACCACGCAGAATGTTAGAATGTAGTCATAAGTATGAGAGACAGTTCCGTGACATTAATAGTTGTGTGTGACAAGAGACAAAAGTATTTGGTCTGGTGCGAGGACCTTTTGAAATTTTAACTGACAGCACCAACTAAATTAGATTTACCGAAAAATGTTCAACAGAAGTGTAAGTAAATGGAATTTATGTTATAAATAAATAGTTTACCTAGACACAGTCACTAACAGTAAAAGATGATCATTCGCTGATGGTGTTGTCCCCTGCGGCAAAGTATCGTCTTTGGACGACTGTCAGGAAATTCGAAACAGCTATGGTTGTATTTAAACTGTGGTCTGACAGGCAACTCTCTTTAAATGTGAATATATGCATGACGATGCCTATAAACATGATGATATCCGCTTGAAAGACTTGTGGTAAACTTCTGATTACTCACGTAACATTTCAATATCCACTACAAATAACAGGGATGAACTCTGGAAGCTAAAAATGCAGATGGTTGTTAGATTAGATTAGATTAGATTAGATTTACTTTCATTCCAATTGATCCGTAGTGAGGAGGTCCTCCAGGATGTGGAACATGTCAGAAAAACAACAATACATGACAAATATTTAAACTAAAACAAATAAGCTAATGTACCATTCCACAGGTCCCAAGTGGAATGATCGTCATTTTTTAATGAACACTAAGAGTCATTTTACAAATACTATTGCACTGAATTTAAAATAAAAAAGTTTTTTATTTATTTATAAGGTAAGAAACATGTAATACAACTACTGTAATACTTATTTACAATGAACACATTACTGCACTGAAATGGTGCAGAAGTTAGATTATACTTACACACACACACACACACACACACACACACACACACACACACACACACACACACACACAAATTTTCAGTGAACACATTACTGCACTGAAATTGTGCAGAAGATATGTTGTACTTATATACAAATCAGTTGGTTTTCCTCAGAAATTCATCAATGGAGTAGAAGGAGTCGGCCACCAATAAATCCTTTAGGCTTCTCTTAAACTGAATTTCATTGGTTGTTAAGCTTTTTATGGCTGCTGGCAAGTTATTGAAAATGTGTGTTCCTGAATAATGCACACCTTTTTGTACAAGACTAAGTGACTTTAAATCCTTGTGAAGATTATTCTTATTTCTAGTATTGATTCCATGAATTGAGCTATTGGTTTGAAAAAGTGATATATTTTTAATGACAAATTTCATTAAGGAATAAATATATTGGGAAGCTGTAGTTAATATCCCTAGTTCCCTAAACAGGCTTCTGCAGGATGTTCTTGAGTTCACACCACATATAATTCTTACTGCACGTTTTTGTGCCCGGAAAACTTTAGCTTGGCTTGATGAATTACCCCAGAAAATAATCCCATATGACACTATGGAATGAAAGTAAGCATAGTACGCCAGCTTTTTCATTTTTATATCCCCTATGTCTGACAAAATTCGCATTGCAAACAGAGATTTGTTAAGACGCTTCAGCAGTTCTGTGGTGTGCTCCTCCCAGTTGAATTTATTATCAAGCTGTAATCCCAAGAATTTAACACCGTCCACTTCTTCTATCTTCTTGTCATCATATGTTAGACATATACTCTTGGGACACCCCTTACAAGTTCTGAACTGCATGTAGTGTGTTTTTTCAAAGTTTAGTGACAAAGAATTGGCTAGGAACCAGTGATTAATGTCTACAAATATTTTATTGGCTGATCTTTCTAAGACTACACTTGATTTGCTATTTATTGCAATGTTTGTATCATCAGCAAACAAAACAAACTTGGCATCTGGTAATGTTACTGATGAAAGGTCATTGATATACACAAGAAAAAGTAAGGGCCCCAAAATGGAACCTTGTGGGACCCCACATGTAATTAGTTCCCAGTTGGATGATGCCTGATAGCTTGATACATGTCTCTTTCCTAATAACACCCTTTGTTTCCTGCCAGAGATATAAGATTTGAACCATTTTGCAGCATTTCCTGTTACACTATAATATTCTAGTTTACTTAAAAGGATATTGTGATTTACACAGTCAAATGCCTTTGACAGATCACAAAATATACCAGTTGCCTGCAATTTTTTGTCTAATGAATTAAGTACATTTTCACTGTAAGTGTAGATAGCCTTCTCAATATCAGAACCTTTTAGAAATCCAAACTGTGACTTTGACAGTATGTTATTTGAGATAAGATGGTTATAAAGACGACTGTACATTACTTTTTCGAAAATTTTTGAGAATGCTGGCAACAGTGAAATTGGACGGAAATTTGATGCTATTTCTTTATCTCCCTTCTTAAACAGTGGCTTAACTTCAGCATATTTCAGCCATTCGGGAAATATTCCACTGATAAACGACTGGTTACACAGATAGCTTAATATGTTACTTAGCTCAGAATCACATTCTTTAATTAACTTTGTTGA
Source organism: Schistocerca serialis cubense (assembly GCF_023864345.2). Taxonomy (NCBI): domain Eukaryota; kingdom Metazoa; phylum Arthropoda; class Insecta; order Orthoptera; family Acrididae; genus Schistocerca; species Schistocerca serialis. The sequence goes on along the minus strand of NC_064639.1, from coordinate 362,142,521 downwards.
TATTTCATCATACCCACTAGATGTTTTTGATTTTAAAGATTTTATGATGGACATTATTTCTGTTGGGGTAGTGAGGGTCAAATTCATATTATGGAAGTTACTTGAAATGTCTGGTCTAAGGTAATCCATAGCAGCATCTACCGAACCTGACAACCCCATCTTTTCAGTAACAGTTATAAAATGTTTGTTAAAAAGTTCTGCAACACTATACACATCTGTCACCAATGCATCATTTACTCTTAATGCTATTTGTTCCTCTTCATGTCTGGTTCTACCGGTCTCCTCCTTCACTATATCCCATATTGTCTTTATTTTGTTATCTGATATGACTATCTTTTCCTTGTAATATATTTGCTTTGACATCCGTATTACAGTCTTTAATATTTTGCAGTATTTCTTATAATGTGCTATAGCATCAACATTGGAAATGTTTCGGATTGACAGATACAGTTTTCTTTTTGTTTTACAAGATACCCCTATTCCTCGAGTAATCCATGGCTTCTTTGTAGACTTTGCTCTAACCTTGGTAAGTTTTGGGGGAAAGCAGTGTTCAAATAAGGTAAGCACTTTATTAGCAAAAATGTTATATTTTTCATTCATGCCATGAGCACTGTAAACATCAGTCCAGTGAATGTCTCTGAGGAGTGTCCTAAAATAATCAATTTTTGGCTTACTGATTACCCTCTTGAGCTCAGATTTAACAGATTTTATATCTTGTTCAGTATTAACATTTAACAGAAGGAACTGCATGTCATGGTCTGAGAGGCCATTGACTATTGGTTTTGTAATATAATTTTGTTCATTTGACTTTTCTATAAAGATATTATCAATGGCTGTTTGTGAGCAAGTGGTTATCCTAGTGGGGAACTTTACTGTGGGAATTAAGTTGAATGATAGTGTTACTAATTCAAATAGGTTCTTATTGGGAGAGTCTTTAAGGAAATCTACATTGAAATCACCAGCAACCACTATTTCTTTGTTTTTGGTTGTTAAATGGGCCAGTACAGCTTCAAGGTGGTTTACAAACAGATTAAAGTTACCTGCAGGTGCTCGATATACACTTAATATTATGAAAGATTTTTTGTGAAATTCTAATTCTGTTGCACATGCTTCCATATGCTGTTCTAGGCAAAATTTATGAATGTCTATGTTCTTAAATTTATGACAGTTCCTGATGAATGTGGCAACTCTTCCTTTCTCCATTTCTGATCTACAATAGTGAGATGCTAACCTAAACCCTGTAACACTTAAAAGTTCTATACCAGTGGTCACATGATGTTCAGAGAGGCAGATTATGTCAGCTGGGTTTGAAGACTCTAATTCATCTATGCAGATAGTTAATTCATTAATTTTATTTCTCAGTCCTCGAATATTTTGATGCAATAAAGATAGCTGACATTTCACATTGACTGACTTAAAATTGGATGGAGTTAAAATATCTGCTGACAGTTGAAAATTCTTAACCAATTGCTGTTTATGTTGATGTAATAAGCTGGAATTATGTTTTTTGATTTCTTTCTCAAACTGAAGGTTTGTCTCAGTTCTAACCTCTCTTAAAATTTGTTTTCTTTCTGTCCTCCCTACCCTAAAAAAGGGTCTTTTCTGAATCCTATAACCACTGGTATTTTACCACTCATGACAGTGCCTCCCCCCTTTAACTTTCCTGCTATTTCCCCAGCCAATTTACCCTTCCCCTTCCTGTTGAGGTGAAGGCCATGCCTAGTATAATCCCACCTACTGACAGAATCAACATGAACCACACCAATGTGTGACCCCGCACCCGACATGAGCAGCCGTTCCAGCTCCAAATTAACTCTCTTGACAGAAGAGTTCAAATGAGGTCGGTCATGGCGCCCAAGAACAGATACAAACTCAGTGGTGCCTTAGATATATATTAAAGACGAGGGTGCTCTCGCGAAACAGTATTTGAGAAATTTAGAGGACCTATGATTTTGGAAGGCTGTGCAACCATTCTACCGCTACAATCGTATGTCTTGTCCAGGGTATATCATGATAGAAATAAGAGGTTAAAGCATGTTCCGAGGTATGCAAATAGTGACTATACCCTCAGTACATAGGGAAATGAAACTGAAACTCTTTAATACGGGTTCTAAGTACCCACAATCATGAAATTTACAGTGCCATGCGAAATATTTTTAGATGTCAATTAAAATTAAGATTAACTTACTGTTGTACTTAATTCGTATCCAAACAGATTTGGTCATCTGAACTAAATCACTGTATTAAATTTACAAATGGGTACACAACATTTTTATCCGATTCGTTTGAATATAAACAAGCTGAACCCATTGTTAAACAGCCGTGTCAAATGTGTCGGAAACGACCTATATTCATTTTATTTTTGTGGTAGGTCCTCATTAAGAGAGGCGTTGACGCCAGAAGAGTCGTATCGACAAAATCATAAAACCTGAGGACATTAGATTAGATGGAGAATGAATTCATACTTAATTATAACAACGTGAACTGTCCAGATGAAATAATCCCTGAAGAATAGTATTCATTTTGTCTCGTTCCTGCAGGAGATGAAAACAGAGCAACAGCAACAAAGGGTAAAATTAAAAAGGTGGTTAGAGGCAGATCGCTTACGCAACTCTCTGTCAACAAGTTCTCGTCCGCCGGTCTGGTTCCGTTACTACGCTTGATTAACGTAAGAAGGAGAGATGGAGGAGATCCAAAGAAGAGTTGCGCTCTTAGTCACGTGAATTTTTCCTAGAACAACATTTTGAGGGAAACGATCAACAATTTCCAATGGGTGACAAGAAACGTTTTGTGTGTGCCTACCTCTCAGAACTTCAGAAGCCTACATTTCAGTGCGAATCAAGAACCATATTACTTCCTCCAACATACACATGGCTTAATAAACACGATAGTAAAATGAGAGAATTTCTGGTGTATTTAAATAGTAATAACTACAACAATAATTTCGTGGGACTCAGTGGCCTCGTGCAAGCCTTTCAAATGGACACCATTTTGGCGACTTGTGTGTCCCTAACTTACCCGGGAAAGGGAATTTACAGTTTAATGTGGAATACGGACCACGTCCCATTTCTGGCGACTCCTCACGTTGTTGAGAGGAGAAGGCTAGGTTAAAAGGAAGACTGAAAATTCCATAGTCCAACCGAGATTCAATCCCACGACTTCTCGGTTACGTGGCACGCGCTTTAGCGCCATTTCTGTTTTTTCTTGCTCATTTTTGTCGTCACTCTTCTCAGCATTTGGTCTGGGAGAACGTCACATAACACCCCTTCAAGTTCATCGTTTCTTTTTGTTGCACAGGACAGCCAGTCCTCAGGCCGAACACACTGAGCTACAGTGTCGGCGACTGATAGATTACCAGGCCCGACGTGTTGTAATGAAAATGGTGCGGACAGCCAACTGTTTCCGTATAATAATAATTATTATTCACTTAGAGAACAGGCAAAGGAAAAGTTATTTTGCGAGACCGTGTACCCTCCATCACACACTATGGGGTAGTAAGCGGTGTACCCATGTAGGTGGAGATGAGCAATGTGAGAGTTTCTGAATTTTCAAAATAATCAAGACTGATCTAAAGATATTTTAATAATACAAGTCACACCACAATACAAATGAAGAGCGAGATCTTACCCTAGCTGCCCGTACGGCTTTTTTATATTCATGTGTAGTAGAAGCAACAAAGATATTGGAATTAGTTTTTAAATCATCTCTGTTAAGAGATAACACGTATAAAAAAGGATTCAGAAATGTGGGTTGCCCAAAACTGGCAAAGCTCATAGGAACTTATACAGAAATAATCGCTTTAAAGTTCTCTAAAGAGAAAATTATTTGTATTCTGTTTTTCTTTCCAAAAGACGTTGGCGGTTGCGTTCTCGCTTCCCACGCTCGGATTCCCGGGTTCGATTCCCGGCGGGGTCAGGGATTTTCTCTGCCTCGTGATGACTGGGTGTCATTAGGTTAGTTAGGTTTAAGTAGTTCTAAGTTCTAGGGGACTGATGACCATAGATGTTAAGTCCCATAGTGCTCAGAGCCATTTGAACCATTTTGAACCAAAAGATGTTGGTCACAATTTGACATCTATTACATGAGAGGAACTTCTACAGTCAACGAACAAGTAATTTATTAGGCGCACAGAATCTTTATATTGTAAAGTATTCGAAACAAATGCGGACGTGCTAAATTTACTGAGCAGTTCATTTGATTTACTTATATTCGGCTTCACAGGAATATTAGTAACCACGAAAAGCCTATAAATATTTGTGCAGTAATGAGAGTACCAACGTTGATAATTTTCACAATTGAGCGAGACGTCTGTTGACCTTCTGTAAGAATGCTTTGTCTTTCACAACGTCAATGTACTTTTTATAATTCAGACGTAAGAATTAATTCATAAATTGGTAGTATACAAAAAAACTAGTTTCTAGTGGGTGATGTACTTATTCCATTTATTACCTTTCTCACACCATAAGGACATTCGATATTGAGGCTTCATATTTACCATCAGCCAAAAACAGTGATTTTACAGTTTCATCTGAAACGTCACCAAAACACAATGTGACAGAATAGTTTTAACAAGAGTAGATCGCAAGCATTCTCGCGAACTTGCCGGTAACCGAAACAGTTATCCACTTTTCTGGGCGCTGGTACGGACGTGTATTACATGCAGATCCAGTTGTCTAATGAAGCAGAGTTTAATTCCATGTCAAATTTAAAAATTAATCTACTAATATCAGTTCCTTTGGTTGCGCTAATTGAAATATCGAGCTCTCATTTAATGTGGACAAATACAGGAAATGGAGCAGCTAGCTCTGCATCTGCCCTAATCTGTTATTTGGAACCCACTGGCCACTGCCGTTTCCAAAAAGCTGCTGGAAACAGACAGTGACAAACACAAGAATGAAGTTTTAATGCCACAAGTCAAACAAGCTTTAAGTCATTTGGGGCGCTGCAATAGCACATTAGATAGTCTTCGGTTACAGGATGCGTTAAATGAATGAATCACAAAATACTGTATCTGAATTATATTAGAAATGGGATACTTTCGCGCACATGTTTCGTATCACACAAATTTGAAGAACAGTTCATAGGGAAACGCCACACACACGGTACCAGAATGCACACTGAATATGTCGGCACAGAATTATGACTTATAGCCCGCCTCCAGTAAGTCATGCACTGATAAGCCAAAACATTATGACCATTGCCCACCGCAACATAGGATACCGCCTGGTCGCGTTGACACTTACCGCAGTAACAAAAGTGTGTAAACATAGCAGACGCAGAGGGGGAATCACCCTAACGAAGATACCTGTTGCAAATGGAGAAATCCAGTGAGATAAGCGACTTTGACAAAGGGTAGATTGTTATTTCGTAGAGTCTGTGAACTAGTATGTCGAAA